>NW_006442491.1:23761435-23792630 GCF_000325575.1 Pteropus alecto
AGAAGCAAAATGCTGGAAGGGATGTGCTGTCTCCAAGCAGGTTTCGCATGAGGTCAGGGGTCCTCAAAGTGTGGTCCCTGGACCAGCAGTATCAGCACTGCTCCTGAGAACTTGTTGGAAATGAGAAGTCTTAATATCACCCCAAACTTATTGAATCACAAACTCTGGGGCAGGGCCCAGAAATTTGTGCTTTAAGAAGCCTTCTAGGTGATTTGGATGCAAATTCAAATTTGAGTTAAGTTGGGTTAAGTTGTGATATCTTTTCTTCTTTCGATCTTCTCTCATTTTCTACCACCTTCTCTTCCTCCCCATTGTTCTCCATCTTTCTTCTCCTACAAACCAATACCTTCTCAAAAGCCCCTGGGATCCAATCTAAGTACCCAGCTGGATTGTGAGACCCCCCCTCGGTGGATCACCAAGGAAGACGGAAGATTATCAAGCTCCAGAAAATTGTCACATTCTCCCAGCTGAATGTTTGAGAACGGGCCTGCCAGAAGACATTTTAATGGCATTTGAGTCCATGGCTCCACATGCTTCTAAAGCAGCAACGAGATCAGGCCAGAGTATGAAGAATATGGGGCCTGGAGCCAGCCTTAGCTGATCATAAGGATGTTCGAAGCAAAATGGCTTAGGAGAAGAACAGCGACCGAGAGAAGAGGTAAAGAAGTGGCAGAAGGTGACCTCAAAAGGCCTGGAGCAATGGAAACATTCAGAGAAAAAAAACACAACAAACAGCTGCAGGATGAATCCGTACACATAAGGCTGTACTAGGCTCTCGAATGAATTTCCTGATCTGGAGGCTGATAACATTCAGTGACTGTTCAAGGAAAGGGTGACTCCTGAAGGCTGGAGCACTTGGGACACTCATACGACGCTCAAAACAGAAGACACAGACCAACTGATTCTTTTAATAAACATTTGCAATTCACCGTGGCGCATGCTGGATTTTAAGCAGAGCGCAGATCTGGTACCTCACTCCATACAGTGGTGCCTTCTGGCAAGCTCTCCAGCCAGCTCCACAGCCATTTCTGGGTCTGCTTAGACCACTCAGGATCCCCAGGCAACTCAGAGAAACTAATTCCAAGGCCTCCTGCTCTGGACTGAATTGTGTAACCCCAAAATTTGTTGAAGCCTAACCCCCAAAGTGATTGCATCTGGAGGAGTAAGGAAGTCATTAAGATTAAATGAGGTCATCAGGGTGAAGCTCTAATCCAGTAAGATTAGTGTCCTTATAAGAAGAGACACCAGACCAGGGACATCTCTCTCTATCTCTCTCTCTCTCTCTCTCCCCACCTCCCCTCCTTCCCTTCCCATCCCCCCTCCCTCACCAGAAACCAAACTGGCTGGCAACCTTGATCTTAGACTTCCTCGCCTTCAGCATGTGAGAAAATATGTTCTGTTGTTTAAGTCACCCAGTCTTTGATATTTTATTATGACAGCCCGAGCTGACTAAGACACCTCCTTCTGCCCGACCACACTAAGCTGTCCAGTTGTCCTGGCTATGCCACATGTTAGGGCAGAGGACAGCCCAAGAGATGGCCTCTTTCAGAGTATTAAATAGGAAGCAGAGTCAGCAGTTCCCCTCCTTGTCCTCGGCGTTTTCTCTAATACACTTTTCCCTTTTCCCCTGAAAGCCAAAGTTCACAGAAAGGAACCTGAAAATAAATAAGAAAACCCACAGACGAAAAACAGTATACCCATCCTAGCCTTTTGTCACCTGTTTCTGTTCCCCTTCTCCTTCCTCAATCCCCCAAGGTCAAAATACAGCAGGCTTTTCTTTTGTGATTCCTAATTATATCTTTATTCTTCCTGACTCCAGCTAAGCCTGAAGGGTAGGCAGAAATATTTAGTCCACAGCCCTGAAAAATCCTATGGAAACAGATTCTTTCTTATTGGTATAAGGAAGAGATCAAAGAATGGTGAGAATTCTGCCTTGCAAGGTTGTTGTCCTGTTGCATAATCTTATTTTTGAATGGCAAAAGCTGACACTGTGATTTTCCTTGACATTCTTCTTGTAACAAATTTGAATTTCTTCATTTATTAACAGTCCAGAAGCCCCCAAATGGAAAAGGTCTGAATTTGTTAAAAGGCTCAAAATTGTTCTTATTTATGCACAATTATAGGTATTTCTTTTGGAGGGGGTGAATAAAATGTTCTGAAATTAGATAATGGTGATGGTTGTATAGCTCTGCGAATTTCTCCCTGGCCAAAATTCTAAATAGGTTTACAGATAAAATTTATAAAATTTATAAAAATGTTAATACTTATATTTAATAATAAACTATTAAAACATTCACACAAAAAATACCTTGAAAAATAACTATCATATTCATATAGGTATAGAATCTTTTTTTTTTTTCTTTAATTCATAGTGAACCAGAGACACTGTTGGCCCAGTAAAGAGATATAAATTTACCTTCGAGGATTAACCTACTGAGAGTCTAAATCAAGAAGCCCTTTGAGAAAGGGGAGCTCAATAAAATATGCCTTTTTCCTGCCATCACCCATCCCTACCCATCCTAGGCCTTACTAAGGTTATTTTGGGATTATGGAATACTGTTATAAATATTATAAATGTTAAGTGTTATAAATATAGATAATAGGGAAGTAACTACCAAAAAGGGACTGAATTTTATTTAACATTATTTTTAATCTATTTTTTCTAATTAGAAGAGTATGTGATGACCCTTGTCCACCCGTCCTTACAGCAATGCCAATCTTCTCAGTCCTGTATGCCTACAGGCTTCTTCCCTGCAAGCGTCAATGTTTCTTTACACTGAATGCAAGGAATAAGGAAATTGGGGCATCTCTTGGCAAATGGACTATGGTAGCCAATCTTTACAATGAAGAAGGGCCAACCTCTCTCCCTGGGTCAGTGTAGGCCTTATGAGGTTTTGATTTCGTCATAACAGATATGGGGAGCCATCGAAGTATTTTAAACAAGGAAGAAACATAATCAGATTAACGTTTTTAAAAGGATGACTCCGTCTGCTATGTGGCAAATAGGCTATAGGGGAGCAAGAATGGGACCAGGAAGACTAAATAAGAAGTTATTTGCCATAGTCCAAGTAACCGATATGGTGGTAGCTTAGATGAGCAGGGGGAATGTTGAGCAGTGGCCAGATTCTGGACACTTGCGTTGATGAGACTTGCTAATGGACTGAAGTGGGATCTTCTTCTCCCTAAGTATTTGGCTTAAGTACTGGATGGATGTGTGATGGAGCCATCTGAGATGACTACTAGACATCTGAGTAGAGAATTTGGGTAGAAATTTGGTGCTGTGGGTCTGGAGCTCAGAGGAGAGGTAAGAGCTAGAAATATGATGTGGGGTCTTCTACATATAAGAAGATACTTGAAGCCAAGAGCCTTGATGGGGTGAGAGAACAAAGAAAAGCCAAGGCTGGAGCCTGGGACTCTCCAACATTTAGAGGTTGGGAAAAGGGGCAGGTGTGAGCAAAAGACTCTCAGAACAAATGGTAAATGAGGTAGTGGGGCTGTCAGGAGAAGGTCGTGTCCCAGAAGCAAGGTGAAGAAAATGTTTCAAGGAGGGAGGAATCAGCTGTGTCAGATGATACTGAGATTGGCCAAGATGAGAATGAGAATTGTCCACTGGATTTGGGATGATGGAGTTTGTAGGTGACCTCAACAAGAACAGCTTTGGCGAAGTGGTAAAACCTGATTACCTCAAGTTAAGAACAGAAGAAGAAAAAGGTAGTGAGTCCATGCAACTAACTCAGTAAAGGAGTTTTGCTATGAGCCATTAATTTTCTATGGATCTTCCTGGTCCACACTATTCTTCTCCACTCTGCTCTGTGCCTAGGGAAGCTCCTTACCCTCTGGCTTCCAAATGAGTCTGGCAGGAGGTGGGAAGGAGGACAATGAGTAGGATACAACTCTCTTCTTCCAGGTCCAGTAACTGCTTCCTCCCGACCCCTTTTGTGCCTGGGGATATGACAGTTCAGCTGTCAGTAACTCCAGGATTCTGCCCTGTCCCTTGTGGTTCCTTTATACCTTGCCCATACCTTTGAAAACAGTCCCTTAGTAAATAAACCCTCTTTGAAGTATCCTAATTTAAATGCATCTTCTATTTCCTGTTGAGACACTGACTTATATAAGCTATAAGCCAAAAACTGAGCAGCTGAAAACCTTGTAAAATAACTTTATTATTAAAATTTTCAAGATGTATCAGAGTAGAAAGAATTTTATAATAAACTCCCATGGATGCATGACCTAGCTTCAGCAACTAATTTATGGCCACCCTCATTTCATCTAACCCCGGCCCAATTCTCATCTCTGCCACTGGATTATTTTAAAGAAGATCCTGGACATCCTAGACATTCATCCATAAGTAGTTCAGTATAGATATCTAAAAAGTAAGAACTGTTTATATAACCACAATACCATTATTGCACCTTAAAATTTAACACTAATTCGTTAATATGAAAATACCCAGATGGTGTTTGCATTTCCCCAATTGTCTCATAAATGTTTTTTCCTACTCAGTTGTTTTGTACCAGTATCCAAACGAGCTCTCTTAAGTCTCATAAGTTTCTAAATGTCCCCTATATCTATCTACTTTTTTTCTTTGCCATTTTTTGGTTGAAGAAATCAAATCATTTGTCCTGTAGAATTTCCCACATTTTTGTTCTGTGTCAGAATGGGGTTATTGAACATATTTCTCTTCCCCCCATATGTTCGGTAAACTAGAGGCTGGTCAGATTCAGATCTGAGTTTGTGGCAAAAAATATATATGTATACATAGGTGTTTCTGTGTACTTCTATTAGCATCTTATCAGGAGTTACATAATATCTTTTTGAGTGCAATGAGTACACCTATTATCCAGATCTTCATTTCTAAATATCATTTTCCACTAAAAGGAACCAGGCTCCTTGGAGAAATGACTAATACCAAAGCTGAGGCAGAAACTATAAGATGAGCATGAAATGTCTTCTTGCACCAAGAAGTAAATAAGTAAATAAGAAGGAAACACTCTTCCTTATAGTAGAACGTCAATTAATATGTAATTTTATGTTTTGGTAGCTTTTTATTTTGAAGTAACTTAAAACTCACAGAAAAGTTGCAAAAATAATACAAAAGTCTCCTATACACCTTTCACTGGGATTCCTCAATTGTTAATATTTTACTAGACCTAGTTTAACTATCAAAACATAAAGTTAACATTCTTGTATAAATTGACTTATAGTATGCAAATTTCCACCCTCATTTTCCAACCAATGCCTCCTTCTACATGTATATTGCCATAGATATGAAAGAATATCCTTACAATAATTTCTTGGCAATGGAATTAATGGGTCAAAGTAACTTAAATAAATATTATCAAATCATCTATTGTGAGTGAATACGAACAAAAACTTGGTTTTGCTTGCAGTAAAATGGCTTTGGATTAGGCGGCCAATCTGCTCTACTATACATTCATTTCTTCAAGGCCCATTTGAATGTGAGAGATGAAAAGTCAAGGTCTTAAGTTTATCAGTCTCCATTCATTCTCTATTCATTCTCCCCCAGTCATTCATTTATCAAATATTTATTGGGTGCCTACTATGTGTCAGAGACTGTGTTGGAAGGTAGGTATAGAGTTGTAAATAAGATAAGGAAAACTTTCTATACCATAAATGTATGTGTTTTTGCTAGTATAGCACCAAATATTTTTTAGAGGGGGAAAAAAGTTTATGAAAAGTGGTCCACGTAGAAAGGAAGTAGACATATCCAAGCTACAAATGAGAAATAGGCTCCAGCCCCTGGCCCAAGTTTCAGATGCATAGCCCCCAGCCTTTCCCAAAATTAAATAGCCAGATGCAAATGAGTTCAACTTATTAGAAGAGAATATAACAAAAATCTAACAAAACTTGTAAATGCAAATATCCCACCAGCTAGAATATTTGCTTCTAAGAATAATTCCTACAGACATATTCACACTTGCACACAAATACTTTTGCACAGTGATATCATTTCCAGTGTAGTCTGTCATAGCAAGAATGGAACTAATCCAAACATCTATCAGGAGATGGGTTAGATAAATTGTAAAATTCCACATAATGAAATAATCTGCAGCTATTAAAATAGATAAGCCAGATCTGCATGTGCTGGTATGAAATCATCTCCAAGCTCTATTATTAAGGGCAAAAAGCAAGGTGTAGAGAACTTGTGTTACCTTGTGTGCTTCTGTGGTCACAAAGTGCTCTTGGAAGCATGAGAAAGACATTGACTCTGGGGAAGAGAGCTGGAAGGAAGATATTTTCACCCTTTTATACCTTTTGTGCCATTTTTATCATGTACAGATATTGCCTATGTAGATATTTTTAATCACATAAGCTAGAGCTTCAGCCCAGTCCTGGAAGCAGATAAATAAAAGTGAGCTTGGATACAGGACCAGTGACAGGCACAATGCCCCTGCTTCGGGTCAAGGTCTGTGCAGACCTGGGTGGATCTAAAATAGAGGTCAAGTTGTCCCAGTTATGAGAAGAAGAAAAAATGCCAAGGCTAGGCCACTCATGGGTGTTCACGGGTTGGAGTGGGCTCCCTATCCTTGGGAGAAGGATTTGTGTGGAGGGCAGCGGGGAGACCAATCTCAGGTAACATTAAAGCAGACCTGTTGAAGATGCTCTGAAGGGCCCAATGAAGAAGACAGCACCTGTGAAAATAGCTTGAAGGCACGTTTTCAGCCCAGAGCTTTTGAGTTCTAAAGCATAAGCTTTCAATTTCTTGTCCCTAACCTCAAGTTTTGGCCAAAGAAAAAGCAAGAGCTTCAATTAGGAGTTTTTCTCTACTGCTGATTCCACATTTTCAGCAAGATCTGATATCTCAGGAAGCCAGCTCAGGGGGATGGTCCTGATGCAGGTGAACTAACTGTCCAGGCTCAGCACTCAGTGCATTTCCAGATGTTATCTTATTTGACCCCCATAAAAACCCTGCAAGGCTGTAGTATCATGCCCATTTGGGATACAGGATGAGATACAAGGTCATGAAGAAACAGTCACACAGGATCTTGACTCGAATTTCAGCACGACCATGACTTTATCTGCCATTCTAACAGCTAATGGGACACTGTTATGGGCTGAATTGTGTCCCACCCGCAAATTCATATATTGAAGTCCTCACCTCCAGGATCTGAGAATGTGACCTTATTTGGAAATAGGGTCATTGCAGATATACTTAAGATGGGTCATTAGGGTGGGTCCCTAATCCAACATGACAGGTATCTTTATAAAAGGGAAAGTTGGAAACAGACACGCACAGGGAGAACAAGATAAAGGCAGAATTCAGGGTGATGCATTTACAAGCCATAGAATGCCAACGATTGCCAGCAAACTACTAGAAGCAAGGGAAGAGGACTGTAACAGAGTCTCCCTAGAGCCCTGAGAAGGAGCTGATGCCACTGATACCTCAATCTCAGACATCTACCCTCCAGAAGCATGAGAAAATTAATTTGTTGTTGAAGCCACTCAGCTTGTGGTACCCTGTTATGGAAGCCCTAGCACACTAATACAGGCAGTATGTTCTGTCTCCTAATCATGCTGGTGTCCAGCTCTGTGGGCATCCTTAATGCAGATCTGCTCCACCCTCCAACTGGGGCTGGACCTCCTGACCACTATCCTGATTAAATTACATCCTGGAAGTTGTAAAGACTCTCAGCTATCCTTTCCCCACGCCATCCTATGGAAGAGGGGAAAGCATTCTTGATTGGTTGGTTCCTCTAAACTAAGCCAAGGATGAAGGGCCCCCAAGAGAATTGCTCCTAAACATGTAGGGGCTCTGCACCAAGCAGACTGACATCGCATTTCCTCATTGCTTACGAGTCCGGGAATTGCTGAGCAGCCTGGTGACCCACAGCAGGGGAAAAGAACATTGGTGAAGGATGTGATGGTGCTATGGACAAAGAAGAGGCAAGGACCACCTCCCTGAGAGCCCATCTTCTAAAGGGATGGAAAACTGGACTCAATTCTGGCCATGGGGCTAGGGCTGAGGGCATGAAATTGGGGGCTGCAGGGCGAGAACGATTCTCCCAAGGACTGATCTTTGCCTAGAGCTGCTTGAAATTGAGGGGACCTCTGTTTACCCACCCTGAGACATTGGCTTGATTTGTAGTAATGACCCTCAGCAAGGGTCGCCTCACCACCACTGAGATAAACAAAGGATACCAAACTACCCCAGGCAGCCTCCTTCTCCCTTACAGAAACAGAGCAGGAAAGAGGGAAGGGTATGTGAAAGAGAAGACTTCCCTTACACACACACGCACATGCACACACATACATGCGAGCACATGCACATAGACACTCATGTGCAAACATGCACACACGTGTATGCGCGCGCACACACACACACATACACATGCTTCCTCCAAGCCATGAGAGCAACAGAAGCCTGCACGGGGGCGGAGGGAAAACATTAGGTAGAATATAAGACTGAGATTTTACATGGACAGGACCAAATCTTAAATTAAACCAAACATGGCTGAAAAGTGATGGAATCAGGACTGAGCTGTCAGGACGGGAGCCCCCTATCCAGGGGAAAAGAGAATTCAGGACGGCATAGGGAGTATCAATTACTGGAAAATACAAACTTTTCCATGTTCATACTTCAATGAGAACTGGATAACAAGGCCTTTCCAGAGGAGATTCCTGCCCACGTTTCCCTCACCCTTGACTCTCCCATAATTCTCTGTGGCTTCTGGAACGTGCAGTGCTCTCTCAGGCTTCTGTGCCTTGGCTTGTGCCTCCTCTCTGCCTAGGATAACTTCCCACTCTCTGTTTGCCAAATTGCTACACGTGCTTCAAAACCAAGCTTGAGCACCTCCATGTCTGTGCTCCCATAAGTCCTAGAAAATAAGCTCTCAAAGCTCCTTCTATGTCCCCTAGCACTTACCGCAGTGGAATTTTATGTTGATCTGATGGAGAGGAGATAGGAACTGCGAAGATGCAAAAGAGGGATGAGCATGAAATTTTTCACTATACGTCTTATTATTGATTGAATTTTTGAACCATGAATATATTTCCTATTCGAAGGAAATTTTAAATGCAATAAAATAAAATAATTGTTCTTGCTACTTTGTGGAGTATTACCCCACAATTTTTTTAAAAACATGAATCGTTGATAAACAAAACAACATGGATTAGTCTCAAAACATAAAGCTACGTGAGAGAAGCCAGTCAAAAAAAGAATACATACTGACGGTTCCATTTATATGAAGGTATAGAACAGGCAAAATCAATCAACGACAACAAAGCAGATCAGTGGTTTTGGAGTAAGAGGTGGGAAAGGAGATTAGGAAGAAGCAGGAGAGAACATCTTGTGGTGATAAAATGGTATTAATCTTGATTATAATGTAGTTACATGGATGTAGACATGTGTCAAAACTAACTGAACTGTACACTTAAAATCTGTGCATTTTATTGCATATAAATTTTACCTTAATAAAGTTGATACAATGTAGGCAAGAGAAAACCCAAAAGTGTCTAGAGCTTAGAGTTGCAGAATCCATCTGTCCTATTTGCAGCTGAATTGAGATGGTCTCGCGTAATTTCAGTGAAATGCAGATTCTAGCAAAGCCAAAGTGAAGGCTCAGTGAGCTAGGGCAGTGAGTTAGGGAAGGCCCAGCTGGAGAGGTGCATTGCAGCCAAGTTGCAGCAGTCTTTACTGGTAGGCTGGGTGTTAGGTTTCAGTCTGTAGATAATGGGGAATGAATGGACGGTGTTCAGGGAGAGAGAGGTATGGTGGGGAGGATCCTCTGGCAGCTCTGGGCAGCAGTGCTTGGAAGAAAAAGAGGTTGGAGATTGTGGCACCACTTCTACTATCCTTGGGCCAGAAATAAACCACAAACGGTTTTATAAGGAAACTCTCCTTATCTCAAATTGCTGAAACTTGAGTGAGTTGCCTCAAAGCCTTGAACCTTCCCCTCCTTCCTTCCCAGCTGGCTCAGTTCTTCATCTGGCCCCTGGCTTTATAAGCACCTCACTCAGCCTCTGCTGTCACCTTCAGTAAGGGAGGCTACTACAAAGAGACTCTGACCAACCTCTGCCCTGGGAGGAGCTCAGGACAGGATGATGGCCAGACTATACTGTGTGGTAGTGGCCCTCCTGTTGCTGGCAGAGGTCTTCGGGCTTGGAGATGGGGCATCGAATCCCGGGTGTGTGGCCAGGATCACCAGAAAAGGCCTGGATTATGGTAAGGGGGTTTGGTCATTCCTCGGTTGCCCACCAGAGTGGTGTAAACAGGGCAAAAAATCACGGGCTTGGGTTCTGTGCCTCTCTGGCTTAGAAACTTTGACAATGTCACCCTCTGGGTTTCGGTTTCCTCATCTTAAGTATCAGAGGCTAAGGATAGGACTAGATCAGCATTTTCCCCAGGGTGGTCTGTGGGCCACCCACATTAGCATTGCTGGGACACTTGTTAACATACGGATTCCGGAGATCTGCCCAAGACTGACAAGTCGGGCCTGGGAATCTGCATTGTTGACATATGGCCCAAGCAATAGCGAAAAGTCCTAAGGCTTGACCACACTGCAGTAAATGCTTCTTCAAAAGCCCCACTGTATTCCATCACGGCTTTCATAATCTGGTTGAATGAATAAATGACAATGATTGGCATTTACCTGGCACTTTGAGTTTATGATCTAATTTAATTCTCAGGCTCAGGTCGATATTATTATCACCATTTACATGTGGGGGAACAGAGGCTCAGGGAATTTAAGGGACTCTTTTGGGATTACACCGATAGTAAATTGTGAATCCTGCATTCAATCCCAGCCTTTATGATTCCAAAGCCTGGCCACCCAATTGTAATGCTTAGCTACTTCCCACTAAATGAGCTAATCCCTCTATTTGCCTCCAGCCCGCCAATATGGAGTAGCCACCCTGAAGAAGGAGCTGTCCACCATCAAGTTGCCTGATTTTTCAGGAAGCTTCAAAGTGGGTTGGATTGGAAGTGTGAGCTATGAATTTACGAGGTGAGGTTCCCATTCTCCACCACAGGGGCAGTGAAGAAGGAAGAATGGGGGCCTGAGGTCATGGGGAAAGGGGATAAACACGCGATCATCACTTGGACTAAAAGCAAAGGAACCATGGCCAGCTTTTGTGGGGCCTCTACAAGGTGCTATGTGTTTCCTGAAATCATCAAGATGGAAAGAAGATCTTTAGAAACTATTCACTGGCCCCTAGGTCAGTCCCGCAGAGACTGGCTCTGGGTTCTTGCTCTGCCAGGGACCCCTGGCTATTCTCCTGATTGCCCAAATTGGGGTCTTGCTTGAGACATACCATCCATCCCTCCAGAGCCTGTCAGGGGTCTGTAATCAATGACTCTAAATCTTTCTAAAACCGATTCACATTCTATCAGCACACTCTCTCTTGAGGAAAGCATCCACAATGTCCCCAGTGAGGAATGAAGCAGGGGGCCATCTGTTCCCTGGTGAATAAGTCCTGGTCCTCATCTTGCTCCTCGTAAGACTTAACTGACCCTAATATCCCTCTGTCTTTCACATATTCAGTCTTAGAGTCTTTGGCTGCACGGATTTTCCTTCCCCAGCTTCTTCATTGTCCAGAATAGGTCCTTGGGGATCATTTATCCATCAGTGATAGAAAAAGCTGCCTCTTGGAATCCTCCCCAAGTCTCTGGAGACAATTTCCTGAAGACAGTGGACAAAGAGGAGCTATTTTAAATCTGTGTGTGTGCGTGCGTGCATGCACGTACATGCACGCACACACGTGCGCGCACACACACACACGCACACACACAATCTAGCACAATCTAGGCCATAACACATAGAGGGCATTGCCCCTTAGCACAGCCCTAGAATGCCCCTTTGGACCTGATTTTCACAGCAGGTTACTATGGTCTGTTAACACATCCAGATCCACCACCAACTGTGAGATTTTCAAGAGCTGGGACCCAGTTTTGAATCTCTGTGGCTTCTGTACCTAGAGCCAGGTCAGACAGAGCAGGATCTCAATGAGTGCTTGATGAGGGAACTAATGAGTGTTAATGTGACAAGAGCCACAAGATCAAAAGGCCACAGGGAAGTGGGTAATGCAGATGAGTGTACCAGGCAAGGACAAGCCAGGAACGCAGAACCCACAACAGGAACTTCAATGGAGGGAATTTAATATAGAGAACTTTCTTCAAAGGTGTTGGTAGAGCTGAAAAGCCAAACAGGGAATGGTAAAGCAATTCAGAAATTAGCAACAACAAAAAAAGTGACTAACATCCCTAAAGCTAGAGAGACAAAGAGAGGAGAAGGTATCAACAGAGCACAGGAGCCAGGGTCTCTAAGTAGGAACTAAGAGCATGAAGAAAGGGGATGTCTGACAGGAGCTGGCCTCAACGTGGAAATATAACCACTGCCAAAGACACAACTCCAGACAGAGAGAGAAGGGGAAGAAATACCTTGGCTTCTCCCTTTTTCCTGTCCATTCACCTCCCCTCGAGTACTTCCCATTGGCCGATCCTAACCAGAAGCTGGCTGCAAAGGAACTTGGGAAATGTCATTTTCAGAGGTCATTCTCTTCCAACCTAGGTCAGAGCAAGAGAAGGAAAGGGAATGAACTGAGAGCAAACAGGGCACAGGACCAGCGCAATACCTACCTGGAGGACCCCTGCCCCATTTAAAGGGGGGCAGCTGCTCCTCACCTGCAGTTGATTGATGCCGTAAGCAAATATGAACATTGCCTTTTGATTTTTTTTTCAAGAGAAGTCAGACATCTAGGGATTTTTTCTTTATATTTCTAGTATAAAATTTCCCAATTTAAAAATGTTAGTGATGGATTCAAATTTTTGAGAACACTATAGGAAAAAGCATATCTATAGCATATCAATCAGATATATGGCCCACAGATCACCGGCAGGTAATCGCAGATATAAATTGTGAGCCTTTATTTGTATTTAAAGTGTGGGGAGCAGAGAGGAGAAGCTGTATCCTGGAGAAGCCCAGGCCCCAAGCCGTGAAGACAGGACACATAATGTGAAGCCATCTCACAGGATCCTCGAGGTGGTGAGGGTCCAGTGAGTTAAGACAGGCAAGAGCGGCTAATAGGGGTGGGTGTCAAAGGAGAGGGGAAGGTCTTTGGTCTTGAAGGTTGCGGATGGCTTCCTAAAGGACGGGTAGCCTGTGCAGATCTTGAAGGATGTGAATGCAATTGTTTGATTGTCCTTTGTGGTTTAAGTCAATATGAGACACAGGAGGGGATTCTGGAGACTCATTCAGAGGACTGATGTGCCGCTAGCCTTTCTGGGTTTTATAAGTCTGCCTTCCTTCCCTAGCTTGAAGATCCATAGCTTCAAACTCCAGAACTTGGATCTGAGTCTACACCCAGGGCAGGGTGTCAGAGCCTCCCTGTCCGATAACTACGCGTCTGTCAGTGGGAACTGGAAGGTGAAAACGTGTTTCATGTAAGTGGTACTTAGATTAGAATGTCTCTCAGCTTTGGGCCAGGGCATGGCCTCCCACCCTGGACTTCCATTTTCGGGTTCTTAAATGTCCAGTCTATAAAGGACCCAGAGCTGACTATCTCTAAGCCTCTGTTTCATTATCTGTGAAATGGAGTTAATAAGAACTCACCTCAGATGCAGCTGCGGATTACATAAAATAACATATATAAGGCATTTAACAGTACACACAGTATGGCACACAGCAAATACTCAGTAAACTGACTGCCTTAATAAGCTGAGGCTGTCAAAACAGTATAAATGGAGCCACTTTAAAATGGAGCCAGAGCTGCCACGGCAGAGCAACTGCCTTGCACATTTCATGTCTCAAAACTTCAGAATGTTAAGACGGGGTAAAATAACCTTTGGGTTGGGCCTAACGCAACCTGGTGCCCCAAAGAACTTTTTGCAAAGATACCAGACTGATAACTCCTGGACTGAAATTTTAAAACATTATTTAGAATTAATATCAGTATGTTATGTTCACCAATAGAAATGCCTTCCATTAATGTAATTATTCCCCTTACCTTTCTCATAAATATCTATTGCCTTTGTCTCCTAATTGGAACATTATTTGGGCTTCTGCCTGAATCAATGATTCCTAAACAGCTATTCTTATTGATCTCAAACAAACACTTGTTGCCTCTCACCTTGGAAGGCCCCTTTTTTTTTTTTTAGGTCACCAAGGCTCAGACAAGATACACAGCTTGTTAGTGGGGAACTGGGAGACAAACCTGGGTCTGCATTCTCTGGCTCCTCTTCCTGTAGGTGATGATTATCCTCCATTTGGTTTTCATTTCTCCCAACCAGCACTCTAAAGGGTACTTATGATCTGAGTGTGGATAGCATTTCCATCTCAATTTCTCTGAACTTGAACAAGGACCAATCTGGACGACCCACTGCCTCGGTGGCTCACTGCAGCAACTCCATTGGCCACGTCAGCATTTATATTTCCGGAAACCTAAGGTAGGTCACCCTATACACTTGCTGGAAGTTGTCAGGACCGCCTCGGCATCCGGCTCACCCAGGGGATGGCCCTAATGGGGCAGAATAATGAGATTTAAGATCTATCGAGATCAGAGGTCAGTGAACTAAAGGCTGTGGGCCCAATCTAGTCTGCCACCTGCTGTCGTAAATAAAGTTTCATTGGAACACAGCCACGATCATCTGTTTACATTTGCCTGCAGCTGCTTTAGCACTTCATCAGCAGAGTTAAGCAGTTGCAGCAGAGACGGTATAGCATGCAATGCCAAAAATATTTACTATCTGGCCCTTTAAGAAAAAGTTTGCCTGACTCTTGGGCGAGATTGCCTTTAATGGCAATCCAGCATCCCAAAGCGACTTGCCTGGAAGGGAAGCTAAGTGAATTTCGAATGAATGATGGCAATCTTCAGGGTGACCGCCTTCCTACTCTGTTTTGGTTGGCACTGCATCACTCAGATCCTGACAGGAAACAGAGGGCAATTCAAAAGGCACTGACAAGAATCTAGTGAAGGGAATATTAACCAGAGACTAACAACAGTGGAGAGCTATTACCACCCCTAAGATTGAAGGTGAGAGGGAAAGGAAGGGTGTTACCAGAGCCTAAAAAGGACTGGAACCTTGGAGAAGAGGCCCTGGGACAGGAGTATAGCAGTACGGCAGGCAGAGAGGGATCTGGGTGTAAATACCACAACTCCCTTCTCTTTCCTGCCTGTGCCTAAAGGCAGACAGCAGGAAGTGTTGAGAGATGAATCTGTAGTTGACAGTCCCCCCAGGATGCTTTCTGCAGAACCCTGCGAAGCACCGGTGTCTGATATTACTACATGAATTCATAATACACATAAATTTCTAACATGCACCACTAATCATTCAATCAGCAAGCATCGAATGGTAAAAACTTCATGGGAGAAAAAATTTTACCGAAAGTAATTCCACTAATGTAGTTTACTTATTTCCCATAACCTCTCACCTTCACCCTCAGGTGAGAACATAGGTGTGAAAGGCTCTGTTCTGGGTCATGATATTCAAGGTCTGGTGTCTATGGCTGGGAGGGGCTCTCAGTGGGCAGCTTTGCCTGAAGTGGATTAGATTCACCTCATGAGCTCCATGAAGTTATTCGCCAATGTCCCTCAACACTTAACTTGTACTTAGCAGGTAGGAGGGGCTCAGTACATGTTTGTTGAATGAATAAGTGAGTTAATGACTAATTGCTAACTGCCAAGTGAGTTGTTTGGCAGATTTGGAGGGGTATAAACAATAGGCCTACCCCCCTTATTAATGTTTAATGTTTTTGAATAGGTAATTCATTGGCATAGTTCAAAATTCAAAAAGTACAAAGGCTACAGAAAGAAAAAATCTCTCTCCACTCTGGTTCCCCCACCAACCAGCTCGCGTTGACACAGCAACCAATGCTAACCATGTCTGACGTCTCTTTTTATTTTATTTTATTTTTGTGCATGTGTGATACTTCTACTCTGCCATCTTGACCAGATTGAATGTCTCATTCTTGAGGGTTATGTGGGCACACTTAGATATTTTGCCTTTTTTTTACACAAATAGTAGCATGCTATCTAGAGTATTATGTCTCTAGCTTTTCTTACTTAACAATGTATTTGTAAGCCCTTCACACAAGAATACAAGAGCTCCCTTTTCAAAGTACTTTATTATATGAAAACACTAAAATGTATATTATTAGTTTCTATTGATAGAACTTTGTTTTTAGTTTGGGGGTTTTTCTTCCAGGGTTCGCTACTACAAACAATACTACAAAAGATAACCTTGTGCTTTTACCTGGGCAAATAAATTATAAGATAAATTCTTAAAGTTGTATGTGCATTTTGTCATTTCAACATATACTAACAAATTGCTCTCCAGAGTTTGCTAGTTTCCACTCCCACTAGCAAGGGATGAAAGTGTCTGTTTCCTCCCAGTATCACCAACACAGCATATCAAAGATTTAGCTTTTTGTCAATCTGAAGGGTGAGGGTATCTCAGTTCTCATTTGTGTTTATCTTGTTGTGAATGATGATGAGTATCTTAATATATGTTTAAGAGCCATGTATTTTGTTTTTCCTGAACAGTCTATTTATATCTATTCCTATCTTTCTCATTTTTCCCCCTCCTCGAACAGTCCGCAAGACTTCTGACCTCTAAATTCACCAGCCTCTTTTATGTTGCAAGTTATAAAAAATTCAACTCAGATGTTGAAGCATTAACATGGATTTGATCAGCTCACAGACACCTGAAAAGTCCATGATATTGATCCAAAGCGGTGACTGGATCCAGGTGCTGGGCCAACGTCACCAGGAATCGGTTTCTTGAGTGCGTTTTAGTCTCAGGAAGGGTCCTCCACTTTTAGGAGCGGCAAAGGGAGCCGCCAGAAGCTCCAGGTTTCCTGGCCCTTAATGCCTGTCCGCTCAACGGAAGCAGCCTTTTCCGCACACCACCCAGAGAGAAAGCCCCAGAGAAAGCTCTCATTGGTCAATGTGGGTCATGTGCCCGTCCCTCGACCAACTATTATGGACTCTTATTGGCTGAGGCAGGGTCTAGGACTCGCCTTTAGACCTGGGCGAAGTCCCACTGAACCACAAGGACTGGAAATGGGGAAGGAGTGGGTTTTAAGAAAGGAAAAAGATGCTGGAGGAGTTAAAACCACAGATGTATTTAGTTAACGCCCCAACCCTAACGGGCCTACTCCTACTTAACATTTCTGATCCAGGAAAATACTATGGGTCGCCCACCCTTGGATTAAATTCACCTGGTTGTGTCCCTTCTTGGAATAAAATGGGAAATGTCAGCTCCGTGGGAGTTTCGGTTAACCATAAAGTGGATCCTGACTCTCTTTATTCTTTTCTCCAGCTGGCTCCTGAACCTGTTCCATAAGAGAATTGAAAACAATCTCAAAAAGATCTTGAACCAAGAGGTAAACAAAAGATAAAGATCATTGGCATGTACATATTTGATATTTGGAAACAGCTTTGTCTCTTAAGTATGTTGCCATTTGAATTTGTTTAGCAAAACCTTCCTCATTGCGAAGGCAAACCTTAAGGTTTTCCCCAGGTAGTATGATCACATATGCTAAATCGGCATTTGAAACTGACAAAGTGTTTGGTATCTAGTTGTAGATAATATTAGATATGGAGAAGTGACTTTGGATACTTCCCTCACACCACACACAAAAATCAACTCCTGGTAGGCTAGGATTTAAATGCCAAAACAAATCTAAAACTTTTTAGGAGAAAACCTAGGATATATTTCTCACCTTAATAGGAAAATGTTTATTAAATAAGACTACCCTGCCCCCCGCCCCCCCAAAAATGCATCATATTGAGAACAGCACTGGGGTTGGCCCTCAGCATCTCTCACCTCTGGAAAAAGGCTTGATCTTGGAGGCAAAGGGGTATCTCTTACATTTACCCTTTGTATATCTCTGGGCAAGTTGATGCACCCTCTGATGTGCCAGAGATGGTGTAGGAATAGCTGAAGTTAGAAAATCGTGAGACTGGGGGCTTCTGGGATCTACCAAGCTGGAATTCTTGGCTTACAAAGGAGTAAATTCATGGCCTACAGAGGAATGGAATTCTGAGGCAAACCCTCTTTCTGGCTTTGCTTTGAAGCCCTCTGGTGGTCGTAGTTAATACTGCCTGCGGACCAGGTACTATGCTTTCTTTCAGATCCCTAGTCACAGATGGCCAGAAACCCCAGTAGGAAAAGGAGGCAAAGAGTCTGGAGCCTCTGATTAAAGAGCTGCCTCCTGCACCTAGAAGAATATCTGCTTTGTCTCCTCTGCTCTTTAATACATGTATTTATGTACTGCACTTCCTGCCACTTAGCCACCAAAGGACCATGACAGTAGCAGACTCAAGGCCAGTGCTGACTTGACCACTTGACCACCATCCATTTTTAATGTCAGCGCGAGAAAAGTCTAGGAACTTAAGTTGGGCCCACATGTAAGAGGCCACCCCAAATGGGGCAGTGACCAACTGTTGATGGGGGTATTGGTTTTTTTTCCCTTTTCACCATGCTCTCCCTCCTTCCCCACCCCCCACACCTACCTACAAGGTGGAGATATAACCCATCACAGTCCCTGGAGTGGTAGCAGGGAGGGGTGGGACGTTGCCAAGGAGAGGTGGAGGAAGGACTCACATGGCTTTCTTATTCACTTTCGGCAGATCTGCAAAATGGTCAAGAAGTCAACAGCCTCATACCTGGAGCCCTATCTCCAGACTCTGCCAGGTTTGGAGCCCCCACCCCACTTCTCTGGGTGCCTTCAGATGCCATGGCACCTAGTTCCCCTGGAACCATCACCACCCCCCTCAAGAGCCCTGGGAGAATTTTCCCCCGTTGAGTATTTCTCCATCCTACAGAGTTGAATATGGAGTGAACACCTCTCTTTGGGGTCTGTTCTCTGGAGGTGGGGGAGTAAGGCAATCTACCTGCTGGGAGCATGAGGTGGGCAGAGGATTAGGAATACATGGGAGAATCACGTGTTAGCTCTGTACTGGCTGCTTTAACAAAACGGGTGCTCCGAGCAACCTGTGCAGGGCTGGATACCCTCCCAGTCCTGCCCCTCCAGCTGCCACTGGGACCTTTTGCAATCACAATCAGGTCATGTCTCCCCCTCTTGCCGAAGTCCATCAATAACTCCCAGCTTCAGACGACAAGGCCTGGCGTGGTCTGGCCCTGACTACCAGCTTTATCTTGCTCCCCTCCCCAACTCAGACAGTTACTCTCTAGTCCCCATTAGTCTCTCCAATATACAGTGCTCCATAACACTACAAGATCTTTGCACATGTCATTCCTTCTGCCAGGAGTGCCCTTCCCCCACATCTACCTTTCTTCACCCAATCAATACCTGCTCTTCTTTCAGATCTCAGCCAAAGCAATACCTCCTCTGGGAAGCCTTCCCTGATTTCCTGTCCAAGTCAGGTTGCCACCTCCCACTTTACCCCTGTTAAACGGCTGGCATCGTCCTGTGAACTTCTGCTACCTAACATCTAGCAGACTTGCAATTGTACATTTATTTCCTTGAGTATTTGATTGTTTCCTCCTCTGGACTTGAGTTCCACGAGGACAGAAACTTTATCTCACTCAGCTGTTGCATCTGCCCCTTGCATTGTGCCTGGCATATAGCAGGTGCTCAATAAATAATGAATGGATGAATGAATGAGTCAATGGATAAATAAATGAAGCACTCGCCCTGTGACTGAAGGTACCATGGATATGCCTCAGCCCATTTCCATTCTCCAAAAGCTACAGTCCATGTGCAAGGAGGCCCCTGGAGGTTCCAAAAGCTACAGTCCATGTGAAAGGAGGTCCCTGGAGTTGTGCTGTGTACAACTTGCACAACTGCATTTGGCTACCCTGTTCACAATGCTGCTTCTTTCCCATTCCACAGTCACCTTGATGATTGACCAGGTTGCTGGCATTGACTACAGTTTAGTAGGAGCTCCCCAGGTGACCTCCCAAGATCTGGACATGCCTTTAAAGGTAAGGGGCTGTGGGAAAAGGGCCTTGGAGCTCCACTTCCAAAACCAGCTCCTACCCCACTTTCTCCAGTCCATTTTCCTATCAGTCCACATCCCTGACTAGTGCCCACAGTGGGCAGATGTGGTACTCAGCACTCAGAGCAAAACTTAAGACAATGTCACTGAACTAACATGGTAAATCTGTCTAGAGTCCAGAAGACCTTAGCTTGAATCCTGGCTCTAGAACTTGTGTGCTGGGGAACCTTGGGAGAATTACTTAACCTCTCTGGGCTTCTATTAAATGGGTAGAATAACAGCCTTACCTCATAAAGTTGCTATAAAATTTAAGTGAGATGTGTGCCTGGCACATAGCACATATATAGGGTAGCACTGTTATTACTACCTGCCTCCCCGCTATAGTAGACTGAAGAATGGCTCTCTAAAATGTTCTAATCCCCAAAATCCGTAAATGTTACCTTATGTGGAAAAAAGGGATTTTGCAGATGTGATTAAGGATCTTGAGATGACAAGATTATCCTGGATTGGTGGGGGGAGAGGGAGGGCGGTGCCGGTTGTAATCATAGGGATCCTTATAAAAGGGAGGCAAGAGATAAGGGGACAGAAGGCAATGTGACAATGGAAGCAAGAACCTGGAGCAAAGCAAGAGGTGATGCAAGGGAAGGACCACAAGCCAAGGAACACAGATGGCTTCTAGGAGGTAGAAGAGACAAGGAAACAGATTCGCCCTTGAAGCCTCTAGAAGGAGCCCAGCTTTACTTAACACCTTCAGTTTAGGCTTCTGACCTCCAAAAATGGAAGGGAATGAACCTGTGTTGTTTTAAACCACTGAGATTAAGGTAATTTGTTACAGCAGCAACAGGAAACTAGTACATCTCCTTTTCTATAATTTCCTGCCTTTTCCGCAACTTCCCTGTGGGTTCAGCTAGGCCCTAGAGTGCCACCCCTTCCAATTTTATTTAAGTAGTACCTATATGCTTCTTACTCTGTGCCAGATGTTGTTCTGAGTATTTGTACAAATATTAGCTTCTATTAAATTTCATGCTACCTCTGTGAAGTAGAAACTATTAGCATCGTCCCTGTTTCACAGATGAGGAAGTTGAGACACAAGGCAGTTGGTGACTTGCTTGAGGTCCCAGAGCTAGTATGTGGCAGACCAGGATTCAAATCCGTACGGTTAAGCTCTAGAGTTCATGCTTTTCACCACTGGCTTTGATTCTTCTTCTATGTCCTGAGCCTGAGAGAACATAGGACCTCTCCCCACCAAAAGGTGGGTTTCAGGCACCTGTTAGGACCTAGATGCTGTGGGGCCAGAGGAACTCTTTCCGGACTCCTGGCCCCACATGTTGGAGAGGAACCACCACCCCAGCCACAGCCCAGGGCCCAGGAGACCTCACCCAGTCAGGCTTTGGATGCCTCTGCCTGACACCCTCCCTGGTAGGAACCTTGGGTGGCTGATATGTCCCTCTGTTTCCAGGGTGAATTCTTTGGCCGAAGCCAGCGCTCCCCAGTCCCCTTCGATGCTCCGTCCATCAGGCTGCCCCAGAAGCATGAACACATGATCTACTTTGCAGTCTCCGACTACGTCTTCAACACAGCCAGCCGGGTTTACTACCAGGCTGGGCACATGAACTTCACAATCCGAAATGAACATGTGAGTAGAGGATGGAGGAGACTGGGGGTCCCAGGAGAGAGCCTCAGGTGGAACTGTAGACCTGCTGTGGGCACTCTAGGGAGCTAGGAGAAGAATGTGGAATTTGGAGCCTACCCGACAGGCGTTCAAAGCCAAGCTGTGGTTCAGTTTCCTGTCTGTGTACATGGATTCCCACGGATTATGTGAGAGATTGTAAAGAGCTTGGTGTCTGATGCACAATACATATCAGCTATTATTAGAAGTACTTTAAAAAATAAGACAGACTCTGGTGTGTCATATCAGGTCCTCCCAGCAACAGATGCCAAGGGAGCATTAGATTAGTGTTTTATTAGAGAAACGCCCACGAAGGATAAAGGAGAGAAGGAGAAAGAGGAGGTGCGAGAACCCTCATGCGGTACTGATATCTGTGAAGAAAGAAGGAAAGCAGGCAGACTGGGTAGAAGAGCTGCTGCACAGCTCTGAGAAGTCTCAGCTAAGCTCAGGAGCAGGCAAGAGCAAAGCTTGCTTATTTAGAGGAGTGCCACACACATCAGGCAGACATGTAAGGCGTCAGCTCCAGGCTAAAACGCTAAGTGTAATCATTCAGACCTGACCACAGCCACTTAAACGGCTTTTCCTGGCAGGCCTCGCCAGGCTTGGAGCATGGCCAGTGTTGGTCAGTCTCTGGAGGAGGCTGCAGTTAAGGACTCAAGCCCCCCGCCCTTACCCCCACCATGGGGCTGGCATATGTTAGCATTCTTAGCCAAGACACTTCCGCTCAGAGGCTTCCCGATGGTTGGGGGTAGAAGGGGAACCTTCAGCTGAGAGACTGTGCAGGTGCCTGTGCTGAGACCCCTTGCTAGGGACCTCAGAGACAGTCTTCTCCAGCCTGACCCCAGTACTCAGTACTGCCGCGTCCAGCAAGTGGTAAATCCTGCCACGTCCAGCGCGGCCCTGGAAAATAATCCTGAGTGGGAATGTTGGGAGATTGAGAAAAGAAAGACAGAAAACTGGGATCGGGAGGCTCCAGATAATGGAGTAAAGTGTGATTTTATTTTTGCAAGTTGCTTTTATACAAGAGCATACGTTTGCTGGCTTAAATGAGATTATCCCCACCCAACCTCCATATCCTATTATAATCATTTGCATTTCCATAGGGTAACCCCCACCCTGCACAGCCTGCTAAAATCATTTGCATTTCAACACCCACACTGTTCTCCAATCAGTTCCTACTTCCCATTCTTAGGAGGATTTGTGGAGGTGAGGCAACCCTTGGTTGGCCTCAGAGATTGCAAGGACCTTGTCAGCCTGCAACCTGCTCTGCACACAGTACTCTTCTACTCCTGGCCCTTCCCTCTCTCCTCCATCTCTTCCTCCTGCCCTGGGTCCATGAAACAGGAGCCTTTTGTTCAGGACTCCCTTTGCAGTAAGATGAGCCCTACCCACCATCTGTACTGATACATCTGACCCTCACAGGTGCCATGCCACAGGGAAAAATGGAAGACCTGGGGGCCAGTGACCTTCACTGCCTAGTCTCTTGCTTACACTATCACCTTGAGTCCCAGCAGTGATCTGGCAAGATTCTTCAGCTCAACCACTCCAGCTATGTTCATTGGGGGCTGGGAGCTTTCTGGGAGAGTGTGGCCTCAGCATGAATGGTGTGGGACATGAAGGTGAGGCTGTGCCAGAGGGGTGGAGGGAGGCTATCAGCCAGCTGCCCTCCTCTCCACCAATCCCATTAAAGGTAGGTCTGAGCAGCAAACCTCCACGGCCCACACTATGATAAATGCTATAGAAGCTGCCCAGGTAGGGAGTAGAGATCTTGAGGGAGGAGAGATCAAGGGAGGTGTAGGCAGGGTTCCCCAAGGTGAAATATCCGCAAGTCCTAGAGGTGGGCAGAGAATGACACCACGAGAGATGGCAAGAAACAGAGTTTGGGGAAAGCCATATTCAAAAACACATTAAATGCAGATAGTGATGATGATCAGCCCTCACTGGCCCTTCGGGAAGCATCCTGAGAAATACTAAATAACCATAACAGACATTTATTAAGTACTTACTATGTCCCAGGCACTACACTTAAGTGCTTTACCCATATACTATCTCATTTAATCCTTGCAACACCTGTACAGCCAGAGCTATTATTATCATCCCCATTTCACAGAACCTAACAAAGTTTAACAATCAGTCATGATGGAACCCAAGCTGTTGAACTTGAGTCCACACCTTTCACTACCATATTATCCTGCTTTTCGAATAGCTTCCTTGTTTTCCTGCTGCAGATTCCCCTGGATGCTCCCATTCGCCTGCACACCAAATCACTCGGGGCTGTGGTTCCTCAGGTAAGACCTGTGCCCACTCATCACAGAGGACAAGGCAAGCCCCTTGACCTAGGCCAAATGAGGAGACTGTATATGGACATGAATGAATTGTGCATAGACTTTCTCCAGACAAACAGCTTACCTATTAGAACAGTGGGTAAGGGTAAGTTTTTAATTTTTTGGTATAAAATTCTCATCATTTTCTGACTCCTTGTGGCATAAAGACAAAGGATCTGGATTCAGATTGCCTGCATTTGAATCCTGGGTCTGCGGTTTTGTATCTTTAGAACTCAATCTTTTTGGGCCTCGGTTTCCTCATTTGTCAAATAGTATACCTGCCCTTCTGGGTTGCTGGGAGGATCAAATGGGAAATAACAGCACTCAACCGGCACAAATATATAGGATCCTTCCATGGCACAAATGGGGCATGTTGGGCAGACTAATTTGGGACGAGGCAGGTAACTGATATTTGCTTGATGTTTATGGAGGACATAGCTAAAAGGAGCAGGAGCAGAGTGGAGAACACTCAGCCTCCCCTTTCTTGAAGCTGACAATTCAGCTCAGCCCCAAACTCACACACCAGTCAACACAAGTTGGCCAGCATAAAAAGCAGTACGATGACCATCCACTGTTATTGGAATATGCCCATTAGGGTGTCTCACCTATCTCAGATGCTTTATCGAAATGCCCTTTCCAACCACAACAGCCATCAACTGGAAGGGAATTCTGGAAAATCCAATTCCCTCCATCCTGTGATATTTCTACTGCTGGTTTTGGGCCCATAAAGATTTGAGCCTTGGGACTCCACCCATCTAGCCTTTCCTGATACAGCTCAGGGTCCCCCTTTCTGTCTTATGCCCTTCTTCCTCCAGCTGGCCAGGTTGTACCCCAATATGGAGCTAGAGCTTGAGGTGTCACCTGAATCAGCTCCATTCCTGAGGATCAGCCCTAGAAATGTGACCCTCGTGCCAGTAATGAATATCCAGGCCTTTGCCCTCCTGCCCAACTCCTCTGATCGCAAGACACTCTTCCTAGTAAAAGCGGTAAGTCTGATCACGGCTGGAGCAGCAAAGGGTCATGCTTGCCAAGGGCGTAAGCCCCTCCCCTCAGCTGAAAGACTTGATAGATGCTGGAGACTATTTCCACTGGAGGTATAAATGGGCCTTGCAATTCTGGTCTGAACGGCCAGACTTCCCGAGGGCATAGTTAATCAAATCATCCGCAGTCAGAGTTGCAAAAAGTCATTCACTCCAGCTGAGTTGAAGATTCTAGCTTTCTCACCGCTACGTTTGTTATAGAAAATTGTTTAAAGCATAACCCCATTGAAATTGTTATAAGTAAATTAAATTACCTTTTTAAAGAAGGGACAAAATGGAAAGAACTCTTAAAATAGCAATACTCTCTAAACTGATTTATAGATTCAACATAATCCCTATCAAAATCCCAGCTGGCTTTTTTGCCAGATAACAAGTTGATTCTAAAATTCTTATGTAAATTCAAGGGACTGAGAATAGCCAAAACAATCTTGAAAAGGAAAAATAAAGTTGCATAATTCATACTTTCCTATTTCAAAACTTACTATAAGGCTATCATAATCAAGATAGTATAGTCCAAGGATAGATATATAGATCAATAGAACAGAATCAAAAATCCAGAATTAATTCCTCATATTTGCAATCAATTGATTTTCAACAAGGGACCAACACAATTAAATGTGGAATAGACAACCGTATATCCACATGCCAATTAACTCCAAATGGATCATAGACCTAAATGTGAAAGTTAAAACTATAAAACTCTTAGAACATATGCAGTAGTAGAGCCTTCTTAGGTCAATTCAAAAGCACAAGAAACAAAATGAAAAATAGATAAACTGGACTTTATCAGAATTTAAAACTTTTGTGTTTCAAAGGACACCATCATTCAGGAAAGCAAAGACTACCCACAGAATGGGAGAAAACATTTGCCAACCGTATATCTGATAAGGGCTTGGGGACGCTCTGAACTTCCCTTGGTAGTCAGCTCCAAAGTTCAGTCATGCTTATAGGCAGACAAATACCAATTTGAATACTCTATGTCTGCAACTTGGGCTTATCCGCCCTTCCATTAAGATGGAGACCTCTGAAATCTCAGCTCACCTTTCTTAAAGTCAACTGTGGAGCCACCAACATCTGCATCCTCAGTCCATAATCCTTGAGTAGCTGCTTTTTGCCCATATGTCCCACTTCTGGCTGTGGTTTCTATTTCTGGAGATGTGTCTCCTGGACCGGGAGCCGAGAGGATGCCTCCGTGGACTGTCTGGGCGACCCCCTTTTGCTTTTCTAGAGACTCAACATCTCCGCCACCATCAATGTGAGCTCCTCCTACAGGATCGTTGGCTCATTGACTCCAGGAAGGTGAGAGGCCATGGGTTGGGGGTGGAAAGGAATAGGACATGTGGTCAGAGCATCTAATCTGGTTCGCTGATAGAACTGAGGTTGTCCCTTGGAAACAGAGGCCTCCACTGAGGCCAGCTCATTCTCTAAGTCTGTCCCCCTCTGGAAAAGGCGTATTGACGTCTCAGGAGAAAAGCCAGAAGTTGAGAACAGTTGTCAGGTAGCAGAGGTTACCTTCGGGTCCTCTATCACTTTGGGCTCCTCACTTGAGCTGAAACTTCAGCAGAGGGGGTACTTAGGAGCACTAGTCTAGCTGGAAAAGGTAGGGCTTGAAGCTATTTACAATGACTTTACACATAAGGTTGAGAAAAACTGTCAATATTAACATCAAAAAGTGGAGACTTCGGTTGGAGGATTAATGGTGCCCCAAGCCACTGCTTATTGCTCCATTGCCCAGATACCCAATCAATAGGTAAGTATTTATTTAACCAGTGAGTCAGTGAAGAGTTCGGGCTTTGGGGAAGAGGGATTACATTGCCTCCTGGGGTTGGCGAGTTGCCCTTGCAGTGTCCTCTGTCCAGAGCCCTCATCTGTGCCCCACATCTCACCCACTCTGGGTGCTGCCTCCTGCTGAGGTAAAGGTGCAATGGGTTCATCAAAGGGACGAATTCCTGGCCTCACGGTTAGATGCTTGTTGACTGATAGAATGATCTGACTCCATCAAAACGAAGGTCTTAAGAAGTCTTTAAAAAGAGAAGCTCATGGTGAGCCTTTGGGGCTTTGGGAGGTCCTGGAATTTAAGTTTATGTGTAGACCTGGCTTGGGGTGGTCTCTGCAGTATTGGGGAAGACAGCCAAGGGCTTAGGCTATGAAGAGACAGACAGCAAATAGAGGATTTGAGGGGACTTCACATGAGGATTTTACCAAGGAATGATTAAAATTACTTTGTCCCATGAGCAGAAAGCAGAGATCTGTCCAAGGTGATCAGAATTTCTGAACAAGGGAGCCAAGTCAGCAGCCAAAGGAAAGCCTGTTAGGAGGGATCAAGAGGAGAAATTGGGGTTCAGCTTTTAGTGACAGCAATCCAGATGCCCTAAGTCACTCTCCCTTCTTTCACTCCAGTGGCTGCCAGCTGCCTGCCAGCATCATTTGTGGTGCCTCTTTTCCATTTTTATTGTCTATTTCCATATTATGCAAATAATCCATCTCATGACAAGAAGAAAATTGGGAATTATGAAAGTATAAACAAGCAAAATCATCCATAACCTTTCCCCATAGAGACTATCACTGTTAATAGTTTCATGTTTCCTTCCAGGATTTTTTTTACATCTTTATATAATGGGAGATGTAGTACATTACTTTTTATATTCCACTCTCTCTAGTTAATATTTATATCATGATTTCTTCAAGTTATCAAAGATGCTCAGATAACACTATTTTTAATGTCCCTTCATAAATAATGGTGCATGCTTAAAGGCTTAAACCCACGAGCACCACATTGCAGAGGAACCCTTGTGTGCCCAGCCCCTGAAATGCCCAGCCAGCCAGCACTGCACACCCCACTAGGCTAAGTGCTGAAAAGTACCAGCCATAGCCTGGGATGACTATGCTTCTCTCTTCTCTACACAGTAAGCTGAAATTGGAATTGAAACACTCCAGCATCGGTTTCTTTGATGTGAGTTGTTTTCTCAGTATTTTTTGATTGGCCTCTCAAAGCAGGGCTTCATGGGGCTCTAGAAGCAACGAGGTCCCGGATAAGACAGATGCACTGCAGTCTTGCAGGAAAAGGGACACCATGCCTGAATGTTAACCGTCCATGAAGGATACTGCCTGAGAGCTAAAGGGTCAACAGGACAGACATTAAAAGCATGAGCTTTGAAGGAAGGTAGATCTGGGCTTTTATATCAACGCGGCCACTTGCTAGCTGTGTAACCTTGGGCAAATCACTTAACCTTTCTGAGCCTGTTTCCTTAACTGTAAAATGGGAATAGCTACTTCACATAGGGGAATGTCTCACATAGTACGCTCTTAATATATGTTCATTATTGTAATAATAGTGACCCAGGTGCACGATCCCTTATCCGCAGCCTTTAAGACTGATGGGTTTCAGAAGTGAGAATTTTTTAGGTAATCCAGGGCATGCGCCAGGTTATATAACACTTTCCACAGGCTGTGAGGCAATACTCTATAACCAAACACATTATTTCTGCCATAAAATTTTAAAATATTCACACGAAGTGGTATAAAGAAACACTAAATAGCCCCATGACAGTTCAGGTCATGTTTTGCCATAAATAATGGCTTGCACACACTTATGCAGAATGTTTAGATTTGGGTTTTGGAAGGTGAGTTGCGAACAAGCTGCTGTCATCTGTGCTAGTGAGTCGCAATCAACCTCTATTTTTTAGATGGGATGACACATCGATGTTTCCAGAGGTGGAGACAAATGTTCTTTCCTTGGACGCTGTTTTTATTCGTCTTATTTGATCCCTTTGCTTTGCCTCCTCTCTGCTCCAGGTGGAGTTGATGGAAGCCATCTTCAATTTCTACGCATCCAAAATCATATACCCCTCTCTCAACGGTAATAGCTGCTGACTACCCCATGCAAACGATGAATTCTACCCTTTCTATAGAGCCTCTCTTCTGTGCTGGCTGGGGTACTGGCAATCCATGACCCTTGCCCTCATAGAGTTCACTTTGTTGGCAAGGCAGTCGTGTAAGTTTAACCAATGCCACAATAGCACAGTGGACTCCAGGAGCTTGGAGGAGGCACTGAACTTCAGTTAGAGGTCAGTCCAGGTGAGGGATAAGTTGGGTCCCAAAACATAAGGAGTTTGACCCAGGGAGTAAGAGCATTCCAGGTGGCACCATGAACACCTGGAGTCAGCACACCTGGGTTCTGAGCCAGGTTAGGTCACTGACTTTCCAGATGACCTTAATAGAAGTGATACTTGGGACAGTGGCTGCCTGAGAAGCCAGCAGGCATCCTCCCAGTCTAGGCCCTATCACTTGAGACAGATACTTGAGAAGTATCACTTGGGACAGATACTTGAGAAGCCAGCAGGCATCCTCCCAGTCTAGGCCCTCTCCAACTAGCCTTACCATCTGCCTTTTACAACCGAGTAATAAGAGCAGCAAAATTGGCCTGGAAGGGACCGTGGGGGAGAAGGTTGTCCTCAGGAGGTAAACGCTGCATGGCCCAGCCCTGGCCACTGGGTGGTGCTCTAGAGAAGGCTCTTGAAGGGGCTAATAGAAGCCCAAGAGGCTCTCTGCTCCTTGAAGAGGCTAAATTTCCCAAGCGTTTCCTGTGCCCTACCCCCAACCCCCGCAAATCAGCCTTGAATCCAACAGCCTACATTTCAGCAGCCCACTCTCACTGGTCGGCTACAAACACCAAACACCACGTTCTGTCTTCACATCTCCCCAGCCTGTTCTGTGTGGCCCACCTTTCTCCGCTGTTTGTCTTCCAGCAAAGCTTAAGGAAGGTTTCCCGTTCCCTCTGCCCAGGGACACCTCCTTCAACAGCTTGGAGCTCCAAATCTGTGAGGT
This sequence comes from Pteropus alecto, assembly GCF_000325575.1. Classification (NCBI taxonomy): domain Eukaryota; kingdom Metazoa; phylum Chordata; class Mammalia; order Chiroptera; family Pteropodidae; genus Pteropus; species Pteropus alecto. The sequence continues at coordinate 23,791,216 of NW_006442491.1, forward strand.
CAGTGAGAAGTGGGGTCTGGGAGGGCTGCTTCAGGGTTGGATACGACGGGGAGCCGTGAACTCCCACTTACATCATAGACCTAATTTTCATAGAAAATTATTTTTTGAATTTTGGTGTATAAATGGTAAATTTTGATTATCTGAAATCTTGGCTTCGTGTAAAATAGCTCAGTTCTCAATAATTCAGCTCAAACACATTAACTGAACATCTACAATGTGCAAGGCCCTTAGCCACAGACGGCAAGGGAGTGTGCAAGGGGGTCAGATTAGATGCACCCCCTCTGGGTTGAGGGGCTACCTTGACAAGCCCCAAATCTCCTTGGTGGTGTGAGATCCCCGCTGGGCCACTGGCCAGACTTCTCACCCACAGCAGCAAGGAACAGTCCTGCAGCAATACTGGCCATGCCTTCTAGAGGAAGAAACTTATCAGGGGCAGGGGACAGGGACGATTACAGTACATTTCATCATATAAACCCAGAAATACTAGTTTGCAATGTCTTCACTGTTCATATGTTCTTACTCCAAGGTGATGCAGGACTACATTCCCAGAAATTAATTATGTGAGGGGAATAAACTCAAACAGCACCCAGGTGGTGCACTGTTCTCCAGGGAGAAGAAAGTTTTGGAGGAAAGTGACATTCATGGATTTCTAGAAATCAGCAGCTCAGAAAATGTAAATAATATCCTGAGGGCAGAAGCTGATAAGGACGGTGTTTTACAAAGATTTCCTTCGACAAAAGCCTAAGGCCTAGATTTTTGTACGTTATAACCTGGTTTTTTATTAGAGTGAGAACTTGCCTCTCCCTTATAAAGGATTCCGTTTCAGAAAGCTCCTATGCATATTTTCAAAGTTGTGTATTCGTTTTTTTTCTGTCTTTTCCATCAGATAATGACCCTTCTTGTGCCCTTTTGCCTTCTCTCCAGAACTTCTTACTCTTAGGGGGCAACATTAATTAGGCTGAAGCTGAAGCAGTGGCTGACACCACACCTGAACTTCCCCTGCCCCGTGGAGCTGCAGGGGCTGTGACCAGCTGTCTCCTGTCCCATGAGGGCCCCCGTCCCTCATGGACGCTAATCACCAGGGAGCCTATGGCACCTGAAGACACGCCTGACCACGGGACACCTTCTCCATCTTCATCCTCCTCCTCCTGCTTCTCCTCCCCAGTCTGTTGCTAGAATAAACTTTGATGAAGGAAAAAAGCACACGCAGTGTCCATTCACCACATAGCCCAAAGCACCCTGCTCGACCTTAAACATGTAGTTGTACATGTCATTTGATGTCACTGGTAAGGGAGCAAGTAGGACAGAAGTAGCTCAAAGCCTTGTTTTGCCACTTCTTGGTGTATATTGAGATGAGACAAACAAAAGCTGAGGGAATTTACCACAAGAGTTGCATTACAAGAAATGTTGAAAGA
>NW_006442491.1:23792668-23808017 GCF_000325575.1 Pteropus alecto
GACAAACATTATATACTTATCGGTGATGCCCTTGAGGGATCAAACTGTCTTATTTACCATTATACTCCTATTTCTAGCATGGTGTCTGGCTCATAAATAGCTTAATTTCTTTTTAATGAATGAACTTTCAATCTGTCCATCTCTCCATTCTCCTGACTCTTGATCCTGCTATGGAATCTCCCACTAGCTACTCAACCAGGCCTTCTGGTACCCAGCAGTTTCCAGGCAAGGATCATGCCTCCTTGACCTTAATCCTGGTTCTTGGGACACCTTGCTTATAATGCTCTTCTCAGATGTCCTGAAGACCTGGGATAGCTCCTACTTCAGATACTGCAGTGGAGCGAGGCAGGATTGAGGACATGGTGTCTCCAGGCCGACCTGTTAAGTATTGGCCCACGTTTCTGCTGCTGTCTGAACCACAGGAGCAGACGTTAAAAACCAGTTGCAACTTTCTCAAGTGGGCCCAGATTCCTTATCTTGGTATCTTTTCAGGCAGTTATGACCAGCTGACTAAAAGCAGCAAAAGAAGTCAGAGGATGGCCCTTGGGTAGGTCTTAAAGAGAAGGGCAAGGCAGAAAAAGAAACTTCAACTTCTGGATGCCTCTCCCGAGAAATGGCCGGCAGAGTGGAACATTACGACCATGAAGAATGCCCGCCCCTGCGGTGAAGGCCACTGAGGTGTCGAATTCATCAAGGCAGACTTGACAGCCTGAATTCTACCTCAGCCCAGCCAAAGTGGTTTTCAGTTTCAAATACAGAAATTGGACAATTAACTTCAGCCTTTCATCATAGCCTTTGGGACATATTTCCTCATGTAGACCCTTCTAGCTGTAAAATGGGATTAAAAAGTTCACATGTGCATATCCATGGCACATCATCACATGGTGGCAGTTCCTGATTTTACTCCAGTTATCTCTAAAAGCCTGACCTTGAGGACGCCATCCAAGGTCCACCAATGGCAGCTGCCCCACGTTCACCCTGCTCTCACCTTTACTCAGTAACCTGTCCTCTCAAGTTGACATCAGGTATTTTACATCCCAGATAAGTTGACCAACTTATCCCAGTTTGCCTGGGGTCAGTCCCATGACCTGAGAAACCCCTCAATCCCAGGCAAACTAGGACAGTAAGTCACACAGCAGCATTTACTTATGAGTCAGGCCCCAGAACTCCAGGCCACTCCAGCTTCCTCAATGACATCAGCACTGTCTCACTCGAGTCCACTATGTCACCAGCCACCCTTCCTAAGCCTTGGCCTGACTGTTCCTCAACTCTCACGGGTCCTAAATCAGAGCCAACTACCATCGCTTGTTTACTTCCTCATCCTAACTAAACACTCCAAACAGTAGCCTATGTGCCAAACCTCAGGAGCGTGACAGGAAAGGCTCAAGGAGTGAAAACAAGATCTGGCCTGTGACCCACTTTGTCCACGCTCAGCCTTGCTGGCACATGGCTTGTTACTGATTTAAAAGGCAGACAGAGCAAGTTCGTAAGGTGCATTGAATCGGTGGGTGAAGAGGAAAGTGATGCACAGCTAAAAATTCAAGAGAAAAACTCTAGGTTATGAAAGTCATTTCAGGCATGGCAGAGGGACATGGGGCTGGCCTTCCCTGTCCATGGCCCTCTGAGGGTACTGTTAAGACTCAGGGCCAGTTGAAGTCCCCAAGCCCCCAGTGCCAGCGCTTTCCCTCTGATCTCTTGTGCAGAGTGAAGAGTTCCTCCATGATGCTCTGAACAGGCAGAGAAGACAAGCTCATGCTTCATGCGAGGGACCTCCCTCACCATTCTCTGCCCCTCTGGTGTCCACAAACATCATAAGAATATAAAGGAAAGGAAAGTGGAACCAATGATTTGGAGTTCCCATAAACACAAACCAGCTTATCCTCTGGCTAAGGGTTCCCAGCCCCTGGCATTAACTCACCTTGGGGAGAGATAATAGCAAACGCAGGTCCCACATCATCCCAAGGGTCACTGATTCATGGCCTTGGGACCTCCTTCAACAGCCTCCAACCTAAGGCTGACCTAGAAGGGAGAGGAAGCGTAGACGCATTCAGGCCCCAGCACTCCGCAAGTGACATCAGTGAGAGGGTCCCAACCAGCCAAGCGCAACCTCCCGGTTCGCACACGTCAAACTAGATATTATCAGAATAGAAAAGGTAATAAAGGGAATACATCTTAAATGTCCAGGTTTCATAAGAAATGATTTTCTTTCAAGCAGTTCGTGATCAGTGCAACTGAACAGATAGAGTAATTCACAAGAAGACAGCTCAGTGCTCACTGTCAGGGACTCTGACACTGAGGTCCCAATGCATCTTGATGAAAGGGATGGACCATCATCCTCAGCAGCTCTCACGCCATATTGTCATTACTTATCTGCCCAGCCTGTCACAAGACCCCAACAGCTGTCATCCTATTCTGCAAAGACCCAGGCAAGAAAGGCAAATGGAAGATAAACTTACAGCAGCCTTGTTAGATACCTATATCTTTGGAGATCAAGACCACCAGGCCCATTTAAAGGATAAATGAGAAACATCATCAAAGCTTGAGAACATTACATAAGTGAGCCCCAACTCAATCCATAGGACTCTACACCCAGAGGTTTGAATTACCAGGTCTGGGGTTGGGACGGCAATAAACTATCTTTTCAAAACGGTCACCTCTGCCCACTAAATCATCTAGCCTGGATGAGGAGCCCAAGCCCAGGAACTAGGCTATGGGCCTCTGATGCAAAAGGGGCAGAAAGTAGGTTTGAAAGACAAGGAAAATCTCAGGTTAATTAGATGGCTGTCTGTACCAGAAAGCTCACATATATTATTCTCGCTACATTCACATCATCGTGAGACGAGAACAAAAACATCTGGCAAAACAGGATCCCAACCTCAAAGACAAGAGAACCGAATGTCAACAGAATAAGATCTGGGAACCAAACAGGAGCCCTCAGACCAAAAGTAGAGATCAATGAAATGGATACCTTGCCCTTACCTCCAACTTCACCTTGGCCAAGATATGCCTCTCAGGGGCACCACGTTGCATCTTCTGAGTCTATGAAGTGAAAGCATTGTCGCGGGTTTCTGCCTCCCACAGAACACACAGCACACAGAACAAAAGGCAGAAGGTCAGCCCTCTGGTGATGGCTCACTACACATCTAGGTGCCCTGTCTGCAACACAAAATTCTAACATGAACCAGAATACATGCTAGGGAGTGTTGAGTCTACAAATAGATATTTCAAAGACCCACAGACCTGAGAATTTCTTCTCTAATAAACCCCTGGGATTCCTCTTTTTCAAAAGAGAACCCACAAAAGCACAGATTAAAAGTCAGCAAAAGAAGGGTGATCGGTCAGTGTGTTCTTCCCTGCTCAGTGACCGACAAGAATACTCAATCTCCTGGTAGTTTATGACATGAAAACCTTTTTTACTGGTTCAGAATTGATAGAACCCCTCTTTGCCCCTACATCTGGCCCCCACCTTTATTTTTCTTTCTCTATTTATTCGATGTTATTGATGGTTCCTAGAGAAGCAATACGAGTTGTGCTCAAGAAAGAGTAAAGGGTAATTGTTGAAAATAGAAAAAAAAAAAAAAAGAGTAAAGGAGCAACGACAACACACAAATGAGCAGTTAAGGCACGGCTGTCTTGTATAACGTTATTATTGCGGGTTATCCTCCACTCCTACGAATTCATAAAACAGAGCCCACGATTTATAATCCTCATCCATGCCCTTCGGCACTAGCTGAATTTACTCTAGTGTGAGGTCCTAATATAAATGTTTCTGACGAGAGGATCCTTAACTTGAAAAGACAAAGTGAAATGCACAAGTCAGGAGGTTAGCCCCGTCACCATGTCACGTGGGGGCCAGCAAAGGCCCAAGCTCTGAGGGAATGGCGGGAGAGAAAAGCTAGTGTGTGAAAGCTCCAGGGTTTGGAAGGGACAGCTGGACCCTTCAAACACGGGGAAAACTCCTTTCAGCGATTCCTCTCCCTGCACTATCAATGACCAGGGCACAGGCAGCCCACGATCACTTTCGAATGCAGGAGCAGAAAGGGACAGAAAGAGAGCCAGGAAAGATGGAGGCTGGTGCCAGGGGCCTGGGGAAAGGGGAATGACTTGAGCTGGGGACAGCGGCCCAGCCAAGCACAGAGCCCCAGCAGCTTCTGTTGGGTCCTGCAAAGATCCCATAAAACCTCCCTGCCACGGAGTCAAGATACTTCCAGCATAAAAAAACTGGAAATGCTTTTAGGCTGGAAAATATCGGGATTATGTGGTCATGACACGACCATGAGAAAAAATTTAAAAATTTTCTATGCCATGCCAGCTTTGCTTTTCAGATGAAGCAGAGGTTGAGACTAGGTCACAGAGCTAGACAGGTTCAGAGGCGGGACCGGCGTCCCTGATGTCTAAATCCACGTGCTTCCATCACTGCACAGAGCTGACGCTCCAGCACTTAAGAGGGAGATGCCCCGGGGAGCCCTTTACCCAAGTAAGTTTCTACAGGCCCCTCCCCTGTAAGCATGTGAGAAACTGCCCCTCAGCAGGGACAACTGGGAACTCACAGAATGCCACTTTTACCCTCCTTCCCCTTATATGACCAACCAAGCCTGAGGGAACATGCATAGTGACTTTACAGAGACAAAATAACAAAATTCCAGAAAATGGTCCCAAAATCTTACCTCCAGGCCCCATGGTCTAGCGTCCCAGTTGATATGAAGGTGACTGACGTTTCCCACGGTGCCTCTGCATACACAGACCCATATGCAAGAGACAAGCCATGATCGGGTACTCAGGGCTGGCCCTAGGGGAAGAGAACACTTGGCAAAGAGGCTCGCAGATTACAGCACCCACAAATGCAGACTGTTTCTGTGAGTACCTGAAAGACCACGCTGCTGTCTTAGGAACAAGAACAACTTAACTCTGGGAACAGGTCTGCAGATCACCGTGGTCAGGAGTACCATCCGTGTTATCCTATGTGCCGACTGTGACCAATATGTTGCTAACCAGTCTATGTTAAAAGGATGCCGAGGCCAGGTCTCAAGGAGGGGGCCATGGCTCACTGGCAGTGACTAGCAGGAACCAGGAAGGGTACCAGCTGGTGGGAAGGCCCCATCTAGTGTAAGGGCTGCTTACATATATATCCTCGACTATACTGAGCTTGGCCCAGCTCCATTACTACTCTAGTCCCTGTCCCTTAATCTAAGGGCAGAAGGAAAACCACCCTCGGTGGACCACAGGCCCTGCCCACGCCAAGACTAAAGGTAGACCATAATAAGTAGATCTTTCAATAGAGAAACAACATTTCCAGTGGGAAGAGGGAAAGCATCAGCCCGGGCAAGTTGGCTTGCTCAAGGCCATCATTCCCCTGACACTCCACAGCGGGATGAGCCCTACCACCTTACAACATGTCATCTCCACATCACCATCTCCTCGTTTTTTGTTGTTTTTTTTTTGTTCAGTGTCACATGTCAGGTACATGGCATAATGTGAAACAAAATGGAGGAACTGCCCTCAAGGAGATCACAGCATGGGGCATGACAAGCAAATCAACAATTTCCAGGTATGATTAGTGCTGAGAGATGGGGCTGAGGAGGTGGGAAGGGGTGAGATGGGGAGGAGAGCCCTAGGGGGAAAGTGACCAGTCCATAAACATAAACTCCCTCCGGCAGGGTCCTGCTCAGCATAAGGGGCTCTCCATGAGACGCACAGCGCCAGGAAGTAACCACAGGTACCAGGAAGTAACACAAACTGGTGGAAAGACGTGTATGAAAGCTCCAGAGTTTGGAAGGGACAGGATGGGCCCTCCAAACACGGGGAAACGCTTCCAATAATTGTTCTCCCTGCACTATCAATGACCAGGGCACGAGTAGCCCACAATCACTTTCGAATGCAGGTACAGCAAAGAGCAGTGAGTGAGCCAAGAAGGGAGGCCATTGCCAGCAGCCTGAGAAATGGCCTGAACTGGGAACAGAACAGCAGACAGGTCAATGACCAGATTTACAACCTAAATTTCAGAAGCCACACCTCACTTTCAGAGATTGCTTACCAGTCCCTGCCAAGAGCTGAAGGGAGAACTAACAGCAGATACAGTGAGAATCCTTGGGTTCTGAAAGACGGGGTATGAGTGGTACCAACATTGAACATTTGACAGGGTTCTCATCAGGCACAGAAGAGCACTCAGCTCGCCACCGATTATGATTCAGGTTTGACTCTAAAATGCAGTCCGCTGTCCATTCCAACATACTGCTGTTTTCCTCTCGACATCACAGCAGCCTTCATCGGGGGCTCTCAGGAGCAGAGAAGGACCCAGGCCTGTGCCTGCTGGCCCAAGGGGACAAAGTTGGGAGCCCTGGGAAGCAGCCTTCGCCTGCACTCTCACCCCTCACACCTCATCACCGAAACACTTCTGGCTGCGCAGCCTCACAGAACTTGAGCTCAAGAGAAACAGACAGGACACCACTTACCTGGGACCTCACAATCCAGGCTCTCCCTGAGGACATCTCTAACGCACAAGGAATGGCAGTCATGTGATACTCCTGCAGGGGACAAGAAGCCAGCACATGATTCTCCTTGGCACCACTTACATGTCCAGAAAACCAATGTGCTCATCAACAGAAAGCCACTTAGGAAATCTGGGTTTGGATTAAAGGCACTGACAGCCTGTCTCCCTTGATCCTCAGTCTACCTCATGCTGGGTCACTGCCAGTCACCTTAGGCTGTCACGTTTGAAAGAAATAAGCATGGATCCTCTAAACTTGAGGAAAACTTTACAACTTTTCTTTTGCTTGCATTACCAGGACAAGGGCAGCCTGTAATCACTGCAAACACAGGGACAGAAAAGGACACAAGGCAGATGAAATTGGAGACCAGGGTCAGAAGACCACAGCTGGGGCTCCAAAACCAACCCACACATTCCCTAGGCAGGACCACTCTCATTCTTTGTTAAAGCTTCACAGAAACCAGCACTGAGCCAGGCACAGAGAGCACTCAGTAAACAAGACACCAGAGGTCAGGAGGCACCTAAAAGGTGGTGGGAGGTAGGAGGTTTGAGAAAGCTCCAGGGTTTGGAAGGAGAAGGGGTGGGCCCTCCAAACAGAGAAACGCTTTCAGTAATTACTCTTCCTGCACTATCAATGACCCAGGCATGGGCAGCCCACAATCACTTTCAAACACAGGGGCTAAAACGGGCAGAAGGTGAGCCAGGAAGAAAAGCCCCTGTTAACCCACCATCTGCCCAGGCAGTAGAAAGCTACCCAGCCAAGCTCAGGAGCCTGAACATGATCATCACTTCATATACATTCCATCCTCCCTCATCAAGAGAGTCCACAGAAAGATCAACTTTTGGCAAAAATGCCTCAATGGTTTCATTTACCCCACAAATATGTACTGAACACCTACGATGTCCCAGGCATTGTGGGTTCAAAAACAAACTAAAACACAGACAAGATCTCTGTCCCCTTAGAGTTCTTGTAATTCCTCTACCTGAAGCAGAGTAAAGACAGGAGAATAAAGAAACTTACCCAGAGTTACAGCTGAGGGGCTGAGTCAGGATCTGAACTCAGGCCTTTCTGGGCCCCAAGCCCACCCCCATCTACAACACAGGCCTCCTTCTGCATCAGGGCCTTTCAAGACAACTCGTGGAGCCCACCGGAGCTCCAGGACCAGCCCTCTGCGGTGGGGCAGGAAGGCAACAAGCCCCGAGTTCAAGGAGCTCAGGAGCAGCAGCACTCACCCAGGGGACTGCCTCAGCCCCTGGACACAGTGGGGGCGCATCCGGCAGCACAGATCAGGGTCCTGCAGGAGAGGAGGGGGCGTCGGCTGGTGCAGAGCCCGCAAGCAAAGCCTTCCGAGGGAGAGTCATCTGTCCCCAAGAGCTACAAAGACACAAGGCCTAGGCAGAGAAACGCACGGGGAAGCGGCTTTAGCGCAGAACAGGGGATGGAATACAGATTCTGGGGCCCTGGAAGGGTCATAGAGACACTTTGTAGGCAACTGATGAGTGGCTTTAAGGATTAAATGCCTTGAGTATGAGGTGGGTGGGGGCAGTGAAAATCAGGGGGCCCTAGCATCCGTCAGGCCCGGGATCACACGCGGCTCCGCACGCCTCGCTGCGGTATCTTGTGCCCAAGCATCGTGGGACCGGTTTCTGGCCGTTAGCGGGCACAAGGCTGCCCCACGAAGTGGGTAAGTACGGCGACCCGACGCCCGCACCAGCCTGTGACCTGAGGCCCCTTTCTCGAGGACGCGAACCCCAAAAGGTCCACACCCGGAAGAGGTGGCAGTCCTGCAATCGGGAGCCGGGCCTGGGCTCTACGCGCCCCCCCGGGCCTTAGTATCACGTCACTGGGGGTGGCACAGACCACGCGTCCAGCTCTCCCTGCAGTGGACTCACACAGGCCCCGCGATCGGCAGTGCCGGACAGCAGTGGAGACAGAGCCGACACTGCAGGAAGATGTGAATGTCTGGGGATTTCAGGAGACCGCAAGAGATGACCAGCAGACTAGCCCGCCCGCTCAGAGCCGGCGGAAATGCGTCTCCGACCCGGGCTGCAGCCTAGAGCGGCGTCTCACCGCCCAAACCCGCGCAAGTGGTCCTTTGCGCCCCCTGGTGGAGCGGAGCTTAAATTCTGACCGGAAGGCTTGGAATAATTTCCCAAAGTAGTCTGGAATTATGTAAATAATATTGCCTCACTTGTGTTCTGAAAGTATTCCTTGGTGACTGGTTTGTCATTAATCTGTAGAAATAATCCCTCTTCCACTTGAGGAGCTTTTATAAGCAAGAGCTGGGTGTTAATTATGTTTAGTTTGGACAATAGGGATCTGTCCGATTGACCACTGTATCCATAGTACAGTATTGGCTGGCATTGTTGAACAAATGAATGAATTCTGCCCATGTGTTTATTTGGAAATTGCTAGTCTAAAATATTTTTTCATATGGCCTGAGACTGGATCGTGAGGGTGACTAGGAGATGAGCCTAGAGAGAGGTAGGCAGGTGCTTTGCTGACTCTCATGCTAAAGGTAAATGGGATCAGAGGATGGAGAGTCCTTGAAACAAAAGGGACTTGATCAGATTTGCATAGCGACAGAGAAGACAGAGGTCCTATGTTCCTAACATCACACCAGAGACAGGCCTGGGAGGGGACTCATGGCCCCCAAATCTCACAAGCACTAATACTGCCTGCATCCTGAGCCAGGTGTACCTCTTGTACCTGGGGCAACCCTGCCACTAATTCAACCCACATTCTGAAGTGTAAAGAGCCCACCTCCGGGCCTAAGGAAAGGGCTCCCTCAATCAGATTCCTGGCCTTCACCAAGAACAATGTGGAAATCCAGGCTAGACGGATGAACTGAGAGAGAAATGGGGGTCTCTAGGGATGCGACCACACCACATTCTGTATTCTGGGAGGAGCTGGTGGGATTCTAAGACTGTGAGAATGTTGGGGGTCTCTGTGATGGGAGGGGGGCCATGGAATGCTGTGGCTGTGAGGAAGATGGAGAAAGGGGTTAGGTTCACACACTTGTGGCCACACAGTCCTGCTGTCCTCTCCTGCCTTCTGCTCTTGCTCTTACTCTCCATGTGACCTTGGCTACGTGACCTAACTTCTCTGCTCAGCTTTAGTTTTTCTTTTCTGAAAAATGGGCTGAGTCAGAGCCTTGCTGTGAGAATTAAATGAATAATTCACATCAAGAGTAGAGCATAGAACAAATGGTCAAGGCATGGTAGTTGCTATACTTTAGTATTTCTGAGAAAGTCGAGAGTTTCTGTCACTGTGAGGACACTGTGGGATTATTTATGAGGCAGAGAGAGATTGTTCTGTGTTTGAAAAGTGTAAGGCAGCTCTATCCAGTAGAAATATAATGCCAACCACATATGTAATTTAAAATTTTCTAGGAACTGTGTAAAAAGGTAGAAGAATAAATTTAACTTTAATAATGTATTTTATTTAACCCAAGATAACCAAAATATCATTTCAGCATATAGTCAATATTGTTAAATGAATTATGAGATATTTACTATTCTTATTCTTCACATAAAATCTTTGGAACCCAGGGCATGTTTTACACTAACAGCACGTAGTAAGTTGGACTGACTACATTCCAGTGCTCTGTAGACACACGTGGCTGCTGCGTTCATCAGCACACATCTAAGGCCATCTGGTTTTGGTCAGCCCTTTGGAGCCAAAAGAGAAGCAGCAAGCAAGAGGCTGAGAATATGTACCTTCCACGCCCCTTATCCTTGAACCTGGGGCATCCTAAGAGCAAGCTCCCCGAACCCTGTCCTCTTGGGTTTTTATAGAGACTTCTTTACATATGCATGACTGATTAAATCAAACCATTGGCCAGTTGGTAATTGATTCAATCTTCAGCCCATCTCTCCTCCCAGAGGTCAGAGGTCTGGGGTGGGATTAACAACTTAAACCCTGGAATCACATGATTGATTCTCTTGGCAAAAAGCACCCAACCTTAGGTGCTTCTAAAAGTCACCTCATTTACATAAAAAAGACACCTTTATCTCTCTCAACACTTAGGAAATTCCAAAGATGTGAGTAAGGAGACCTGGTGGAAGACTATATAAGAGAAATACATGTTGGTCATCTCAATGACCAAATACATATTTCTTATAAATCACAATACTGTAATAAGTGAACGGTGCCCAACCCACTCCTTGGACAAAGGTTTAGTCTTTGGTAGGAATGTTTGCCTCCTATCCAAGAGGTCCTGTCCAAGAAAAGACCTGGGTGAGAGAGCCCCAAGAAGTGGCCTGTTCATATTACTAGGGGTTCAGACAAAAGGCACCAGGCAGAAGAAGGCCTCACAAAAACTCACAAAAAGCCCTGAAATAGAGGTGGGGTAGAGGATGGGGAAGGAGAGAGAGGAGGGAGAGAGACTCAGCATTAAATACACACCCAACCTAGAGAGGTCTCCCCGCCTACACCTTATTCTCTAGTCCATCTGTTAGAATCCTAGAGGTATTGGAAGTGGGGGAGTGAGCAGTAACCTGGCAATTTGGATAAGAGAGAAGACTCCCATCCCTTTTCAGTGGATGCTTGGCCCAAGCTGGCAGAAAGAAGTTCTACTTATAAATGATCATTGAAAATGCAATTAATACATTAGACTAGACATTTAAAATAATTGAATGGAAACTATGTTTCTCATTTTTAGTGTTTACGAGACTTATTACCTAAGAATGATCAGAAAAGCTATGAGGCCTGCTTGATATTTTTCTAAGGACAGAGAAAAGATACTTCCACTTAGCAAGTCTAAAGGGACAGGCAAGAAACAATAATTATGATTACATACCAGGACTACTGCTTTCAAAACACCAGTCGCATTAATAAAACATTGGGCTGTAGCTAGGAGGACAACACTCCATCAGTCTAGAATTTGTGACCTCACAGTGGCTGAGAGATCCCTGTGGCCTGGAGCACTTTCCTTTGGGGAGGAGGAACAGCTGGCTGGATAGATTATTCCAAGGAGTCTAAGCTAGACCCAGGGTCTAGGACAGAAGTCAGCAACTGACCCTGTGAAGCCTGCAGAAGCTCCAGGCCCTGTCCCTGCACTAAGAATGAGCACCATGCTGATGATCTTGCTGTACCTGACCGTCATCCTCCTTGGCTTCTTCCTGCTCCTCTGTTACTATATCTTTCAGAAGGAATAGACTTGGGTTCCTCCAGATTAAAACTGAGGCCTGATGGAAGCCCTGACCAGTCCAGCCCCCTGGGTCCTCTCGGGCAGGACAGGCTCTTCTTGAGCTGCCTCACAGCCTAGTCTTGACCTATTTTGGAGTCTCTAGCAGCCCCAAGGCCGCACTGCCTGCTCTGACATACTGAGATGATATAGAGGGTTTTCCTATCAGAGTCAGATCCCACCTAGGTCTCAGTACCTCCCTCTCCCTGGGACTCCTAGCTGAGTCCTCTGACCCCCACAGCCTCTCTATTACCAGTTTTGCTTCTGGTTCATTATTGTTCTGGGCTGAAGACCGTTGGTTATAGAGAGAAGATCAATGTGGACTCAATGGAGGTATAAATGGCTCAGGCCTCTGCCATGGGGACAGGCATGAGAAGGGGTGGCCCTCTCCCTTCAGAAACTGGCAGCACTCGAACCTGGGGAACCATAGTCCCAGCTAAAGACTGATAACCTCAGCAATGACGTTGGACCTTTTTTCTACCCATGGTGGATGACCTTGAATCAACCTTCTTGACTAATGAATCTGAATGATTAATTAACTCAGGCTTCCCTGAACGACAACTTTGGACCTCCTTTGTTAACTAAACAACTGAGACATTTGTGACTTGAGAATTGTTAACTTTCTTGTCTGAATACATGGGCATTTCAGGACAACAATATGTGACTTGGGCTCATTATCTTTCACCATGCCAGCTGACCACATCAGTTCTTCACTTCTAAGACTTTGGGTTTTCCTGACCAAGGACATCAGACATCCCTGGCTATTTATCTTGGACTTCCAGGATAAAAATAGGAGACTGTTTCTATGATTTTACCATTATGTATGATATCGACTGATGGTTTACAGGGTATATTCTATTTTTAGAATTCGAAGATTTTTTAAAGTTATGAAAGAATATTAATTTTTATAAAATGATGATGATAGCTAACATTTATTAAACCAGCTTACTATAAATCGATGACCATTTAAAAAATCACTTTTGACACTATATTATTTTCAATGCATTATTTTACCTATTAAAAAAAGTTAATTGTAATAAAATACACATAAAACTTACCATCTCAACCATCTTTGAATATTCAGTTCAATGTCCAATACATTTACACTGTTGTGCAAGCTATCTCCAGAATTCTTTTCATCTTGCAAAATTGAAACCCAGTACCCTTTAAACAACTCCCCATGCTTCCCTTCCTTCAGTCCCTAGCAACCACCATTCTACTTTCTTTCTCTGAATTTGTCTACTCTTGGAACCGCCTATGAGTGAAATCACAGTGTATTTGTCTTTTGGTAACTGGCTTGTTTCGCATAATGTCATCAGGGTTCTTTCATGTTGTAGTATATATAAGAATTTTCTTCCTTTTGAAGGCTGAATAATACTCCAATTTGTGTGTAGACCACATTTCGTTTATCCATTCACCCATTGATGGACACTTGAGTTGCTTCCACCTTTTGGCTATTGTGAATGGTGCTGCTATGAACATGGGTGAACAAATATCTCTTTAAGGCCCAGCTTTCAACTTTTCAAGAATATACCCAGACGTAGGATTGTCGAATCATCCGGTAATTCTATTTTTAATTTTTCGATCAACCACCATACTATTTTCCACGGCAGCTGGACCATTTTGCATATTTTGTCTATTTCAAAGTAGAAAAAACTAGGTTCAGAAAGATTAAGTAACTTGCTAATATAGCTGAAATGTGGTAGACAAAACATTTAAATACATCTTTTGTATTAGTTTCCTAGGGCTGCCATAGAGTACTACAAACTAGATGGCTTAAAACGATAAATTGATTCTCTCATTATACTGGAGGTTAGAAGCCTGAAATCAACATGTCAGCGGGACCATGCTCCCTCTGAAGCTCTGGGTAGAAACCTTTCTTGCTTCTTCCAGCTTCCCGTGGTGGCCGGCCATACTTGGCACCCCTTGGCTTGCAGCTGCATCACCCCAGTCTCTGCCTCCTTTGTCACACGACCTTTTCCTTTAAGTTTTTCTCCTCACTTATAAGGACACCAGTCATAACTGATGGAGGGTCCTCCCTACTGCAACATGACCTCATCTAAATTTACATCTTAATGTCATCTGCGAAGACTATTTTCAAGTAAGGTCACATTCCTAGGTACCAGGTGTTAGGACTTCAACATATCTTTTGGAGGGACACTATTCAACCCATAGTATCTGTCTCCCTCCAAACCGTGATATTTACCACACTTTTGACCTCCAACTGTGATATACTACTAGACTTCCCAATATAAAGTAATGCTTGTGTTTATGAGACAAATATGTGATATCGGTGGATTATTTTCTTAGACTGTAGAGGAAGGCAGACACTGTGGGTTTCTCTCATTCATCTCTTTACCTCCCAGTCATTAAACAAAAAAGAAACAACAAAAAACAGGAGTTGTTAGAAAAGTGGTATAGCTTTTCAAGTGTCTTTATGAGGAAAATATGTTAACTAAACAGTTGTTTTGGGAATCACTGGGCTGTAATTTCCTTTACCTTTTTCAATTTTCTGCATAATCAAGCCGTGGTTGACATTTGTTGGGCACACTCACTAGCACAGTGCCACACAGAATGGCAGTGCTCAATTACCATGTATTGAATGAATGAATGACTGTATGGATGAGTGACTCAGCAGTCACCCTGCCCACTTTTTGCTGCTACTATTCTGTCCTGATGGCTAGTGGCACCAAGTGGCTGGTGGTTCCTCCTCTCCCTACAGCCTCCTCAAGCCCCCATGTCCACTGCTGAGAGAGCCATGGTCACTGCCATGGTCAAGACAGACTGAACCACCATACTACTCCTGCCGGGGTAGGCCCCCAACATATCACTTCTTTGCAAAAGACCCACTTGAAATACACATTATTTCTGATGCCGAGAATGTACTGCAGTTTTGCTTTGTTTTTAACATCAGTAGACACATTGGCTCACTGACAAATAAGGCCAAGCCACTGAGAATGGGCTGTTGTCTGAATGCCAAGAGCAAAACCTACCACAACACATTTCTTCCAAGGGCTCAATGTGCCCTGTGTTCTGGAATCCCCAGTTAGGTAGGCCAGTGTTGTAGATGAGAAAGTGGACTTGGATAAGCAAAATGCGTACAGCGCCTCATACAACAGCCAGATTCTCCATGGACTACCTTAATAACTGGCCATTTGGAAAAAGTTAAGGAAAAGACTTGGCTTTTAGCCAAGAGTGTTGGTGACCGAAACCTAATTTGTGCTAAAAAATAAATTACTGAAAGCTTATGTAATCAAACAAGGGAAGGGCAAAAGTGGAGCTAGGCCTCCAAGAAAATAAACACCAGAGTCTGGAATGCCACCAGGACTGCCGATCCTACATCTACATCTCTCTCCATGTGCAGACTTCACATTCACTCTGTTTCTTGAATACAGTGAGGAAAGATATGCTGGGTTTACTCTGAAGCACATCTCCATCCATCATCCAAAACTGAGGATAGGCAGGTTTTGCAGGTTGTGTAGGTTGTGCACTGCCCAACTCCTGGAAGTGCCATTCACGTCATAGTCTCTGGTTGAGAAGCAGATGTTGGGGATGCTTGGCTGAACATGTCTTCCTAGCACATCTTCTCTGGTACAGCAAAGTGACCCTATGTTCTACCATCCTGAAGGGAATTTCAAAAATCCCCATTCTTCTCTCTCTCCCTTCCCCCTCC
>NW_006442491.1:23808072-23840003 GCF_000325575.1 Pteropus alecto
CTTCCTCCCGCTCCTCCTCCTGCTCCTCCTCCTCCTGCTCCTCCTCCCACTCCTCCTCCTGCTCCTCCTCCTCCCGCTCCTCCTCCTCCTGCTCCTCCTCCTCCTTCTCCTTCTCCTCCTTCTTATCTTTTTTAACTTTTATTAGTATTTATTTGATGCTAAATCTACTCCTGGGCCATAAGTCTTTGTTTCTTCAGTTTCTTCAGGGATATCTTTTTCTTCTGTGCAACCTCTTCTTCTGGTTTAGGAACAATCTGCTCTTTCTCAGTAAGGATCATCTCAATGTGACAGGGAGAGCTCAGGTATGAGTTTACCCACCCACAAGCTCTGTAAGTTCTGTGCTGCATCTCAGGAACTTTTTTCACCTGGATGTACTCAATGATCAGATAGTCTACATCTAAACCCTTACGTCCAGCATTACTCTGCATTTTTAAGCATGTGGAGCAAAAATTCAGCACTCTTTTTAGGCCATTGACCCTGTGTCCAGCCCCATTGTTTGGCCTGGGCATACCTACCAACTCCACAGTTGTAATGATGGAATGGCACACATTGCTTCTGTAAAGTGACATCCTTCAGATACTTGGAGGCTTTTCAGATATGCATACCCTTGATGGCTTGGGCAGTTTGTTCTTAAAGCAAACACGGAGATTTGAATCTCTTGATTTGCATGATTTTGTGGGAGTTTCTGGGTCAAGTGAATAGTGAACCATTTTCAGAGGTCACCTCAGGCCACTTACAGGAAGAGGAAGCCCCATTATAATTTTTAATTGGTCTTTCTAATAGAGATCCTGTGACTATCACTGAAGGGCAACACTTTGGGGAAATTTTTTACCCCATGCTTCATGAGGTCAGGCAGAAGATAATTAAACCCATGGCAGTGAAACTCGCAAAGTTTCATTAGAACAAGAGAAAGGTTTGCAAGAAATAGGGAGGCTTTCTGAGAAATGCAGCCCTGAACTCAACCTTTGACTCTCAAGCTCTCAATTCTCAAAGTTACTTTTCGGGCCAAAGGATAGGCACTTCCACTCTTTTGTAGCTCTGGGAAGAGTCACCCATCTGGAAGGTTTCTCATCTCATAGTTCATTGGAAGGTATTGGGCATGCACAGTCTCCGCTCAGGGTCTCTGTGGTTTGCTGGTGCTGGGGGATGTCTGGCCAACACCTAGCTCCTTCCTGCGTGAGCTCACCCAGCAGGCCTGGCCCAGAAAGGTGGTGGGTGGGAAATCTGCAACAGCCGTGAACGGAAGGAGAAGCCTGAAGGTAGAGGAATCTGAGCTGAGTCCTCCATCCACCTGTCACCATTGACCAAGACTGCTTCCACCTGAAATTTGCCAATGTTTATTTGAGATGTTTATGTCTACATTCACAAGTAAAATGGCCTGTAAATTACTTTTTTCAAATCGACTTGTCTATTTTGGGTTCATGGTTATTATGTGAACCGAGAATCGTTCCCTTTTTCTATTTTCTGGGAGACTGTATATGGCTGAAAATCTTTGTAGAACTTACCTATAAAGACACCTCGATATGATGTTTTCTTCGTGGAAAGATTGCTAACTGATTCCATTCTTTAAAGTGTTTTAAAATGATTCAAGTTTTCTATTTTTCTTTAAGGTAATATTGTTAAGTATTTTCTGGAAATGTGTTTATTTTACCTAAATTTTAAATGTTATGGGCAAAAAGTCAAATATATTGTTCTCTAACATTTTACTCTCTGCTCTGACCATACTATGTCCCCTTTCTTATTATGAAAAATATTTTGCCTGTGTTGCTCTAGATATAGTTATGCTCATTTTCTGCCATTTTAGTTTCTGCTCAGTTATTTCATTGATTTTTACATCAGTGCCCCCCCTTTTTTGTAGCACTTGTCATGTTTTTTAATTATTATATATGCTGGCTCATTTGTTTATTATCCCCTGTAGACTATAATCCACAAAATCAGGGACTATATCTTTCTTCCTTATTATATTTCCAACGCTTGGCCCTATCCGTGATGTGAAGTAGCTGCTCAGTTTTCTGGATGAATGGGAGTCGAGATGAACAGATTGATGAAAAGGTGAATGTTTGGATGGGTAGGTGGGTGGGTGGGTGGATGGATGAATGGGTGAGGAAGCTGGTGTTCCATAAATGTTTTCTAGATAAATGGATGGATGGATGAAAGAATGGAAGGAAGCTTGGATACTTGGTTGTCAGAGTTGCAGCTCCACTACGCTAGGAGGCACTAAGGGACCGCTTGCGCGCGTTCAGCCCGGCGAGACGCCACTCTAGCTGCAGCCGGTGCTCCCGGTGCGTTTCCGCCGACGCTAAGCAGGTGGAAGGCGTATCCCGGTCTTGTGTCACCGAAGGAGTGCCCCTGAACCATCCCGCGCCTTCCCGCGCCGTCCCCCACTCTGACCCCGCCGTCTCCAGCCCTGACGCCCCAGGTCAGTCGCTGCCGGGCCGCGCCGCACTGGTACCCCCGGCGGCCTCCAAGGCTGGTGCTGCGTCCACCTGCCCCCGACGAGAGGAGAAACTGAGGTTCCAAGGAAGCAGGAAGATCAGGCCGGAGGTCAGCTCCGAGCCCAGGCCCGATTCCTGGTTGCGGGACCGCCTCCTCTGCCGGGTGTGGACCCCTCGGGTTCGTGTCCGAGAAAGGGCCCTCAGGTCAGCGGGCGTCCAATCCCCAACCGCACCCACCCCGCGGGGTATCCTTGAGGCAGCTCACGGCCAGAAATGGGTCCGGCGACGCGTGGGCCCCAGGCTTAAGGGCTTCTGATTTTCACTGTCCCCACCACCACCTCTGACACTCGGCATTTAATCCCTAAAGCCACTCGTCGGTTGCCTATAAAGTGTCCTTATGACCGTTTAGTCGTTTCCTCTCAATAACCTTTAAAGGAAAGTGTAAAACCTCCATTTTACAGACCGTTTGGCTGAGATTTAAATTCATGGACGCTCCCAGGGCCCCAGAGTCTGGATCCCACGCCCTGTTCTGCACTAAAGCCGCTTCCCGGTGCTTTTCCCTGCCTAGGCTTTGTGACTTTGTGGCTCTTGGAGACAGATGACAATTCTCTCTCGGAAGACTTTGCTTGTGTGCTCCGCACCAGCCGGCGCCCGCCCCCTCCTCTCCTGCAGGACCCTGCTCTGCACTGCTGGATGCTCCCCCACTGTGTCCAGGGGCTGAGGCAGTCTCCTGGGTGAGTGCTGCTGCTCCTGATCACTTTGAACTTGGGGGCTTGTGGCCTGAGTTCAGATCCTGACTCAGCTTCTCCTTAGCGTATAATTGTGGGTTGCTTCATTCTCTTGTCTTCACTCTGCTTCAGGTAGGGGAACTACAAGAGCTCTGGGAAGACAGAGGCCTTGTCTGTGTTTAACTTTATTTTTGAACCCACAGTGCTGGGCATATAGTAGATACTCAGTACATATATGTGGGAGGAATGAACAAATGAGGCATTTTTACCAAAAGTTGGTCTTTCTGTGGACTCTCTTGATAAGGGGAGATGGAGCCTTTACATGAAGTGATGATAGTGCTCAGGCTCCTGGCCTTGGCTGGGCAGCTTTGCCCTTCCTGGATGGATAACAGGTTGTTAACATGGGGTGATTTCTATGAGGCTTTTTAAAAAAGAGGATAAAACTTGGCCTGTGTCTCAAGGAGCTATGGGCTGGTTGCAGAGCCAATTATTAGGTTATTTCTCACCAAGGGCTTCCCTCCAGGAAGCCATTTCTACCTCCCTTCTCTCTCTTGTCCAGGTCTTTAGTGTGCAGGGTTCCTGGTGTGATGTGGCTTGAGATGAGGGTATTAACCATACTTTGTGGAATTGTTGGTTTTCTTGTCTTTTTGCTTCTCTCTGCTCAGATCTTGATGTCAGTGTCCGAGTCTTGCCTCGCCTTAGCCTCAGTGCCTGGCAGGTGCCCAGTGTTCAGAAGCTGTGGATCAAATGCATAAAAGGAGCCAAGAGAAGGGGACATGAATCCTTGTAAGGTGGCATGGCTCATCACGTGCGGATGATCAGGGAAAGACTGCTTGTGAGCCAGCCAGCCAGAAGAGGTGAGGGCACTTCTATGTTTTCTCTTCTTGGAATTGTTCTTCCTATTGGCCGTTATTCATTGGAGGCCCCTTGGCATGAGATGGAGCCCAGTACACCAGGGGAGGATTTTCCACATGCAGCCTCAGGTGCTTCTGCCCTACTGCCCTCCCCATTTATGCCAGGCATTGTCTGTCTGGTGCCACACACTCCCAAACCTGTTCTGGATTCCACATCCTGTTTAAGATCCAGCTTCCAGAACCTCTACAATTTCATCAGAGTTTGCACAGAAGATGATCTGAAAAGCCCTCTCTGCCACATCTGTTGTCCCACGTGGAGCTGTAAAGTTCTTTCCAGTTCATGAGAAAGTGGTGTGCCTTGTGGATTAGTAACAATAGCCCACATTTGTGAAGCCACTAGCTACTGTGCCAGATACTCTGCATGTGCTTGCCAGGACATGTTGTGACCAGGTGACATCTAGGTTGCTCATTCAGGGCTTCTCGTTTATTGCACAGGAGGCAGCTCAGTGCAGAGGGGCCCTTGAGTGTTGTCTCCATCCTGTCAGGAAGTGGCTGGACCAGGGTGCTCTCAAGGTGAGGTCTGTTCTCTGGGGATCTGGAGCTTTGCATGCCATAAGGTGCACGCAGAATCCTTGGGCGTGATGTACTCTGGGATGTAGATAAAGGAGAGATAAGGTGGCTTTGTCCTGGCCCCCAGTTTTACCCGCTCTGGGACCTCTGAGAACACACCTGGTTCCTCTTTATGTGTTTGGTTCGGAGAGCCCTCAGGCAGCCCTTCTTCAAATTTTATGTTGTCAGCAGAAAGGATTTTGGCATATGCACCTGTACCCGGATCTCAATCTCTCTGCCTCCTACTTTTGGACTGTTTCTTATCCCCATTTTCTCCTCCAAAAAGCAGAAATACCAGGGCCATTTTTTAAAATTATTTTTATTTTTTTTAAGGATCACATAGTCCCTGTCTCTTGGAGCCTAAGAACTCCATCACTGTTCTTTCATGGGTGTCTTCCCTTTACCTCTCTTGCCTGGACCAGGTTGAAGGAATTTTTACAGGCTTAGAAGCAACTTCTGGGTCTTTTTGCTCAATTGGGCTGACTGCTGCAGCCTCTGCTGTTGGCCCCCTTTTTTAGCAAGCCCTCTGTCCTTTTCTACCCTGTATTCAGAAGTGATCACACTGCACATGTCTTGTTCATTGGTAATACAGACAGGGGACATGTGGAAAGGGTTGTCCCATGTTTGGGGGGTCCACGCCCTCCCCTTCCAGTTCTGGGAGTTTTCCCAGTTTCTCTTTGCACACACCGTTGGAATCCAGGCCTTGGGGGCTGCTGTATGTGCTTTAGAGTCATTGCTGAGGTTTTCACTTCCTGCCCCTGCTGTTGGGAATCAGGCTACGTGTGTTGCTTAAGTTCCCCCTTGATGCCCAGCATAGTTGCTGTGGGTCAGCCATGGTACTTCTCATAAACCTGGCCTTGGCATTCTTTTCAGCCTATCACAGATTACACTTTAATCAGCATTGGCCACTCTGCCATAGACCATCCTCTGTCTCTTTAGAGTTAACTACTGTGCTTTTCATGAGGAAGTCTTGTGTCTTTTCAGGAAATAATGACAGCGAACATTGGCAGACTGCTTAGTATCCGTAAGCAGTATCTGAAAAGCCCTCTCTGAGAGCTTTCTGAGCAAAAAGACCCAGAAGTTGCTCCTAAGCCTATAAAAATTCCTCCAACCTGGCCCAGGCAGGAGAGGTAAAGGGAAGACACCCTTGAAAGAAAAGTGATGGAATTCTTAGGCTCCAAGAGACAGGAACTATGTGATTCTTAAAAAAATAAAAAATAAAAAAAATGACCCTGGTATTCCTGTTTTTTTGGAGGAGAAAATGGGGATAAGAAACAGTCCAAAAGTAGGAGGCAGAGAGATTGAGACCCGGGTACAGGTGGATATGCCCAAATCTTTTCTGCTGCTAAGCTCTTTCCTGATGCCTACCATGCCCTGATGTGGGCAAAGACATCGGGTGCTCATTTGTGGCTTCTTGTCTGTTGCAGATGAGTTCACTGTGTACGGAGGCATCACAGGAGTTGTCATGTCAGGAACATTCTCGACCCTGGTGTCCTTGAGGTAAGATCTCTAGTTTATTTTATGGAGTATTGGTTCCTTGTATCCAGTAGAGTCATGTGTGGATTCCCAGGGGCTTTGGGTGAAAATGTAAGGGAGCTGAGAGGTGAGATGAAGGTAGCATGCATGAGTCCCCAGGTCTGCTCACCACCCCAGCCCCAGGCAGCCTAGGTCACATCTGGCTCTTCACATGTCTTTAGCAGCTGCTGCAGGCTGGGGCCTCCAGAGTCCCACTTGGGTAATGAGAGCTCTCTGGGGTATCTGTCCTCCCTCCCTGGCTGCAGAATCATGTAATGGAAAGCGGATGCACCTAGGCATAAGATACTCCTATCCCTGGGTTTGAACCCTTTCTGCTGCTCTCTCAGCCAGTGACCTATTCAGATACTTATTTTCTTCATTCGAAAAACAAAGCTGTGATAGAGGTGACTTTTGTGGTGCTTAAGAACACATGATTTCTAGCATTTCCAACCCTGATATTTTCCCAGTGTTTTTGCCCGAAGCGACTTCTCTGATTTCCCTTGGCACAAGGGAGGTTTTATGGAGCTTTCGCAGGGAAGAATGGCCACTCCTGGGGTCTTGTGCTTGGCTGGTTTGTTTTCCCAGACTCAACCTGTTCCACAGGCCTTTGACACCTGCTTCTCTTCCTGGATCTCTCTTTGCCCTCCTATGCACCTGCATTCAAAAGAGATCACGGGCTATCTGTGCCCTGGTCGTTGATAATGCAGGGAGAGGAATTATTGAAAGCAGTTTCCCGTGTTTGGAGGGTCTATACTTGTCCCTTTCAAATGCTGACGCTTTCACACACTCCTGCTTCTCTAGCCAATGCTTTGCATTCTGAGGCATTGTGGGCTGCTGTGTGAGGGTCAGTGACAGGAGGCCTTTTAGCTTGACCTTTCTCAGCATGGCCTCCTATTGTCAGAGCCAGGCTATGTCTGTGTCAAGGTTTAGACACTTCAGGGTTGTTAGGAGCCAGGGTGAATTATGCATAATGAATATGCATAAGGAATAAGTGCTTATAGTGATTGCCATTAAATTTCCAAAGGGAAGCCACTTTTTGGAGATGGTAGACCTGGGAAGGTCTTTAAAAGAGTGGGATAGAGTGGGCACTAGGAAGGTAGTCCAGGGAAGGGAGCCACACAAGGACAACTTTGAGGCTGGGGTAAGCACAAGCACCTGGGGAGACAGATGTGCTGGCAAGTAATGACAGTGTGGAGGGATGGCTGCTGGGGTGGTGACCTTCACTGCTACCGCCATGCAGCGAGCCTCAGTGGGAGAAGCCCCTGGGAACAAGCTCTCTGGCTGTCTCTCTGCCAATTACATCTGCTCTGTTGCCCTGAAATTTTTTTTCTTTTAAGACAGTGTTCATTTTAACTCTTTTCTGGGAGCATTGACTTTTTTTTTTTTTGAGCCAAGTTTGGTGTGGGAAAAATACCTGGCAGCTCATGTGTGATTAACGGGGGGCATTCTCCCTGATACCAGCTTGAAGGAAGATGAGATGACATCGGAGACCAAACACTTGTGATTTCCTGCTCTGTGGCTTTATCACTCTAGGGGTGCTGTCTTGGATCTGGAGATTGTTGGAAGAAGCCCCAAGGGGATGGAGGCACTGGCCCTATCAAGATGGTGACCTGGGTCCCAGCTCCCCTGCAGGGGCCTCCTCATGGTGAGTCCACGCCAAGGGGTTAAGTCGGCCTACGATGTGGAAATTCCAAGTTGCTGGCCTCATGGGACCTTTTCCTTTATTTGAGAGTGAAGAGTGCTGCTGCCACATGACGCATCGCCAGACCTTCTTATCCCTGTTACCTTAGCGCGGAAAGGAAGGACTTTTCCATCCGAGTAAGCAGAAGGGAAGTGCTGGGGGACTATGTTCAGAGTTGGGGAACTTCAGCTGGCTCTGCCCCTTCCCAGCAGGTGTCACAGAGCGTGTGGACCAGGACTGCCAGTTTCCTTCCATCCGGGTAGGTCACCCAGTGTCCCCCATGTCTCCCTGCCTACTCTCGGTATAACTTTTTAGAACTAAGAGTTTTGTTTAAGTTTTCTGTGCTGTGTATCATTTTCCTCTCACCTACCTCAATAAATCTGGAAACTGTCCTGCTGCTTGGTTTTTGTTTTTCTTTTCTTCTTTTTTAAAATGAATCCCTCCGTGTGCCAGTGGGGCAGGGTATAGAGAAAGCGGGTCACAGGGGCAGATCTTCCAGCTTTCGGTCACTGAGTCTTTGCACTTGGCACACTCCTAAGGCCTAACCTAGAGGATAGGAAATGGGGTGAAGAATTTGAACCCAGGTTGAACAGTCCCAAGTGCTTCTGGATGGCTCAGGTTTGGGATGGAAGACGACTGTTAGAATTATTAGCTGAGGGACATTTGGGCCAAGGCTTTGGAAAGAGGATAATAATGGGTAGATGTGGAGAGTAGGTAAATGGCTGAAGCCCTCGAGGAAGGCAGGAGTGTCCTGTGCTCTGGGGGTGAAAGTACACCTGGTGAATTTAGGGAGTTGGTTTTGAGCAGGGGTGAGGTGTACAAGGAGCCCTTGGGAAAACTCTGAAGATGTGGTAGGCAAAGGCCAAGTGTTGGGGTTCCTGTTACCACGAGGTAGAAAATGTGTTTAGGAATAGTAATGGCAGTTATGTGCCAAGCATGCATTTATCACCCTGTGGGTTCGTGTTACCCTGTCCTTATTTGTCAGGTACCTTCCACACAGAGGCCATGGTGGAAAGGGAGGAGTTAATTGTCCATTTCTTCCACTGAAATTGAAATCCTCTTGACTAGGCTGAGGCAGAGACCAGGTGGTCAGGCCTACCTTCATAAATTTAGCACCTTGATGGCCTCCGTCACCAGGAGGCATCCTTGGGGGCTGGAGGGTCTCTCTCCCTGCCAGTTCCGGCAGAGATCTTTCTTTCTGACCTGCCTCTCTCCTTAATTCCTACCCAGGGACCATTTATGCTCTCGAAGACGCCCTGCCTGCTCTAACTGCTGTCTGCCTCAGTTTCAGCCAACCATAACCCCACTCCTCTAGTGACAAGTGACCACATTTCCCCCAACTTGGCCAGAGTTCCTTCCTTTTCAGTGAAGTTTCACTGTTAGTTGTTGCCTTGGTGTTTGCAGACCTCTTTCTTTAACACTGACCGTCCCCTCTCACTGCAAAGCAGCTTCCGGTCAGCTTTTGGTAGTAGTGTCTGCACTACCCACCCCGCCTTTATTCTGTTTATTCTCTCAGGGTTTTCTTGGCTGCCTTCCTCAATCCTATAGCTCTCCCTAGCACTCTGCCACCCTTGCCCCATGCGACCCTCAGCCCCAGCACAGACTTCCCATTCTCCAGGGGAGACGTGCAGGGCCCTGCTCACTGCCCATGTCTGCCTGTCCACCTTTATTTCACGCATCACTCCCCACAACCACCACAGACCCCCACCCTCACCCCCGCGCCCGCCACTCTACTTCTGCAGGTTTCTGAATATGCTCTCCTTTTCCTGGCCTATGTGCCTAGAATGCCTCCTCCATTTCAGATGCTC
This sequence comes from Pteropus alecto, assembly GCF_000325575.1. Classification (NCBI taxonomy): domain Eukaryota; kingdom Metazoa; phylum Chordata; class Mammalia; order Chiroptera; family Pteropodidae; genus Pteropus; species Pteropus alecto. Next base: position 23,817,703 of record NW_006442491.1, read on the forward strand.
GCCTGACTCAGCTTGCGTCGGTTCCTTCAGGAAGCCGTCACCGGCTAAACCTCCACCCAGACTGGTTTCCCTGCCGCTCTTTTCATTTACACCCAGTCTCAGTGATGTGCAGGCACAATTCTAGGAACTGGTTAACAAGGCAAAAGAGCAAATCCCTGCCTTGACGGTACATCCGTTTTTGAGACAGATGTACCATAAACAAAATATAAAACATGTTATGTGCTAGAGAAGGGCCAAGGGAAAAAAAAGAAAACCTGGAAAACAAGACAGGAAGTCTGGATGCGGGCATGGGGAGTGGCGTTTTAAGCTGAATTGATAAGGAAGGCCTCACCTGGGAGACATGATCTGAGTAGTGAGGGGCTCTCACCTCTGGGTGTTCACGGCAGCCTGTGCGCCTCCATCACAGCATGGACCCAAGATGATAGGAAACTGGGATACCAGGTCCAGGGAACTGGACGGGCGAGGCAAGAGGCCTCTGAGGCCATTGCAGTGCTGCACCTGATTATGAATGTCTACCATGTGGTGAAGGTGGCTGCTCAGTCAAGTTGAGATTAGCCAGTCAGACCAGGCTGTGCATGTCTTGAGGTCAGGTTCTACCCCTGTCAGCTCTGTAGCACCTTGCCTTCCCTCCCCTCCCATCCACAGCTCAATGGGCCAGGGAACTACAGTCACCCAAGGACAGGCCTAACCCATGACCTTCACCTAGAACCAAGGGCAGTGATAACCAAACCAAGCAGTTTTCCTCCTGGGGATTTCTGAGTGTGTCAAGAGCCTGGGTAAGCTCAGTTCCCGTCTCTTCCTGTTTGTTCCTGCAACCAAGGCTCTTGGTTAACAACGCAAAAGAGCAAAGCCCTGCCCTCACCAAGGCTCTTGGTTGCAGGAACAAACAGGAAGAGACAGGAACTGAGTCCCTTTAACAACAGAGTCCAGAGGTGCCGAGCATTGAGCTTCTGTTACAGGCAAGAGAACCAATTCTAGAACTCATTATAGAGGTGGGGTGATATTCCAATTTTCAAACCACGTTCATGCTCTACAAGGTCTGGCTGTGAGCAGCACTCAGACTTGCCACGAGGCCTAGGGGCTCAGTTTTCCCTGAAGTTTTTATAAGGCATGACCACGTGACAAAAATTCCTGTCTTCTTTTTCTTTATAAGAGACCTTACATTCACCACTATTGTGCCATTACTAGAGGGTGTTGTTATTCACCAGCATAGTGACTGACACATGCAAAGAGTACAGTCAGTATTCAAGGATGAGGAATGAAGCCAGGAGTGGCCTTGAGGAGTAGCTCACCAAGGCCCCTTCGCCCCAGTGACTACAACTGCCCTATCACCAGGATACCTAACTCCTGCACTGGGAAGCAGCCTAGTGAAGTCATTAAGAGCCTGTTGAATTCTGATGTTGTCCCTTAATTGCTGTGGAGCCTGGTGTACATTCTTTTGCCTCCTGGAACCTCAGTTTCTTGCTCTGTAATCTGACCATCAGAATAGCACCTACCCCAAATAGTGAGAGTTAAATAAAATGATGCATGTTAAATGCATAACATAGTACCTGCTTCATACCAAGTGTTCAATATATGTCAGCTATTTTTATTTGATGAGCATTTCTAGCTAGTTGATAATTAAAACGAAGAACAAATATAAAATGTCATTGTGACAGACTCATCTGTTAATGTGACACCGTGAATATCTTTTTCTTTGATAATTTGCAGACATCTCAGTGGGGCTGGTGATTGATGGAACTTTTATTAAATGCCATGCACTGTACTAAGTAAGCCACATATATAATTACCTCATTTAATTTTCACAACAACCCAGTGAGGTAGATTTAATTATCCTCCATTTTATAAACGAGGAAACCAGGCTGGGAGAAATGAACAGACTCTCTCACTTCTAAGGAGTATCTCAGTTGGTTTTCCATTTCCTGGTATATATAGGCTGATTTCATAAATAGCATGAACATGTCAGGCTGTCAGATGCTTGTTTGTACTGGAAAACTGGAAATTAGGATATTTTACTATTCCCTCCATCGCTTCAAATTATTGCCTATTATCCAGTCTTCCTAAAATAGTCTCCATCTAAAACAACGGTCTCGAGGACTGAACTTGTGAACCTGAGATGTACAGAGACGATGGGCATGTTTCAGCCAACACCAAGATATCAGGTGTCCCTCTCATTACTGTTGTGTTATCTTAGGTCTTCTGAGCTTGAGGAAGCCTTCTTAGAGTATTACTAAGGTGACCCAAGAACCAGGATTAGGAGCAAGAAGAGCCATGAGCCTATTAGAAAATTGGTGTGTGGTCCCAGAGGCCCCAGAGAAGCAGCCAAGGGAAGTTATGTAGCAGAATCAAGCCAGCATGGAGAACACTGGAGGTTCATCTGTCCATTCAAAAAAATAGTTGTTAGGCAGTGTGCTGACAAGTACGTCAATCACAAGTTCTATTCACACCCCACATATTTATGGAACAGTCACTGTGTGCTGGGCCTTACTCCAAGCTGGGCATACAATTCTGAACAAAGCAGAGGAGGAGCCACATGGAGCTTATAGTCTAAACAGCACTGTCCATTAGAAACATAATGCAACCTATATTTGCAGTTTAAAATTTTCCTAGTAGCCACATTAAAGAAACGAAAAGCAGATGACATGCAATTTAGTAATACATCTTATTTAACCCACTACATTGAAAAATACTGTCGTTTTATCATATAATCAATATAAAAATTATTGATCCTTTACATTTTTTTCTCCGAAATAAGTCTTTGAACTCTGATGTACATTTTATGCTAATAGCACATCTTAGTTTAGACTTACCACATTTTAAATGCTCAGTAGCCACTTTTGGATGGTAGAGACCTAGATGATGAGGGGTTCAAGGCTAATTCTGTGGAAGAAGAGTGGTGTGAAGATGCCTCTTTGACAGGAATCCTACTATATTTGTAGGGACTTAAGCTGCTCCAGCCTGGGTTCCCCACTCTCTGGTATCCCTCTTCCCCATCTTGGCAGAGCGGGGCCAGGTAGATACCAGGTGTGCCTGATGGAGTCCTGCATCACGTTTCAGAGCCTTCTGGAGGCAGGATGCCAAGTTCCGTATTGCTTTTCAGACACGGCCTCCACCTACTGGAGTTAACCTCCACCTACTGGAGTTAACCTTAGCTACTTGTTTCCTAAGGACCTATGAGATGCCAGCGTCTGTGCTGAGCCCTGCGAACACACACCAGTGGGCATAGAAAGGTGTTAGCTCACGGTCCTGTTATGATAATCAAGTAACCCACAAAGAAAGCAAGCATTTAAAATTAAGAAATGCTGTGGAAGACAAACAAAAGGGCACAGAGACTAAGGTACACCCGACATCTTGGGGGGATCAGAGAAGGTCTCCCTGAGGAAGTAGAATCAACCGAGCAAAGGAGGAGTGGTCCATGTGCAGAAGTAACGTGGAAGATGCAGGGAGGAGCTCAAATGCAGCCAGTGTGGGTGGCGTGCAACACCGAGGATTAGGGCAGCAACCTGGAGTGGGTGTGAGAGCACTGGCTTCAGAGTCACCTAGACCAGCTCCAACCCAGCTGGGTGACTTGGATGGTAAGTTTCAATCTCTCTGAGCCTCAGTTACCTCCTTTAGGGTGATGTGGTAAAGATTACAGAGAATGACATATGAAAACTCTTAATATAGTAGGTGCCCTGATTTCATTGTTAAATTATTGAGCTCATTAATTATTGAAGGTTCTTCTCCACCATATTAAGAAAGGTGGCAAAGTTTTGTGTTTGTTTCCTTGTCTTAGGGACTTTGGGTCGAGGCTCCAAAGTACAAGTTTTTAGGGAAGTGGGGACAGACCTCTCCCCCTTTATTTTTTCCATCGTTTTATTTTTACTTGAAGATTTGAACAATACGTGTAATAGACTTGCCTTTTTAAAAAAAAAAAAAACAAAAATAAACCTTTTATTTTAGAATAATTTTAGATTTACAGAAAAGTTAAGAACCTAGTACAGAGAGTTCCAATATGCCCTTCACCCAGCTTCCCCTAATAAGCACAGTACATTTGTAGCCACAGCATATTTGTCAAAATTAAGAAATTAATACCAGTTTCTTGGTAGTGTCCCTTTTTCTTTGCCACGTCCAACCCAGAATACCACGTTCCATTTAGTCATCATGTCTCCTTACTCTCCTCTAATCCGAACCAGTTTCTTAGTCTTTTCTTGTTTTTTTTTTTTTTTTATGACCTCTTTTTATTAGGGGGGCTGTTGCCTGAGGCACTGAGGGCATTTTGCTTATCCAGGCTGACTTTCCCAACTATGACACTGGCCTACATAACTGGCCACAGAGATTCCAGCAAACAGGGAAGCTTGTTGGGCCCATATAGAGTGTAGTGATTTATTGATGGATATTTAGAAGAGGTATTAGGACTTGATTTATTGTCTTATCAGTGTATCTGAAGATTCTTGGTGACCCAGGTACCATCTCCTCCTGTTCAAGTCCAGGAACCATCTCTTCATGTTTTTTACTGTAAAGGGTACCATTCTTGCTTGATTTCATATTTCCTACTGCCAAGAGGTATGCTGTTTAGAACCTGTTAGTATTGAAGCAATACAGATCTTAGCTTTATAATTCTCTAATACATCTGTTTGATGCTGGATATATCATTGCTATGCTGTCGCATCATATGTGGGTGGTGTTTCCTGTATACTGACTTCCAGTGACTTTTTCAAAGATTTTCTTATGCCTCATTGACAAGAACTGCAAGTACAAATCTTACCTAGAATGTGCAGGAAAATGTGAATGATAATTTATTTTCTGGTCATGTTAAATTTACCATTTAGAAAATTGTTTCATAAACATAGACTGACACACCTCCCAGTCATATCTTGAACTCTTTAGGTCATAATCACTACATTTCTAAAATGTGATTGCTTTCGATGTTGACCACACTCATGCCTTCCACATACTACTAGCAGTGGGGAGCACAGGAAAGGGATGTGAGAGCAGAGTGAGAAGAGCAGTCCCATTCATACAAGATACATCCATCCCTTGTTCTCTGCAGCTTAAGACATATGAGAGCACCATGTTATCACATCCATTGAAGGTGAGAAAGTACATAAATGGGAAGAGCACGTTGACATTGCTGAGCAACGTCTCAAAAGTCCTTGGAGAAGATAGGCACTGCTGCTCCTGCCAAAGGGGGTAAGGTGACTGCCCCAGGGGCCAGCTGGGGAGAGGAGTACAGAGCACACAGAGTAAATGATGTCTGCTGCCCTATCTCTCATTGCCCCAGCCAGAGTGGCACTGTGGTCTGAACACAGAGGAGTGAGCCAACACCAAAGCCTACACGTGTACCTCCAGCCCAGGTGTCTGCAGTAGACTGTTGATAGCTCAGAGTCTTGAACTCACCCTCGTTTCAGTGTGAGTGAGAGTCACCCAAATCAGCATGGTGACACGCCATTTTGGCACCCCAATTTCACAGAAGCTGGTGAAAGAAATACTGCACCAGCTAGTAACAGTGAATTCCTCACCAGGCTGTCCTAGAAACAGAGCTGGTCATGAGACACCAGGATGATTCCATAGAGTGGGTCCTGGAGCTCCTCAGGACATCTGGTTGACCCTACACATAAGTGAGAGGGGTGGAAGTAAGATAAGAGAGTTGAAGAATTCTCCAAGGAGAAGAAATGGAGAATGAGGCCCACAGGGGATGACTTTGTCTGGGACTGGGTCACCCTGCCCATATGGCACTTCTGGCTCTGGACAGTCTCAACCACTGGAGTAAGACTTGGAAAATTTCAAGAGAGAAATTCCTGGCTAACAGGTGGGGCCTGGTGTGGACTTGGGATCCTACCAAGATGGCATTGTTGGCCTTGGAGGGGCACTTAGAACATTTTGAAGAATGCCAATCCAAAGTGCTTGGTCTGGGCCAGGGATCCCTTACCTGGGTCTAATGATGGTACTACCACTAGCCACTAGATATTCACTAAGACAACAGTAGCAGCAAGAAAGTGGGCTTAATGCTGAGCCAATGAGCCTTCCGTCTATCCATTTATCTATCCATCCATCCATCCACCCACCCACCAAACAAATGTTCATTGAACATCTATGCTGTGCCAGTATTGTGTTAGGTTCAGGGGAAATAGAAGTGGGTCTTCCCAATCATTATCTACTGCAAGCTAGTTCTACACAATTAAAAAAGGAAGAAAAGGAAAAAAGGAAAAAATTGGATACGGATGACATACTTCTCATACAGTTGTTTAGTTAACAGCTTTTTCTGCTATGGCTCTTGGAAAGTGTTCCAGTTACTACGATTGCATACAATTTACCCTAAAACTTAATGGCTTAAAACAATGACAATATTTATTTTGTTCATGAGTCTGCCATTTGGGCTGAGCTCAACAGAGTTAGCTTGTTTTGGTCCTATTTGGTGTCAGGTGAGGTGACTTGAAGCCTGGGTACTGGAATTATCTGAAGGCTTCCTCACATGTCTGTCTGGTCATTGATGTTGTCAGCTGAGACCTTAGCTTAGGCTGTCAGCTGGGACATCTCCACGTGGTCTCTTCATGTGGCCTGGGCTTCCCCCCAACATGGTGGCTGTGTTCCAAGAGTGAACATTTCAAAAGGGGTAAGCCAGGTGGAAGCTGTATTCTCTTTATGACCTAGCCCTGGAAGTCACATAGCATTACTCCTGTCCTGTTGGCGAGAACAGTCACAGCTCCCAAACAGACTCAAGGGGAGGAAACATGGATCCCAATTCTTAGTGAAAACAGTGTTGGTTACATTGGAAGAAGAACCGTTGGTGTGATCAACTTTGGGCAAAAAAAGTTTGCCACAAAAGATTAATACAACTACTAATTTTTTCCTTTTTTGAGTGCAATGCCTGTTTATACACAGTAAAAGTACACAATATAAAGTGATTTTAACATTATAGTTTCGGTTGAAGACACTCTCCTAATTTATTGTGTTTCTAATTAGAAATTATGCTGTCGAACAAATTTGAATTGTGTACTGTGTTTGAAGAATCTATAATGTTCTACTCTGTTTAGCATTTCATGCGTCTCTTCAGTCTCTATGTACACTTTTCTCACATGTTTCGAACTGTTCTGATGTTTAGGCTTTCATTTTCTCTCAAGGGGTGTGTGTGTGTGTGTGTGTGTGTGTGTGTGTGTGTGTGTGTGTGTGTGTGTTATAACTTTACATTTAAGTGAAGCACTCAAAGAATTTTTTAAATTGGTAAAGAAAATAGTGCAAGAATATAACATCACCTTTAAAGAATGACCCCCTTGCATCTTTCCTTCACCAACCCCCACCTAATATAAATCTTATCTTCCTGGCCAGTACAATAAGTCCTTATACCTTATCTTTTAATTTAAAACCATATTTTTAACTCAAAATTATTTCCTGCTTATATAATTTTTGTTTGCATAGATATATTTTTCTATTTAGATGTATTGGGTTAGAATTGAACACATAATTTTTCCCATTAAAATGAATGCAAATATATATAGATATTTTATTTAACAGCTTTTCACTTAGAGGCAGAATTTTCAGAAATGAATTAAAGTCACCAGGTGGGAGATAAATGTATTTTCATCATCTCTCCAAGAGATTTAGACAGTTTCCCAGTCTTCTGTCTGTCACTTTTCTAATTTCCATCACCCATTACTCTTCTAATTTGTCACCCCCATCATCATCCCCTTACCTGTCTGATATATTATAGGAGTGTTAGTACCTGAAGATTCAGAGAAAGGCCCTGAGGATGAAAATTTACCTCCATAAATGGAGGGCAGCAAAAGACTGAAGAAAGAGGCCGGCCACTTCAGTCTAGTAATTAATAGGGTTTATTAAGGGAAACTTACATATGAGGTGCATCTTGGGTGGCTGCAAGATGAAATAGATCCCTGTACTGCTTGGCAGGCACAAAGAATTACGTAGGACAAGGTGGGATATTTACAGGGTACTAGTATGTGAATGCTACCAGGTATAGGAATTACTTTACATGCTTGACCAGCTCAGGACAATGGAATGTTCCAGGAACCAACATGTAGGAGACAGAAAAAGGATACTGATTTATGTCAGAATGAACATCCGTTATGACCAGACAGTCTTCAAGGGAGGGTCGAGGGAAGCAATCCCCTGCTTTTGGCCTGCGTCTAGCTAGCTCACATGTCAGGCATCAGTCATGTCTTGGAACAGTCTCTCCTCCACGAGGTGTTCAATACTTATTGTTAGGAATGTACCTGGTTGAAAGTAACAGAAAACTCAACAAACTGGTCTAAATAAGACTCTCCCTCCTCCATAAAACTAGAAGGCAGACCAGGGTTTGTACAGCTGCTTTAGTATATCTTAAAGAACCAGGCTTCTTTTGTCTTTCTGTTCTGCCATTCTTAGCATAATCCTCCTCATGGTCTCAAGACAGCTGCTGCACCTCCAGATGTTATGCCTCAGTCCCAAGCATTAAGTAGGGGAAAGGTGAAGGTCACAAACTTCTCCAAAGACTTCCTTTTTATTCTGGAAGAGTTCTCCCTTAGGACTTTTGCCTGCATCTTACTGGCCAGAACTTTGTCTCATTGCCACCCTTGGCTGCAAGAGAGTTTGGGAATTGTGTTCTTGAATTCCAGCCTCTGTAGTTTAGAAAAGCAAGGGATAAGTGGTTGGAATAGATACTGAGTGAGCCTCTTAAGATATTTGTCATATGGCATTTAATTGAAATATATTGATCCACAAGATGTTCTGGATATAGCCCTGCTCCTGCTCTTCTTGTTCTTCTTCACTTTTCTAGCTACTTTCTTTCCTGGTGGTGGAAGAGTGGGGATTGTAGGGGGAGGAGTAAGGTCTTGAGGAAACATACTTCTACCCTTTCTAGAATATCTATTCCCTTGTCACTCATTCCTCGTGGTATCCTCTAACTACAGGTAAGGAAGAGTCAGTATCTTCTTTGCTCCCTTCTGCTCTTTTCGAACAATTGTGCCTTCAGCACTACTTAACACCCTGATCCCTTCTTCCCTGAATATCGAGTCTCAAGGCCAGGTCCTTCCTACTCTTCTCTTAGCCCAAATTTCTTCTTTTACACTCCCAAGGCACTTGAGCGGAACCTCTTTAATGGTATTTATTATTTTCTTTGTTGAAACTGAAACCAAATTATCTAAAGTGGTAGTTGACAAAATGTGTTTTGCGTTGTAGGTGCTCAAACTGGTATCTTCTGCTACTATTATTACTGTTAATAATGTCTTATCGCCTATATCAGACTCAGCTTGTTAATGAGAGGCTCTGACTCTGATGTCTGATTCATCATTGTAACCCACACCTGGCCTGGAAATGAGCAATGGTCATAATTAATGCTATGCCCAGATAATAAGGGCGCCGCAGGCAGGTAAAGGGCAACATTTCAAAGGAAGGGTGCTGTAATGGGGATGTGAGAAATGCCAAAACCTGGCTGAGAGTCAGAAACTGGCAGAGAAGACCCTTATTCCGTCGGCACTTAAAACAGGTAGAGTCCGGCTTTATTCACGGGGATCCAAGCCGAGCGCCTCCCCGCCTGAAAAGCGATGAGGTAGGGTATCCGTCATTTCACTCCTCCCCCTCCACTTGGTCCGGAAAGGGAGGAGGGAGTGTATCCCGCGCGGCCATCTGGGATAGCTGCGCAAGCGCAGCTTCCGGCTCCGTGTCTCGGGAATTATTTGACACCATCGCTTCGGACCTGCAGAAGGCTCCGATCAGGCGCGCCGCGCACGCGCAGTGGCCCACTTGGCTCGGGAGTTATTTGACGCTGCCGCCCCTGGCAGACGGAAGTTGCCTGAGTAGAGCCCAGCCGGCCGGCCCGACCGGCCTTCGTCGTCCCCAGGCGCCCTCGGAGAGTCGCTGACCAGTGGACGGACCAACTGCCTGAGGACAGCTGGCAGGGGCAGCGAAAACGCTGGCCCTATGGCGCAGGTGGCGTGAGGCGGAAGGCCGAGTGCGGCCGGCGGTGGCGGCGCCCGCCCCAGCGATGCGGGCCCCGCCCGTCGCCTCAGGTAACCGGGCGGCCCTCCCCGTCGCGGTCGGACCCTCCCTTCTCCTCCCCTCCGGGAGGTCCCGGGACGGCCAAGTTCTGTGTCTCGGCCCCGGGTGCTGTAAGGGGCCGGGCTAAGGAAGCACATCTCCACATTTTTTTTTCTGGAGACCCACGGAGTCCGGAGGAACGTAGCCTCGGTCGGCGGCGTCCGTCGGGTCTGATTAAATCCGGTCTAGCTCTTGGGACCTGCCCCGGCCCAAGACGAAACTCTTCTGGCAACCTGGGGGAGGGGGCGGGTCTGGAGCGGAGCTAGACAACTCCGGCGAAGAATTTGGTCCTTCGGAAAGGTTGGTCCGAGTTGCTGCCGTGCTATAGGGACGATGCTGCCTATTGCACAGTGACACTCGGATGAAGAAGAGTTGTTTCTGAAAATAAACAGCTAACTCTTGTTAAGCGCTTACTATTCGCCAGGCATTGTGCCGGGTCATTACGTTCACCACATCTAACTTCACAACAACCCTGTAAGGTAGGATTATTATCCCCATTTTACTGACAAGGCAACAGAGGTCCTGAACGGTTAGGTGACTTACTTGCCCAAGGTCACTTAGCTGGTAATTTGAACCTAAGCAGTCTGACACCAGATTCAAGTTCTTAAATTAGGTCAGTGGCTCTCCAACTTTGCTGCAGGTTAAAATCACCTAGGGCAGCTTTTAAAGATTCCTGATGCCCAGGTAGCACATCCAGACCAATTAAATCAGAATTTGCGGGAAGTGGGGGGCGAGGGGCGGTGATGCCAGACATAAGTATTTTATTAAGGATCTCCATATGATTTCAGTGTGCAGCAAAGTTTGAGAACTGCTACAGGAGGTAATTCTGCATTTCAAAAGACGTTTCAGTGTTTCTCTAGTTTAAGTGTAGGAAAATCATCTGGGAGTTTATTAAAAATGTGAGTTTCACTGGTAGAGATATTTTCATTAGGCCCACTGACAAGTACACCTTGTTAAAGCCTGTTGGGGTGGGAAGTAACTTTCTCTGCAGCATTTCTGAGTCAGCTGGACCTTTTAAAGTGTATACATGTCATGCAAAACTTGGTTTGCAATTTTCCTGAGTATGCTGTAGTCATGGGTGTAGTGTCTCTTACCTCTGGGTCTTCTTTGCATCCTTCACAGTTTCTCTTAGAAGCTGTGTCTTCTTAGACCATCCTTCACAGTTTCTCCCACAGTTTCTCCCCACTTCACACAAAGGCACACACTTCTGATTTCTTACACACACATGCGTGTATGTTTCTTCCTGTCTCTGGATGCCTAAGTCCCAACATTCAAGATGCCTCTGTGACCACTCAGCCACTTTGGGTCTTTGCTGTTTGCTCCTTAGCATCATCATCATGGAATTTACCAATTATTTTTTTCTGTGTTGTGTTTCCATCTCTTTTACTAGATTATAAGCAACTTGAACCTTGTTTTCTCCATCTCTGTATTCTTTCCAGTGCTTTCGCATATAGACTCACAAAGGTTATATTGAATGGAATGTTTGATGATCCCTTTTATGTCACAGACTTCATCCTACAAACAGATGCTTCTCTATTTCCATTTTTGGAAAAGGTATTTGGTAGTTTTTAACCTACAAAGTTTTGTTGTTTTTGCTTTCAGATACTCTAGTTAGGTTCATTAATTTATCCATCTAGCGGTTGAATAAACACATGAGGCACTATTTAGGACTAACTAGGAAATGACTACGTAGGACTAACTATATGCAGTCAACTTTTATTGATTTTTGATATCTGATTTTATCACAATCAGATACAATCAGTTCTTTAGTGGAAAGCTTTTTATTACCTTTAGGCCTTTGCACGTGTTCCCCACTTCATTGTCCAAAATAGTGTTAAGTTGTCATCCATTTAATGTCATTGCTTTGTTGGTACTTGGTAAATACTAGTAAATGGAATTGCTATTGGAAATAGTTCATCCTATTCACCAGGAGAGATTACATAAGAAGTACTTAATGAAGATAAAACCTTGATGTCAGAGGAATTGACAAACTTAGTATATATTTATTGCAAAATGCCTAAGTGCTATTGTCCAACATATTTACATGTTTTAAAGGAAGGCAGGGCAATCATTCAGATTGTATTCACTCTCTTGGCTGGTCTTAAAACCATGTAAGGTTTGTAAAAGTATGTGTGTGAAGGTCATTATAAAGAAATTTTTGGACAATAAAGATTTATTTATAGCAGTTAAATATGATGAAGTATGTGACTGAATAAAAACACATTTTATATAATGACATTCTTTGCAGTAAAAGGATTGTTATAGAAAGATTTTCTTGCTTCAATTTTGTACTGTTTCTCAATTTTTAGACTAAGGCTAATAGAAACTGATGAGACAGTTCCTGTTAAATTCAGATACTCAAGAAACTTGCCCTTGTTTCTCTAATCAGATATGGGCAGAGTATCTAGTTTTGGCCTCAGCACATGGAAGAAACTCAATCTTTAAGCCTGAGGATCTAGTCTGTCTCTAAAGTAAAGGTGAAAAATTCATATGCTCAGTTAAAGGCCAGAAATGACTCTAATCATGATAGCCTGAGACCTAGAAATGCATTGTTTCATTTGAGATTCCCATCAGTGTTAGCAGGTGTGTTCCCTGGCATGTGTAAAGACCTTTTATACAGAATACATGATTTCTTTTGGTGCAAGATGATTAAAGGTATAGAATTAAGATATACGGAGTTTAATTCTAAGTTTTTATAGGTGAAGAAAGTAGATAACTTGCCCAAGACTACATGGTTGGCTTCTAGCACATCTAGGACTAGAAAGCAGGCCTCCTTTCTCTGGAAGCAGTATCCCCTTCCACACGCATTCGTCCAATGTGAGAGGATGTCGTTGTTGTTGTTGATGTTTTGTGTGTGTGTGTGTGTGTGTGTGTGTGTGTGTGTGTGTGTGTGTGTGTGTATGTTTGGGGATTGGAGAAGTGGACAGAATAGTCTGCTATGTTTAAGATATTCAATTAGACACATAGTGAGTGCTTGGTGTGTGACCTATACTTTGCTATATAAACTGGGATGCCAAGGTAAATAAGACACAGCCTCTGTCCTCAAGGAGTCTATAGTCAGGATGGTAATAAAGTAAAAGTGTAGTATCTGAGGCAGCCCTGTCAAATAGAATTTTCCGCAGTGATGGAATTGTTCTATTTTTTGCACTGTCAGTGTGGTAGCCACTAGCCACATGTTACTATTGAGCACTTGAAATGTGACTAGTGTAAATAAAGAACTGAATTTCTGATTTAATTTAAATTTAAGTAGTTACATGTGGTTATGGCTACTGTATTGGACAGAGCAGATCTGAGGCATAAAAGATGAGAATTGGTGGTGGTGCTGGTAGGGGACAGGCCGAGTATTCATATTTTTTTGGGCGGAGAGTAGACTGGCAAAAACTGTTTCCACTTTTAGAGAGGAATGTAGGTAGAACCTGTCTTTCTTTTCTTGTAATTCAGGTGTTTGATAGGATCCATAAGAGTTAGAATCTGGTGCATAGGTGAATACATTCCTTTGTAGCCAAACTTGATTTATATTTACCTCATAGGGTCGGTCAATAGAACTACAACAGAAATATAAACTATGGTCTTTTTGCCTTTATTAGTCATTAAGTTATGTGGATGACCTTGAGTGTACTTGTGTGCCTTAAAATCCAACATGGTGCATTTATTTACTCAGTGTTTTGGCACCCTGTACCCTATTTTTCCAGAGAAAGAAGGCACATCATGTAATATGTACATTGTATTTGTACATCTCAAAGTATGTTGACTTACGTTGCTTTATTTGATCCTTCTCCCAAGTCACTTTAGCTAGGTACTGTAGGTATTCTCCCTCTTTTACAGATGAGGAAACTATGACAAAGAAACACCAAGTGACTTGTCCAAGGTCATGTGGTGAGATATGGAGTCAGAAAAAGGAAAGAGCATTGGACTTCGAGGCAAGAGGTAGAGTTTCTTGTCCCAGCTCTTCTGTTACTTGATGTGACCTGAGCAAGTCATAACCTTACTTTGTTTCCTCACCTAGTGGCGAGTGACATCTGTCTTACCTTTCTAGCCTTGTTATTAGAATAAAATAAAGTAACATGTGAAAACTCTTTGAAAATGATCAGTTATGCAGAGCTACATTGTTATTAAGATCTCCAGTAGTTTTTTTGTCGTATGATGCTGCCTTCATACCTCATCACATCAGTTATCATGTTGAATACTACCGTACTATGGTTTTGTCATTGATTTCTCTCATCTTCCTCATATGAAACCTTCTCTTGGGCAGCCCTTGTGTCCTGTTTATATCTATAGGACACAATGGTACCTATACCCTAGGACATACAATACCTGACATGTAGCAGATGTTTAATAAATGTTTAACTAAGTAATTGATATCTGGATTTACTTTGTGAAGTTTAAAAAAAGTGTCCTCTGTAATTAGACTTGAAGCTCCTTGGAAACAGGGATAATATTTATTAAGGCATGTAATAAATATTGATTGAATGAACTGATGTAATTAATGTCAGGCTGTGGTCTTAGTGTGTCCACCACTGTATTGATCATTTTGGTAATTTGTCAATTAAGCAAACCTTCATGTTACTCTGTGGTAGTACCTACAAGTCATACGCTGTTATTCAGCACACAGTCACCCGATAATAGAAACTTCCAGAGAGATTACCTAAAAATGGGTGCACGTAGAGTTGGGAAGGAAATTAAGTGATCTGCAGAGGAGCAGTCATCTTTCCCTTCCTCCTATCGTATTTACTTCTGGAGCATTGAAGGTAGAGACTTCTCTGCTAGCAGTTCAGGTTGTTAGCTGACAGAGCCTATCTGAGGAGGAGACTCTTGGGATCCTTAACATAGCAGTCAAAGCCCTTAAGCATCTGACTTCAGTTATGTCTTCATATGTCACTGTAGCACCCAACCCTCCCTGCCTTGTTCCCATCCTTAATATAGTAGCTACACTGGAGTTTGCTTTTCTACTTGCCCTTTGGCCTGTCTCGGACACTTCTATCAAATTGCTTTATTAGGAATTCAGTTCCTGTTGTATCATTTCTATGATAAAGTTAAATTTTCTCTCATTCTCTGTCTCCAAGTTTTACTAAATTAATTACCAATCTAGCATTCATAGTCTTTCAAAATTAGTCACTGCTTAACTTTGAAACCTGACCTGCCACCTTCTACATACAGCTTGCTTTTCTGCCACTCTGGGTTTTTAGTTTCTGGTGCTGTTTTTTGCTACTTGAAGCAAGTACCCTTCCTCAGATATTTTTCTTTCCTACCTGCCCCTTTCTCTCACTTTTACCCACTCATTTTTCTTATCTCTGTTAAAATTGTAACCTTCCATCACTTTGCAATTCATATACCCCATAAGCTATAGTCGTTCCTGATCTTACCCTGTTGTTTTCCAGCTTGGCCCATGTTTCAGTCAAAAGTAATCTTTTGTTCTCCAAACTTACACAATATCTTGCCTGTAGCTTTTTTTGTTTTTTTTTTTTAATGGCATTTAGCACTTCAAGTTTCTAATTTATGTTACAGTTATATATGCATGTCTTATCTCCTCAATTAAACTAGAAACTCGTTTGAAACAGGAACCAAGCCCTATCAATCTACCTCCTTCCTGGTCTTAACTGCATTATGTATAGTAGATGGTTAATAACTATTTGTTAAATAAGTCAACTTGGTGGTTCCTGGCAGTGTCTGAGTTTTCATATGTATAGTCGGGATACTAATTTATACTTACCAGTTCTGTTACATGATCTATTAATAAAATGGTACTAGTTCCACAACTCAGAACTACTTGCATTTCTCTGTGATCCTTCTAATCTTTAGTCATGTATATATGCATTTAGTTTTAATCATGATATATGTTTTTATTCCTCCATAGAATAGCCATTATTATTGATTGCTTACTATAGACTGGGACATGTTCCAAACATCTTACATTCATTGATACTATAATCACTGCAATGGCACGGAAGTAGGCTATTATCCTGCTGTTATCCCCATTTTACAGATGTGGATGCCCAGACACAGAAGTAGAGTAACTTTTGCAAGGTTTCCCAGCTTGCGGGTGGTAGAGCTGGGCTTTGGATCTAAGAAGTCTAGTTCCAGAGCCCTGCCCCTTAACCAGTCCTCCTTTATATTTTTATGCTGCTTGTCTCTATGTTTAATGGCTACATTATAATATATATAGTTTTTATGTTCTAAGTATGAAGTTATCCTATTATTGACAGACAGTTAAATTATACCCACTTCCCCATCTTATGTACACTAGTACAGTGAATGTCTTGTGTATTTTTTTATTGAGTTATTTTATAAGGAAAAATTAAGTGGTATTGCTGAGTCAAGGCATGTGATGTTACTATGTCTCCTACTATGTATTGGCCAAATATGCTATTCTTGGTGAATGGTTAGAAAAATGACATGAGCCTGAGGTGCATTACAAGCTGGTCAGTTTATTGACCCCATGGCAAGTGGACTAGGCTATCAAGGTACAACATTGTCATGCCATGGTGCTATCCTGAGATACTGATGTGGATATGAACATCTTTGCCCAGGGAGACCTAGGCTGTGCAGCAGTTCCTGGTTCCTGAAAGTAATGATGTTCTCTGAGATCTCTGCATTTGTTGATTTGGATAGTCTGAGCTGCAACAGCAAGAGGAGGTTCTTATTTGTGTGTTTAAGAATAGGCTGGTCACTGTCAAAACTGGCCTAAGAGAATGTAATCCCACCAAATTTGTCACGCTGTGCTCCATCCTCATCTTTTTTCCCCTGACAGCAACAAAACTCGAACAAAGTTATAGGACCTCTAAAGATGGATTATAAGCCCAGCCCCTGGCTCATAGCTGGGTTGGGGTGACTTCTAGGGCAGCAATAGCTCATCTACAGTGTATGCCACAGGAATGGGGCTAGTTCAGTTACCAAAATCAGCATATGCTTTTATGTTTGCTCAGAGACATAATTGACCCACAGATGAGTTCTTTTTAGCCCATGTTGTGTGGATTGTTAAGAAGCTTGAAGTATTTGCCAATATTTAAAGTGTAGGAAACTTCAAAGAAAGGTCCAAATTTTCTGTATTCTTTTGAAAAATTGGATTACCTGACAATACTGGGTCTACATTCCTTCCAGGAAATAATTGGCTGTGGCTGAGTAGTGGTTGTGCCTTTTAATGGGAGCCTATATTCTCTAGTTTGTCATACCCACCCACTTCACTATTTATTACCTAGATGGGAGGGGTGTGGGGAGGTGTTTAACCTTCTCAGACCTAATATTTATCAGTGATCACTCTATTATCCTGAAATTACTAGACAATAACCTACCAACATATAATTTTTAAAAAATCAGTGAAATTCTTTAACAAGTGAAAAACATAGTACTATCCTTTCAAAATTAGTATTTCAAAAAAAATGCTCAGGTTCTAGAGGATATAACAGAGTAGTCAGATGCTTATGTCTACTTACAGATTGAGAAGTAAGACAGTAATATGGCACTTAATATTTGACATTTTTACATAAGGGCAAAATAAGTATATATGTAGTTCCTCACAGCAGTGTGTGGTAATTATGTTCCTCACAGCAGTGTGTGGTGTTAGCAACTCAGATGCCACAAGTGGCATGGCCTTTGGTGATGTGATTTTTCTGAAATGGTGAACAATTCTTGGTATGGTAAGGTTCTAAACATAACAAAGTTCAATCTTTTTCCCGTTTATACTATTAATCTCATTACTGGAAGATTCAGTGGGTATTTTAAAAAGGCACAAAACATTTTGTATTTATATGTAAGATAGAATTAGATTTTGGGGCTTCAACAATTAACAATGATTTTCTGGCAGACATTTGAAAGTCATGTGAAATGTAGCGTAATTATTCATTGTGCAGGATTGTCTCCTGCATCGCAGGATGTCTCAGTTTCCTGACTCTGGCCATAAATACCAACAGCACGCCCCAATCATTGTGTTAACCAAAAGTGCACTTAATATTTCCAAAATGCCCTGTAGGGGCAGTTCTTGTCTATGGAAAACCATTGCCCTAAACTCCTGAATGTATCCTGTTGGCCTTACCTCCCAAAACGAGTTTTTATCACTCGTTTTGCTAGTTTAATAGATACAAAAAGATATCTTAGTTGCTTTACTTTGTGTTTCTTTGATTTCCTTGTTTGTTTCCAGTATTTGTTTTCTCTCCATTGTTTTATTTAATTTGCCTGTAATTGTAATGCACATGTTTGTCCTAATGTGTTTTGTCATATTTTGTTAAAATTTAGTGTGTTTTTCTGTTCATACATTTTAATATTTTAATTCAGCATTTTAATTGTATCCTTTCTACACCTTTCTACTTTACATGTTTTTTGAAAGTATTTCATTTTCTCACATTTAAACATTAATACATTTAAACAATTAAAATTTTTTACATTTACAAATTTATAAAGTTTTAAAGAAGAATTTAAGAGCTGTTAAACCTGTTTTGATTGTTTTTTTTCCCTGGTTTTGTTTTTGTTTTGTTTTGTTTTGTTTTTAAAGAATGATACTCCTGTCTTCAGAATTGGGAGGGGTGGTAGCTGTTTCTTAAAATGCAGATTCCCAGGCCCCACCCAGATCTGCAGAATTAAGGTTTTATAGGGCTGGGGCCTTGGCATATGCATTTTATACCAAGGTTCCCGCCACCCCCATGATTCTTAATATATACAATGGAGTTTGAGAGCTAGCTTGTCTTTAATATTTTTTTCCTTAAAACATTTTTTCTTCCAATAAGATGTTATTTGGAATGGTTGTTAAATATTAATTCAATATTCCTTAAGTATTTGGAAACTATCAAGTACTTTTTTTTTTTTTTTTTTACTAATAGCTTAAAACAAATGGGCTTTTTTCAATTTTTATTTGTATATGGTATGCAAAATTTTGGACATACTTAAGTGGAATAAAGGGAACACTTTCTAACATCTTCCTTTTCCCCATGGCATGGATCAGCCTTGACATTCTGAAACATTTATTCAGTATCCACTGTGTACCAGGGACTAAGATTTAGGAAGTGAGGTTTCCATTCAAAAAAGGTTGACACGCTAGCAGTGAAGATATCTTTACACAGCTAACAAGTAAGCTAATGTGAAACTTGATATGGACAGGTACTCAGAGCTGGGAAGGATGGGTGATTTGAGTCAAAAAATGTTTTACCAAGAGAGGACATTTGAGTCGTGCCTTGAATGGCAGTTCAGTCAGTGGGAGTAGCACAAGTAGTAATATAGGGTATAAAAAACTTGAGTTTGAGAAAGGGAATGAGGTTTTCTAGAAAAAAATTAATGCTAGTCTCTTACCAGTTTGAAGAAAAATTACTTAAGAGATAGAACTTTTAAAAGTTAAAAGATTAAGTGTACCCATGTATTTTGTTTAAACGCTGCTAGCTGGGCAAACTATTCAGAGCAGGTAGAAAATGGAAATTAAATGAATTGGAAAGGCCTGACTGTCCTTGATCATCTTCATGAATATGGCATTTATGATTGTAATATTTGCATTCACACAGATACATTTTCTGTAGTTAAAATTTCTCATTTGTATGATAGATTATCATTTCATGGAGAATATACAGCACAGGAGAGGCAGTACATGCCATGGTTAAGAGCATGGTCCCTGGTACCTGGTTTAAAACCCAGCTCTAACACGTTATAGCTCTAAAGACTCAGGTAAGAAGCAAACATCTCTATGCTTCAGTTTTTTCATCTGTGAAATAGAGATAATATTACTTAATATTCAGAGTTATTTTGGTGGTTACATGAGTAGCATATAGTAAATGCTTAGTAAGTGGCAGCTCTTAATATGTTTTCTGAAGGACACCATGACTTCTAGATGTTCCATTACTAGAAGTTTGTGTACCACTGCTACAGAAAATGAAATAGTCTCGAAGAATATTACGTACGATTTGAGGACATAAGTGGGCAATTGTGGGGTGTTTTCAGCATGTATTAGGTACTTGGAAACCATTGACTGAAAAATCTGGGTCTTAGAGTAAACTCTGTCCTTTGTCTCCCTTTCTTATTTAGGGCAGTCCATTCGTCCATCTTTTTCTATCCTGGAACATAGAGTGAGGAGGATTCCCTCGTGCTCTGAGTGTACCAACTCTGATCATTTTATCCCCGTGCAAAATGGCCGTCTGTCCCAGCTCTGCTCCAAGGCTTCTGAGGGTTCTTTTGGGAAGGTGCTGAGACAGCTGCTTCCCAGGGTCTGCTTTCTTACCTGATCTCACCATGAGGCTATTTTAGGACACTTCTCAAAACATTTAGATGTGTTTTTTTCTCAGTCTTCTTGAGGCAATATCTTTACAGCTTCTTTATCTTGCCAGGTAGAGTAAGTCTGTATTTTACTTCCTTTTATTAATTTGCAACAGTATAATTTGACACATAATTTTGTTTTGTCTTTTCAGGTGCCATTTGGATAGTCCTTTAGCGGCACGATGTACTCTGAGTGGAGGTCTCTGCATTTGGTGATTCAGAATGATCAGGGCCACACCAGTGTGCTGCACAGCTATCCAGAGAGCGTTGGGCGAGAGGTGGCAAATGCAGTGGTCCATCCTCTCGGGCAGGCTTTAGTTACTCCTTCAGTGGCTGGTAGTGAGAGTTTGTTAAAGACTGACAAAGAAGTAAGTGTTTCCTCATTTTATTTTACTATGTGAAAATACAAGTTTGTTAATGAAGACTTTATTAAATGATGCCTTTTTAATGGATTTATGCTTACTGTACTGTGACTTCTCAGTTTTGACCTCATTCGGGTTGAGGATTGGGGGCTCAGAGTTTGTGGCAGTTAGGAGGAATATGTTGTACCATCATGCTGCTGGGGCTTTCTACTAGCCAGACTCAGTTATCCACTTGGGCTTTGTGCCCGAGATAGTCCTGAGAATTGGGCCCTTTCTCCTAAGCTCAAGGGTTAGTCTTCAGATTTCCATCCAGAGATGTGTTTGGAAGGTCTTCATTCCTATCTGAGGGGCATTTTTCTCTCTTCAGAGTACCCTAGCAGAGACTTGCCCTGAGGACTAGTGCTTGCCCTGGTGCACTCTCCTCTTGGTGTATTTGTAATCCCTTGCTGCTTTGTCCTGGGAAGAGATGACACATGTGTAGGTAGATAGAGGTGCTATGGTACATCCCTGTTTATTCTCCTTTCCTCGCCTCAGAAGGATATGAGGGAATAATCCCTGAATCCGTGTCCTCTAGAATTACACAGTTAAGCCATAGTGTGATATCACCAAAGATATCTTCTCCTTTGTCTTTCATCTGCTAATTAATGACTCGCAATCTCTTTTAAAATTCTTTCTCTTGTGCAGCCAAATCCTGTCCCCTCAATTTGTCACACCTTCACTGTGCTGTTATAGTCTTCTTTAATATTTATTGTTATTATATATTTTATTATATTGTGATATTACTGTTATATATTTTCTACCCTTAGCCTTTGTAGTTGTTCTTGAACTTAGAAATTTCAATACACGTATTTATCTTGATTCAACTTTAGTTTTAAGCTGTGGAAGTCTTTTTTAATCTAAATATCTAGCTAACAAGTTAGCTGTCTTTTTTAGCTTTATGACATGTACAAATGGTCAGCATATAACCTATTTTTCTCATTTTTCCTAAGTTAAAATCTTGCATGGTCTTTGGCATGCCACTGGGCACTTTCTTCCAAAATGATCTTGATACGTTAATCCACTGTTATTCTGTCATCTAGTGTTTCAGTCAGTTATAAATCCAGTTATTCTACCTTCCTCTGGGCCAAATGTCTCCATCTCGTCCACAAGGATATCCTGCATCTCACCAGATTTCTTGCTAAAGCCAAGATCTTCCTTTGCCAGAGAAAGCTGTTTAAAAGTATGGTGAGAATAGCTTCAGATTTCTAGGTGGAAGACCGGGGTTCAAGTTTTCAGCTTTTCCAAAGCAGTGACTTAGACCAGTTGCTTAATTTTACCAAACTCCAGTTTTCTTACCTATAAAGTGAGGATAGTTTATCCTCTCACACAGGATTATTTTGATGGGTAGATGACATTTATGAAAGTGCTTTGTAAACTTCCAGGATAATACAGTTGTCAGCTGCCTTCATAGTAACCCTGTTAATAAAGGAATGTAGCTCGTCTGGCGTGACTTGTTCTTTTTGAGCAGGCTGGTTCCCAGTGATCATGCTTTTCTTTTATAAGTGCTCACTGATCATCTGCTTAGTAATTTGTCCCAGTTTTGTCTGGAATTCACCAAAACTTTCTAATCTACACTATCTGGAATACAGTTTCATCCTCTTTTTCAAATTGGGCTCTTTTCTTTTTCTCATCACACCTTATTCTTTCTTTATGACTGAAGGC
>NW_006442491.1:23840107-23946936 GCF_000325575.1 Pteropus alecto
CAGCAGTCTTGTAGGCAAGTTCTTTCAGCCTCTAGGATGTGATTCAGATGGGTCACGAGGCTGGAACTCATTTAGTGCAGCTAAATACCTTTAAAAAATTTTATCTAGCTTCATTCCCTTCTCACCTGCGTTTGTCCTTACCTTTCCATTTTTAAATATTACCTTCTTTGGCAGAGAAAATAGTCATCAGATAAGAGTTGAGCAGTTCATCTTCTTTCCTGTTGTTTGTTAATATTGCATAATCTAGAAATGGAATGCTATTGAAAGTACACAATTTTCTAAATGAAACATGTACCCGGTATGCAATAAAGTGGAGAAAAATACCTAAATTTTCTATTCTGCGCCTCCATTCTCTGTGGAAAATCAAGATGACCTGTACTTTTTATTTCACAGAAAAAAAAACAATAATAATGTCTAAAGGGTAAATACTAACATAGGCTTAATATTTAGAAATAAGTAATTTTCTTCTTAAAATTTTTGCTTAGGAAATGTCAGTATGTCTTATATATGCAAAATGCATTCTTTAGAATAGACCTGCTATATTTGTTGAGATGAATATACTCTCAATTGAGAGTTTTTTTTGGCAATAAAAGAGTTACATTTTAAATTAGTCTGCTGAGATACAGATAGGGATGTTTAGTAATTCTATGCGTATATATATTTTTTTGTTTAGGTAAAATGGACCATGGAAGTAATTTGCTATGGACTGACCCTTCCATTGGATGGAGAGACTGTAAAATATTGTGTTGATGTATATACAGACTGGATTATGGCTTTAGTGTTGCCGAAAGATTCTATTCCATTACCAGTTATTAAAGAGCCTAATTTATATGTTCAAAGTATACTAAAACACCTGCAAAATCTTTTTGTCCCAAGGTAAGCTATACCTGTCTGTCTGGCCTATTATCAGGATCATAGTAAAACATTCATAAATGTTACTTATTTATAATGTAGGAGCTGATTTCATTGTTAGTTTTTTTGGAAACCTTCATTACTTGTTAATTAAAGAATATATTAATATGAAAGCAGAGATAGGCTTATGTAATGTTTACTAGGCATTTTTAACAACTGTGTGTTCATTTTAAAGGCTTTTGGCTTTCTTCTGAATCTGATAGCTAATAGATATTAAAATACTATGATACCTTTCCTTTCCACTCAAAAAGACATTACTTTTGCATGTCATAATTATTATATCCACTTAAGCTTTCTACCTTAAAGTGAATCGTTCTTATGAGAGAATGAAGACATTGAAGTAAGCAGAGTTGACATTATTATGGGCAAATTCATAGTAGGCCAAAAGATTATCTTGACAGTTTGTTACTGATTTCTGCCCTGTCCCCAATATTTAAGGCAAAGACCTTAAATATTGTAATGTAGGATATGTTCCTTAGTTGTGCTTAAGTTTTTTTTCCAATTCTAAAAAAAATTTGTCATATATAAGTTAATGGAGAAAAAAGCATTAGTTTCCTACCCATTTGTGGGGATTTTCTGTAAGAAAAATCTGTTTTGAGCTATTTTTTATGTCTTTGAAAGAGACAAGGGGGCTTGCCTCCTTTTCTAAAGTTCTAGTTAGAGCTTTTGGTCTGTCAGATGTGAGGGACTTTGAATCATCCAAAAACTAGCTCTATAAATTTTAGCTTTTAATTTACCAGGAAGATTACTTTGGAAAATCTGAATTAAAAAGGAAAAGTCTCCATTTAGAACTCTGATGTCTAGAGTCAAATGTAAACTCCTTACCTTGTGTGAAATGCCTCCTGTAATCTGGCTCCTAACCAGATTAGCTGCTACTAAATCTGCATGAGCCCTGCTCTTTGGTTAGACTCATAAATTAAACATTCTCAAGACTCTTTAAAGATCTTCTCCATTATCACCTACCCTTTCATCTCGCTCTCCTAGCGTCTTCTCCCTTTTGTTGGTTTATCTTAAATTCCGCCTTGTAAAGAAAAGCCTTACCTGACTATCAAGGCCCACAGTGATCACACTTTTGTAAACCTACTTACTTTTGTGTCATTCTTATATCCACTGTTTTATTGCTTATCTTTTAAAATGCGAATGTCTCATTTCCCCATCTGATCTACTCAAGGGCAGGAACTGGGCTTCCACAGTGCAATACTGGTATTACCTAAGATGTGAATTAAATGCTGGTTGCTTGTATTTATTGATTTCAAATGGAAATAATAACAGGAAATGGTTGGTAGTAATTAGCATATTATTTGTGGCTAAGCAGGTTCTTCTCAAATGATATAATAGCTTTAATGCTTTCTTGTCATTTCATTTAGGAGACTAATTTGTTGGCCTTTTAGTGCATGGGACAATCTCCTTCCTCTTTGTACCCTTACCACCTCTCTGTATTCAGTTAATTTGTATTGATGAAAAAAGTCAATGGCATTTGAATTAATTAGGCTTTTGCTTTTCTCTTTTGAGACACATGTCCACCTTATAAATTGTTGATTTTACTATTTGTTAATTTGTTTGTTTTCTCAAAAGTGTGTGTACATTACCTCTGAGAAGGTACTGAACTGAATATTAGCATTCTTTGGGCCAGTAATGTCTTAAGGAGCTGAATAATTTCAGGGCTAAATATTGTGAGTTAGGATTTCATCTCCTATTGGAAATTTCAATTTTTTAAAATTTAGATCACAAAATTGTCATCAAGTTTACTCAGTTGTTTTTATAAAAAGTGACACTCAAAATAGAGGAAACTGCCTTTAACACTTTGCTAGAGATTAAATCAGTGGTTGTAATCTTTCTCATTTGCCTATCAGTTTGATTTCTTTTTTTTTTTTGTATAAGTGAGAGGATAGTGAGCCATCTTTTAAAAATGAATAGGATTTCAATATATTGCTCAAACTACTGTACTTTAAAAAATATGATATTCTTATAAAGCAGCGGTTAGCAAACATTTTTGTAAAGAGCCAAATAGTAAATATTTTAGGCTTTGTGGACTGTATGGTGTCTGTCACAACTACTCAGTTCTGCTGATGTAGAGAAATACATAAATGAATGAACATAGCTGTGTTCCAATAAAACTTTATTTACAAAAACCAATGGCAGCCCAGTTTTGACCCATGGGCCGTAGTTCACCAGTCCCTGTTCTAGAACAGTTTTTCTGCAGAGTACAAGTTACTTTTGAAAATTTGGGGAGAAAAGGAAAATCACTGGTGTTTAGACTTTTCTATTTATTTTTTAGTGAAGATTACTTTGTTTCTCTTAGTTTTAGAAACTTGGACACTCCTCCTGAATTTAGGCCTTCTGGGTGAGGCTCCTGTACCAGATGTTTCCTTTCTGTCACTGGGCAGATAACCTGGAAATAGTGGGTAGGCCTAGGTTACCATTTGGGAGGCATGCAGTGTTACTGCTTGCTTGGAAGAGTGTCAGCCCCAGTGTCACTAGTGGTATTTTAATTTCTTATTCTGGGCTTCCTCTTATGTGGCTAGATGAGGTTTGGGGCTATTCTATAATTTTTTATTCTTCTTCAAGTAGCAGAGCAACAGATATAAGCTTGAGCCCTCATGGCATCACATGGACTGGATTCACCTCCAGCTGAGTGTGGGACATCTCCCTGCTCTTGGGGGCTCTTGGCTTTTCCTAGGTGAATATCTCATCATTTGCTTTAGGTCTGACTTTTGGTGTCATTTGTTTGCAACTCTAGGGTAAGTGTCTGGTTTTCTGAGTCATAGCTTAGAATCTGAGGATCTCTATCCTAAGGGGTAGAAGTTCCAGGGATATTCACTTCATTTTTGGATTTCTTGAGGAGGCTCTGAGATTTCCTACTCTGACTCAGATTTTTTTTTTTTTTTTTTAATTTTTATAAGTTTATTTGAGCCAAACTGACGACGTGTGCCAGAGGGCAAGATCTCAAACGCTCCGAAGAGTAACAGTTTTGCAGCTTCTTTTATGCATTTGAAATAAAGAGGGATGATTCAGATATGTTTTATCAGTTCTTTGTGACATGTCATACATAATATAATAGAAACTTGGCCTCAAGATTTATTCCAGTAAAGTTAGTTACTTGTCTTGGGTTTCACAAGGGAGATCTGGAGGCCAACTCACCATTTGCTAATGCAGTGGGTTTCCTGCTATTCTCAAAATTCTGAGGTCTGCTTTGGAGAGTAGGGATAAGGGTTGGGGCTTGGATCTCTTATCTTCCTTCTTTTTCAACCCCAGCCCTTATACTCTGACTTGTTTTATTCTGTTGGGAAAAAATGGTCCTGTGTACTAAAGAGAGTTGTAAAACTGTTCTAGGCTATCTTTAAAACCTTTGGAGTCCCCATCTTGGGTTAAGATGCCTTTTTTTTTTTTTTTTTTTAATTTCCTTAGAACAGCAGTAGCAGGTGCTCATCTCTGAGGCAATTGCCTGTATACCTCAAGTTTTTGGGGCCTTAGGCTCTTTGCTAGCAGACATTAGCTTCAAAGAAACTGTGAGCACTATGAAATCCCATGCAGAATTCTTATGAATGTACATTTAAAACATTTTTTAAAAAGAATGTAAAGGCTGTTCTGCTTCAGTATGAGCAGTAGGAGTGGCTATGGGTATTTATTCATTCAACAGAAACCTATTGCATACCTCTTATGTGTCAGGCACATTGTACACAGAAAATTCAGAAGTGACACTTACATTTCTAGCATTACCCTCCTCCCCAGGAGCTTTTAGGCTCTCATAGAAGTGATAGGGAGACAACTGAGTGCCAAGTTGTATGATGGAGAAGTAGCTTTGAACTGAAGAGAGTGTACCTAATCCTGCCTGCTGATGATGCTCTTAGGGAGCATCATTGGACTATTGTGTGCTGTGTCTGTAAGTTGCCTGCCCTTAAGCTGTTGCTTTCTCATCTCAAGGCTTGTCAGTGATATCTGTCTGTCTGTCTTCAGACAGGAACAGGGCTCCAGTCAGATCCGACTATGCTTACAGGTCTTGAGAGCCATTCAGAAACTAGCCCGTGACTCATCCATCATGGCCCGAGAAACCTGGGAAGTCTTACTGTTATTCCTTCTGCAGATTAATGATATACTTCTAGCCCCGCCAACTGTTCAAGGTTTGTTTATTTTTTTTCTAATTTCGGAGCTTCAAACACAGTTTACTTTTAAATTTTGGCACAATAGTTGACAAGCCAAGATTAACAATTCTTAGAATGGAAATCCTTAAAAGCACAATATGAAGTTATTTTACCTTCAGCGATGGCAGAGAGGGACTCAGTGAATTAATGCATTTTTGATAATGATAGGAACAATAGCTTGTTTAGTATATTAGCTAGAACCTGTATAGGAAACAACTGATTAAATTATAGCCTGTATATAGTGTGCCTGATTACAAAGTAGTTGTCAAAGTAGACTCCGAAAACTTAATAGCTACAGAGATATTTTGTTTAGCGCATGAAACCTATATAGTCTTCAAAGGGTTCTATTTGGAAGTATGTTGTTTAGCCATTAAAAACCCTCCAATTTTCTAAGACTTTAGAGTGTATTTTAGAAGCCCTGATTTGTATGTTATAGCACAGTGTACAGACTGTAAGTCGATATTCTAATTCCAAGTTCCCTGTTGCTTACTCATCTGTGTAGTCTCTATTAACACATGTGAGTGCGCTTGTGCTCTCATGGAGATGCAGTGTCCAGGAAAATATCTAAAAGGTATCGTGGAATTTTTGTGTTCAGAGGAACTCCATGATAGTATTGACAAAAGCTGGCCAGTTACTGATTTGTTGTCTCTCTGTTACACACTCCCCAGGCCTGGGACCTTAGCAACACAAGGCAGGCAGTTTATCCCCTTCTGGGGCTCATTATTGTTGAAACTTTGTTTTTGTTCATTTGACGTAGGCATCCTTACAACTTTTTGTTTTAGTCCCAAATTTGCCTCCTGGAGCTGTGCAGAGCCCAGACCACTGCTGTTATCCCTAGTTTCAGGACTCAGAGCAGAGGAACAGCTCTACTTTCATGGTTGAGGCTCTGTGCTGCCCAACACTAGTTATTTTGTTTCCTTCTTTGTCTCCCTCTCCCTCCAAGGGGTGGTTTTCAAACACCTGAAGCAATTTTTAGCTAAGTTCGGAGGCAGAAAGATCTCGATATTTGTTCTGATTCTTTGACTCATTGGTTGTGTGATTTGGGCAAGTTACTTAAATTTCTCGAACCTGTTTTCTCACCTTCAAAACAGGTTAATAATTGGTAATAGATAGTGTAAATACCTCTCCTGTAGAATTAATTTGAGGATTATGGGCAGTCATGTATATCAACTACTTGACAAGGAAACTGACTCCTAGTAGTCACTCGTTATAGGCGCTCATCCTTTCCCTTCTCCATTCTATGCTCCTGTCCCGCTTGCTGGAAGGTTAAGTTCTTCAGTAAGAACTCAGCAGGGGTGACTTGAAGATTTTCAAAGTGATAATTGGTTGATGTATCTACGATTTCCCTCATAGGAGCTCTTAAGAATAGTTTTTTTCCCCCTCACCATAAAGTGGTTATTTAAGAGTCAAAACTTAACATTGCAATTATTTTAATTTTTTGGCCAGTTTTTTTAAATTAGCGAATTAAAGATTCTGCTTTAAAAATAAGTATACCAAAGATATGTTTTCTTTTTGTTGGTAAGGTGGTATTGCTGAGAATCTAGCAGAGAAGTTGATTGGTGTTCTCTTTGAGGTTTGGTTACTAGCTTGTACTCGGTGCTTCCCAACACCTCCTTACTGGAAAACAGCCAGGGAGATGGTGGCTAACTGGAGGCACCACCCAGCAGTGGTGGAGCAGTGGAGCAAGGTCATCTGTGCGCTCACTTCAAGGTACGTAATTGACTTGCCTTCCTTCATCCATCTGGCCTTAGGCAGCGTTCCCCTAGTTCTGTGTCTTTCTGGGATTCATGGAATGCATTGTGAAAAGCCTGTATCCTGTGTCTGTTATTACAGTACTTTAGATATAGAATGGAACCACTTTTTAAAAATAGATATAATAGTTTGGCTAGTGTCTGTCTAATCTGAAACCTTTCAGACTGAGCAGGTATCTTGGAGAAGCAGATAAATTCTGTACCCTACCTCCCCCTTCCTCCCAAAAAAACCTATCCTTAAAATATTCATGATCATTATTTTTAAAAAAGAAACTATAGAAATGTATAACAGAAAAAAGTTAAGTTCACCAGAAATACTATTATATATATTCATACATAATTTTACAGAAATGGGATCATACAGCAATGTGCTACTTTGTAACAAAAGTAGGCAGTTTTTAATAATAGTTTTACCTTTTTTACCACTTATATATAATACCATTATTATTCTATGAGTAAAGTGGTAGGCTTTATTTTTTTCAGACTTGCTTTTTCATTTCAACCCTACATGTTATAATATATAAAAGAGGAGGGTTCTTTTTTAAACATCTTTACCATACCATATCACACCTAAAAGATGTTAACAATTCTTTAATATCGATCAGCCATTCAGTGTTCAAATGTTCCTGAATGTCTCTTTTTAAAAAAATGAATTTGAGATATTCTGTATCGTTCTTGTCACATTAACATATGCCTTATTGCTTCTTAAATAGATCTCAAGAGCATATTTTTAATGGCTTTATACTTTCTCATTATATAAATGGAATTATAATTCATTTAATTGGTTCCCTGTTGTTTTGATATTTATCTTGTTCTCAGTGCTTACTTTAAAAATGTTGTTTGTATGAATACTTTATACATAGTCTTTGTGTATATTCTGATTATTTTATTAAGATCTAATCTCTAGATGTAGAATAATTGAGTAAAGTCTTTGAACAGCTTTATTCCATTTGAAATATCACTATTAAGTAATTGAATTGTTGAATTACTTTTAAGGTACACCATAAATTCTAAACTTTATGTAAAGTTTTATTGCAGTTATTATTATGAATCAATTATGGCTAGTTGTGTTGCAGAAGTTTGCAGTGGGATGAGTCTTTAAAAAATAAATTATTATATTAGATGACTAGATAATTATATAAATATAGTTGCATATTATATGATTATACAATTTGTTTATGTCATTACAATTATAGGTAAAAATTTAAAAACAATTTTATAAATTAGTAATATGTAATTTGTAATTTATAAAATTATATAATTATAAGTGTTATATAATATAAACCTATTATATTTGTATAATAAAATATAAAATTTGTAATGTGAAATATTTATATTACTTATGCTATAAATTTAATATATATAAATTTCTAATATAAATTAATAAAGTAAAAATAAAATAATAACTTATAAACAATTATTAAAATAAGTAAATGTTTTAAATAACTTTAAAAATATTTTATAAAATTGGAGATTTCCTTCCAGTTTGTTTATATTATAAACAAGAATTTTCATTTATTTACTTCAGCGAGATATAATACATATCTCATCTATTTTCTCTTATGTTTTTCTTATCGTATTTTAATGCTTGAATGTGTCTTTCATTCTATTAAGAAATGAACTTAATGGTGTGCATTTTCTTATTTTTTAGATTGCTACGCTTTACATATGGTCCTTCATTTCCTCCATTTAAAGTTCCTGATGAAGATGCCAGTCTCATCCCTCCTGAAATGGATAATGAGTGCGTTGCACAGACATGGTTTCGCTTTTTACATATGTTAAGGTACTGTTATTTTAGTTTTTATGTGCTCTTTACCGAGTAATGTCTTAGGGCAGGAACCAAGCTGTAACACTCTTGTTGGATTTCGGAGTATGAGAAGGAGCCACATTGGACAGCACATACATCTACACATCATGTGTCTCCTACTCTCCCTATCCCAGTAGGGTCAGGATGTTCTCTGCTGCTCTTGGTCTGTAAACTCTAGGAGCTTGTTCCCTGGGTTAGATGCAGCATTTGTTCTCTTGCTTGTTGCTGCAGCCTGGATGATGATATCTCTCCCAGGACTGGAAATTACTTTGTTCCTCTCTGTGACTATTACTGAATAGTTAGTTTGGCTCTCAGGGCCTCTCCTCTAGTAGTCTTGTTTACAAATTTCACAGGGGGATATATTGCTACTTCCTGCTATTTCTTTCTTTATAGTAATTCTCTTTAATCGTTTTATTGCTTCTTACCGTTCTCTGTACTAGCCCCATCCTTATGCTCCGGAACTTTTGTACTGTTGTGTACTGTCTTGATTATTAAACGTTTTCCTTGCATATCTTCTCTTTCTGGTTTGACTAGCTTTGTTTTTCTATTTTGTACTAGAGATTCTAAATTACTCTGTATGGCCTTTTTATAAATTACAGATGTTAACCATTTTCTGTCATTCTTTTTCAGTTTGTAGTTTGTGTTTTTTATCTTTCAGCGATTTCAGTTTACTTCTCAAATCTATTTTTCAGTCGTCATTTTCCGTTTCTTTTAAGATTAGAAAGTCTTTCTCTGTTTTCTGATCAGATTGATATTCACCTATGATTCCTTCTGACTTTGTTTCCTTTGTGACATTAAATTTCTTTTTATATACCAAGTTTTGTCTTTGGGTCACGTATTCCATCAATCACTTCATTTTTATACACGGTTCACACTTTTATTATTTTATTGTTATAATAGTTATTTATATTTTGTAGGCCTGATGTCTTTTCCATTTTTCCATTTCTTAGAATATTTTTTATCTCCGCTTGTTTAACATTCCAGATAAATTTTGGAATCCATTTGACAAGGTATAAAACACAAGTAAACAGAAAAACCCCACAAAACCTTTTGGGGTTTGGATTGTATATTAATTAGGGTTAGGAACATGTCCTGCATTAGCAGATGAACCAGAAAAATCTTAGTGGCTTAGTATATTGTAAGTTTTGTATGGTCTTGGGTAGAGGTTGGCTCTGCTTACAGAGTCGTTCAGGGACCCAGGCTGACATACGCTCTGCCGTCTCCAACATGTGACTATATTAGGGCTTCAGCTTTGTAAGCAGGAGCCTCTGTATGTGACGGGCAGACGGGAAAGAGAACAAGGAAAATTATGTGGGAAGTTTTTATGGACCAGGCCTTGAAGTGATGTGAATCACTGCTACTCATATTCCATTGGCCAGAACTTGTACTCATGGTACACTTAATTACAAGAGAAATAGGAAGAAAAGAAACACTAGTGAACAGCTAGCCAGACAGCTAAAGATGAAAATTGTATTAAGCTGATATTTTAATATATTGAGTCTACCTTTCTAAAAGGTGTTTTTCTTTTTTAGAATTTTAAATATCTTATAGAAGTGTTTTGTAGTTTTTTTCACAGAGATCTGCATATTTTTTATCATTGTTCCTAGTTATGCATTGCTGCTGTTGAAAAGGGCTTTCTTTTTGCTATTAAATTAACTTACAAGTGGCTATTGCTGCTATAAAGAAAATGTTTCTTTATAGCATAAAAATGTTTATTTTTGTATATTATATTTGAGCATTTAAAAGAGCTCTGAGTATTTTCCTGATTCTTTTGAGATTTCTAGACGTCATGGACATTTATCTGCAAGCAGGAAATGTCTCCTTTCTAGTGATTCATGCCTGAGTCTGTGATTATTAATTAAAAAGTGCTTTGGTTGCAGTAAGACCTGTACATGAGTTCAAGTTCTATTGTTTTGTGTGTATGTATAAACTTGAGCAAGCAAATAGTGTCTCTGAGTCCCAGTCTCTTTTTAATGTATAAAACGGGGATAATACAGTTGACCTTTGAATAACACAGGTTTGAACTGTACAGGTCCACTTATAGGTAGATTTTTAAAATACTGTAAATATATTTTCTCTTTATTAATTTCTTAATAACATTTTCTTTATTTAAAAATACAGTATATAATATGTATAACATGCAAAATATGTGTCACTCAACTGTTTATGTTATCAGTAGAGCTTCCGGTCAACAGTAGGCTATATTAATAGTTAGGTTTTTGGGAAGTCAAAAGTTATATGTGGATTTTTGACTGCACAGGGGTCGGTACCCCTAACCCCTGTGTTGCTCAAGAGTCAACTATAACAGTATCCATCTTGTTATAAGAATTGAAGAAGAAAAAACATGTAAAACAATACAATGTTTAGTGTATGGTGGGTGTTTGAAAAGTTGTCATTATTATCGTTATTTTTGTGTATTATTTTACTGCATTAGTCAGCACTTCTAAAACTGTTTAATTAAAATGATATTGTTTTGATATCCTTTTATTTTCATTGGAATACCTCTATTACATGAAATTTTGAGTGAGATGTTGGTTGTTGATATTATTCTTTTTTATGTTCCTGGTTTCCTAAGCAACAAAAACTTTTTTAAAAATATAAATCAGGAATAGTACTGAATTTTATTTAACTCATATTTTGGGAATCTAAGCAATTAATGTTTTTTCCTTTTTCATCATACTATTGATGTGATATATTCATTTCAATATTGAATTATCCTAAATGCCTCAATGAAAAGTTATGCTAGTCTTTTAATATTTTTTCCCCAAATTGTCTCTAGTTCTATTTTGTAACTAATTTATGTTTTGGTAACAACAACAAAAAAAAAGAGTGAGAAACTTCCTATTTTTTTCTGTGCTTTTTTTGTGTGAAAGTTATATGTTACTTACGAATTTGAAATAAATCACCAATAAAACTCTAGTCCTGGAATCTTTTTCAGAAGTAATTTTTAGATAATCTTTTTCCATATCTTTACTATTAATTGATCTTTTGGTCTTCTTTCTTTTTTGCCGAAAGATTTTATTATGTTAGGATTCTTTTAGATCTAAAGAATAGGAACCTACTTAAGCAAATGCAGGTGAAAAAGAGGGGTTATTGTCTGATGATAGAGAGGTTTCATTTGGGCTCTAAGAAGCATTGAACATCCAGTACTCAAAATGGGGAGGGATCAAGGCAGCCTTGGGACAAAGTATTTTGTCATCTGTCTCTCTTGGCTTTTTTGCTTGCTCTCTTCTCTTTCTATGGCAGGCTTCCCCTGAGTTTCTCTTTTTTCCTACATTTGGGGTACATGCAGCCCATGATAACTACCCAGTGGTATAAACAGCTATGTGACTTACCATCTTCAGCCATTTCAGTTCACTGGGGTTTTTCCTTTGCTCAGATTCTCAAAAGGGATAAATTGGATTAAATTATTTTTGTTAATTAAGCTACATCAATGTTAGGTCTCTAGCAGACGTCTGGATAGACACCTTTTGGACAGTTTTATCCTGTTGGTTTAATAAGCTGTAGCTGAGTGAGGCAGGTCCATGAAGGTTATTCAGAAAAGGCTACCATGGTCATTGGCAAATTTTCTGGGAAGAGGGCTGAATATAATAGGGAGATATGCACCCAAATTTTGTCTAGTATGGTAATGCTTTATCTTTTTCCAGGAAAAAAAAAATGTTTCCCTTGATTAGAATACTGCTCTTCTCAAATGCTTGTCCTTGGACTTGTTTGTGCATGGTTACCTGCCCTTTAGGCCCCACCCGGAGGGTCTGTTTCAGTAAATCTTGGTCGAGTCTGGATTTTTAACAAGCTCTCCACATGTGTCAGATATACAGGGCATTGGGAGCTGCATGAATGCAGTTTCCATGATCTGACCTATATCCTTTGTTACCTATTCTTATTTAAAAATTTATTTTTTTGAATCTGTTCTCTGAATATTTGCATGCCAATAAAATCATTTCAGGTTTACATCTGGAGAAGCTGGTATAAGCTTTTGGCACTGCTATTAGACTTTTTATCTCCTCTACCACACATGATGAACTACAGTTCTATGGTTGCAATGGGCTAACACTGGAAGCCCATTTTCCATCCATGTATATATGCTCCGTGTTCCCACTTGCAATTAAGAGTCTAAGTGGATGGAAAAAGAGGTTTCAAAAGGCACAGCATCTATAAACTATTTGTATTTCTCGGTTTTGTTCTTTTGGCCTCGTAGCTAGTGGAAACTCTTTCCAGGTACTGGATGTAGGTCGATTAACAATATTGCTTTGAGTTGAAGAGGCCATAATGGACAGCCAGGCAGACCATTTCCAGTGGAAATCTAATCTATTTTTAAATGGAAATACTTAAAATTATTTATGCATAAAATATAACTGTTCAGATATATTATTTTGAAATATATGGCCTTCATACATACACACAAACACAAATACTAATTTCAATTTCAAATCCTTTTTTAAAATTGGGTATGTTAATACTAAAGTAAAATTTTCTCCTTAGAGTTCTTTTCGATTTAATTACACTTTTTATTTCATTGCTTAATTCTAAACATATTAGAAAATACCCACATATACATTTAAAAATTAAAAATTTCTAGTCTTATTTTGATTATCATTCTCAGAATAGGCAGAGTAATAGTCTTCCATTTCCTTATTACCTTTCATTTAGAAGTTTATGTAAACACACTGCAGATCTTCTGTAAAGAAGTGTTGACATTTGAGTCCCTTGCCTGTTAAATACAGATTAGTCTTCTCTCTGAATTAAAGAAATAGGCACAAACAGCCTTTAAATTAGATTGCATGCGGTTTATTGTTAAAGAAACTTCTAAATGTATAATTACTTCTTCTCTCTCTTTTGATAGTAACCCTGTGGATTTGAGTAACCCAGCCATTATAAGCTCTACTCCCAAATTTCAGGAACAGTTCTTGAATGTGAGCGGAATGCCACAAGAATTGAATCAGTATCCCTGCCTTAAACATCTGCCTCAAATATTTTTTCGTGCCATGCGTGGAATCAGCTGTCTGGTGGATGCATTCTTAGGTGAATTTTGTGTATGTTGTTAGATGTTTGGAGAACTAAATGTAAATAACTCTAGAATCTAGTTTTAGAAACTGTTATGGAAAGCCCAGAGAAAAAGATGAATGAATTTGATTATAAATAACAAACGAGAAAAAATTATTTGCAACAAATGTAATAAATAGCTAGAGGGTTTTTGTTGTCTTTATATAAATAGATCAAACTGTGCTAAGAAAAAGAATAAGTAGTAGATGAATGGACAAAGGATATGAATTAAAGATTTGCAAAAAAGAAAAGTGTTCATTTTCATTAGTAATACAAGAAAATATAAATTAAAATGCATTAAGTATCATTCTTATGTGTGTCATTAGAAGGCAATTATACCTTTTGTGGACCACTCCTTTAAACTTTTACATTTTAGGGATATGAAAAGTCAGATTTTTTTACCCATTGAAAGGCAATGATATTTACTATATATCACTTTCTACAACATTTATTATGTGTACTTATTACTTTATTACATAGGAAATGTATTAGTTCAAATCAAGTTTGACTGCCACATAATGACCCAAAATACCAGTGGTTTAAACAAGATAGTTTATTTTCACATGTGTTAAGCCAGGGTTGGGCAGTACAAGGTTGCTATAGCAGTTTCAATATTGTCAGAGACCCAAGGCCCTTCCATCTTGTGGCTCCTTTTGTTCACATTCTCATGGGCCATGGTGGTTGAATGAGTTCCAGCTATCCTGTTCAGAAATTCAGAAGGAAAGAGTCTATACTTGATTGGTCCTTTTAAAGAGATTTCTTGGAAGACCTACCTACCAATCACCTACTTCTCTACGGTCAGAACATGGCTACATTTAGTTGTAAGAGAGGCTTGAAAATGTAGTCGTTTATTCTGGGTAGCCATGTCTAGCTAAAATTTGTGTTCTATAACTCAGGAAGAAAGGGCAAATGGATAATGGAAGGCCACTAGCAGTCTCTGCTATCATCTGTCCCAAGCCTTCACTGGTGTTGCTTGAGGAAGATTTTCTATGACCATATATTTCGAACTATGAAGAATAACTCCATTTGTCTTTTTTTAAAGGCATTTCTAGACCCCGATCAGACAGTGCTCCTCCAACACCCGTGAATAGATTAAGTATGCCTCAAAGCACTGCTGTCAATACCACCCCACCACATAACCGGAGGCACCGGGCTGTTACTGTGAATAAGGCCACCATGAAGACAAGCACAGTAAGAGTTTTAATCACTATTATTATGCTGTATAAAGTTGACCTACCATCCTTTTTAAAAAGTCCTGCTATTTTCTCAAACTTTTCATGAGTGGGGGTCTATTCTCGTTTTCTCCTAATAGGTTAGTACTGGTCATGCCTCGAAAGTTCAGCACCAGACATCTTCCTCTTCTCCTCTGTCGAGTCCAAATCAGACTAGTTCAGAACCCCGGCCACTGCCTGCCCCTCAGAGACCAAAGGTTAACAGCATCTTGAATCTCTTTGGATCATGGTTATTTGATGCAGCATTTGTTCACTGTAAACTTCATAATGGAATAAACAGAGACAGCAGCATGACTGGTAAATATTGCTCAAGAAATATGTTACCATTTTTTTCTTTTCTTTTCTTTTTTTTTTTAATCTTTCCTACCTGCAAGATTAATATGTATCTTAAGAAGCTCTCTGTCTCTGACCAACTGGTGTCTTGTGCTTAACCCCTTCCAGCTGATTAACAGAATTTTGGAAGTTTTCCTACCTGTCCTTTTTATGTTTGTTCTATGATGTTTGGCTTTTGTCTGGTTTTATTAGACACACTTCAAGTTAGCCATTTTTTTGTCGAATCAAATTCCTTTCAGTAGGTGACCTGGAAGTTCCCTTCATGTCAGCCAGGATAATATTAATATAAAGAATTTAAGATTTTTGACCAGAAATTTATTCACAAGAAATGTTTTCTTAGATTTTGACAGCCATTCACTTATTAGTGCATATAAATATCAGAAGATTTTTGCTTCACAAAAGACTCTAACCTCTCAGGTTTTAGTCTAGAAAACTTTATTTCAAGGGTACACTTTCAAAAATATCATTTGTTCTGAAACTAAGTAACTGGTAGAGAATTGATAACTCAACCCTGATATCTTTATTTAGATTTTATTAGAGAAATGAAACACCACCTGAATAAAATCTGATGTATTTCTGTCAACTTACCATTATACTCGAAAGTAGTGGCATAGGGTGGGGTACAGGATGTGAGGGTGGGGTAGTACAGAATGTACTGAATATTTATGACATGCCTTATAGAGCTGAATAATAATAATGGTTGATATTTATTTACCTGAATTACTCTGTGCCAGGCACTGTGCTCTATGCATTAATGAGTGTATTGGTTGTTTGGTAAGAAAGCACTTTTCCACTGGGCTTGGAAATAGCTTGAGGGAAAAGGATGCCTAATTGCATTAGTTTATGTATCCCTATGGAGAATGTTAATTTCAAGGATAGAACTAATGACCATAAGGGTCTCTCTTTTTTCAGAAATACATTCTTATCTATTATGTATCATCTCAGAACTAAGCTCTATGTCTGTTAGCATTATACAGATATAATTATGTTGTGTGTTCTTACAAATCTTTAAAATTTTTAAAAATTGTGAATATAAAGACATTTTCAGGAATACAATTTGAGATTGTATGTTTGAGTTTAGGGATTTCTTTATTTTGTTCAGATTCAGACACTGTATTCTATCATTTCCATATTTTATTTACAAGTTTGAAAGTAGTGCATACTTATAGATAAGTAAATGTACTTATGACTTAATGAAAACTTTTAAAAACCATTTTTGGCTTATATTTTATGTTCATGTGCTTTATATTTTGAGTTTTATGAACCATGTTTATATTAATTTGTACTGTATTTTCTAAAATGAGTCGGTCATGTTTTTATTTTTATTAAGATGCAATGCTTACCATGTAATTTTTGGGTATCAAGCTGTTCACACTAAAACCTCTGAATTCAGAATGGCTCAACCTGCCGCCTCCTTAGTGGGCTTGCTTAAAGGAACTTAACAGATCTTCCCACTCTCTAGGGGGTTTGTAACAGTTTTGCTCACCCTCTTGTGCCAAATGATAGATGCCAGAATTCAAATTATGCATGGGCAGCAAATTCTCTATGTTTCACTCTTGCCATTTTCCTTGGTGGGGAAAGGATAGGAGCCTCTCTTTCCCCACCTTGTGTTCTGAGATGAGAAAGGCTGTTACATTACCCAGGAGATAGGAGGTGTCCAGATAATTGAATGGGTTAGAGCACTATTGGGTACCCCTTCTTGAGGTCTTGGGGATGATGGGAGATTTGGGAATACTAGCACTGTTAGTCTGTTTTCTAAGTACTGGCTGTCATCAAGGAATTCTGCCATGTAGTTCACCTCTAACTTAAAATGTTTGCTTCTCCGAACTGGTTAGCTTTAGATTTACTTGATAGTACACTGTGCTTCGTGAAAGTAACATTGAGCTGGGAAGGGTTAATGAACTAAAAATTTTAATGCACGTAACGGGCAGTTGAAAACTTCAATTCTTTTGTAGTTGTGTAATTTTCTTTGTTCATTGTTTTTGCATGATACAAAAATTACAATTTTGGATCTGAATGCACAATTTCCTATGTTTTTGAACTAGCTTGTGGTATCATAAAGCTTTTAATCTAACTTTTAAAAAGCTAAAAGGCTTCTTAATCTATTGTAAAATTTCACCATCTTTAAAGTATTTTATAATTACTGCTGTCCTTTGATTTGTTTCCATTTATTTCTATTATCTTGCAGCATCTTTTATCCAAATTCTTCTTTCTTATAAATCTTGTAAGTAGGAACCAGAAGCTTCTCCTTAATTGCAGTCATGTTTTTATTTTTTTCATAATTCCATTAAAAAATTTGATTGTCATTGTCTCTTGTAGTTTTTGCACTTGGGAAGAAAAATACTTTTCTGTGTTTTGAATGGGGAAGATTGTTGGCAAAGCAAATTAATCTGCCTGAATCAGTCCCATTATTTCTGTACACTAGTCTGGTCATGTCATGAATTCCAGGATTTTGCACTAACTGTGTTTTGGCTTTTTTTTTTTTAAGCTTTAAGCTTATTTTTATACAGATTTAGTGTTTGATTTGTATGCATTCTGCATGTAGTGTTTTTCAAATGTATTATTGCTGGATAGCTTATTCAGGACTAAAAATGGCTCATGGGAAGTTGCATAAAGATTTATGCTTGACTCTGCTTAATCTGCCGAATCAGTCCCATTATTTTTTTTCCACAGTCTGGGCATGTTATGAATTCCAGGATTTTGCACTAACTGTGTTTTGGCTTTTTTTTTTTTTAAGCTTTAAGCTTATTTTTATACAGATTTAGTGTTTGATTTGTATGCATTCTGCATGTAGTGTTTTTCAAATGTATTATTGCTGGATAGCTTATTCAGGACTAAAAATGGCTCATGGGAAGTTGCATAAAGATTTATGCTTGACTCTGCATTCTATTAAATCTAGTATTACAAAATAATTTAAACATTTCATGTAGAGTGATAAAAGATTTCAGAGTGACTTTCAATACACTGTGAAATCTTTTGTTAAAAATAAAAGCAACTTTCGAAGGGCTTTTGTTTCAGTGACAGCGAATGACCATGATAATCTTTCTTACCAATCCAATTTTCTGATTTATCAACCTCAAGTTAGCTGCTGTCTGTGGTTGTTAAAATTCATTCTCATTTTGCTTGGTTGGGCGATTCTTTGGTGTGTGTTTTGGAGTTGGGTGGGTGGTGGGAATGCTCTCTCTTCCTACTCATTTTGTCATCCTTAGCTTGCCCTCCCTAAAGTATACAAACTGGCATGGGATTGCCCATTCAGTTATGATGGCCGTCTAGGGTAGTGTGTAAATTGCAGTAGCTATTTTTCTTAATGTTTAAGCATCATTCTATAGGGGAAATTAAAAACGGAATAAATAATAGAAAAGCCAAATTATGTGTTATATATCTGTACATATACAGATATATACCAGTGTACTCTGCCGATCAAAAATTTAGTTGGAAAATACTTGTAGAATTTGTTAAACTGATAATACCACTGTAAATTGTTACCCAAAGAAGATTTCAGAGAGCCCTTTTTTAAAAAAAAAAATTAAGACATAGTTGCTAAACAAAAGCATTATTGGATTCTATTCACATAGCTATTTAATGACACCAACATTTGATCTTTGTGTCCAGGGTCCCATGAGCCTATTTGCATATTGACAAATATAATAAAACCCTCCTTTTCTCTCCCCAGCCATTACAACACAAGCTAGCATGGAGTTTCGACGGAAAGGGTCACAAATGTCCACAGACACCATGGTTTCCAATCCTATGTTTGATGCAAGTGAATTTCCTGATAACTATGAAGCAGGAAGAGCTGAGGCTTGTGGGACACTGTGTAGGATTTTTTGTAGCAAGAAGACGGGAGAAGAGATTCTGCCAGCTTATTTATCCAGGTCTTAGAATTTTTTTTGTTTATTTTTCTATTTATATAGTTGGGGTAGTGAAACTACTATAGCATGGCTTGGTAGGCTAAATTAATAAGTAAATGTTGGTTTGAAATACCTGCAAATGTCTGCAAGTAATTGAAATTCTTGCTTGAATTCTTCTATTTTACCCACCTTTATTAGATTTGGTAAAGATCCCTAAAACCCTTTTTATTTTAGAAGTATTATTTATTCTATTTGACTTTTATTAACTATGGAGAGATATAGAAGGAACATACTAATTTTTAAATAAACATTTAGCACAGTATTAGATACTGTGGATGATCTAGAAATGTTAGCTGAAATCCTGCCTCAAAGGAGCTTATTTTCTTGAGTGAGCAAAGCCATGCACACA
Organism: Pteropus alecto; assembly: GCF_000325575.1. Lineage (NCBI taxonomy): Eukaryota > Metazoa > Chordata > Mammalia > Chiroptera > Pteropodidae > Pteropus > Pteropus alecto. The sequence goes on from NW_006442491.1 coordinate 23,859,588, forward strand.
TGTAGCAATGATCCAATAGTTATAGGACTTGGCACAGAGAAAGTCCTGTGGGCATTCAGGGAAAGAAGCAGCATACACTTACCTCGGGGGTTCAGGAAAGAGTTACAGAGGATTGGAGGACTGTGCTGGACTTATAAAGGATGGGTAGTATTTAGACTATATTAGCAAGTTGGGTAGGGTCATCTTATTGAAATCTTATGACTTCAAACAATCTTTATGAATGGCTCTGCCATCTATTCAGTTGCTCAGGCCAGAAATTAGGAGTCATTTTAGACTCTGTTTCTCTCCCTCTGTATCTTTAGTTGGTCAACTAACTCCTCTGTTTCTTCTACTTAACTTTATTTCTAATATCTCTACTTTGTCCCCACAATGACATTTTAGGCCTTTCACTTTTTTCTGAAATTACCTTGTAATGGCCTCATATTTTTGTTAACTTTGTTTTGCCCTCCTCAGCTGATCATTCACATAGCTGCTGAACTCATGTTAATATCAACAAGAGCATTCAGGTGTCTGTGTACCTGCTAAGTTCTTAGGAGAGAGGATTAAGCTAATTATCAGAGGGAACAAAGTACAGAAGCATGTAGATGTGAAACAGAATGGTATATGCAGGGAACTAATCAAGGGTATCTTAATAGGCTCTTGGCTTTAAGTAACAAAAAACCATCTCAATGTGACTTAAGCAAAAGGGAAATGAGTGATGAGAACCTAGTGCTATTTAGTACATTCTAAGGTCAGGACGTGCAGCAAGGCCTCATGAAGGGCAGCGCTCGAGGTCTAGAAAGTGTTTAAGGACCAAAACAATTTTCTTCTTCGTGTTTCTCTGTCTTCATGGTCTTTCAGAACTACTTCATTCTTCTCTGCTGATCATTTTCTTATACTGCAGTATGTTTCTAAGTTTCCAGTTTTCTTGGCCTTGGTCTAAGTGATCAGAGGGCCAATTAGCATCTCTTCATCCTAATTGCAGATTCCTAGGAAAGGGAATCTGATTAATCAAGTGTCTACCTCTGGTCTAGTCAGCTATGGCTGTGAAGGTGGGTCACATGGAATGCTGGCATACTTGCGTGTGGTTGGATACAGTTCTCAGGAGGGAGAGTACTGGTTGGGGAGATATCCCAAATGGTATCAATAGTAGTAAGGAAGAAGGCTGTGACCATGAGCTTTCTGTCTGGTCCCTAAGACTAGATGGTTGGTGGTATGACCAACTGAAAAGCAGATTTGTGAGGGGGCCAATGATGAGCTTAGTTTTGAACCTATTGAATTTGAGGTGCCCATGGGATATTTATCAACAAATATTTATGCCAGACACTGTGCACAGGGAGTACTGGAGTACATCAATAGATATGTCTTGCTCTCAGGTAGCCAAGATGCGTTTGGCTAATATAATAGATCTGGAGCTCAGGTATGGGCTAGAGGCTGATTTGATTATATTCTGTGGCTCAAGTAGTATTTAAAACCAGGCTAGTGGAGATACAACTTAGAGAACTAAGGGTAGCAGCCTGAGGAACATCAATATTAGGAGGCAGGTGGAGTAAGGATCTGTTAAAGGAAATAATCATAGAGACCAGAGGAGAATAAGGAGAGGTTTGAATGCTCTATCAGAGGTTTGAATGCTTTAAAAAGGCAGAGTAAGTTAAGACTTAGACATGTCTTCTGGATTTAGCAATCAAGAGGCTTTTGGCTATTTGCTAACATGGTTTTTGTTTAGTTCTAGGGAGAAAAGATGGATTGAAATGGGTTGAGCAATGACTAGGAGATGAGGAAGTTGTTTCACAAGAGTTTTGCAGAGAAGAAAAAAGTGCCTTACGGTAGTGGAAGAGCATACCAGTATAGTTGCTCTTGAATGATGGAAGACTGAATGCTTAGTTGATTGGGTTTAGAGAAGCAGGTTAAAGTAAGGTATACTCAATGTAAGTATACTTTAGGTATATTCCTAAAGAGAGTCTTATGCAGAGTGACCTTCATATCATGATAAATGCAGGGTTGAATGAAGTTTCTTTCGTTGTCCCCCCAAAACTAATGAGTCAGGGAGAAAAAGACACAACATACTTTTTTTCAGGAATTGTGAAATGCCACAAAGTTTTACTGACATGGAATTAAATTCAGTAATTCTTCCAGTTTATTGATGATTACTGCAGCCATTTGTTTTGTTTTGATTGCTTCATTTGCAGGCACCTATAAATTTGGCTAAAAACTTCAAAAAGATATAATAGACTTGAATCTTTTTTTTTTCTTTTCATTGGTAAAGATAATTTGGTTTTTAGTGTATTTGAGTCTGAATTGTTCTAACGCCAGTAATACATTTTAAAGAAGTAGTGAAGCGTGGAAATAGACTTTCAAATGACTGTAGAAAATATTAATAATTATGAAAACAATTTATCAGTTTGTTTAAAATTTTTTTCTTGCTTTCCTAGATTTTACATGCTTTTAATTCAAGGTTTGCAGATAAATGATTATGTGTGCCATCCTGTCTTGGCCAGCGTTATTCTAAACTCCCCTCCTTTGTTCTGCTGTGACTTGAAAGGGATTGATGTTGTGGTTCCTTACTTTATTTCAGCTCTTGAAACCATTTTGCCTGACAGGTAAGCTGTCATTCTGCACTAGTATATCTGTTGTTGGGTTTGACCTGGTCTTTTTTGGTGCTTCCTCCCCAGTTTCCTAATTTATCCTGTCCAGTTGTCTTCATAGATCAGGGGAACTCAGCCCACATTCAGCGAGTGTAGAATATCCAGACTCACCTCATCTGCGATCTTCAGTTCTGCTTTGTCCATGGGCACATTGATTCCTTTTTTGGCCTTGTCTAGATGAGTAAGAGCAACCCCAGCCCAGAGGTCCTACTTTTGAAGAGGCCTTACATTTAAAATCAACCAGTCAGTCAGTACATTAGTCAGTCAGTCAGATGCTAATTTAATTTTATGATAGTTTAACATAGAGATTCACACGCATGCAAGCACACAAATTGCAGAGTATAAACTCAGTGGAAAGTAGGTATTGCATTCTTTATGAAACCAAACCCAGTGCTTGTATTATGAAAAATTGGCATAATGTATATTTGGCAATAGCTAAAAACGTACTTTAGTTCAGAAATACCAACAGCTATTTTTTCTTCTTTTGGCAGAGAACTCTCCAAATTTAAAACCTATGTAAATCCAACAGAACTGAGAAGATCTTCCATTAATATCCTGCTTTCTTTGTTGCCTCTCCCTCATCACTTTGGAACAGTCAAATCTGAGGTAATGTTAAAAAAGTTTTTTATATTCTATGTTCTGTTTTGTGTGCTAATTCAAGTCAAATTATATTTTGAAAATGGAACAGGAGTTTTTAAAAACATTTTTCAGATTCTTATAAGTGACTCAACAGAGTTGATTTGTTGTGATATTATTCCTTCTATCAGTCAGCCAGCATTCCTTGGCCTACCATTTCAAGTAGTGATAGACTCATGACATCTGATAACATATGGTGTGCGTGTTAGTGAGAGACATAGCAGAGTGGCTAATAATAGTCAGACTGAAAGCCTTGCTTGTTAGACTGATCTTCTCTTTGTCCACTGTAGCAGTTTCCACATGGGCATAGTGTAACCACAACAGTCAATATGAAGTATTATTTCTTTTTTCCATAGGTGGTCCTGGAAGGAAAGTTTAGTAATGATGACAGCTCTTCTTATGATAAACCAATAACTTTTTTGTCCCTGAAGCTCAGACTTGTGAATATACTTATAGGTGCCTTGCAAACGGAAACGGACCCTAACAACACTCAGATGATATTAGGTTTGTATTCATATATTTTTTTGTAAGTGAAAACCCAGATTCTGTTGACCCCAGGCATGCTAAGGAGGCAGGGGTCAATGATGGGAACCTAAGCCTAATAAAACTCTGCTTATTCTGATTCAGAGGCAGAATTTATTTGCCTTTATATGTGAAAAAATTTAGGTCATTTTTGCTTAGTTTTATTTGTATTCTTTGTTTTCTTCTTTTGCTTTTGCCTGTCCTCTCTCCTCCTCTTCCCCTTTCTCTTTCCTCTCCCTTTCTTTTCCCCCTCCCCTTTCTCTTTTCTCCTTCCTTCCTTCTTCCTCTTTCTGTTCCTCCTGCCCATTATGTATAGGTGGAAATATATTGATGTAGGTATAATTCTGGAAGCTATGTCAGAACCCTGCCAAGAGGAAAGTGAGGGGTAGCTGTTGCTGTGCTTCATCCCTTTTCCTTATTGTTTCCTACTAGCTTCCTAATCGTCCTGATTATCTTTCTTAAATGACACTTCATCATTATAGCCACTGCCATATTTTAAGCCTTCATTACTTCTCAACTTGATTACTGCAGCTGTTTCTTACTGTACTTTCTGGCCTTTCATCAAAGCCAAGGGCATGGTCCAATGTATAGGTGCTCGGGGGGATATACTAAAGAAGTGAATGGCATGGCTTTTATCCTTGAGCAAGTCTCATTGCATAGATTGGATTATCCTCACAAAGTAGTCAGATAATAGCAGAAGGCAATGCTGATTGCATGTCGTGTTGCATGTTGAGAAAGAGCAAGGAAAACCTCATAGGGAGAAGTGGAAATTAAATCGGATCTTATAGTGCAGAATTTAAATAGGCAGAAATGAAGTTAGGATTTCATTCCAGGAAGGAAATGACAGTTAAAGAATTGGTGATGACAGTAGTAGTTGGAATGGGTGCTCAGAAAGTATAGTATGTTACGCAGTGAGAAGGTGGAATAGATAGGGAAGAGTAAAGTAAATCCTTTCATTATGGAAAAGAGTTGAACAGATTAATTCTCAATACGAGAGCATCTCTAAGTTGTAATGTTTTAAGTTATTCAAGTAACATCATTTGAAATCAGATAATTTCTACAGTTGATAATTTAATTTTGCTTTACCCTTGTTCTGAAGAGCCCCCTTGTACATTTCAAGGAAGAGTCTATTGTTATTCTTGCCATGGATTGGTAAAGCTGTGTCTGTCCTGTCTTTATCCACTATCGACAACAGTACACCCCCACTGGGATGAGAAGCAATGTGCTAGGTTCACCATCTTGTTTCTGTACTAGCCTTTCTAGGGCTGTTAGTTCCTTGACAATAAGTACAGGCAACTTGCCTTCAGACAATGCAGCCATGGACAAGCCCTGAGCCACGTGGCTTTAATCATTTTAAAAAGCAGTTGGTCAGAAAGATAGTTGTGATTTTTATTTTGTTATTTTTAAAAACAGTATTTGGTTTTTAAAGTATTCTGTGATATTTTTCTTAGTTTGTATTACCCTTAAAATTGAGATGTTATCGATCTTTCACACCAATTTAAAAATACCTGATAATGCTCATGTTTTATATAAAGAAAAGTTTGACCTTCAAATTTATGTAGAAAAATGTGGTTTTAAAACTTTGGGGGCAGATTAGAATTAGGGGAATTTCTAAAGGATATCTTTTCTGACCAATCAATAGATTTATAAGTAATTATATGAAAATTTTAGGAATCTCAGCTAAAATCATATTATTATCTTTGTTAATTATTATTTTAGCCATTTTAGTATTCTTGTCATATATTTAAATAAAATATATTTTTTCTGCTATAGGGGCAATGTTAAATATTGTTCAAGATTCAGCACTTTTAGAAGCCATTGGTTGCCAAATGGAGATGGTAAGAAGCTTACCACATGTAATCTGTCAGAGAATATCGACTTCTGATTTTATGTAAATTGTATTCCAAAGTGTCTGTCCTTATGGTTTTTAAAGGCATTCGTTTGTAAATTCAGCTAATTGATTCAAAAGGATCCTATTTTAAAATATATATTTTGAGGCTTCTTACCTTTCAGTGCCTCATCAGCTATACATCAGGTCTGTGAGAGATTCTACTTGAGAGAAATTCCAGCTAAACACAGTCTTTATTCCTGGACAACTGGCTTGAGTAATGTAGGAAAAGCCTTCTACTCCGTAATTTCTTCCAAACTAGATCTTTGCTAACAGCCAGATCTTGTGCTGGCTGTTAGCAAAGATCTAGTTTGCTCTTTTCCATCTCATCAGCTCGTTCTAGGCCCTTTAGACCAAACTTTGAAGGGCCCCCAAAGCACCAGTGATTCTAAACGAAAAAAGCTTCCCCGAGACTCCCAGTGCCCCCGCTTCTGTCTTCAAGATATGTGATCCTTGGAGTAGAGGCTGGGAAGTGGGGAAGTTATTGGAGTATACTGGAGTGAGTTGAGTGGATCAACTATTATAAAGGAAATTATATTCATGTCCCAGTAGGTGGCTAATAATAATTAACTGCAGTTATCTGGATATAATGAATTGCGTATTTATGGGCGGGGAGGTGGTGGAAACGAGGGAAATCTTTAACAATTAACCTTTTTTAGCTCTTATACATATAGGAGTGAATATTTATACTAACCATAGTATTGTATTGCTTGTGTTTTATAATATAACTACATTTGAGAGTTACTGTTTACTTGTGTTTGTTTTTTTAAGCTTTTTTTATTCCTGTTCTGAAGTTTTGCTTAGGACGCATTAGAGTATTACTTTAAGGACTCAGAGTCATTAGCTAGTGAAGTCTAGTGAAAATGGAAAACCATCTGGGGCTGGTCTTTAATAAGCAGCAGCAAAGAAGATCCCAGAATGGGCACTTGTAATCATCAGACCCTTCAGTTTTTCTCTGTGTACCAGATAGTACTGTTTAGTTGGCACATTCTGTTTTATCAACATGGCTTTTAATGGTTGACCTCTAGCTATACTCGCAGCTGTAGTCCTCAAACATTTGATTCATTTTTATTTGACTAGGGTGGTGGAGAAAATAACCTGAAGAGTCATAGTCGCACTAACAGTGGTATTAGTTCAGCAAGTGGTGGAAGCACAGAGCCCACAACTCCCGATAGTGAAAGACCTGCTCAAGCTCTCCTAAGAGATTATGGTAAGCCATACTTGCTTTTTTGAAATCCAAAATTTATAGAATAACTTTTAATGCCCAGAGATATAAAACAAACAAGCAAAATGTTGTTAACACAATTTTAATATTCATGATTTTTTAATGTGTTTAAGTATAATAGGATATTAGTCTAAAAGATAAAGAAAACAAATCTTGTGAATTTAGCTCTATAACTTTTTAGTATAGGTTCTGGGTAGTTTTAGATTTTATAATGATTAAAATGAGTGATCAGGAAACATTTCTGGATTCTGTGCCAGATGCTGGTAACATAGACTCAAATAGGATGTAGCCTCTGCCTCAGAATCTAATGGCAGAGTCAGCCGGTACATCAATTATTGCAGTGTGGTAAAGATGGATGATAGGATATGCATGAGATAGGAACCCAGAAGGGGACTCTCTGTGTTTAAAACCTGTTTACCATACTATATCTGTTTAGATTTTTTATTCACAAATTTTAAGTAAGAGTAAGGAAATATTTGTCAGTAGAATACCCTATTCAATAATGTCCTTTACCCTAAGCAATTACTTTATGGGTTCTGTCAGATTGTGGGCACCTTTATGTTTTTGTACACAAGTACTAATAATGTATTAAATCTGTGAGTGTTAATCCAACTATATTGGAATGAAGTCTAGATCCTTAGATGTAAGTTTGATTTTTTAATCATCTGGGGAATTCCTGAGCCTAGGAGTTTTAAGTTTGCTTTAAAGTATCCTTGAGCATGTAAGATATACAAGGTCATATGCGGATATTCAGCGCATTTATAAAGAAGTTATTTAAATTGTTATCTTACTCATTATGCATGGATTTAAGTATACTGTAGGTGGAAGTTTATTTTTCATGCTTTCTAAAGCATGAAACCAAAGAAATTTTTGCATTATTGTATGTGTTCTAATATAAGTGTTTGAAGTGATTATTGTTTGTTTCAGCATTCTGAACTGGTGTTAGTTCTGCTTGTAATGTCATAAAATAATTTTTACTAAGAAATCCAGATTTGTGTTAGTGTTGCATGAATGTCTCTCTTTAATGATCATTCCTTTTTCTGTTGTCACTGCCCTCTTTCTGATAGGATCGACAGGTATAATGTCCCTAAAGCTTCCTTTATGAATTTAATTTGTCCTAATCTATTATTAGCTAAGCAGTTATTACTTTCAAATGTAGATTTGGAGGCCAAATAAAAACACAATGACTTGATTATTTAATTTTTTTTAGAAATATTAAAGTAGTCTTGGAGAGTTAAATGTTAAAATGTGTTTAAAAAAGCAATGCATGTGACTTTTGATGGTTTAAACCCTGAAGATAGTTCCAACAGATGCTTTAGGATAATTCTCAGCATCTGAGGAGATTCTAAGATTTGAATTTTTTTCTCCATATAAAATTCCAAGGAAATAATTGATAGCCTTTTTTTTTTTTTTGGCAATTTGCATTCTTATGAGAAATGTAGTGAAATTGCCAAATCCCGGTGGATGTCTATATAAAGGTACCTGAGCTGGGAACTAGAAGCTGCTCTGGTCCAGTGTGTATGCCCTGTGCCCTGTGGTTCAGTCAGGTTTGACACTCAAGCCGGTGGGGCGGGGAGCATAGCACTGTGTGGGTGCCCGTCGTGCTCACTGTGGCTGCTGTGGTCTGTGCCTGGTGGAATGCTGTGCTTCTCGTTACTAACGCTTAGTTGTTTTCCCTCCCTGCGGGATGTGGCATTGGGGTTATATCCTAGCTCTTAATACAGATTCGGCTGCTGGGCTCCTGATTCGCAGCATTCATCTCGTCACCCAAAGACTCAACTCCCAGTGGCGGCAAGACATGAGCATATCACTGGCAGCTCTAGAGCTTCTGTCTGGCCTGGCAAAGGTGAGAAGGACAGTCCTTTAATTTTAGCCCAGTAGGCTTGAACCATGGCTCTTTTTTTTGTGTCTCCCTACAACCTCTTGGTTTGGGTATTGCAGTATTGCTTATACTCAAACATAGTTTATAGTCATAGTGTGCAAAAGAGAGCCTCCAAGCGAGATTTTTACAAAATTAACTTCACTTTTTTTGATTTTGTATTTGCTTATAATAATCTTAAGTTTTCAGCATGACATTTTGTGCCATTATAGGATCATCTCATTTTAACAAATACAGATTTGGTAAAGGAAGAAAAGGGGCTCTTTTTATAAAAAGTGATTATCCTAAAATATGCTATTTGGGACTATCTGTGACTCTTCTATCTTCCATTATCAGAGATAGGTGAAAATTGGGTGTACTTTCACATTTTTTTCACAGCTGTTATTCAGTTTTGTGGTACCTTGGAGCTGGGTGGTCATTTCCATTTCTCTAAGTATTTTTTATTTTTATTGAGGTGAAATTCACATAACATAAAATTAACCATTTAAAAGTGAACAATTCACGGGCTGTTAGTACTTTCACAGTGTTGTGCAACCACCACCTCTGTCTAGTTCCAAAACATTTTCGTCATCCCAGAGAGAAAATCCGTACCCATTAAGCAGTTGCTTTCTGGTCTCCCTTCCCCACAATCCTTAACAACTACAAATCTGCATTCTGTCTCTATGGATTTACCTATTCTGGACACCTCATATAAATTAAATTATATAGTATGTGACTTTCTTCGTGTCTGGCTTCTTTTACTGAACATGTTTTTGAGGTTCATTTATGTTGTAGAATATGTTGGAATTTTCATTTCTTTATGGCTGAATAATAGTCCATTGTATTTCTATACACCAATTTGTCTATTCATTATTCATTTGTTGATGCACATTTGGGTCGTTTCACCTTTTGGCTATTGTGAATAGTGCTGCTGTGAACATGTGTGTACCTTCGCTTATTTATTCCAATTTTCAGTTCTTTTGGATTTATACCTGGTAGTAGAATTGCTGGGTCATACGATATTCCTATATTTAACTTTTTGAAGAGCTGCAAACTGTTTTTCTGCAGTGACAAAATCACTTTATGTTCCCACCAGTGATGTATGGGGGTTCAAGTTTCTCCACATCCTCACTAACATCAAAGTGTTTTCTTATATGTAAAACAGGCAGGATTATCTTTTGTGTAACATCTGGTATTATGAAGATCAAATGAAATGAAATATGTATAATACTTTGTTAGCAAAAAGGTGATATACACACATAAAGTGATATTGTCTGAGATGGTAAAGTTCAAGCCCTTGTTTTATAGATGTGCGGGCAGGTGAGCAGAGGCTGTGACTTACCTAAGCCATGAGAGGCCACATAGGCAAGAAAACCTAAGATGTTCTCAGTACTACTTAGAGCTTACTTCAGAGGATCTCAGCGATAAGTGTAATGGCTGTAGTTTTGTGGGGAGCAGTTACTGATGTAGAAATTAAGAACAGCCATCCATGCGACTTGCCTTTGAGAGCAACGTTCCGTTTCCTGCGACATTTAGTATATGCAGTAGTAAGGACTAACTAGCCCTAGGTGGAGTGCTACTCTGGATCCGTCTAACAAATCATAAAGGGTAGCCCTACCTGGTTTCAAGACTTAACTCTAAAGCTATAGTAATCAAAACAGTCTGGTATTGGAATCGGGTTGGATAAATTGATCAGTAGAATAGTATAGGAATAGTATAGGAATCTGTAGAAATAGATGCACATATATATGAACATCTTATTTTTGACATAGGTGCAATGGTACTTCAAAAGAGAAAGGGCAGTCTTTTCAATAAATGGTGCTGAAACAATCATATTTATTTATAAAAAAAAGAACTTTGATTCATACCTTTCACTGTGTACAAAAATTAACTCAAAATAGATTGTAGACCTAAATGTAAAACCTCAACTCAAAAACTTCTAGAATAAAACGTGGAAGAAAATCTTTGTTCTTTTGTATGAAGATTTGGGTTATACAAAATTTCTTATGAATTACACCATAGAAGAATGAACTATTAAATTTGACTTCACTCAAATTAAAAACTACTATTGTTCCAAAAAAAAAAAAAAAAAACTTAAGAGAATGAGATGACAAGCTGCAGGTTGGGAGAAAATCTTTACAAAGTATATATCTGGTGAAGGACTTGTATCCAGATTATATAAAGAACTCTCAAAACACAGTAATAGCCTTTCCTTTTGTTGATGCACAGTAGCAGTATGGTGGTGCAAATTTCCAAGAAGAGGAGGTTTGTTGATGGTATTTTCAAAGGTAAACTGAACGAGTTCTCACTCAGAGGCTTGCTGAACATGGTTACTCTGGAGTTGAGGTCTGAATTGTCCCAACCAGGACAGAAATCATTACCTTGGCCTCAAGGATGCAGAATGTTCTTGGTGAAAGGACCAGCAGATCCAGGAATTGACTCGTGTAGTTCAGAAGTTTGGCTTCTCTTAGGACTTGTAGAGCTTCATGCTGAAAAAGTGGCCATAAGAGGTCTGTGTACCATGGCACAGCCTTTGCATTACAAACTTCTAGGAGAGCTTGCTGTGTGTACACCAAAATTTATCAAATTGTACACTTTAAATATGTGTAGCTTACTGTGTGCAGTTATCCCTCTGAGCAGCTGAACAGAACTTTGTAGTCTGTGGAGCATCACCATGGGATTGGTTTAGGGGGCTTGAAATGTGCACATGTTTCATTGCCAGCTATTTTTTTGATCTCTGGCAATGATGAGTAGGTGTACACCAGGCGTTTAGGTTTTAGGGCATGAAAAAGTATGCTAAAATGAAATACTGTTTTAGGGCTTGAAAAATGCCCTCTATCTCTATATATTCTGAAATACTGTTTTCTATATAAATAATATTTTAAAACGTAAGGCTTCCTGTCACATTCTCGGAAAGGCCAGGCCTCAGTGCAGATGCTTTGAAATTGGCATAATGCTTCCTGGCTAACTATGTTCCCATATGAATATGCTCAGGTGAAGGTGATGGTTGATTCAGGAGACCGGAAGCGAGCCATCAGTTCTGTGTGTAGCTACATTGTGTACCAGTGTAGTCGTCCAGCTCCTCTTCACTCGCGGGATCTGCACTCCATGATAGTAGCAGCTTTTCAGTGTCTCTGTGTCTGGCTGACAGAGCATCCGGATATGCTGGATGAAAAGGTTAGTTTACTAGATCTTAAAACAGCAAATAGAAACAAAATGTAGGTTGGGAAAATATCTTTTAAAAGAGAATATCTAAATTTAAGTACAATGTTGCATACTTTAAACTGATTATATTTGTTGTATTTCAGTAGAACACTTGTCTTTTTGAGCACAACTCAGAAGCTATCATCATGCTTATATTTGGTTGCAAATTAACCCATAGAGAAGTTGTTTTGAAAGATGGAGCCTTGACTGATTTATCTGAACTATCAAGAATGTTCTTTCTTGAAAGGATGGTAGCTTTGAGATAGCCAGTAGGCACTTCAATAACCAAGAAGGGCACTTGATAGCTAGACTACAAACGTAGAGCACAGCGTATCCATAAAGGTTGCTTGTATCTAAAAATTTCATTTTTTGCATGTTTATCTGCTTTCATGGAGGCACAGGTATCTAGGTTACTTTCCCTGCCATTGTCCTATGTAATTCTTTTTTTATGGCTAGGCAGGCGGTTATAATGAACTCACAGTGTACCTTAGAGATACCAGGCTTATTGAATATTTGTTGAGAACTTTATATAGTTTTAAAAATAATTCTGTTGATTAAATCTTAGTCATTTTCATTATAACTTCTAAAGTTATATCAGAAATTGCTTAAAAATGTCAATAATTGAGCTTCTCTTTGGATAATGTAACATGTTTTAAACCTTCCAGGTTTAATGGATTATTGTTATACTTTGGGATTTCATGATTTATAGTCCATGGTAATTTTATAAAAACTATGACTAATAAAATTTAATTTATCGTTACTTATTATCTAACTTGGAACACTCAAATTTATTTCTTTAAGGAGAAATTGGGGGAGGGGGAGTTTATTGTATTATTATATTATTATAATTTATACCTATGAAGAAAATGAGAAAGAAACTAGAACCCCACCACCAAAACACAACCATGATTAACATTTGATGTTTCCTTGTCTTCTTTTAAGACAGGTGTATTATAAAAACTGATTTGCCTTTCCTGTTTCTAGGACTGTCTTAAGGAAGTACTGGAGATTGTGGAACTGGGTATTTCAGGAAGTAAATCCAAGAGCAGTGAGCAAGAGGTCAAGTACAAAGGAGATAAGGAGCCAAACCCCGCATCTATGAGGGTAAAGGATGCTGCTGAAGCCACCCTGACATGGTATGAAAGTGACTGCACAGGGATTCTACCTGGAAATTAGATGGGGTTAGCTGTGATTCTTGGTTAATTTCCTCCCCAGTTTTTCAGCATTAAGTGACACAACCCCTTTAAGATACTTTTCCTTCAGAAATAAAATGGAAAAGAAAATATCTTATTTTGGGGGCCAAAAGAAACCAGAAATTTGGGGCTGAGAGTTTGGCTCTTGATTTTTCTGTGCTAATTGATGTTCATTCAAGTCATATCTTGTTAGAACTAGAAAAGGATCTTTGACAGCCTTATTCTACCCCCTGACTTGATGGCAGAGTCCAGAGATAGGATCTGTCTGTGATCACGTTATCAGATCTCTTGCCTTCTAGCTCAGTGATCTGTATTCTCTGCTTCGTCATTTATATTATACATTATAGATTCATTCAGCCAAGATTTATGAACTCCTTATGAACTAATAATAGGATCACAAAGATAAATCAAATTCAGTCACTACCCTTAAAGAGCTTCTTACCCACTAAGGAAGATAAGATATGAGCATAAGTAGCTGTAATACTAGATAGAAAATAAATGCTGCAAGAGAAAGAGGTACAAATAAAATGCTGGGCAGTTGGAAGGCAGAAATTAATACTTCCAGTTAAAGGGAATCAAAGTAAGATTCCTAGGGAAAATGACACGACCTAATTTTTAGAGGATAGGTAAAGTTTGAACTATACGCCAGACTTCAGGTTGGTTAAGCCAGTGAAGGAACAGAGATAGGTCGGTACCTTAAAGAAATAGCAGTGAGTTTGTGCCTGGCTGGTAAGTGATGACAGTAAGAGGGAAGGCAGGCAGATTAGGCACGTTTATGAACTGCAGGGAAGACGTAAGTGGAGAAGATCAGGTATCGTCAGTACAGATGGAAAGATGGGGCATATCTCAGGGTAAATGTGGATGAAGACCCAGAAAAATGTAAAAGGAAGGCAGACTGTCAGGAGGAATTCTGGGTTGGCTTATCTTGGTCTTCTTCGTGAAGTGGTAGGCAGCACAGCTTGAAGATTTGTACTTAAATCAGCCCTTACCAAGATCTCAGAATCTTTTATGAGTTCAGTGGTCTATTGTTAACTGGGAAAATGCACAATAAAGTTGGATTTATTTCTGTTTCTCATGGGTTTAGGTCACTCAGTTTTAGAAGTGTGCTAGCTTTAGTTTAGTCCTACTCACTATGCTACTGGTGGGTTCTTAGTGACTTTTTTGTGGAGGTTTGGCTAATAGCTAGAAAATCAGAAAAATGTGAATAGGTACTAGAAATAAAAGTTCAAAGAGAAAACTACATGTGGGCTGAAGTAGATTTAAAAGTATTATAAAAGAACTAAGACTTGATGTGTACTTTGAAGAGTAAGGAGGATATGGAGAGAAAGAGGAAGGACAGTTCTCATTGGGAACTCTGCCTTGTACAAAAATAAGTTTGCTTCATCCTAGCCTGGGCAGGACATTCCTATGAGCGTGTGACTGGCAGTGAGGATTGGTTATATGTGCACAATGAGTAGAGAACCCTGGGGTCCTTCCTGGCCAGTAGTTAATGGAGGCGGCTCATCTGCATTACTCCTGCTGGTAACTTTACCAATGGTATCTCCAGTTTCCAGTCTTGAAGGGTACCCTGAATAGTGCTGTTGTCATGGAACATGTCCAAAACATGTCCAAAATTAAATTTCTCTTCCCTCACAATTACAGCTTTATGTCAATATCACTTCCTTTTCCAGTTATGTAGACACAAAACTTTAGCTTTTTTTAGACTTTTTTTCCTTTTTTTATTTATCTCTGATTTATCTGTCATTTCTCATGTCAAGCCAGTGTCTGAGTCCAGTAGACTTTACTTTTGAAAGTGTTTCTTCCATCTTCTCTAACCTCAGATAGCACCTTAGTCCAGGCCTTTCTCACTTCTTGCCTGCTTTCCTTGATTTTCAGTCTCTTACCCTTCCTGTTCATCTTGCGTTCTATTGCCAAACTCATCAGTCTTAGCCACTATTTTTGTTCTGCCCTATAAGTGATTAAAAACTGAGTAGATCTCTGTTTGCTGCCATGTTGTATGAACTCCGTGGTCTAGTTTTAAAGGACCTCCTTATTCTGTTTCCACGCAAACCGTCTGATTTTTCTCAGTACATCCCTTCTCTCATAGTTGGGCCTGGCAGGCCAGTTGTGGCTGTAAACTGTGCATACTCATAGTGTCTGTATACCTCTCCTGGGTTTTAGGACTTCTCTCTTCTCTCAGCCACATCCTCCATTGTTTAGTGCTCACATTAAATCTTGCTAACTCCATAGGACCTTCTTTGGTTATTCTGCTGCATAATGACTCTTTTCTGTACTTCATTGCTCATTCAGTCTGACCTCTACTGTACAGCATGGAGTTCTATGTTGTCATGATTGGACCTTGTTATGTTTGCTGCATGCTAGTGTTGTCCCCCCAACCTGGGCAGAGGTCATGTTTCGTCTTCACACCCGTCACGGTGCTGAGCACACAGTAGACAATTACATGCAGATTGGCTGGTTGGGTTTTTTTCTCCTTGGTGTATTAATATAAATTTAGAATTAAATCTCTTGGAAGTCATTTTATCAGCCCTTCTGCTTAAGTCACCTTTAAGACGTATTTAGCAAGTTATTTAGTCTCTAACCCCCAAGGTTACCCATTTCATTTTAATTGTTAAAAACCTGACAGTTACATTGAGCTGAAATCTCTGCCACTTTAGCTTACAGTCATTGGTTCTGATTCAAACTTTTGATAGTGAAATCCTTTTTTCCAAGCAGTAGCAGTGTCTGAAGACAATGCTTGTTCTCTCTGGTTCATTTTTGCCAGTACTTTCAGCTATTTTTCATATGACAGGGTTTCAAGTACCTTTGTCATACTGGTCATTCTCTTCTCAATGGTGTAGGTTTGGCTTTGTACCTCTTAAAGGTCATTTACTGAATATAATATTGCTAGATGTGGTCTGGTGACCTTTAAACTCTGTAAATGGTATATTTTCATTAAATATACTCAGACTGCATTGGTTTTTTGAGAACCGGTGATTTGTATTAAATCAATTAAAATCTTTGAGTCTTTTCCCACACATTTAGCTTTTATCTATCTTTCTGTACTTAATTATTTAAAAGTATATGGATGTAATGTACAGAACTTTACATTTACACCCGAAGCGTTTTTCATGTAAGGTTTACTTTTTTATTTTTAGTCTTTTAAGATTCTTTTGGATCCCAAATTTTACTCTGATGTATTAACTCTGCAGATTAATTTTGGTCAGCTGCAGATTTAGTGAGACTACCCTGTGTGTCCTAATCAGAGACACTGATAAAAGTATTGAATGGAGGTAGATTTACAAAGCACATCATAAGAGATTTCCCTTCAGGTTCTAGAGATTTTAAAATCTTGTCTGGGTTTATCATGGGTTTATCATAATACGCTGTCAAATACTTGCATGTCTTGATTTCAGAGATATTTCTCTGCCTTTCCAGTCTAGTCACTATCAGGAAGAGAAAATGTGGTTAGGCTGGTGTGATTTGATTTTAATGACCTATTCCCTTGTGAGCAAACTGTTTGGTAATGTCTTAGAATCTTGCATAGAAAATAGCAAGCTCACATGGTCCATATGCTTTGTGACATCCATCTCTGTTCCGTTTTAGGAAACCAAAAACACATTTTCCCATTAATGATCTTCTGGTATTTCACCTATTTTCCAAAAATCCTTCGGCCTGACTCATCATCAGATTCTCCTGGGCCTTGAATTCTTTGATAGTCCTCCTCTTAGGAGGAGAGAAAATAGAAGGAAAGTGTCTGTTGAGCAATATTGCCTTTCAGTATCAGAGATATTCAGCTTCAAGCATTAGAATGAAAGAGAAAGAGGCCACTTAAGCTGAAGATTGAGGTGATAAAAGTGGTATTGGGGAATATGTTTTTCAAATGAGTTGCATTGAAGGGTTAGGTGATATTAGGACCACAATATAAAATCTTTATGTTTTCATTACAAGATACTTTCTCTCTGTACTTCAGTTCCTTCATAATGAGAATAATAAAAAGTAACTATCTCCTAAGGTTGTTATGATAACTAAATAAAATAATATGTGTAAAGTGCTTAGACCAGTGTCTGGCACATGGTAAGTGCTGTATGTAAGTTATTCATTGAATGTATGCAGAAATCTCTATGGATATAAATATTTCTAATTTAAGACTTGATCACTTGAATTTCAGCTTTCAAAGCATATTTTCCTCATATAGTCTCATTTAATAATTACAACAGTTTTGTAAAGTATAACTATTAGAGCATCAAGTTCCTAATCGGAAAAATGAGGATAATATCTATTCATGGCCACATAGTGAGAAGGCAGCAGGCCCTGGTTTCTGGTCTCTTAATGATCACTTATCTCTTCTGAGCCTGAGTTTCCTCATCTGAAAAATTGAGGGGTTTTGGCTGATCTTCGGGTCCTTTTCTAGGTCTAGAATGCTTTAGCACAATCCTGAAAGCTGCAGCACAAAGAAAATTTTAATATGTCTGTAGGAGCTTCATGATTTGGAAATGTGGTTAGTTAGGTTCCCTGGGTAGCAGCTCTGAAAGAGAAATTAACTTGCAAGAAATTTATTGGAAAGTGCTCTCACCATTAACCCTACAGGTCAGTGAAGGAAACAGGATTAAGCAGAGGGAAGAACTAAACTATAATGCAATTACAGCGAAGAGCTCTGGAGCTGGGTTGGCCCTTCAGCATTCTCTCAAGTTAGGGCAAGGGGACTGGGACGTCATACCCTTGCATCATTCATTCATTGCCTGTGGGCTGTCCCAGGAGGAAGCTGTGATCTTAGGTGAGGTTCTCATTGGTTGAGGGCAGGTCCTGAAGAGGGACTTAGCTGAAAGCTGTGGCCACCGTCTCCCTGCATCTGGGAGAAAGGATCTTTCAATCTTGGAGGAGGAAATCTAGATAGCACACCACAACATCCACCGCAGGGAATAAATTTGACCTACAAAGAGGAAGCATGGCTGGTCAATTAAAATCAAAAGAGCAGAAGGACACATTGATGCATGAGGTAAACTTAAGATTTTGCTTTGGGAATTAATTGTTATCTTTTGTATTCTCCATAGTATTATGCAGTTGCTTGGTGCATTTCCTTCACCCAGTGGTCCCGCCTCTCCTTGTAGTCTGGTGAATGAGACCACTTTGATTAAATACTCCAGGCTGCCAACCATAAACAGGCATAGCTTCCGGTACTTTGTCTTGGATAACAGTGTCATCCTGGCAATGCTGGAGCAACCTCTTGGAAATGAACAGAGTAAGTTTCAGCACTTTGGGTTTTCTCTATTGCTAAGTCAACATGTTCATCAGTACTAGCAAGCTGTTTCCAAGATGAGGGAAGTAATTATGCATTTGTCAAAAAGACGTCTAGCTGTGGGATAATAGCAACTGAAAAACAGAAGGTCAGAAAATGGAATATATGTTACATAGACTCTTTTAGAGGCTCTTAATGTGTGTCTGAAATAGCAGAAAAGAGCTCTGTAGTTTTATAAAATTTTTATTTTAGTGGACTGTTTTCTGTTGTTTACTGTGTATAAAAATTATTTTTCTCTTTCTTCTTGAACTTTGGATCCTGCCCCTCACTCCACATTGTTCTATTTCCGTTATTGGTGTTGCCCAAACAGCTGGAAATTTGAGGAGTTATCTTTGCCTTGCCTGTTCCTTTGTGTTATTCCCTTATACAATCAATTTTAAAATTACCACTTCTTGAATCTTTCCTTTCCTCTGTAACCCTCTCCATATATCCACGTGCAGGGCCTTTTAATTTCTTACCCAGATTATTGCCATTGCTTCCTACCTGGTCTGATCTCCCCACCTTCCAATCCAAAATTTGTTACCCTTACCTCCATCCTACATGTTGCTGTCATCATATTCATTCTCAAATACAGATCTGACCATGTCAGTGCCCTGTTGAAAACTCTTCAGTGATTTTCCATTTACACAACATTCCCTGTTTTCCTCTTCTCCTGTCCCCAAATAGAAACCTTTTCAAAGTATGTGATTACCACTGTTACCCAGACTACTCAAAGTTTGTACTTTTTCTGATGGTAATTGGAATCAGCCAGTATGCAAAGGAAGGAAAATGAAGGTTACAGAATCTGTTGGCCTACAGGGACCCAGGGAATCACCTAGTGTACAATTCCCTCATTAACAGGTGAAGAAACTGAGGCTCAGAGAGGGTATGTGACTTATCCAGGGTTACTTGAGAAGTATATGGTATGACTAGGACTAGAATCCAAATTTTCTGAACTCTTATACTGTCCCTTTTTGTTTTTGTTGCTCCACAGTGATAGGGTTTTCTCAGTAATTTAAGACTTGCCTTCTTACCTTTGCAAAGGTGAACAGTGTCTTACAGTCCCATGGAAATTTTGTTGAATATATGAGTAGGCTCTCATAAGTCTATAAAAATGAAGGCAAGATGTTTCCCGATAGTTCAGGAGTAAATTAATACCATCACAGGTTTCCGTAGTGATGTGGTAAGATACAGTGACATTAGTATAAAATAGATGGGGCCTCTAATTATTGCCCAACTCCAGAAGTGCTGGTCCCAAATCTTTCCTGTGGGCACCTTTCTTCTCTACCCCAGACTTGGGGATTGTTTGACTATTTTCCCTGACCTTTGCCCATTATTTTGATTCCTCCTGTCTTCTACTCCCAAGCCACCTGCTGAGGAGTCTATAAAATCCCAGTATTCCCTCTGGTTTTCCTAGCTTGAGGGGTGTCAGCCCTTTTCCTGATTTTCTAAAACTCCCCTACTCTCATCTCTAGTAATTTGATTTCATTGGAAGTCTACCAAAAATATAAACAGTTAAGATTTTATAGATTTAAAGGACATTTTAATAGTTCATTGTAATAGTTAGAAGAAATGAGAGAGAGAAACTTGAACAAGTTTGACTTTCTCACCAGAGACAAAAGGAGGGAATAAGAAAGAAGGTCTGGGTCACTCAGGAAGTCCATCCTGAGTTCTTTAACCCCCTTTTCCTGCCCTGAAGTTCTACTGGGATGGAACAGTGCCTGCCTTCCTTTGGTGTACAGTGATAAGCAAAGGCATGGGTGAACATAGCATTAGCACTGCAAGTCCCAGATTGTCTTCTTGCAGGTAGGTCATTCCCAGTACAGGGAGTTAAGAGTGTTGGCTAGGACAAGGCTTCCCAAACATGTGTATGTGTAGAATTGGAGATATGTGAGATGATGTTAATTGATGTGTTGGTTTTATGTATTTATGTATTTTATGTATTTTTAAATGTGTTTAAAAATATATATAATTAGCACACCAAAATTATAGTTTACCATTTAAAATAAATTTTAGTTTAAAAAAAGGAAAGAAAGTGTTTGACATAAAGTAAGAAACTACTATTTATAGTATGGCAGAAACCACAAAGGTGGTACACAGAGGATGAAAGTTTGGGAAATGCTGTGGTAGGGCTTTGATATTAGAATCTCTGCAGTTGATAACAGATATATTTTAAGTGGTTCTCCTGAATAAAAATTTTTACACCATTTTATTCCAGATGATTTTTTTCCCTCTGTCACTGTGCTGGTTCGAGGAATGTCTGGAAGACTTGCTTGGGCACAACAGCTTTGCCTTTTACCCAGAGGAGCAAAAGCAAATCAGAAGGTATCCATCAGAAGTTACAGGGAAGTGACTAGGAGTGAGTGTATGGATGCATGTGCACATACGTGTGCATGATATAATTTAAAGGTTAAAAAATTTCAACTAAAAACCACAGAAAAAAATAAATATTTTTGACCCTAGCCCACAATCTCAGTCAGGGGGTTTAAATTAGAATCAAGAGCCTAGAATTTCAGATTCACTAAATTACTCTTCAGAGATATCTTCAAGGCAGGTATAGTTTCAGAAAGCTTTCTAGGTGATTCTGACATTCATTTGTAATTAAGAATTACTGTTCTGAACAACGGTCCCATTTTTTTGCATACAATGTTAAATATAAAACTCAGGTACATCTGTATATAAAAAGAATTTGACCAGACCCTTGTTCTCTCTGGCAACAAGACTTAGTTTCAAATGATTTATTCCTGTATGATTAATAATATGCTCTATAATTTTCTTAATATACTGTATAATTTAATGAAATCTTACTTTGGGGTGGCACAATTTATTTTCTTAATAACATTTGTAATTTTGTGAATAAAAATTGCTCATGGGAGAAATTTGGAAAGTCCAGATAATAAAGAAGAAATTTTAAATTACCTGTACCTTCACTCTCTAGCAGATAGCCAGCCACTGTTAATATTCTAGTGGATTTCCTTCTAATCATTTTTTCTTTTCTGTATACAGTGAGAAATAGAATTTGAGTCATTTTTCACTTATCACATTGTTAGCTTTTATTTATGTTACTAAAGATTCTTTTAAACATGACTTAATAAAATTTTACCAGCATTAAAGAGAGATACAGTCAGAGTATGTGTCTAAAACCATTTAATATCTTAGATATCTCTATTAGATAAGATGTGTTTATCTCCCTGTGAGGAGCACATCTCTATTTTTTTCTTGGCAGCATCATGCAGATCACATTCTGTCAGTTGTGCTATAAGCTACTAAGCATTAAAGACTAAGGAGGAAGGAGATCAAGAAAGGAATTGGAATTTGTTGCTGGTTTAATACATGCCATATACATTTTTATTTAATCTTTACAACATCCTTGTGATGGGTTGCTTCCATTCTTCAGGTGTGAAAACGGAAGTCTCACAGCTAATGTATATTAAAGCTGGGTTTTGGAGCCGTGGAGGCCTAGATTTGATGTTCATACACTTTCAATTAAGCCATGCTAAGGTTCTAATTGAATTCCCTGTCTGGAGACGCTCGGTGGAACTTGTACTTTATTCTATGGAATGATTTGAGAGCCTGGGGAAGAAGGGGGTTTGAGCTTTTATCTCTGAAATGTCTTACGCATCGGCTTACCACTGAATATGGGAGATTCAGATCTGGGGCACTAGAGCTCAACAACCCATTTATCATACACAGAATCTGTAATAAGTTGATGAACATTTTTTTAAAAATATAATAGAGCACACTGGTACATCGGCTGTTTACCTTTACTATTAGCAGCAAAATTTGCAGACTTTTACTGAGTTCCTATATTATATAATCTAGAGAAACACAGGCATCGAAGACACCAGGGAAATACATTGTCATTCAGATGGTACCACATGTAATAAACGTAATGTTATTTGTTTTATTTTAACAGCTTTTTGTGCCTGAACCTCGTCCAGTTCCTAAAAATGATGTAGGATTTAAATATACTGTGAAACATCGACCATTTCCTGAAGAGGTGGATAAGATTCCTTTTGTGAAAGCAGATCTGAGCATTCCAGATTTGCATGAAATTGTCACTGAAGAAGTAAGATAAATAAATTATTGTCAGCTCTTGTTAAGGGAATGACTATAAACATTCTTAAGCAACTTCTGTGGTCAAGACACTGACTTTTTTTTTGGTGTAATTAGAGGTGATTCATAAGATGACTTGGATCTCTGTCATCCAGGACATTGTATAGTAAGACAAGTATAGATTGTGGCTGGTTGAAAGGAACCAGACCTCTCAGAGAGAGTCACTGGGCTGCCTGGGCTGGTCCATGGTAGTTATCAATACGGTGATGACATAATCAGACTCTAGTGGAAGATATCCGGAGAAAGGCCAACTCAGACTATTTTGGCAATCTGGGCAGGGGAAAGGATGGAATACCTCACTAATAGTGGAAGTTTAAATATATGGAATATATTGTTGACATACATCCAAGCTGTCTTGGATTGAAGAAGGAAGGAAAAAAACCAAAGGACTTTCGATTTTGATCTCAAGTGACAAAGAAGATATTGGTACCAGTTATAGAAATCTGGACATTAGAAAGAGGACAGCTGTGGAAAGACAGGAAAAAATTATTTGGTTTAAGTAATTGGTACCTTAGGTCAAGGGAGAAGAATTTTAACAAGTGGGGAACAGAGGTATGTCAGGGCGTGAGAAAAAGGATAGAGGCTGCCTACACTATCACATGTTAGAGAGATCGGGGCAAGGAACACTAAGAGGCCCCTGGATTTTAGCATGAAATTGCAGCTGCCCTTTGAGACAAGGTTCAAAGGAATGTTAAAGTGGGGCCCAGAGTATAAAAGGCTGGGGAGTGAATGATAAATGAAAGGCAGCAAATATAAGCTACACTGTTACCAGTAAGAGGGGAAAGGTATAGAGGGGATAATCATGAGGAAGTACCTAGCTTAGGAAAAGCAAGGCTAGTTCCTTCTTTTTTTTTTAATTCAAGGACAGGAGGAATATGAACACACTTAGAGGTTGAAAGGAAGGAATGAGTGGAGAAAGATCTGCATCTGCTAACACTAAGATGACTAGGGAAATAAGTAACAGAGTAAGGCCCTGGAGGCAGTAGGGTTGAGAGTTTATGTGATCACGTCTAGGAAAAGGGGTAAGACAGAAGAGGAGAGAGTAGGTGAAGGTTCAGAGACATTTAAGAGGTGGAAAGAAGGGAAATTGAAGGAGTTTATGTAAATTTTAATTTTAGTTCTTAGCAGTGAAATAGGGAATCAAAGATGGCTCTTAAAATTACCAGGCAGCCCAGCTGAGGTTAAGTAGCATCATCTGTAGTGAAATTACTTACTCTGCTAACTTTCTTTAAAAGTCCTTGGGATCTGGAGCCATAAGTAAACAAAAATTGGTATGGTGATCAACAGGGATGAGAATATGGAAAAATAAGGAACAACATAGTTATTTATATGCTTAGAGGGTATTAGGATGGTGGTTTAGGCTTGATTGGGAAGTAGATAAAGCCAGTAGGATGCTAATGGCCTGGGAAATTTTGGGGAGGGGTTGGATGCTTCACAGTGATGAGAAATGAAGGTGTGGGAAAGCTGCGGGAAGGGCTTATGATTGGAGAACGGAATTTTGGAATTGTAGCTCTTGAAAGTACAGCATGCCTGAGGTGCAAAGTGTGCTTGTGGATGGCCAAAGTTAAAAGGTTGAGCAGGTTGTAGAAATATAAGCCAGCTTGTTAGAAGGACCATGGCTCAGCAGAGAGGATGGAACATTAAACTAGGATTGATCCAGGAAGGAAGTGGAGGGGTCCGGTGACAGAGTATAGTAGAATAATCCATATGGATGAAGACTTCAAAACGTGAGGGTGTTTCTGCAGGATGAAGATGGACAGTGGTCTGGAAGAGGGATGAGAGCAACAGCTCTGCCCCTTTCTTGAAGGGAAGCAGAGACTAAATGGTTTCATTTACAGGGAGGAGATGAAGGAACAATTATTGAGGCCATAAGGGAGTTTCTTTGGTATTTGTTTTAATGTTGAAACCTGTTTGCTTGGTTGTATACACTGTATTGAATTGAAACTCATTGCTGATCACTGAAAAGTATCTTCATTTACTTCGTTGCTTGTAGCTTATTTTCATTTTAAAATTAATATTAATCCTCTTTTACAATATAAAATAAATATTTACTTATTTCAGTTAGAAGAAAGACATGAAAAATTAAGGAATGGCATGGCTCAGCAGATTGCTTATGAAATACACCTCGAACAGCAAAGTGAGGAAGAATTGCAGAAGAGAAGTTTTCCTGATCCAATTACAGATTGTAAACCCCCGCCTCCTGCCCAGGAATTCCAAACAGCACGCCTTTTCCTTTCACATTTTGGATTTTTGTCCTTAGAAGCATTGAAGGTAATTTTCCTAAATTTTTATGAGTAAATACATTCATAAATGAACATTCAACTGATAATAGCTAAAACATTTTTGTGAGGATCAAAGGAATTTAAGGAAAAGACACTGGTTAAATCTTACCCTGTGTGCAAGTAAATGAAATTCAGTGATGCTATAGATTACCCTATGAGTCCAAGAGAGTTAGTCCTTTGAGTGCTCAGAGTCCTGTCTGAGGGGACTGCTTTGTTAATACATCCAGCCCTGAATTTTCCTGGGTAATATAGGGCCCATATCACATATTTAATTAACACCTACAGATAATTAGAAAAAGAATGTTAAAAATCTTCCCCTAGTAAAATTTATTACTGAAAGAATGGGCTACAACTGTTTCATGCCACTTTTAAAAAAGAACTAGTATTTGTGAGCTATGTCCTGGCATTACTACTTGCCAGCTATGCATTCTTGAGCAAGTTGCCCAACCTTTTTGGGTCTTAGTTCCTCGTCTACAAAATGGAGATGATAAAAGAACCCATCTTGTGGTCATGTAAGATACTTCATGTAGTACTTAGCACCAAATAAGCCAGACTGTAAATAAATATTGCCATTATTCTTAATTTCATTATTCTTAAAACAGTTTTACAAGGAAAGCGATGCTATCCCTAGTTTACAGGTATGGAAAGAGGCTCAAATGTGAAATAGCTTGTCTGTGGTGGATTTGGGGTTTATGCTAAGGCCTCTTTGTTTTGAAAAGCACAACTGAAGATTGCCAGACAAAAAGTTGCTTATTGTACAAATTGTCCCCTGCCCTACTTCCTAGAAGCTACTTAGTAAGAAGTCATTTAAATTTCTGGGAAAGCAGAGGAAACATTGCTATCTGATTTTGGATTACAGCATGAAGATGGAAAATATTTTATGTTGTAGAAAAGTGAGTTGGCGCTAGGGAGTATGAACATAAAAACTCCCTTAAAAAGCAGAAGAAAAGAGAAGAGAGAGGAAACGAGAAATACAGTGGCATATATAGAAGGCAAGGAATAAAGATACAACCTACAGATGACTAGTGATAGTCCTAATGAAGAAAATTGAACAGAGCAGAAGCAGTAATAAAAATATACTAGAAGAAAGTTATTAACATCCTGTGGACTGAGGGAAATAAGAAGAGACCTAATAACATAGTCTCTGAGGTTGTAATTTTCCATTTATGTTATCTATTCTAATTAAAGATCTTTAAGCTTTCAAATAAATAATTCTCATGCTTTTTCATCTGTGTCAGAACATGGTTTTAAAGTCAGAAAGTTACTTGGTTTATTTTATGAATTTCAGCATATATCTAATGACTTAAACCTGACAGCACACACATACAAAAAAGCTCTAAGCCAGTCTTACTTATGAATATGTGTACAAAGTATGTAGAGTATTAAGGAGAATGTGAATAAGACTCAATTCAACATTATGTTAAGCAAATTACCTCTACAACCAAATAAGATTTATCCTAGGAACTCAAGGAGAGTTATTGGGAAATATTAGTAAAGCTTTTAAGAAAATAATTCAGTCCTATTAGTAGATCAGTCAATAAAACAATGTCAGTATTCAGTAGAACAGTATTCATTCTGATTTTAAAGAAACAAACAAAAAACCAAAAACTTAATCAGAATTAGTAATGGAGATCTCTCTAAACGTCAGCCCATGAAAAACTAGAAGCACCATTTGTTAAAATCAAAGGCAAAGGATATATCTGCCTTCATCACTATTACCTGAGAATTTTTTAGTCAATAAAATTTTTTTATTTTAAAATAATTATAGATTAAATGGAAAGTTGTAAAAAAAAAAAAAATGTACAGGAAAGTTTCCCCGATACTAACATCTTACATAACTATAGTTATAATTATCAAAACCAGGAAAGTCAATGAAATATGAAAAGAAATTAAGAGATAAAACTATTGGAAAGAAGACAGTTCATAGGTAATATGACTTTTAATTAGACAACCCTAAGAGAATCATAAAATATTTAAGATGAGAGTTAAGATCACCACACAAAAAAGTACAGTATTACACTAAATAGTTTCACTACCCTAAAAATCCACTGTATTATTCTTATTCATCCCTCCTACCTCACCTCCCCCAACCCCTGGCAACCACCACAGTTTTGCCTTTTCCAGAATTTCATGTAGTTGGAATCATACAGTATGTAGCTTTTTCAAGTTGGCTTCATTCACCTAGCAATGTGTGTTTAAGATTCCTCCATGTCTCTTTGTTACTTGATAGCTCATTTTTTTTTTTAATCACTGAATAATATTTTATTGTATGGATGTATCACAGTTTATCCATTCACTTACAGAAAGACATCTTGGTTGCTTCCAAGTTTTGGCAGTTACAAATAAAGCTTCCATAAACATTTCTGTTTGTTTTTGTTAGACATAAGTTTTTAGCTAATTTCAATCAATACCAAGATGTACAATTGCTGTGTTGAATGGTAAGACTATGTTTAGCTTTGCAAGAAACTACCAAACTGTCTTCCAAGGTGGCTGTACCATTTTGCATTTCTACCAGCAATGAATGAGAAAAAAGTGCATTAATTTTTTTTTTTTACAGAAAGCATGATATAGAGAAAATAGGACCTAAAATTAAATAAGTAGTATCATTTCAATTGTCTTTAACAAAAACGGCAAATAAAAGAACTGGAAGTACACAAAAATGTTAAATCATTTCTTCAGGATTATGGTTGTGCCTATTCCTGCCACTTTGTAAATTTTATATTTAATATATTTTAAACCATGAACAAGTATTGCTTTTATAATTAGAATAGTGAAAAGAAGTAATAATTTCTCTTTTCCTCCTTTGGTGATAGGAACCTGCAAACAGTCGTCTACCTCCTCACCTTATTGCACTTGACTCCACGATATCTGGATTTTTTGATGACATTGGGTATCTGGATCTCCTGCCATGTCGTCCCTTCGACACAGTTTTTATTTTCTATATGAAACCAGGTCAGAAAACAAACCAGGAGGTAAGATTTCTGAATTTTGGGGGTAATTTTTTATGCTCATAAATATAAAACTTTTTATATAGCTTGAGCTTATCCATAGTAGGAGATGAGTTATACTTGACACTTAAAGACTTGTGAACTAGTTTAGAAACTGAATTAATGAAAACTATGATGCTTAGAGTCCTGAGTCATGACTCTCAATGGATGTGATTTAGAGTAGAGCTATAGTATGTCTTTCTTCCTCTTAAGAAATTAAAATTCTTAAGACTAAAGAAACTAAAATACAGAAGGTTAGACAGAAAGCTAAAGCTAGGCCTGATTGCTTAAGAAGAGTAAAACAAATATTTACTGAATATCTTCCCTGTGAATAAAAAGTCTTTCCTCTTAAGGAACTCACCTTCCAGGTAATTTCACAAGCAAATAATTTCACTTGAGGCATGTGTAGTGTGTAGTGAGAGAAATAGCACCTGAAATAAAGGATAAAAACAGAGTAAGTGAAACAGTTGAATATGCGTAAAAGACTAGGAGAAGGATGAAGAAATCTGTAAAATAGGTGAGAGTGGAAAACAGCAAATGGCAGGAGATTTGAGGTGTCTGTTGGAAATGAATAGTTGGAACATGGAATAGGCAGGTAGTTACCAATCGTGACTAGGAAAGGGTCAAAGGAAGTTTTGTAAAATTCAGGCATGTAGGGCACTATGACTGTATGATCTTGGAATTTTATTATAATCATTATAAGACCATTAACTAATCAAATTGAGTGCACCTTGAGAAATTAACCAAAGTCACAAAATGTTTATACTACAAGCACTACTTCAAATTATTGTTGAGCTACTAGAAAAGGAGATTTGATTTATGGGAAAGTTTTTCTCATTTCATGTTACAGATTCAATAAGTATTTAGATGTCTACTGTTTGTTAGGTGCCAGGGTTATAGTGGTGAACAAGATCTACAAGGTTTCTGGCCTCCTAAGACTGCTGTTTAGGGGGAAAGGCAGATGATTAAATTAAAAACCATAGCAAAGTATGCTAAGCATATGAGCATGTTATAGGAGCCATAACAAGAAAGCAACCTAGTTTTATGAAGGCATCCTTGGAGGAAAAGACATTTAAGTTTGTGTTTGATGTATACATTGACAATAAGTCAAAAGATAGAAGCAGGTTGTTACTAACAAAATAATAGCATGTGTAAAGGCTCTGGAGGTCAGAATTATATCTTCACAAAATTCATTGTGCAGTCTAGTATGCTTGGATCTTGAGAGAATATGGCCTGGTGGTAGCCAGGGATGAGACTGGTAGACTCAAATATTTTGAAAGAACCTCAGTAGAATTGGATTAATTCCAGGGTTTGGGGATCTGTTTTGAAGGAAGTCTATGTATCTAATGGTTAGGATGAGAATAATGGGGCCATTTTTCTCCTCCTTGTAAAAGAAGATAACACAAACCCTGGAGGTAACTCTTAAACCAATCAATTCAGGTTTTTTAGCTGTCTAAAGACAGAGTGACTAGGAAACAATGAAGGTTCTCTGAGGCCTCCTTTAGAACGGTGGAGACCTGCCTTTGCTGGCCACAGGGTAGATTTAGATGAATTTCCGGCTGCCAGCCAGTGGCCTTCAAGTTGAATTTGATTCACTTATTGTATTTTGACTAAATTTTCAGAAATTACTTATTTAAGAGTTTCACTTATGAATAAAAACTTTAATTGGAAGAAAATTGGAACTGGCTATTAAATCAGTTCCTGGCACTTAAAAGAATATGAAGGGATATGGGTGAACTAAGTAGGTACACTTCTAAAGAGAAGTGTTTAAAGAGATGATGTGTTTGAGAGATGATGGACTGGCAGTGATGCCCAGTGGACTGAGAAGTAATAGAAGGAACACCCCATATTTTGATTTTATCAGGCCTCTTAATGGTCTTGACATAGATTAGCATTATATGAACTACGTTAGTAATATGCAGACTGGCTGCATCAGTCTTTGGGGCAGCTTTTAAAAATAGTGATTCTACGATCCTATCTGCTGACTCCAGTGAAGAAGGCTTGGAGTGGGCTAAGAGAATCTTCTGTTTGAGAAGGTACCTAGGTGATTTTGGTACGTTGCCCCAAAAAATTTCCTTTTTATTTGTAGGTGATGCCTCATTTTCTTTCCTTTAGCATAGGCTTTTCAGTAGCATCACTGTTGCTGTTTTGGGCGAGATAATTGTTATGGGAGCTGTCCTGTAAATAGGTCTTTTAGCAGCATCTCTGGCCTCTATTCACTAGATACCAGTAGCGCCCCACCTGTTGTGGTAACAAAAATGTCTCCAGATACTTCCAGATGTCCCCTGGAGGGCAAACTCAGCTTTGTGAGAACCACTGTTTTAGAACAAGGGGCTTTTCTTAAATTTGGTACTTAATGAAGAGGAGAGAACCTTCTGGTCACTTCATTTTTTTCTGGAATAGCTGCATTCTCTTCTTTGGACTAAGAAGAATGTTTTTGCTCTCATTTTTTAGTCTTTATTGAATTTTTAATAGGTTTGTATTATAGCATTCGTCAAGATCTGTAAGTAAATAATTACATACCTATGTAATGTTTCTCACTAACCAGACAGTAACCTTTGTGAAGGCAGGGACATAGTGTTTGTTGTTTACTTTTAATAAATATGTCTGGTTCAGTAATTGTTTTGCTAGGGAGGGAGCTAAGGGCTTTACTTGCATTATCTCACTTAATCTTCACAACTGTCGTTATTATCCCCATGTTATAGATGAAGAAACTGAAACAGTAAGGTTAGGAGATTTGCCCAAGGCCCAGCCAGGATGCAAACTCAAATCTATCTACTTTGAAAGCATGCATTTTAAATTACAGTGATATATTCCCCGGTTTATACTGAGCTTGGACTTGATTTGTCAGACACTTCAAAGCTAACTGATTTTTATGAAGCTTTAGTTTGATATGCTCTTTTATTTCCTTCATTATAGCTGATAATTGGTTTATATTTCAGATTTTAAAGAATGTGGAGTCTTCCAGAAATGTTCAGCCACATTTCCTAGAATTTTTGCTCTCCCTTGGCTGGTCAGTAGATGTGGGCAGACACCCTGGTTGGACTGGGCATGTTTCCACCAGTTGGTCTATTAATAGTTGCGATGATGGTGAAGGACCTGAGCAAGGTAAACTCATAATGGTCATTTGTTTTTTCTTGTTTTGTTACTCTTGATTCCACTCCCCTCCTGCCTTTTACTATGATTTTGTAGTCTTATTTAAAAAAATAAACAGAGGTATATAAAGGGGAAATCTCCTTCCCTTAATCCTCGTCCTCACATGAGGTTACTTAATAGTAGTTTGTATATTCTTCCAAACATTTTCTTTGTACATAGGCAAAAAATTATAAACAAACAAATGAATGAATTTTATAAGTAGAGTTAATTCATATAAAGTTAATGGCTTAATTATCACAAGGCTAATAAATTCCTTTTTTATAGCATGAGTGAGCAAATACTATTTTCTTCAACAATATTACAATAAATTTAGATTATAGTAAACAATATAGTTTCCTAACAAGTGTATTTTTGTCTAGTAAATACAGTTTTCTATTAACAGATATGTTTGTGGCTATCATTAAAGGCTACATTCTAGGATGTTATATAAAAACCCATCTCTATAAATCCTCCTGAGGACATGTAATCAGGATAACAAATACCAGAGCAAATATAAATTTAAACTTAAAACCTTTGCCCCACCTGGCTAATGTTCTTTGTTCTGAGGGCTCCTGCAGTCACTAGAAAGTTAATATTATCTCTCCGAGGTCATTAATGCTTGTGTCCAGTGCTTCAAATTATCAGAATTCTTCTGTCAACAAGATTACACTCTCGTAAGGTTTCCCATTAAATGCCACTGTCACTTGTTACCTCTAGTTCTTTTCTAATTTCAACCAAGGTTGAATCAGAGTATTTGTGGATATACTCTAATTTTAATTTCCACATATCCTTTAATATGTGCTTATATTTATAGACTAAATTCCCCCAAGTAGGATCGATAAAGGATATGCACATTTTTCAATTTGATAAATATATTAGTTGGATGCTTATGACTGCTAGTAACAGAAAACCTGACACATGCTGGCTTAGATTTGGTCATTTATTGCCTCATGTAACTGAAAGTTTGAGAGATTAGTGTACATTCTTGTTGTCGTTTGATCAGCGCTCCAGTTCTGTTTCTCTGCAGTTTTTTCTTTAGCTCTGCTCTCCATGTGTTGGCTTTGTTCACAGCCTGGCTTCTCTCTTAGTGCAAAAAGGCAATTCCAGCCTTTACATTTACATACCACACTAGCCTGGAGAGGAGTCTCAGAACCGCCCCACTCGCAAATCCTGAGATGCATAGTGACCATCCCAAACCTGTGACAGGAAAGATGGAATGATCCTGACAGAGAAATATAGACAAGGTAGAACTGGTGTGAAGGGTTGGTCCCGCCCACAGTTCACAGCTGCTGCAAACAGTAGGGGAGGGTGGAGTGGATATCGGGGCAGTAACCATAGCATCTACTATAGTAGATGGAAAATGCCTTCCTAGTTTCTAAACCAGAAGTCAATAAACTACAGCTTATGCCTATTTTTATAAATTAAGTTTTATTAGAACTCAGCCACACTCATTTATATATTGTCTGATACTGCTTTTATGCTACAGTGGCAGACTTGAGTAGTGGTGGCAGAGACCACATGGCCTATAAAGTCTTATTTACTCTCTGATCCTTTGCAGAAAAAGTTTGCTAACCTCTGGTCTAAACTTCCTGTTTGCCACATCCTTACCAACATTAGGTATCTTCTAGTTTGTTAGGTCAGAATTTTTCTGTTTTTAATTACGATTGAGATTTAGTTTTGTATTTTTACTTCTTTCCTGAGAACTACTTGTTCATTTCCTCTTCCCAATTTTTTTGTCAGGTTGTGGGTCTTTATATATTACTACTGGTAGGCTATTGTGTTCATTTTAATTGAGAATTATACTAGCTCTCAGGAATGTTACTTTTGTTCATTTAATCTTGCTGGCTTAGAGCAGATACTATTACTAAAACTGCTTGTACATTTTATATCATATCACTGACCACTGGGGAAGGGGGTACAGAAGCAGAGCTGAGGAGGAGCAGCAGAGAAGAGACCAGGGACAGAAATGCCTTGAAAGCAAGAGTATGTACGTACATACAGACAGACAGACACGCACGCACACACACATGCCTCAACTCCCTCTATAGGGACTGTGGGGTCTTGGTCCTTTTGATTATTGCTTCTTCCCAAAAGACTGTTCCCTTAATCTGCCTCATACAAGTGAGCCAAAGGCCCTGCTCATCAAAAGTGGTCTGATTTAGAGTAATTTCAGAAACTGCAAAATTAAGATTTTATGATTTAAAGTTACCATAAAGACATTTAGTAAACATTTATAGTTTATTCTTACACACCAACTTATTCTTGTTAGAAATGTACGTTCTATTTATCATCGCTTTATTAACCAGTTAAAATTTCACAAAGCAGGATGAATTTTTTTTTCCCTACTTTTTGGAGCAATAATGTAGTGTTTCTCATTCCTAGATGAAGTGGTTTCCTCAGAAGATGTCGGGGCTAGCATTTTCAATGGACAGAAGAAGGTGCTGTATTATGCCGATGCCCTTACGGAAATAGCTTTTGTGGTTCCTTCTCCTGTGGAGTCCTTAAGTAAGAGTATTTTTTGTATAGTGCTGTTTTACGATATATTTTGGCATTCACTGGTTTGTGCAGTATTATTGCATTGTGAGAGATTCTCAAGTCTCCTAAGGCATTCTTCTGCTTCTAAGACATGATAGCTTTTAGCTTATGCAAAGGTATAGGACATTAGCCCCTCTTAACTTTCTTAAGGAAAGTAGTTAAAGACAAGCAGATCAACCCTCTCATAATATTTAAATAGCGATGGAGACCCACTCATTAATTAAAGAAAGCTTTAATTAATTTAATCAATACATAGAAGCCTATTTTCCAGTTTATTCATTAACCATGAGTGAGCCCCCACCTGCTTCCCAATTTCCATATGAGAGCCTTTATATGGAACCCCGGAGAATCTTACAATTGGAAGACTCTCATGAAGGCCTCTGGATGATTGAACACCAAGCAGGAGAAACTTCAACAGCCTAGAAAAGATAGAGATCGAGCCTGTTCTTCTTAAGGATCAGGAGTGATTATTACTTTTCAATCAGAACTCATAGTCTTATTTTACCTAAAACCTTTGATTCTTGCAAATTAAGCCCATTTCTTTGTGCCTGACCAGCCAGCAAGTAGAAAAGTATCTTCTTTTTCATTGAGACCATCCATAGGATGGGATGCTACACATCACATTTGCATGGTTTCATCTCCAGGATAATGAATTTTCACGTGACCTACCATGGCAGCCTCTTAACTTTTGTTTGTACTTGGAACCCTTGACTTCCCATCCTGGGCCCCTTCCTGTCTCATACTGTGGGGCCATTTATGTCCCTGGCAGGAGTGGCCTTCCATGGTGTAGGTCAGTATCTTACCTTTTTGTCAAGACTGTGATCTACCAGCTTTTCCAGAAGCCAGGCTTTGTCTGTCCTCTGTGGGCTGAATCCCTGCCTAATGTCTCTGGCCTAGCCTGTTAGCACTAATCCAGTCCTCTCAGAGCTAGATCCAGGTACTTGCACTGTAGTTCCCGTAATTGAGCCTTCACCTCCAGTCATGAAACATCTTCTGTGTCAGCTGTGCGCTTGTCTTCTTTCATTTTGTTTTTTATAACTTTCTGTGTGTTTGTCCCCAACCAGATCACTCCTTAATCACAGAGACTAGATCCTCCGTAGCTTTGGGATGTCCTAGTGCTACTTGGCAGCATGCTACATGATTGAATATATAATCAGAATAATTTGGAAAATAACATGACTCTTATTATGTTCCACGTTTGAAAATTTAAATACTTTGTAGTCTTACCTCAGTTATCCTGTAGAGCAGGAGCTGGCAAACTATGGCACATAGGCCAAATTCAGAACACCAAGAGGAGTTTTTACATTTTTACATGGTCGTAAATAAAATACAAAGAATATGCAGTAGAGACCCGTACAACCGGCAAAGATGAAAATATTTATATCCTGACCCATTACAGAAAAAGTATGCCGACCCATGCTCTAGAAGCAATGCTTCTAGACTAGGTTAGACTATTAGCATAATTAGTTCAAACACTTTTTGTTCCATAGAGATAGTAGGTATTATAATAATTTTTTTTCTTTACCCCGTAGCTGATTCATTGGAAAGTAACATCTCAGACCAAGATAGTGATTCAAATATGGATCTTATGCCAGGAATTCTGAAACAGCCATCCCTGACACTTGAGCTTTTCCCTAATCACACAGACAATCTTAATTCCTCACAAAGGGTAAGTCATTTTGTTGATATAGCTCCAAAAATCTATAGTGAAATGAGGGTAATTATAGAATCATACCTGAAAAGCTTTTGATTTTAACCTAGAGAGTAATTATAGCTGTACTGATTCATTAGTAGCTTCATTTTTAAAAAAAACAAATTCTTACAGCTTTCTTTTTTTTCAACTTGCAACAGGTAGTTCATCCTAAGAGAGCCTCTATTGTTTTCCTTGATTTAGCCATTCTGGTACCATGCTTGGTTCTCTTACCCATTTCTTCTCAAGCCTAGGTTTTTATTTTGTCTCAGAAATACTAAAGGTACAGCATTGGCTCTACATTTTTTCTTACCATTTCAGTGGATGTTATGTGTTTTTTCTCCTCATGTTACCTCTTAATCCTTACTGGAAAGTGACCAAAGTAAGTGATAACAAGAGTACAGGATCCATTCCTAAGTGTAAGAAGATGGATTTAAAAAAAATAACAATAAAATACTTGACTGAAGCCATTCTTTTATTGTATAAGATTTTAATTGGGGTCCTTCTATAGTGAAAATTATTTTTAGTGTAAGTACATGCTTAAAGTATATGGAAGAGGTTTTCTCCTTTAAAACTGGGAAAAAAGGTTAAGTTGTATAGGACTCTCTGAAATAGACTGATTTTGAAAATCAGGAGTTGCTCCATTTAAAAAGATTTCACAGAATACAGTTTGGAAATGAACAAGTCATTGTTGGGTAGTAATGTAGGATTTTAGCCAGATCTAATAGTCAGTGATTGGCTGCCCTTGTACTCATTTTCTGAATGCCAGCATAGTTATTCCTTAAAATCCAAAGGATGACAACTCTTAAAGCACATTGTTCTTATTTATCATATACTTTGTAGGCTACTAACAAACTAAAAAAAGAACAGTCATTATCTCAATAGATGCAGAAAAAGCAGTTTGGCAAAGTTGGAGGAAAAAAGTCACTGTGTTAGACAGAATTCTAAGATGACCCCCTGTGACTCTTGCCCTTATATAATGTCATCCCCTTGCATGTGAGTGAAACCTGTGAATATGATGAAATATCTTGTGATTATATTACATTATATAGAAAAAGGATTTTGTGAATGTAATTAACCTTATTTTGAGTTAATCAAAAGGGAAATAATCTAGGTAGGCCTGACTTAAGCACAGAAAATAATCTCTGAGTGTGGCTGGATGTGTCACTGTTTGGGGGAAATCTCTCGGTCACTCATTTCTGTGATTGCCACAATAGAAACAAGAATTGGGGGAATTGCCATGGTCTCTGGTAATCTGATAAAGACACGTATATTTTTTGTGTTAATAAAGCAATTTTATTTTTTAAATTCAACTTAGGTATGAGATTCCCTCTCGGTACACATAGCTTCGTTAAGGCTTTAGCATAAACTTAGCTCTGCTGCATGCCTTGAAAGTGATGGGGCTCAGAGTGCCAGTTGCTAACGGAGAGCCACATAGGCCTGCTAGCCTTTCAAAGAAACTTAAAGCTGATTGGGTGGGCAGGGAAGCCAGGAGAAAACTGAATAATAGTGAAGACCCAAGCAACTTTTTTTTTCTTTTTGCTGACAAAAAAAAGGAATTTTTGTAGCCTAGATTGCAGTTGGTCTGAGAACAGTTTGCTGGTGGGACATTTAAGAGATAAGGATCCCCAGACAAATTAGTGATGCTGTTGTGATGGGGAGAGCATACTGCTTTCTAGCCACATAGACAGACTCAAGTCCTTTTAAGTGCTAATTAGATATTGCCCGCAAATTTTATTTTTATTAACGTCAATTATAATTATTTGATATTCCTTGCCCTTTTTTCTTTTGAGGATTTTAGGCCTTCGTTTCCTTGTTCTAGGTTGAGATTTGATAAAGAAAGGAGCCAAAGAAGAGCTTGTTTGCAAATGTCTTTCACATAGTTTTTCTAAACTGATTTCCCATGACCTAATCCTTATGATGCTGGGCAGCTTGATGAATGTATAATTTTAGTTTTATTAAGCCCTTTTTTTTTTTTTTGCCTCCTCTTCTGCTTTTCTCTGCCCCTTGTAGCTCAGTCCCAGTTCCAGAATGAAGAAACTGCCTCAGGGTCGCCCTGTGCCTCCCCTCGGACCTGAGACAAGAGTTTCTGTAGTGTGGGTAGAACGCTATGATGATATAGGTACTGTATAAGGACTTTCTCCATAAATAAAATTATAATAGAATGACAGTGACTTGCTAAATGTCTAAAGGAGCGGCAGGATAGGCATGATGTGGTGGCCGGGAACTGGGACTGGAGTTCAGCAAGCCTGGGTTTGTATCGTAGCTCCATCACTCACTTAATTTCCTTAAGCCTTAGATTATTTATCTGTTAAATGGAGACTGTCATGGCACCTATTTATTTCATTGTCATGAAGATTCGATGAGACTAGTGAATACAGAGTCTTTGGCTATGTTTGGTATGACTTAATGATTTATTGCCAGTTAGTCCCAATCATTCACAGGACCTCTGGAAAGGGGAAGGGGGAGCACTTCACTCACCCTCTTTGCATGAACCATACTGTCTAGTTTTAACGTGAAGATTAATTTGTCCTCAGGAATTCTGTTGTGGATAAGTTCCTCATGACTTTTATATAAGCAACATAAGAGCATTAGAAAAGCATAGCCTGGAATCTCATCCAGTTCAGAGTTTGTGGAAAAGTGTGATATAGTTGCTTTTCAGTCTCTCCAAAACCCTTTCTAAGCCCTCAAAGACTACTATGTTCTCTAAAGACTCTCTGCTTTAGATGAACTTAACTAAAATGTCTTGAGAGAGAGTTATTTTTATTTATGAGGAATAGTTAGGATTATATATTGTAGGACAGCACAGACATATATATATATTTATTGCCTGCTTATGTAAAGAGATTAGGAAATTAGATTTTCTATTTGGGAAATTGGAGGGAGATATTAATTGTAATGCTATTATTTTCTTCCAGAAAACTTTCCCCTCTCAGACCTGATGACAGAAATTAGTACTGGTGTGGAAACTACTGCAAATAGTAGCACTTCTCTAAGGTACGCTCTTATTTGCTGAAGTTTATCAGTATTTCTTTAAGCACTGAGAAACTTATTTTTCAAATAAGTTGATTTCAGTTTAATCAAGAAATAGACTTAATGAAACAGAAGGGATGAAGGCAATAATAAACACAGTTAAGGAAAAAGAATCACAAATTTATAGATAAATGCACAAGGTGAACAAATTAGCAGCATTTTCAAATGGCATAATTAATTGCTATTTTATATTTATCTGCAGCAAAAAGACAAATGGAGATGTGAAGGCAATTAAATATTAATGAAGACTGTGATAATAGGGTAGCAATATTAGATGGAAGTATTTGAATTAAATTGGTCAAAACATTCTGGATAGGTAGTTAAAATATCCTCATCACATGAGCTATTTAATGGAAAAATATTTCTAAGTAAAATGTAATACTAACTTCATTATTATGGTAAGATTTCTATTTTAGCTGCCCATGCACAAAAAGGATTAAAAAAAAATGATTGCAAGAATAGTAACAGTGTATCTGTAGAGGCATTATAGTTTCAAGGTTTTTTGCTTGCTTGTTTTTGGTTTAAACAAATATTTTAAAATAACTCCAGGGGTACAGTTATCATCTTCAATTTACAGATGTGGTGAAATAGACTCATAGTGCTTATTCCTCAGCATCACAAATTCAGTAAATAAAAAAGGATCTGAACCTAAATGCTAACCTCATCTCTCATGTCTCACAGAACTACCCTTGATATCAAGTTAAACTTGATATTTTAACTTTGAATAAATTCCCTCTATTTACATGATTTGATTTGTATTGCATGTAAGATGAATTTACATTTTACAATATTTACATCTAACATTGTTAAGATTATTGTTGTAGAAATGAAGCAAGTAAAGTCGATTTGTTATAACTATAATTTTAAAATTTCTAGAACAGGGCAAGTCATCTGAAAACATTGCGTTTTTTATGCTAAAGTATTTAAAGCAAATTACAGATATCCTAACATTCTAAATATATCAGTATACATCTCTAAAAATTAAAAACACTTTTAAAATAAAGATAACATCATAATCATTAAGTTAGTAACAATTTCTAAATTTCATCTGATAACCAGTTTACATTCAGATTTCTCCGTTTTCCCGAAAACATCTTTATAGCTAGGTTTGTTCAAACTAGAATCCATTCCAGGAGCTTGATCCTGTATTAATTGCTTCAGTCTCTTTTAATTCAAAGCAGTCCTATTTCTATTTTTTCTCCATGACACTGACTTGCTGAAGAGACTAGAATAGTTTTATGAGATGGACTTTTTTAGAACTAGTTTGGAAGAGAACTTTTAAGTGTCTCATATATATATTTTTTGATCTTTTTAGGTCAACAGTTCTAATGTGATTAGACTGTAAAATTTGTATTAGAATTTGCCTTGAGGATGGAATTAGTATAGGATTGAATTTTATTTAATGTCTTGAAAAGTTGACTCATTGTTGCTTTGGGTAAAGTCACTTTACCTATATAGACAGAAAGCTCATTGTGTTGCAAAAGAAAAATACCAACCCTGACATATAGCGTCACAGACTCACACAGGTACCTCTAGATGCATTGGCATGTCCCGGACACATGATATGTAACTCAGTCTTTCAAAGGTACTCCTGTTACCTGTTCAGAGGCTTTGATGGCTTTGGCTCTGCCAAGATGTGGCCATTTATCTTCTCTGCTGAAGAGGCCCTCCCAGCCTCCTCCCCCAACCCCTGAAAACAAATTATATCAGGAGTTCCCATAATAGGCCTAAGCTATACTCCTACTTCTGCTCTCAGATGCTAGCATTGACTGCAGGGGAATTCCCTGCACTCAGAGCAGTCCACTTTTGTTCCCTACAAGGAGGAGGATCTAAGTGAAAGTCCCATGGGTGCTTGCTAGATTTGTAGCTTCCCATAGTAGCTTTCTCTGGGCCCTTTTTCCACCTCATGTCCCCAGGGGTTTTCTAAGTACATTTTAGTGCCTTTTTTCTCAGCTTAAAAGCCTGGCCCCAGTGATGAGTACTTAGGGTCAGGTGTTGGTGGAGGGCTTCATCATGGGCTCCCAGAAAGAGGACTCTGAGCAGACTGACTCGTTAGCCCTTCTCAGACCCTGCATGGCAACAGGCCCCTTGTATTCTTATATTATACATGAAAGATTTCAATACTTGATTATCTGGGGTAAAAAGAGTTTTCTTTTCTTAAGATCTACCACTCTTGAAAAAGAAGTTCCCGTCATCTTCATCCACCCTTTAAACACTGGATTATTCCGGATAAAAATTCAAGGAGCCACTGGAAAGTTTAACATGGTCATCCCTCTTGTGGATGGGATGATCGTCAGCAGGCGAGCGCTCGGTGAGGTCTTCGCATGTGGTTGGCGGGTTACGTTTTCTTTCTTTTTTTCTTTAACATGTTTATGAACCAAACAATTAAAAATAAGGAAACTGGTATTACTTAATAGTTCCCACATGTAAAAAATGCCATGATCTTATTAAAAAGGAAGGATATTTTGTCCTATTCTGAACTGCACTTAATCTAGTAAGTATGAGTACAACTATAATTCACAAACTTCCAGTATTTGGAAAGAAAATAGTTGTTTATAATCCAGGGCAGGAATTGGGTTGTCAGACTAGATTTTTACTTTATTTTTTCTTGTCATCGTGTGTTTCTTCTGACAGTTTTATCTTAGTGGACCTCTGTCTTTCTGGGGACGGGGAGTTTTGCAAATGGATTGATAATAGTTTGAATTCTGTTCACTTCAGTACTGATAGTTCACCTACCTGACTGGTTATTCACATCGATTTTAAAACCCTCTGTTTTCAAGGTTTTCTGGTGAGGCAGACTGTAATTAATATTTGTAGAAGAAAGAGACTGGAGAGTGACTCCTATAGTCCACCACATGTCCGCCGGAAACAAAAAATCACCGACATTGTCAACAAGTACCGGAACAAGCAGTTGGAGCCAGAGTTTTATACTTCACTCTTCCAGGAGGTTGGACTCAAGAACTGCAGTTCTTAGACCACCGTGTGTCTAGGAATCTTGAACTCCAGCTTGGGGTTATAATATCAAAGCAAAACAATTTGATAGGTGATCACTGTAAAAATAAAAACAATTCACTCACCAAGAGGTTACTGTTTAATCACCAAAATAGAAGAAACACATTATAAATCCATTTGATAGAAGACTTCCAGCTTTCTAGTGAAAATGGGCTCCCAGACACAATCATATTCAAAAAAAAAATATACATTTTAGCCATAAACTTTCTTTTAAAAGTAACAATTTTAGTTAAATCTAAGCCTTTTGAGGAGAAAGGCTTTTATGCATCTCAGTTTAAACACATGCATTGGTAGTTATCAAATTTGGAAATTAGAAGTTGAAGATAGTTTTATACCTCACTTTTTAGGAGGTTGTGTTCAAAATTAAAATCTGTCTCAGAATCTTCCAGGACATTTAAAGACTCTTGTTGATAGCATGGAGGAGAAGGAAAGAAATCTCAACTTTCTGTTCACTTGTAGGTCCATTTGTTATCCAGCTATCCAGTTGACAGGAAAGAACATAAATAAGCAGCCTGACATTAAAATGTTTCATATTTTCTCTCCACATTTCAAAAAATTATTCTCATCACCGCACAGACCTTTCCGAAGGCATCAGTTTCTGTGTGGCCCAGGAACAGCTCTAAGATGGAGGTATGGCCCTATCCTTTAATGGGGGTACCGATGGAGTTTGTGGAGTTAAAAGTTATGACAGCAGTGATGCCTCTACTCTCCAGGTATTGTCTAGCTTGGTGATGTAATGACAGGTTAAACGTTTGTAATTTCTTGGTAATTTCTTGGTTATGTAGTAAGAAATGTAAATTAACAACAAGGGTTGAAAATTATTTGGTTTCACCCATTGTCTCTCATTTCAGGACCAAGCAGGAGACTGTAGAGGTTTATGAAGTATTCTAATTTGGGGTTCAGGAAATAGCCTCTCACCACTACTAATTCAGATCTCTCCCAGAGAGCTACTGGATTTGATTTCATCATAATTGACAAATATTAGTGACTGCCTTCTTGGGTGGCCACTGCTAGAAATGGCTGTCGTCATATTTTCTGGATTTTGCCAGCTGAAGGCACAACAAATCCCAGCCTGGGTTTTAGACATACTTCTGTTACCTCGCTGCTACTTTTCTGCCAGGGATAAATGTTTTGAGGTAGCCAGACCCAGAACATCCTTACAAGGATGCCTGTTACAGTGCCAGAGTATACACTGCTCATTTCTCCAGTTCTTATGTGCTTTCTTCTTAGGATTATTTTACGTTAAGAAAATAAGTCACATTTAAAGTCCAAAGAGGAGTGATCACAGTTGTATAAGGGGTGATTTCACACTTGAACTCTGATGTCAGTAGATTCTGTAGGTCAGGGCTACAATGGTCTGTTTGGTTTGATGTTTTGGTGGTTTAATTAGGAAGTAGGGGGTAGTGTAGGGCTTAATTCCCTGTGCAGATATTTCTGTTCCAGAAGTATGTATTTTGTCATCTGTGAGCAAGAGATGTGGGCATAGCGGCTCTTGGTTTTAAGTTTGATGTACTTTTTTCTTCATGTTTGTTTTAAGCTCAGGTAAAGGTAACCTTCACCTTCTGTGACTCCAGTTTCCATTCAGGGTATAATGTTATTCAGTAATTAATTTTCTTATTAATCTGGGCAATAAATTGATGTTTCCAATTGGTAGCATAGGGGGAGGAGGATGTATGATAAAGTTTAGCAAGTTCTACCCTAAAAATGTTTTAGTAGCTCAGCAGGTATAGGTGAGGTTTATCAACTTTCATGGAAATTCCAAATTGATGGTTCAAGAGAAAAATGGGCCCTTGTTTTAGTGGATGTGAACAAAGAAGGCTACAAATCAATGAGCAACTTATAACTTTCCAGAGGTTAAAAATAACTGATGTAGGTATATTTCCACAGTGTAGTTTTTCAAGCAAAACTTTTACCTTTGGCTTAGTTTTACATTTCTGCTCAGCCAAATGTTCTTTGGTGTGCATGTTGGGGGTAGGCTTCCTGATCCTGTAATTTGCTCTAATTTCTGGCAACTCTGTAATTCAAATGGCTTTGATAAGTGGAGAACCATGTTGAATGCAATTTGTGATCTGAAAGACTTTATGCTCTCCCAGGGAAGGAGGGATGGATCCAGGATTATGCAGCCCCCAAAGGCTTGAAGTCCCAGTGTATAAGGCACAGACAGAGTATGGGGCATACAGGTGCTGTTTCCTTCTGCTCAAAATAACATCTATCTAAAAATGGGAGTGTGGTAAGAACCCTTGAACCTTTCACTAGTATGGGTTTGAGTTCGTGGTCACTGAGTTCATCTGCCTTTGTTGAAAGTCTTTGACTAGAATAATGGCAGTCATTAGTAGTCCACTTGGTAAGTTTGCTAGCATGTGTTTGGGACAAGCTGGGACACTTGGGTCTGTGGCTTAAACAGTTTAGTTGCTACATGTGACAAGTGCACCAGGAGGTGACGGAGCCTGGCATTCAGAGACAAGGACAGAGGCAGGTAGTCTCTCATACTCCTTTTTCACATATGAGGGGCTTTCCTCCTCTTCTCTATCTGGGAGCCCGGGGACAATTAGCAGGGCTTTTACTGTTTTAACCCTTTCCTTGCTCAGCCAACTCTCCCTTTTGTCCAGTGCTTCCTCCTGAGGCCCCCCTCCTACCCATTGGCCCTTTGGCAGTAATAGTTACAGAAGGTTGTCCCCCTTCTGCCCTGGCCCCGCACATACACTCACACACACACCTATCCACACCGTCCTCCATCTCCAGGTCCTCTACTTCAGGGCAGGCAATTCTCCTCTGGACTCTATATTTATAAATACAGAAACCTACATCTTTGGCCAGTAATGTCATGAGGCCTTCACGGGTGGTTACTTCTGCATACACTGAGGAAGTATTTGTTAGAGAGGCAGAGACTTCGAGAGTTATTTATTTCTACTAGAAGATGGAACTTTACCCAAAGTGGGAGTCCACCTTGCTCAGACATGTTTTGTGATAGGTGGTAAAAAAATGTATCAGAGGTCATTTGACACTCCCGCTGGCAGTAGTTCTCCATTCAGCATTTTAAAAACCCATTCACATTATAGCTTCCTAAAAAGAATCGATTTATGTTTACATGAAACAGTAAATTGTATTATGTGAACTATTGTAGGGATTTCCATGACAGCCTCTTGTCCTGAGGTGGAGAGACTGGAGGTAGTCCACTCGCTCAGTGTGGAATCAGACTGTGGGTCCTCAGTAGCTAAAGAAGCCATGTACTGTATAGTGTTTTTCTCAGTATCAACTCATGTTCTTCAGATGCTTTTCTTTTTTTTAACGGTGAGGGAAAAGGTATAATTTGGGATTCCACAGTGCCTTGCATATAGTAGGCGCCCAATAAATATTTGTTGAAGAAAACCAAGTTTCCCAAGTCCTTGTCTCTTGCAGTGACCAACAGCATCTCCTCCGAAGGGCTTGGC
Source organism: Pteropus alecto (assembly GCF_000325575.1). Classification (NCBI taxonomy): domain Eukaryota; kingdom Metazoa; phylum Chordata; class Mammalia; order Chiroptera; family Pteropodidae; genus Pteropus; species Pteropus alecto. The sequence continues at coordinate 23,904,213 of NW_006442491.1, forward strand.
GGTTGTGGCTAAAAAATAAGCAGTATCATTATTTGCTTGAAATCATATATACAGTTTGTATGAATTTCGGTATGTTGCCAAGACATCTTTTTCTTATTGTATTTTCTGTAAATATTGCTGGCACTGAACTGTACAGGCGAAATGTAAATGTGAAGGTGAACCCGTGTCCCCCGCCTCCTGTGTTTTCTCTTCGTTGGTTAGGGAAGAAGGCCCAGAGGCTCGTTTGTATTTATGCCGATCCTTTGTCCAGAAGAAACCCATGGAATATTGAATGTAATACATTTAGTCAATTAAATTTTAAGGAGATTCTTATCTAACAGCGTGTGTGCTTTTGTTTACAGGCCAGGCGTTGGATTCCTGCATGGGTGTTCCTGATTTACTTACTCTCTCCAGAGGGGTTCTGCTCTGCTCTGCTCTGCTCTGGCTGCCCTTCATAATTCAGATGTGTGGGTTTTCACCCTAGTTTTATAGAGTTTTCATCAATACTTAAAATTTGATTAATTTAAAAAAAAAGTATTTGGCCCTCTATGCTAGAAGGTGTTTAATTAAAGCACCGCCAGCAGAGACCCACCTTACAGAAGTTAGCAGTTGCCAAGGGCTGGCGGGTCTTTGTGTCTTGGGAACACAGAAATGCCAGCTATACTCTTTGCCTGCAGAAAATCTGACTCCTAGGGCTAGCCAGTCAGGGATGGGGAGAGAGGTTGCCGGCCCCTCTTCTACCCCTTTAAGTAGGGTTGGCTGCAGAGGGTTCCATGGGTCCAGTTTGACACTTCAGCGCCTAGATCACACATGGTGCAGGGTTTGTACCACTTTGGGAGACAGTGATGTGTGCCTTTGCCAAGAGCCAGCCCCTCTAGCCTGGCACTAACTCCAGGTGACATCAGTGTGTGGCCCCCTGAACTATGCCTGGAAGCCAGGCCTGGGAGCTGCCTCCCAGGTGTGTGTTCACACGTGTCCTGCCTGCTCATCACAGGACCCCCAGCTGTGCCCTGGTGGCCAGGGAATGTTCCCTGGGCTGACTGCACAGTGGCCCTGTTTTGGCATCGGGCAAGAAAATGTGTGTTCAAACCTTTCCCACCTGTGCTGTCCAGTTCTCTCTGACCTCAGCCCTTCAGGACCCAGTGCCAAAAAATCACCCCTAACCCCAACCCAGACCACCTAGCTCCTGGTCTTGGCCTCTGGGCCTCGAGTGGCCCGCCCACCGGGGCACTGTGCTGCTTGGATGTGCATTCTAATACCATCTGCCCAGACAACCTCTTCTGGGAACCTTGATCATCCCACAGCTGGGCTAAGACACGTCTAAACCCACTGGCCCTCTAACCCCCTGCTCTCCTCGCTCCGTTTTTCACTGTGGCTGGCCCTTTTGGGCTGGTGGCTTCCTATAAGAGAGTCCTTCTACCCCATGACTTCTTTTAGGTCTACCACCCACTTCTTGGCAGCCACTCCCCCATCCTGGAGCTGGGTCTGCCCAGCTTTCCAACCTGTGCTCCACAAAATGCTGTGGTCTCAAAATTAAGTCTGCATCAGACTGGTTGCTCATTACTGTGTCAAGTCCTGAGCCTCAATCCCTACAGGTTCTGACTCGAGGGAGCAAGGCGAGTGTGGAAATCAGCATGTTTCGTAAGCACTCGCGAGCTCCCACCCACCTGCCAGCAGCAGCCGAGGCAGGTGGTCCGAGGACCCTCTTGGAGAATACCGCGCTTCTGCCTTTCCCTCCACAAGCAGCAGCCCTTCCTGGTGTGGGCTTCCCATGCTAGTCAGGCTCCCAGCCTGGCCGGAGTTCCCCTCCAGCTCAGGGACTGTTCCAGAGCGTCCTTCCTGCCACAGGGCCTGGCACATGGAGGTTTACTAACTACTTCATGAATGAATGAATGAATGAATGAATGAGTATATGAATGAATGACAGGCCAGGTGGGAGGAGATAAGAATGGCATTTGGGAGTATTTGCCCACTTGGGAGATAAAGGAACAGGGTTAAAGCCTAAAGGCCCCTCACTGAAAACCCTAATGAGGAGAGGTGCTGAGGCTCCCGGATTAAATACACATTTACTGAGGACCTGCTATGTGTTAGGAAGTTTTTAGATGGCAGCCCAGTGACCCAGTCTGGCTCAGCAGACTTGTTTGATTTGGCCAACAATGTTTTAGTGTTCAACATTTTTAAACTGGGAAATTTCACATAAATATTTAAGATTTTTTGGCTTTCTTGGAATAAGTCAGGAAAGCTGGCAATATTGAACTTGCATTTCTCACATTTCAGTTACTGGCTGGAGCTATAACATCTGCTTGCTTTAGATGCACTAAGCTCCATCCAGTTTGCACAGTTCCCACCACTCCCACAAAGTGTAAATGTGGGCACATGTAGCCAAGATTTTGGAACTGGGGACCGGGCTGGCTCCTGGAGGAATCTTGAGACCTTAGATCTATGAATATCCACCTGGGGGCAATGTTTACTCCAGCACTTACTTTTCTAACTATTGGAAGCTTGGTGAGGTAAGATTTCCATCCTGCAAGAGGAACCCAATAGCATCTTAGCAGGGATTCATACCCAGGCCTACCCGTCTGGAAAGCCTCAACATTTATTCTCACTGCTCTGGCTCCTGACCGTTCAGCCAAAACAGCTCTCCCTTCGCCTGAAGGACACTGTGACTTCCTTGTTACATCACCGGCTCAGTCACAATTGGGCTGAAGGCAGAGCATGGCCCAGCCCACCAGGTCCCCGGGGCAGCCCTGCCAGCTCAGCCCAGGCTGGCCCAGCTTAGCCACATATGCACCATGAAGTACCCTCTGGTGCCGCTGGTGAACGACCTCACGTTTTCTTTCCTGGTTTTCTGGCTCTGCCTGCCCGTGGCCTTGCTGCTGTTCTTGTTGATCGTCTGGTTTCGCTTCTTACTTAGCCAAGGTGAGTTTGCCCAGGTGGGGCCCTAATCCTGGAGCTGGGCATGGGGTCCAGAAACTACAGCAGAGAGAGGGACTTCCTTTGGGCATTTTCATTGCTGGCTCAGAGTTGACAGGTGGTACCTGAAAGAGAAAAGGACTGACCTGATAAGAGTTTCTTAACCTGGAATCCCAAGAATGAGTCCCCAAGTTTGACTAGGAGGCAATATGTTATGTGTGCACATCTGTGCTAGGGTCACTGCTAGCACATAAGATCTTCGGTGTTAGTAGTGGCCTTTGGAAAGAGGTGGACCTTTGGGTAGATGAATTAGTAAAACATGCCCTTCCTGTGAATGCAGCCAGGGCACAAGGCTCAGTGAGCAGAGCATGGTCTGGATTTCAGTCCTCACCCCCTCAGCTCAGTGATTTTGTACAATAAACAACTTGTACAGTGGGGTATGGCAGCCTTGGGTATTTGTCAGAGGTCCAGTAACACACTGTTTTCTGCCTAGACCATACATCAGAGAGGATCTGGGTTTCTCTGAGACATAGGATCACTGATGAGCTCAGCGCGCCACCGAGAAAAGCAGGAGGCAGGGCATAGCTGGCCGAGACGGAAGCCGGGGGCTGGTAGGCAGGGGTGCAGCCTGGCCACATGGCACAATGACACTCTGCCCTGTCAGGTGTCAGGCATCCTGTCTCCCTGGGCCTCTTCCTAGGGACTGCTTGACCTCCCACCTGCTCCTCAGCCCCATAACCTTTGGCCTACTGGGCAGGTGCTGCCACCTCTGATCAGATAGCATTGAGACAGGATAAGCAATTCACTCCCTAACCTGCCCCATGACTTCAGATGTGGGGGCTAGTCATGACAGAATTATTAGCAGTTCCTGGGAGACCTTCCAGGAAATGTTTGTTTAAAGTTATGATCTCCTCATTCTCAGGATGAACCACAACGCTCCCTGAGGGGTACATCTCAGGCATCGGGCTGGTGGCCGGTGGAGGTCAGCACTTATCTGTATGGTGGCTATAAAAGCCATCTGTCCAGGGTCTAGAAGATGTGGGCGCAGATTTCAGCCTTGCCCCTTAGTAGTTCATAATAATAGCTAACCTTTTTTTGAACACTGTGTACTAGGCCTTGTGTTAAACACTTGATGTGTATTATTTCATTTAGTCCTCGGGGTAACCCTGTGAAGTAATGCTTATTGTATAATTGAGGAAACCGGCTTGGAGAGGAGAAGCAACCTGCCCAAGGTCATACACCTATGAAATACTTAAGAGTGCTGATTGTCTGGCTCTGCCACCTACCAGCTGTGTGGCTTTGGGCAAGTCTTTTCAGAGCCTTAGTTTTCTTATCTATAAAATGGAGATAATAATTGGTCCCTACTTCTGGGGCTGTGGAGAGATGCACATCAACAGCAGGGCACACAGTATATGCACACACATGGCACATAGTAGGTGCTTGTAGGCTGAGAAGTAATCCAGTTAATGTTGGTTTTGTCAAGGTAGGAGGAAGTATAGGAGTGGCTTTGGATGGCTTCTCTGGAAGTGGGGTCACTTTACCTAAGGTCTAAGGAACTAGTCTCCAGTAATTCATTCTCCTCGGAGGCCCTGCTCTAAAGCCATCCGCCACCTGCCCTGCCCCACCCTTTCTCACACTTTCTCCTGAGTGGCTGTTTACCCACCGATGCCTTATGTGGCACTAAGAAATAAGCCCTTTTATTAATTTTGCAATGGACAGAAACTGTCCTTAAAGTGAGGTTAGCAGCCCTCCCTCAGAGTGCCTGTCTTCTTGGAACTCTCAGTATCATTGCATGTGTTTTGTCCTTGTGCCGGGAACTGGTCCAAACCCCAGGATCTGGGGCTTGCAACACCCTAGCCTGTGGTTTCCTAGTCTGCTATGGAGTCACTTTGGCCTGGAAACTAGGATGAAAAGCAGACAAGAGTAGCTCTGATTCTGCCTCCCCACCCCTGCCTGGCCTGCTTGGCAGGGCAGATTCTGGGCCCAGGAAGCAGAGGGTTGACCAGCAAGTGCCATGTGGCCCTCAAGGACATGATTTCCCAAGCCGAGCGGGGAGCAAGTGGAGAGGAAGAGGGAGCTGCCTGGTGAGACCGAGCAGCACTGAGGCAAGGAGAGATGGTGGGCAGCTGAGCCCTGGGGAAGCTGGCCATGGGGACAACAGTAGTCCTTAGCCATCACGTGGCGGGGGGCGTGGTGAGGATGAAGCCACACATGCCCTTCAAGGAGAGTATGCACTGCCAAGGATATTTCCTTTGCAATTTGAAAGGAAATTGCAGAAAGAAAGAAGACCTTCAAAGAAATGGACTTTAAGGCTGAAACAGAGAAGTAGGCACCATAGGCCATGCCCATTGAGGGTCCTGCCCACCCCTCATGCTGGTCCTTGGAACGAGTTGTTAATTTTGAAGCTGCCTTTGAGTTCCCAGGCTTCCAACAGGTGCACCCAACAGAACTACCCAGGACTGTGGAGAGAGAGGCAGGTTTGAGTCCAGCACAGCTACTTCCTGGCTGCGAGCCCAGACGTCACCTTCCTGAGCCTTCCTCATTACAGAACTCAAATAACACCAGTCGTTGCCTCAGGAAGTTGTTAAGAGGATTAAATAAGAAAATGCATGTAAAACACTTAGAACATAGAATGTGTCAGAAAATAATCACGATGTCTAGAGAACAACAGTCACTCCAAACCATTGTGCTGATTTTTAACTCATAATAACCGCCAACATTGTTGAACACCTGTTTTACATGTCTTACTTCAGTTAGCCCGCCTCATAGAAGAGGCTACTGTTATGCCCATTTTATAGATGAGGACATTGAGCCTCAGCCTCATCCGTCTCCTGTTCTTGGTCTGCAATCTGAGGGCTCTCTTCAGCCTCCATTACTTCTCTGCAACCAGTGAAACGAGTAGGCGTTGTAAGAAAAATAATAATCTCCCCTCCTCCTCTCTTTTTCACCACGCCTTCCCAAGGTAAGCCATATCAGCAAGCTCATGCACCTGTTTAATGGTGCATGTAGGCTTTCCCCAAAAAATTTAAAAAAAAAATGGGGGAGGGGGTGTTGTTTTTCTAAAAAAAAAAAACAAAAAAAACAAAAAAGGGATTCTACCATAAACATTTCTCCACAACTTGCTTGTAATACATCAGACATCTTGCAAGGGGAAAGATACAGACCAAATGCAGTTGTTTCAACAGCTTCTTGACACATGCCATTGGATGATGGGCCAGGTGTCCATCTGGTGGTAGTCTGACATACGTCAGCCATCCAGACCTCTCATGATGGACGTGCATGCACATGGTTTCCAGAGTGTTTTATTGCTTGTGTGTGTTTTACCACAAAATAGTGCTGAAATGGAAATCATTGTACATATGTACTTAGATATGTGTTAATGAATGGACTGGTGGACAAATGGATGGTTTGTGTCTCCTCGGTGCCCTGTTTCTGGACCACACCCAATACAGGTAGTCATTTGCTCACCTCTAGGGTCCTTCCCTGTTTTGTAGGTGGATATGGCCACTTTCTGAGTCTCAGAACAACCTTTTTTTTTTTTTTTTTTTTTTGATCCCTGGTCACATTTAATGCTATGAAATTTTCCTGAGGTCTCAGGGCTGTCCCATATGTCATGACTCTGCCTTGGTCCCCTGGCCTCAGACAAGGCTTCAAGGATGCCCAGGCCTGGCAGGGGACTTCTTTTGGGTCAGGGTAGGAGACAGGATGTGACCACCCAAGGGGCCTTGTCTCATACCTCCACAGATTCAGAGGAAAATGACTCAGATTTATGCTTTGATTGGGAGCCCTGGAGCAAAGGCCCAGCCAAGTTTCACTGGGACAAGACACGCCATAACCAAAAGGAGGAGAGGCCGGGCTGGTGAGCCTGTTCTGCCAGGTGAGGCCCTTCAGAGAGGTGGGGTTAGGGGGGCAGCCTCAGAACCTGCCCACAGCCTTGGGCAGCCAGCCATGTGGAGAGCCGGCTCCCTTCACCATATTGGAGAGCTCGCCACCTCTGCCATGTCAGAGAAGCTTCTGCCCCATTGTGTGCGAGACCTGTTTTTGCCATGTTGGAGGACCAGCCACCTCTGCCATGAAGAATTTTCTTGCAAATGTCCTCCTACCTTTCACTTCTTGACCTCACCTCCCTCAACTCTCCTCAGGGACTTGGCACTGACTGCTCCCGCTGCCTGGAGCCCTTCTCCCCTAGACGTCCACTAGTACACTCCTTTACCTCTGGGATTTTGCTCAAATTCTCTTTTCCAGCAGGGTCCCCCTGACCTCCCTCTAATATAGCCATCTCTCCCCGGCTCCATGACCCCCTTACTATGCTCTCCTCCTTTTGTCAAAGATAAAGCACTGATCACCTCCTGACCTGCTCGATGATCAATGTGTCCAAAGCACCCATAGCAATGCCTGACACATAGTGAGGGCTCAACAGATATTTGTAGAAAGAATGACATGATGACAATGATAATAATAGTAATAATAATAGTAATAATAGCTAATACTCATTGCGTGCTTACTAGGTACCAGGACCTGCGCTATGCATTTCCCTTCTACAAGCTCATTTATGAAATCTTACAAAGAGGATATGACTTTTACCTCCATTTTACAAATGAGAATGCAGAGTGGCAGTGCAGTTAAGTAATTTGCCCAAAATGACAGAGCTCCAGTGCTCATTGCACACCTTGGAGACCTCATCCATTCTAATGGGTCAAACGCCATCTCTATGCCAATGACCTCCAATGTGTGTATCTTGCTCTAATCTTTCTTCTGAGTTCTATTATCTATATGACACCTTTTCATGGCTAGGATGGGATTTTTATTATTATTATTATCATTCCTTTCGCTCGCTGCCCAACAGAGCAAGACACAACACATGATCTTCTGCCAGCTTTTCTCCGTCTCCATGAACAGCACTACCATCGATGGGTCTAGTCGTTTGAGCCGTACACCTTGGAGTCAGCCTCATGCCTTTCTTTCTCTTCGACCCCACGTCCAGTCCCACCCCAGCCTCCATCTCTCCACGTGTACTTCTCTCTGTTCCCAGAGGCACCACAGCCTGTGCTAAGTCAGCACTATCAACATGTCACTAAGTCCCTACTCTGCCCACTGTGGGTCACGGCTTGGAGCCCCTGCCTGTCTGGAGGAAGGAGGTGGAGGCGAGAAGCAGGGACCCTCACTCACCCTCAGTTACAGTGATTCTTAGCCTTTCCAGGTCACGACCTTGACAGCGAAGGGCCCTTTCCCCAGACAAACACACACATGCCCATGCACTCAGAGTTTTGTGTGCAGGGCTGGCCCCATGGGGTGTGACTTGTGTGGTCCCACAACGTCCCACGTTTGGAAGACTCGTGCTTGGTGTAATGCTCTGCTGGCGCTGTCTTGAACTTTTTAACGTTGGGCCCCACGTATGATGTGTCCTGTCTCGTTTGTGTACAGTTAGTGGGGTTAAAAAAAGAAGATATTTGAACTCTGCTTGGGAACTCTGTCCCATTTATATAGAGCCTTCCCTACCCCCATGTTGTATCTGTTCTTCTCTTACTCTCATTCCATTGTTGTCCCTATACCCAGCCTGCCCTTTGTTCCCAGCTTGGTTTTCCTGGAGTCAGCTGGGCGTTGGCAATGGCCGAAGCGGATGGGAGAGACTCGCCGGGGAGAAAAGAGGATTTTGGCAAATGAGGTCTTTCCCTCAGACCCTCACCTCATCCCCTCCACCAATGGACACGCGAATGCCTCCAGAGGACCCAGCTGTTCTCCATTACAGACGACCCCACAAGCCCAAGTCTGTGAAGATGGTATAAGCAGTGCACGGGGAGTAGCTGGCCAACGGAACTCAGAGGCGGTCCTAGGGCAGGGCTGGGCCAGAGGATGTGGGTCCGTAATAAAGAAAGCGGGGGATTCTGATGCTCAGGAGACTCCTGGCAAATGTGCTGGGCCTGGCCAAGTCCATTCATTCAATAGGCCATGGAGCCCAGGCCTAGCCCTGGCACCAACCTGAGCCATCCCCAACTCCCTTGGGACCCCTGACCCTCCTTCCCATCTGTTCAAAGGGCTGGGCGGTCGATCTTGCTGATTTCAAACCCTCTCCTTGATTAGCCTTCAGATTGATTTTAATAACAAATATTGGTTTTATAAATATCTGTAGAGTGCTTACCATATATACCTAGTTATGCTAAGACCACAGTAAGTGTTTAATGAGCACTCACTGTGTCCTTGAGCTCTTTTCTGTGTGCTTGATACACATTATCATTTTTAACCATCACAAGATTCTATGAGGTAGGTCTTTGGTTATTCCTGTTTTGCAGATGGGGAAACCAAGGCACAGAGTAGTCAACCAAATGGCTGATTCACAATGGTCAAATTGGGATTTGAACCTAAGCCCTGTGACTCCAGGGTTGGAGTGTTGTGCGGGGACCTGGGGCAGGCACTTTGAAGAAGCCCCAATCTCTCCATTCACCCCCACTGGCTACCCAGAGGTACCCAGGGCTGGAGAAGGGGACAGGTCCCCCTGGGTATTACTGGGTATCACCTTCATCCCCTTTTACTCTCACCTCACATCCCACCAGCCACCACAAGGCATTTAAAATGTCCAAAGGAGAGAGAATGGAGCCTAAATTATTAGCTGGCCTCCCAGACTTTGGTCTCCTTGGCTCTGCTCTTTCTGTTCTATTAGTCTGATTGCTTCATCCAACATGTCCCTCCCCTGCTTAAAGCCCTCTATGGCTCCCCATGTCTCCAGGATCAGGTCTGAGTTCTTTGTGTGGTGAGAGAGCCACCCTTTGGGTTCTGAGCCCCACTGAATGTGCTGGACCAGGTTTCTGTTCTTACCAACAAGGCTGCGGCGAACGCCCTTGAACTTACACTTTTGTATACAAGTCTGTTTCTATCTACGAGATAAATCCCGAAGGGAGAAATTGTTGCATATAAGATTTACGCATTTACATTTTGCAGATATTGCCAAGTTGTCTTAGCAAAAGGTGACACTGAGAGTGTACAGAAAAGTGCCTGATTTTCCAGGCCTTTGGCCCACTGTACACCCCCTAACACACACACACACACACACACACACACACACACACACACCCCTTTTTCTACCTATGCTTTGTTCCGGTTGATGAGCTTTTGTCAATGTTGTGTTTTCCCGGCATTGAATAAACACTTTTGGTAACAAACTTCCCTATGGCCAAAGCTTCTCCCTGGCTTGTCTGGCATTTTCTCTAACCACCTTGCTCTGTGGTGTCCCAGGAACAGCTCAGCTGGCCATTGTCCCCCACCGTGCGGTCAAGGGCTGTCAGGGATTGTCCAGCCTCAGCGTTGACCTAGAAAATCCACGGGAGTCACCACCCACCCCCGCAGTCCCCAGGCACTCTGGAGGAGCCTCCAGGGGGAGCTCAGTCCCTACGGGGAAAGTGAGCACAGCTAAGCTCTGCGGAGGACGGCTGGGCCTACTCCTAGAAGCACCTTTGGTAGATGGCAGGGGAGACAGCTCCTCAGGGCTCCTGGCAGGTAAGCAGCTCTGGATGGTGGTGGGGGCCATGGGGAGATGCCCTCCTGCTTTGAGTGGGGGGCCGAGGCCCTGGGCCTCTGAGGGTGTGGTTGGAGGCCCCTTCCTGGCCTTTTGTCCTGTTAGACAGGAGATGTGCGTGTGTGTACATGTGTGTCTGATAAACACACGCCGTGATTCTCTAGTGATGGGCTCCCTGAGAGACATCACCCCCATATAGCAGTCACGGCCGTGTGTCCGCCACCGTGCTAAGTGCTTCCCACATGTCGTCTTATTTGATCTTCACAACAGCCTGGTGAGGTGGGTCATGGTTCCATTTTTAGATAAGGAAACTGAGGGTCATAGAGGTTAAGTAACTTGCTCAAAGTCACACAGCCTGGAAGCAGCCTATTTTTCTGACTCTTAACTGAGATGTGTTTCTCAAGATCCATATAATGTCCCTGGCTCTTCCTGGACTGGATCAACGCAGCTTAAGGTTGTGGTGTCGAAGTTTGCAGTGAACACAAGTAAACTTGGAACAGTAAGTGTACACGTCTCCCGAGCTCAGGGAGCTGGGAGGACAGTCGCCATGGCATGATGGGGGCGCTGCAGGGACTGTCAGAGAAGCAGGAACCATCTGATGGTCTGTGGAGCTCTCATCGTGACACATCTCCAAGGCCTGTCATAGTTCCAGAGTCTGCAAGTCCAGAGTCCAGGTGCTGGCAAGGCCAGGCTCCCTCTCAGCCCGCAGGGGAAGAAAACTTCCTTGCCTCCTCCAGCTTCTGGCAACTCCAGATGTTCCTCAGCTCGTGGCTGTGCCTCTCCAGTCTCTGCCTCCACCTTCACGGGCCTGCTCCCTGCGTGTCCCATTGTCTTCTCTCTGCACGTGTCTATCTCGGCCCGAATTTCTCCCCTTTTTAAGGGCCGGTCACTGGATTAGGGGCCATCCTAAGGGGGGCATTTTAACTTGATAACCTGTCAAGACCCTGTTTCCTAATGAAGGTCATATTCTGAGGCTCTGGGGGTCAGGTCTTGCACATATAATCCCGGCGGGACACAGTTCATCCCCTAACCCTCTCTTTGTGAGAACTGAATGTAGTAACACACGTAAAGCTCCGAACACAGTGCTCCCTAAATCGTATCCATAAGAAAAGCTCCTGGGTGCTCGGCACCTGTTATCCCACTGAATCCTCGCAACCATTGAAACGATGAGGAAGCTGGGACTCGGAGAAGTTAAGGCATTTGCATGAAGTCACACAGCCTAAGTGGCAGAACCGAGGATCAACCCCAGGCCTATAGGAGGCTCCACTACATCACACAGGGCATGACAACACAGCAGTGGGGAGTGGGACCTGCTTGGAGGGATAGAAAGGCAGGGAGGAAAAGCTGAGCTTTCTGGGTCTGAGGGGCATGAACCGTTCTTGACAGGGAGCGGGTGGGCTGGCTCTCAGGCTGCCCGGGGAGGTGCTGGCAGGCCGCCAGGGTTCAGGGCCGCCAGGTCTGAGTCACTCTGTTGTGACCCAACCGGCCCGGCCGATACTCCAGGGCTGGGAGCGGGCCAGCTGCGGCTGAGGAATGTTGCCCAGAGAGTGGACACACTTCACTTCATTGTCAGCACACGGCTCTCCAGGAAGCCGAGAGGCGGTGCTTCCTTACAGAAGCTTGAAAGGCCGAGGCTACTCTCTCTTTCTCTCTCCCTTCCAAGGGAAAAAAAAAGTCAAGATTTTCTGTTCAGGTACGAATGTATTGACACACTCAAGCATCTATTTATTTATTCACTCACTCATTTACTTATCCATCCATTCACCTAATGGCTCACTGATTCTATGCCTTCATTCATTCACTCATGCTCACATATTCACTCTTCCACCTATCCATCTATCATTTATCCATTCTTCATTCATTCATTATCCATCTATCCATCCATCCATCCATCCATCCTTTATTAAGTACTTACCACGTTTTCCGCACAAAGCCGCTCATTCCTTCCAAAGTACTTTTCTACCCACTTTTACTGCTATTTCAACTTGCATGTTGAGAGGGAAATCCTGTGTACCAATGGGACCCCCCGATGCTTGGCCTTCTGGTGGTGTGGTTCCCGAGTTCCCCCCTCAGGAGGAAGCTTGGGAAACATGGACAGTCGGTCACCTGCACAGCCTTAGTCTGCATGTGAGAGCCAGTGACGGCCTGCCGAGACTTGGGGCTCCCGAGGGCCGTTTGTCCTGTGGACCCCTTCCCACATTTTGATGCCAGGACTGTGCATAGTCCTGGGCGCTGTGTCTCCAGGAGGACGACTTCCGGTTATTGGGCTCCTGTGGATCTGCGCCCCTCCTCGAGGAACACCGTGGGGCTGCTCTTCTTGGTGCAAAGGCAAATACGCTGCCTGGGAGGGTCACTGACACCCAGAGCCTTAGACTAGGGCGGGCTGGGCCAGGGCAATTCAGGGGAGACCACAACATTCTGTCCCAGCCAGAGAACAGTGTAGAGACTTCTGGCCCAGAACAGATATAGAAATAGGACACAAGCTAGGGAAGCCAGGAGGAACAAACCCTCAAAAAAATCATTCCAGGCTACGTGTGGGTTCCCAGGGAGGCCCTTCCCATTTCCTGCTCCCTTAGCTTCCATCCTCCCTCCCCACACTGACTCTGCCTTTTTCACACTCTCTACACACTCCTGCTGGCTTGCTTTTCTGTTTCCTGGCAAATGTCACCGTCCCCATTTTACAGAGGAGGAAGCCAAGGCTCAGAGAAGGTGGGAGACCTGTTCAAAGGCACAGAGGCTGTGGCCAAGCCAAGGCAAAGACCCCTGGGTAATAGATTATTTTTTCCATCCACATTAGGTATTTTATTAATGTAGTTTTATTTAAAATCAGTTGTCTGTAGGTAATAATAATGGCAATACAAATCGTATTTGATGACAGTTTTTTAAAGGTGCTATTTCTACTTTACCTCAGTGGAGGCAGGTGGGCAGGGCTCAGGGGTGCGTGTGTGTGTGTGTGTGTGTGTGTGTGTGTATGTGTGTGTGTGTGTCTGCTTGTAGGTGGCCCTGGCTGAGCCAGCCCTGCCAGGGAGGAGGTTGGACAACTGTCCCGGTGTGGGGGTGTCTGGGAACTGGGCGTGCCACAGGTGCCACAGAGGCCCAGCAGCCTTCCTCCTTCTCGAATTGCGATTGAGTCAGCTCCACAGCAGCAGCAGCAGCGCAGCGGCTGGCCTGGTCGCTGTGAGGGTTCCAGCCCATGGCAGAGCCTGCCCTTCTCCCTGCCGCCCAGATGAAGAGGCTGGCCCCGGTGTCACTGGCCTCACCATGTCCCCGGATCCCACGGGCCCGCATCGCCAGGCAGCCGGGGCGCTGTGCCTGGCGCTGGACTGACCTGGGCTGCAGGTATGGGAGTCCCAGGAGGGGATGGGAGAGGTTTGGGCCATTGGTGTCTTAGGGCCAAGGCTGAGGAATGAGGGGACCAAGCTGAGGGCCTACTATGTGCCAGGGGTCTATGTCATCTAAGTCTTCATAACACCCCTGTGAGGCAAAGTTCCCTTCCCATCCTACAGAAGAGGAAACAGAAGCTCTGAGAGGTCAAGTAAACCGACTGCCGGGTGGTGGAGGTGTGTTTCAAACCTTGGTCCGTGGGACCCCAAATCCAGACCCTTCCTGGGATACGACACTGCCCTGGCCTCCTGCTGCTGGCCTCCGGCTGCTGGCCTCCTGTAAGGGTCACCGATTTGGTGATTCTTAGAAATGTGAGTGACCCTCATTATATGCTGTTTCCCCTTCTCCTGGATGTAGGGAGTATTAGGGGGACCCTGGGGTTTATTTGGGGTTTGGGATTCAGGACCTTAAGCTATGGAGCCTCAGCTGGGTCAGTGTGGCTGTGTGGTCACTTGGGCTGACAACTGTGTCCCTCCTCCTCCTTGCTCAGCCTGCCTCTGACAGCCAGGCCAGAAGTTTTAAAAAGTCATTTCTCCCCATGTATGATTTCAGCATATTACAATATGATTGTTACAGAAATTTAAACGGTGCAGAAGGATCTATGCCTATTCTCCGAAACTTACTGTTTAAATTTTAGCATATACCTGAGGGGAATTTTTTGACAAGTATAAACCAATACTTACGTGGTTCTACACAAATAGGATCATGCTACCTGTGTGCTTCCAGGCGTCCTTTGATCCCCTAATTAGTGTTATGGACATCAGTGATATAAAGATCTAACTTGTTCATTTTAATGGCCTCCCAGAATCCAGCTTTATGGATGTCCTTTGGTTAATTTGAACCAATCGATGTCCTAGCTAATGGACAATTAGACTGGTTCCAATATTTAACGATTCTAAGCAATACTTCAATGAACGTCTTTGAGGATTTGTGTGGGTAAAAGTCATTTCTGGAAGGGTAATTGCAGGTTTAAAAGAAACAATTGGAATTATGAGAGATCCTGCCCAATCACAGTCCAAAAATGTTCCAGCTCAGAACATACCTACAGCAGGGAACCTCCCTTTGTCCCACTCATTTCCACCCAGGACCTGAGGACCGACCGTGGCCTGTATGTGGAAAGCAGATTTGGGGAGTAGGAAATCCTGATCCTGGAATAACTGAGCCCACAGAGCTCCCTGACGCGGGAACAACTTCTAGGCCCAGGGAAGAGGCAGCGAGCTCGGGGAGATCATTTGATTCACAAAGCATATTCAATGGGCTCCTATGCATGGCAGGCCCAGGCCAAAATTACTCAGGATATGTGATTTTATTGAGAATTGATCTTAATAAGCCAAAGACATGACTGTTTATCTCTAACTATCTATCTATCTATCGATCTATCTATCATCTATCCCCTATTTATCCATCCATCCATCCAGCCATCCACTCACCCACCTATCCATCTACCTACCTACCTACCTACCTACTTATCATGGCTGTTCCCCTGACCTTAATCTCGTGGTTCCTTGTGATCCCTGAGGCCATTAATATTAAGTTTACATAAGAGTACCTGACATATTGAATGTGCTCAATACTTACTGGATGAATTTTGTTGCATTCCCTTTTTTACTTCAAACAAAACAAAACAAACAAAAATAATACTCTTACTTCCAGAAGTTTTTCAAACTCCAGAGTTCTGTAAATCTTTTATTTGAATTTAATCTTTATTATAATTTTGAGTATTGAAAAACTACTCAAAAGACATCACATACCTGAAGTGATCTTAATAAGCCAAATACTTATGTTGTCCATAAAAATTACGTAAATCGCATGATCTGTAAATACTTTAAATTGAACTTATGAAAGAGTTTACAGTAATATCATTGTTCTCTCTTGTTTATTGAGAAGAGATTCCAATGGCAAAAAAAAAAAAAAAAAAAAATGTGAAAACCACTTCCCTGAGACAAGGCTGGTTCGTCTGCTCCGGGCCAGTGCTTTTGTGTATCGGTTCACAAAGTCACTAGGTCAGTTCTCCCTACCCTCCAAGTTCGTTCATCTCACTGGTCACTCACTTGTGACTCATTTATTTATTCAACAAATTCCAGTGGGACTGTAAGCTCCCAGACACCAGGCCAAATCTGTTTTTGCTCACCTGTGTATCTCTAGCAACCAGTGCACTGTAGGTGCTCACGAAATAGTTGTTCAATGAATGAAATGCTGTCTGTACGTGACGTCCCATGTTGGGCATGGGGACATGAGGATGAATACGATCCTCCCAGCCCTTGGGATGTCCACAGGTTGGTCCAGGAGGAAGACTTTGGACTGATCCACTACAATAGGATACACTCAATGTTGATTAGAAAGATCTGAACAGGGGGACTTGAGTCAGTGTTGTCATCAAATAGAATTTCCCCTGAAGTGAATGGGATATGGAGTGTGAGGGTCTATGTGGACTGAATCTTAAAATCTTGCAATGTTGGCCTTGGGCTGAGCCTTAATGGCCCAATCGTGCCAAGATGACTCTGTAGAGATTTCCTCCAACCTCGCTTCTCCATAGAAACATATTTTCTGTTAATTCATGATTGCTATAAAAAAATTATAAAAAATAACAAGTGATATCCACTTCCCCTTTCTACCTCCAGCCCACAAAAATAGTAATTGTGAGCAGTTCAGTATAAATCCTACAAGATTTTATGCTTCATAAATATATATTTACATAAATGTATATGGAAAATCTAATATGATCTAATTCATGCATATAACACTTATCTACCTATAGCGTTTTGTATTTGACCTTTTCCACGTGATAATGTCTTTTCATGGAAATACAGAAATCAGTTGTAGAAGGACAGCCTACATTGTTCTCTTTCAAGGCTACATGATATTCATTTTATGGCTAAACTATTTTCGTTAACTTGCTTCCTATAATAGACTTAGGTTCTCTCTCTCTCTCTCTCTCTCTCTCTCTCTCTCTCTCTCTCTCTTTCCCCCTCCCTCCCTTCTTTCCTTTTTTCTTTCTCCTTTCTTTCTTTTATCATTTATTTATTTATTTTTTGGGTTGCTATTATAAATTATACTGCATTATCTTGGACACATATCTTTGGGCACTTATGATAAATTCCCCAAATAGGAATCATTGAGTCCAAAAGTATCTACATTTAAAACTTGGAAACGTGTAGCCACGCGGCCGTTCCAATTACAGGCTCCCTACGTGGGTGCCGGCTTTTGTTTTCTTCTGTTCTTGACTCTCTTGTCTGGATATTATAGCTCTTTTTAGTCTTTGCAAATTGTATTTTGTTTAAACTCACCTTTCTTTTATTATTAGTGCGGTTGGACATCTTTTCACATGCTGACTACAGAGGCAGGAAGACCCATTTTGAGTCTAGCTCAACAGTCAGAATCCCTTAATCAATAGTGGGTTAAGTGACTTACCTGACAGGTAGTTTGTGGAATAAACCAGTTTTACAAAGTCTGCCTAACTTCATGTTTTGCTCATGTGTAACTCTGAGGTCTCTGCCATTAGGGTTAAAGTCGATCAATTTCTCCAGATACGATGTACCTTTAAACCCCCAGACACGCACTTCTTTATGTGACTCCAAGCACTGAATGGGTCACCCACACACAGTTTTAATAGATCAGTTGTAGAAGGACGGCCCGCATCTCAAAGTCCAGCTTCGCCACTAACCAGCTGTGGGACTCGGGGAAGTTACTTAACCTCTCTGAGCTTCACTTTCCTTTTCTGTAAGATGGTTGCAAATGATAGATCCTGCCTCACGGGCTAGTGGTGCGGATGGAATGAAATGAATGCACATGAAGGGCTTAGCATAGTGTGGATACACAGAGAGTACACAGTACATGCCAGACATAACTCTGGGAGCTGACTTCAACAGCACAGACTTGTTTGCATGTGATAAGTGAATTCCTGACTCCTTGGAGTGGTAGAAA
Organism: Pteropus alecto; assembly: GCF_000325575.1. Classification (NCBI taxonomy): domain Eukaryota; kingdom Metazoa; phylum Chordata; class Mammalia; order Chiroptera; family Pteropodidae; genus Pteropus; species Pteropus alecto. Next base: position 23,921,923 of record NW_006442491.1, read on the forward strand.
GATCTGCGTCTGAGTCTCAAATCCTCCACTTACCACCTCTCCAAGCCTTTCCTTTATTTGCAAAATAAGTGTCATTCTAATCGTTGCTGTTATTCACAGTCATTTCATCACAGTTCTTCTGGAATCTCCAGAGAACTGCCACCTCGGCTTTGCCTAAAAGCCCTTGCACGCAAATTCTCTCACCAGCAGGGAGGATTTGACTGATTCTTACACACCCGAGAAAGGCAGGTCCCTTCTGCCAGGGCTTCCTATTTCCCCTCTTGCCTCACAGCAGAGCAAGAGAGAAGGCTCTAATTACACGGAGGGCTTAGGCTGCTCCTTGTTTAACTCCGGGATTCTCCACCCCTGCAAATCCCCTCCCATTAGGTATTGCTGACTCCACCCAGTTGGCCAACAGATGCTCAGAGAATGTGCGAATGCCTTTTCCTTGACACTTGCCAACCCTAGGTGTTAGCAATCTTTTTGGTGTCTGCCACTGTGATGGGTGAAAATATTTCATTGTTTTAATTTGCATTTTCCTAATAACTCGTGAGGTTCAACATCTTTTCGTACTGAGCATTTACATTTTATCTTCAGTGGCCGTTGATTCATACTTGCTGTTTACTTTTCTATTGGATTTTTGGTGGGCAGTTTTTTCCATATTGATTTCTAAGAACTCTTTATATAGAGCAGACAGTAACACTATCATTTGTTGGGAATATTTAAAACACCGTTTTATCATTTGTTGCAAATATTTCTTCTCAGCCTGATGCCTGGTTTTATTAATTTATTTATGGTGTTTTTGCTATAAAGAAGTTTTACATTTTGATATAATCAAACCTCAGGTGTTTCCAGTTATGGCCTCCAGAATTTATTTTGCCTAAGGAAACATTCCTCACCACCCCTTACTTCTGGACTTCGTTCTTGTCAAACCCAAATGCAGGCTCAAGTGACATTGCTTTGTACTTCTCAGCTTAGTAACCTGCTTCCCTCGCTGTGAGCTTTGAATGTCTCATCCTCCCCCCTCCCCCGCTGTGATAACTGACTTTTCCTTTAAAACTGAGTTCCAACATCTCCATCTGCAGGAAGCCTTCTCTCCTCAACCCCATCCCACTCTGGTTACTGCTCTCTGCCTAGGGGCTGTTTGCCCCATCTTAGGTGGTTGGTAGGCTGCTCATTGGTTGGAATGGTTTTGCTTTTAAGCATTCGTTAGAGCACTTATGATGAGCCAAATGTTTTTCGTGCATGACTTTCCTTTATCCTCACAACCCTGTGTATACTATTATCATCACCATCACCCCCATTTTGCGGGGGGTGGGGGGAAGACTAGGGGGCTTTCCCATGGTCACACATCAGGAGGACAGGCCCAGACCCAGAAAGTCTGACTTCGGGAACTGGGCCCTCAGCCACCGTGTTACGTGTCTCATATTGCTGCTGTAACAAATTTAGTGTCTTAAACAATACACATTTATAATCTTAGAGTTCTGGAGGCCAGAAGCCCAAAATGGGTCTCCCTGGACTGAAATCAAGATGCCGGCAGGGCTGTGGTCCTCCCTGGAGAATCTAGGGGAGAACCCACCGTCCAGCTCCTAGAGGCCACCTGCCTTCCTTAGACTGTGGTCCCCTTCCATCTTCAAAGTCAGCAGTGGCCGGCTGTGTCCTCATGTTAACATTTTTTCTGGTTTTCACCTTTGGCCTTCCTCTCCCCATTTAAGGACCCTTGTGATTACACTGGGATCACCCAGATAACCCAGGATAATCACCCCATCTCAAGGTCAGTTGATTAGCAACCGTAATCCCATCGGCACCCTTAATCGCCCCTGCTGTGTCACATAACTGTGACACAAAAATTCAGTCCCTCAGTCCTACTAACCACATTCCAAAGCACAGATTCTGGGGATTAGGATCCGGGCATCTTTTTCTTTTTCGGTGGTGGTGGGGTAGGTGTTCTGCCTACAACAGCCACTCTTCCACACGGCTTCTCCACACCTTAGCCACCTGCCTCACCCCCTCAGCAGCTGCATCAAAATCACCTGGAAGGCTTGTCACAACCCAGATCGGATCGCTATGCCCCCCGGAGTTTCTCATTCAGTAGTTCTCAGGCAACAAAGGCGAATTTACAGAGGTCTTTCACATATCCAGGTTTTCTAGCAACTGAATCAAGCATCCACTTTTAAACTTAAGTTGGTTAAAATGAAATGAAATTAAAAATTCAGTCCCTTAGTCCTACTAACCACATTCCAAATTCTTGATAGTTACACATGGCCAGTGGCTATTGTATTGAGCAACACGGTTCTATACATTGCCCATCATATAAAATAATCTGAGTAAATGATTCCAGCTGGGACAAAATAGTTTCTATAACCTTGGATCAGGGCAAATTCCCTAGGAAACCTGCAAAATCTCTCTGGCAAAACACCTCCGGATACACAGCCCATTTGAAGGGGCAGCCACGACTCAGCTTCAGCCAATTGCTGTCACTTAGGGGTGGGGAGTGGGGCAGGATTTTTGTCTCTTTTGAAATGTACTAAACCCAGTGGGATGACCACTCTGCTACTTCACATGGAGATTGGCTGATCCTGATCTTCTGGCTGGGAATATAGGTCACCTCAGAGGTCATGGGCAGGACCTTAATCTCTTCCAGCCATCTCAAAAATGCAGGCTGCCTCTCCCAGAAGTGTCAAGTGAGAATTTTGATGCAATCCATCCGTTCCCGCCCCACTCTTGAAACCTTCTGTGCGATTCTCTGCACCCCAGACACATAATGATGCTCCCAGCAGAGCTCCCCAACACTGGTTGCACAATGCAATCAGCTGGGCAGCTTCAGACAATACTGATGCCCAGGTCCCATTGCCGGTGGTTTTGCTGCAGTTGGTCTGGGGTGTTGCCTGGGCACTGGGAGTTTGAAAAGCAGGGTTGAGGACCACTGGTCCATGGGCCTGGTCTCCTCACCTAGAATGTGCTTCATATATCTCTGGCTCTTGCTCACCTGGATTAGTGCAAGGAGCACCCACAGCTGTCCCTTTCTCTGTCTCCTGGCCCAGCCTCAGACCTCATTTGAGAAGCTAAAGTATATTGATTATATTTCACAATGCTTTTATCCTTGTTGTCTACAACACAAAACAAGTCATGCTTGAAAATTCTACAACCCAGAGATCAGCTCTAGTGGAATTACGATGTGGAAGAGATGTGGTGAGCATCGCTGAAGAACGTGCACGCCGCCCGAATGAGTCTTGTTTCTTAAGGGGAAAGTTGTGGCCTTGCAGGGATTTTAGGAGCTCAGTCAAGATGATACTCAAGGGGATAAACACAGGATTCGACTTTTATTATATATCATTCCTCCCCCGCCCCATCCCCATAGGGACCGCTTCATCGATGGCCGTGTTGCTGGGTACATTTAGTTTGTCCATTCAGTTTGTGAACTGCATGAGGATGTTACATCCAATAGGGCGCCATCTGCATCATAGTCATATCCTGAGTTTTATGAGAGTACCTGTGTGGGCGTGGGAAATCCAGACCTTCTGGCAAGTCCTAAAGCAGCAGAGGAGAAACCCACATTCACACGCATGGCCGTGAACACGTTCGTGGGAGAGTACGGACCTACACAGTCCCTCACACACCCTTGTGCTCGTGGCTATGACCTTTCAACCTCTGAGTTGCTTTTCAGCCTCCGTTTTCAGAGGCCTGATTCTCACCCTCCATTTGACTCAGAACCTGTGATGTCATTTCACCTGGGGGTTGGAGGTAGGGTGGGACACAAAGTGTGCATGCAACATGTGTATCTAGGATTTGGGAACGTGTGTGCATGGGAGAGAGTGGGCCCACTGCTCCTCTGGCTGAGCTGTTTGGGTTATTCACTAATACACTGTCTCTGTCAGCTATCACTGTGTAACAAATGATCTCAAACTCAATGGCAATCACTTATTAAAGCAAAACTCATTATTCATGCCATGCGTGCAGTGGTCAGCTGAGGGTTAGCTGATTTGGCCTATGCTCTGCTGGGTGGCTCCATTTCAAGTTGTGAGTCTGGCTGAACTTGCTCCTCCTGCTCCCTGGGCTCTGGTCTGTGCCATGTGTGTTCCTGCTGGGACCCAGCCTGCAGCCACCCAGGGATAACCTGCCACGGTGATGCGGGGTGCATGAGGGCCAGTCCCAGCACACAGGCACACGTCATGCCTTGGCTTGCCTCATGTCTGCTAACATTTCATTGGCCAAAGCACATCAAGTGCCCGAAGCCCAGTCAGCGGATGGAGGTGGTGAGGCGCAGTAGCCTCTGCCTCTAGCAGGAGGAACAGCAAAGTCACATGGCAAAGGCCTTAAGTGGAGAAAGGAATAATGAGTTGAAAACAATAATTTGATTTATTTCATACTAACAATACAGAGGGACAACACAAGCCACACACTTAGGACTTTGTGTTGGGAAGACATTTTCAAACACTGTAAAAGATAGAACTAGGACCAAAAATAACTCTTGAGTTCCTACCAAAAGCCTCTTTCTGCAGCCCAGGGGCCAAACCTTGGAAAAGCTAAGGCGTCCTGTTTTTCCCTTCCTGCACCTTTGCCTGTGCCCTGCTCGAAGCCAGGGATGGTTGTAACTGGGTGTGACCAGGTTCCTTTAAGCATTCAGCATTCAACTGTCCTCGTCCCAAGCTGAACCAGAGGCTGGTGTCAGCAATTCATCACATAACCTCTAAAACAGCGCAATCCCTAAAGCATTGGCTGGCAGTGTTGATTGCCTGGATATTTGGGGAGGAGACAAAAGACGGCGTCACGTCGCACACCATTCACCATCCCTCCCGTGGCGGTCACCTCTGGCAATCAACTTGTCCCCCTCTGTCCCTCCTTCCTCGTCATCCCCAGCTCCTTACCTGCCCTTTAGCCAAGTAAAGCTTGGCATTTCCACAACAGCGTAGCTCCTCCAGCATGTCCCATTGGGGAATTACCTCGATCTGTCACAGTAGATCATTATCCACTAGTAATTCTGAGAAGGGAGGATCTTCAAGAATCAGGGAAGCCTGTGGCTCATGATAGGGAGAGGAAGCTTAGCTGATAAGAGGCAGACCCGGGGCCAAGTCCAGGCTGGTGGTTTTCTCTCCTGAACCATGTGCTGTCTCTGGTCAACGGGGGAGAAAATTCGCACAAGGATCTTACCTCATAGTAGTCGAGAATGTGGGCTGTGGGGCCAGATGTCCTGGGTTCAAAGTCCAGTCTTGCCATTTACTAGCCAGGTAACCTTGGACAAGTTTTTTAATTTCTGTGTGCCTCTGTTTTCTCATCTGTAAACAAGATGATAGTAATGGAAACTCATGAGGATTATATGAGTTAATCCACGTAAAGCAGTGTACTCAACAGGGGTGATTTTGCCCCTCAGGGGGCATTTGGCAATGGAGACGGGGATGCTTTTACTGTCCAGTAGGTGGAGGTCAGGGATGCCGGTAGACGTCCTACAATGCACAAGACAGCCCCCCGGCCCCCAGGACAAAGAATGACCTGACCTGAAATGTCACTGGTGCTCAGGTTCAGGACCCTGGTGCTGTGTTCGGAGAAGGGCTTTGCACATGGTCAGTGTTAATGGGTGCTGGTTGTCATACTCCAGGGCCTGCATTGGGGTCCCTTTGTCACTATGGCCACATGGCCTGTGCTTGTGACTACAGCCTTCTTAACTCATTGTGGCCTCAAACATTCACAATGAGGAGAGTAATAATAATTATTATTCCAGCAGTTCCTATTTCTTGTGCATCTAACATAGGCCAGATATTTTGCCAAACACCTTATTTACATTGCTCATGATACTCACAGTGAGAGTAGCTCTGATTAGCCCCCAGTTTGCATAGGAAATGGAGGCTCAGGGAGGTGAAACCTCTCAGTCAAGATGCTCAGGCACGAATGGAACTCAGCCTGTGTCGAACTCAGGAATGCTCTGCAAATAGTCGCTGCCTTTTTCTGTGATCAGTCAGGGAGGCTACAGCAAGGACAGGCATTCAGAGAGGAATCAAGAGCCACTCTGGGGGGAAACCTTGGCCAGGCCGAGCTGGAGAGGAGGCCCGGCCACGCCTCCACAGCCTGTCCTGAAGTGTCACATTCTTGGTCCCTCGTCACATTCTTGGTCCCTCGGTCACTCTGGCTTTTGGCCTCGTTAAGCAGACTCTCAGCCTGGCGTGAGTTTCTTCGGCTCTGCCCTCCGGCTGCTGCTGTCGCTCATCATCTGGTTCCTGGGGCCTGCTGGGACCCCATGGCAAGGGTCTTGCTCAAGATCATCTTGCAGAGCACTCATCCCTACATCTGTTTTCCCATTTTAAGGTGATGGAAACCGAGGCCCAGAGAGAGAAAAGGACACGTCCACAGTCACATGAAGAGTGAATAGGAGGCTTAGAGAGCCTGGATGTCTAGGGCACTGCCTCCTACAGGTCACCTGGAGGGAGAACTAGCTCGTGCGTGTGCGTGCGTGCGTGCGTGCGTGTGTGCGTGCATGTGTGTAGAGAAGGGCTTTGCGGTCGGGGAAGCTCTGAGCAGCTGTGAGGGCCACTGCAGCCATCTGGCCCAGTGGTGTGCGTCATCCACATGCTGGGCTCGTAAGCCTGTGGCCACTTGCTGTAAGACAGGAGCTGGGGCTGTTCACTGGCCAGGCAGTCTCAGGCACGTCACTTGTCCCGTCTGAATCTCAAGTGCGAAGCACCCAGAAGCAACATGTATTTTTCGAGGTAACATTTACTGAGGACTTCCTGTTCCAGCACCTCGTGTGTATACTAGCTTTCTAGTAACTAGCTGTAGTAGGGGCTCAACGAACATTTGCTGACTGAATAAAGTAGCTCCTAACCACACTGCCTCAGGTCGTCCCCACGTGAAGATGAGGAAACCAAGGCTGGTCTGGCTCACGGGCTCCCCAACGTTACCTCACTCTTCATAAACGACAGACCTTGGATTCAAAGTCTGACCCGTCTGACACTGGAGCCCAAGTTCTAAACTTATTCATCTGGTTATCTAGTGCTTAGTGGGCATGTAGTAAGTGCTTAGTAAATGCCTAAAAAGAAAATTACGACCGGGGACAATTAATCATGCTGTACACTTAGGATCGGTGCACTGTTTTGCATATACTATACATCAAAATGTTAAAAACAAAACGAAACAAAAAAATGGGCTGTGCGTGTGACGCTCAGAACAAATGTGCGGCTGTGCGGAGCGCCCGCTGTCTGGCTAAATGGGGGACTCGTTGCTACACCACAAAACGTGATCTTGGAACAATAACAGCTTTAGAATGGCTGGGGTTTTATTTCGTTTCTGTTCTTTCTTGTGCCCCTGTCTCAAAAAGTTCACCTAAAGCAACGATTGTTCCCCTTTCACTGCTTAGCTGTGTCCAAGTGGTGACACAGTTAATAACTTTTGTTTGGGTTCGCTCACTGCGTGGTTTTCAAATTGTCACGAAAACACACAGATGCCGGTAATTTCCAAGCGAATTACAAAGCCACTAAGGAAACCGAGCTGTGCACCAGCATGGGGTAACGACAGATTTGCAGGAGGCACACTGACTAGCAGTTTTCTCTAAAAGCATAAATAGAGCGGAACAGCCAATTTTATAATTAAATGGGAATCGTCTCCAGTTGAGTTTCTGCTCAGTGAGATGTGCCTGGCCAAGCTGTTGCCGGGGAGAGGCTGCATGCCCTGCTTGACCGCATTTGAGTATGTTTCAGCGATGGAGGCATTTTTAACTTGGAGTCGAGCTCAGTGTGTGGGCAGGACACTTGGGAAAAACACACAAGCCGGGGTCTATCGGTAAGGTACTGGCAGGGCAGGCCACGTGCAAAATGATTCAAGAATTTCAAGATGGTGCTGGCAGAGCACTAAACCATGCACGAGGCGAGTCCACTTCTAGCAATTTCTCTTCTACTATTACCTCTGCACAGAGGAACAAGATTCTAAATATGAGGATGCTTATATTTAGCAGGGTTATATGTGATATTGACAAGTGGAAACACCCAAGCATCTATCAAGAGGGAGTGGATTAAAAAGCAATATACCCAGAGGAGGATATTTCAAGTAAAATGCGCTGTGTGGGGGACCCTCTTGTGATTCGACTGCTCAGTGATGTCATCTAGGACCCAGTTTAAAATTCTTTTTAATGCTGTGTGTGGTATCCACTCTGTTCTGAGCCTGGATCCCCATTGCGTGACGGCCAACTCCTTGAAGACGTCTCATTTTCACCCCATCTAGAGCAAATTGTCTGTACCCTAGAATTCCCAACAAGAGTCCTGAGCATTTCCTTCCTTGAAACAATTCTGTGGCTGGAGGGATGCACACAATGGTTCTTGTGTTTTGTTTTTAAATACTATCTTTATTGACATATCATTCGCATACCACATAATTCAATCATTTAAAGTATACAGTCCAACAGTATACTTGGCATATTCACAGAGTTGTACAAACATCATTACCGTCAATCTTAGAACACCCCAAAAGAAACGCCAGACCCAGCAGCAGGCATGCACACAAAGGTTCTTAATCCAAACTGACCTGAACCCATTTCTGTGACTAGGCTGGGGTACGGTCATGGCTGCTACGCAATGGGGAGTGAGTGGAAAGGATGTTGGGAAGGCAGCCGCGATGTCCACCGGCCCCGTGCTCCGCTCACTTGTGACGTTGTGATGTCCCTTTACCCTTCCCTTGTCCCTCAGTGCTGACGGCCTCCTGCAATGTGCCTGGCATTGAGACTTGCTTTTCCTTACCTCACCAGGCTCTCATTTTAAGATCGTCTCCGAGCAACAAGCGTGGACCAGATCACATGTAAAAGGGATGTGGTGGCCAGGGTTGGGGAAGCCCAGCCTTTGTAGAAAGGGCAAATTTTGCAAAGACATGGAGGACTGAGAGAGACTGGAGAACTTGCACACTCGTAACTGGAAAGCCAGGTTCATATGGGGAGATGGCAAACGATAAAACCAATGTTTCTGTCAGTCTCACACTGCTAGCAGTTCCTGCTTATATTTTTTGCTATGCTATTAAGTGCACGAAGTCACCTAATTGTCATAGGTTCTTTGTGGATTTACTCTTTTTTTTTCCTCCTTAGAATGCTTCTTAATCTGAAAGTCTTATGGATAACTTTATTCTTTTTGTAAGCATTTATCTAATATTTGGTCTTTTCTTTCTTTTTTTTTTCCTCTTTTGCATTGTTTGTGTTTTTCCCCAGCTTTGTTGAGATATAATTGATATATAACATTGTTTATGTTTAAGGGACACGTGTAATGATTTGATACACTTACATATTGTGAGATAATTACCATAAAAAAGTAGTTGACACATTGGTCACCTCTCATAGTTATCGTTATTTTGTGTGAGTGGTGAGAATATTTAAGATCGTCTCTCTTAGCAACTTTCAAGTATAAAATACAGTATTTTAACTATAGTCACCATGCTGTACATTAGATCCCCAGAACTTATTCGTCATGTAACTGAAAGTCAATATCCTTTGGCCAACATCTCCCCATTTCCCCCACCTCCCAACCCTTGGCAACTACCCATCTACTCCGTTTCTATGAATTTGGCTTTTGTAGATTCCATCACACAGCATTTGTTTTTCTCTGTCTCACTTATTTCACTTACTATAATGCCCTCAAGTTCCATCCATGTTGTCACAAACAATAGAATTTCCCTGATTTTATGATTTAAAAATATTCTGTTGTATATCTACATATCATGCTTTTTTAATCCATTCATCCACGATGGACATTTCGGTTGTTTCTATGTCTTGGCTACTGTGACTAATGCTTCAGTGAACACAGGGCTGCAGATATCTCTTCAAAACAGTGATTTCAATTCCTTCGGATACATACCCAGAAGTGGGTTGCTGGATCACGTGGTTAATCTATTTTTAATTTTTTGAGGAACCTTAATACTGTTTTCCATAATGGCTGTACCAGTTTACAATCTCACCAACGATGCACAAGAGTTTTCTTTTCTCCACATCCTCACCAGCACTTGTTTTCTATTGTCTTTTTGATAAAAGTCATTCTAAGAGATGTGAGGTGATATCTCATTGCAGTTTTAATTTGCATTTCCCTGATGACTGGGGTATGTGTGCTTTTTTTTTTTTTTTTTTAAAGCAGCAATGGATGACTTTTTAAAAAAGCCAAGTTGGATACAGAAGATGTAGTACATATATACAATGAAATACTACTCAGCCATAAGAAAAATGAAATAGTGCCATTTGCGACAACATGGCTGGACCTTGAGACTATCTAATGCCAAGTGAAATAAGTCAGATGGAAAAAGCAAGAACCATATTTCACTCTTATGTGAGATATTAAACTGAAAGCAACTAACGAACAAACAAGACAAGCGAACAAACAAAAACTCACTAGACACAGACAACAGTATGGTGGTTACCAGAGGGAAAGGGGGAAGTAGCTAAGGGTAAGAGGGTCAAATATACGGTGACGGACGGAGACCTGACTTTGGGTGGTGAAGACACAATGCAATATACAGATAATGTATTATAGAATTGTACGCTTGAAACCTATGTAATTTTATTAATCAATCTCACCCAATAAATTTTACAAAAATTTTTTAAAAAGACAAATGGAGTCTTTTTCTTTTAACCAAACAGTTCAGACCATCTATGTTTATTGTTTCCTTTGGAATAAGGAATTTGTTCTATAATCTTGCCTGGGATCATTACCAAACCCAAAATATCTGTAGAATTTGCGGAATATACTTTTTTCCTGTTGGATGAAATCGGGCATATATTTTCCCTCTCTAGTGACAAGGTGGTCTATGATCTGTTTTGCTGACATGTCTTAGGGTCTATGTGGACTCCGGCTCCCAATCCACCATGTCTCAAGGGCAGCAGCATAGAAATCGCATCCCCAAACTCATTTGAAGCACCAGAATGTCATTTATTTGGGCCAGGAGACTGGCACGGTCTTATTCTGGGATTATTTGCACAAAGTGGAACCAAATAGTTAGTGAAGAAGAGGAGCGGCAGGGATCTGGGGCTCTGAGGGTAAACCACAACGCCGTCAGCTGAACAAGGAGAGGCTGGAACTGCGACCTGGAAAATCCAGCTGAGGTCGGTCCCTCACCATCTCTCCATGGCTGCAGAGGGTCCTCTTTTTGCTTTTTTAAAAGGAGACTGGCTGCTCTCGCCCCACCATTTTCACATGGCTTCCCAGTTCACGTACCTGACACTAACTCCCTGAATCTCTTGAGAGAATCTGATTGGCTCGTTTGGTGGATAGAACCTCTGTGATCTGGGGCTTCATTCAGTCTGTTCAGATTTGACTGGAGGAGAGGAGGGGCTGAGGTGGTCATGTGTTGTAAATAGGGAAGCCAGGGCCATGGAAGCCAGATTCACAAATAAGGGGGTGTGGGTGGGGAGGAGCCAATTGACATTTCAGGTAAAAATTTAGTGAGATGAGTCAGGATCTGCACTGTAATTTCCTCATGCGCCCTGGTGTTTAATTCCCTCTTATCAACGTTGGCTCTTCCATACGTGTGTCAAAGATTGTTCACCTTGCCCAAGAAGGAAGAAAGAAGCAGAGGCGTGTGGTGCTTTCTCCATCCTCTGCAGCATCATTTGTTTCTGAGTGATTCTGAGGGGGGGTGATGGGAAAACTAGTAAATTTGCTGAGACTAGCTGCGTGTCTGTCACCCTGAGAAGTATACTCGATAAGCTCGCCCAATTCCAGAAGCTCCAGGCAGATTTCTGGTGAACCACAAAGCCTCGAGACAAACTCCATCAGGAGCAGAGCTTTGCCTGACTTCTCCCCTCCCTCCCTGCTTGCTGCAGTTCTGCCCCCTCCTCAGGTCCAATGAATCAGCTTCCCCAGAAGAACCTCCTGCGAGCACGCCCCGCCCAATGCTCCCACTCCCGGCTGTCCTCGGCGGAGAGCTTGTCCATGGATGGCTTTTGGATGGAGGTGGAGCAGATCCAACAGAGGAATGAGCCGAAAGAAGAGGATGGCAGCGGGGGTGAAGGTCGACCCCCAGAGGGTGAGGAGCCCTGGAGGGGGCTGCTGGGTGGAAGGGGCAGACATGGGAGAGGTCCAGACACCAACTGGAACATGAGAGAGCTTTCTCTCTTGCTTGGACTGGTGCAGTATCCTTTCCGCTGGTCTTTCTGCTCCACGCTTGCTCTTTGCCGTCTGTTCTCCATGCAACAGTCAAAATGTTCTTTTAATAATGTAAGTTAGATTATTATTATTTATTATTATTATTATTACTAGATCTTACTGTTCTGGGGTTTACAGGGCTCAGCTAGGCGGTTCTCCCTCAGAGACTCTCATGCAATCACAGTCAGATGGTAGCTGGGCCTGGAGTCATCGCAAAAGATTTCTCCTGTGTCTGGTGGTGGATGTGACCCACAGCTGGGCTTCACATGGACTGTTGCCTGGAGTATCTACTCTTGGCCTCAGTGTGAGGCCTGGGCTTCCTCACTGCAAGGCAACTGGGTTCCAAGAACAGAAGCTGAGAGAAAGGAGGGTGGAGGGCGGGTGGAGAGAGAGGGTGGGAGAAGCGGGGAGAGCCGGACAGAAGCTGGCTCGCCGTTTGTGACCGGCTTTGGAAGAAAGGCAGCGTCGCTTCCGCTATATCCTATTTCCCTATGTACAGCCACATTCAAGGGAAAGGGAACTAGACCCCACCTCTTAACGGGGTGAGAGTCAGAGAAATCAGGGACACGTAAAACCAGCACATCACCGCTGACGAGGCTTTACAAAACTGGCCCCAAGCTCCCCTTGCCTCGCGCCCTCCCACCTGTCTTTCTACCTCTCCACGCTGCCGCGTGGGCCTCCTTGCTTCCTTGACCACGAAGGCCCACCCCTGCTGCAGAGCCTTTGTCCTCGCTGCCCCCTCTGCCCGAAGCGCTCCTCCCCCAGGATCTCCACGGCTTGTTCTCTCCAGTCAAGACTGGGCTCAGATGTCACCTCCTTGGACAGCTTGACTTCCCTGTGTATCCCTGGCCTTCACTCTCTAGCCCCTTGCCCTGCTTTATTTATTGTTAGAGCACTTATCCCCACCTGACGTCACACGGTGTATTTATTTGCACATTTATCTGTGTCCCCCACTTGAGTGCAAGCTCCACGAGGTTAAGGTCATTGTCCATCACTGTATCCTCAGCGTTTTAAACAGAGCCGAGCGCATTCTCGTGCTCCATCTCACTTGTTCAGGGAACGAGGGAACGAAAGGGCATCTGCACAAAAACCGTCTCGGTTTGGCATATGCTTGTCTGTGGCGTACAAAACGTGTGGTCACACGGGAGGCTTAGATCTCCTAGAGGCCGAATGGTCTACCGCAGTGTCTCCGACTGTAAAATGCAAATTCTGGTGATCTAAGAGGTCGTTTTAGGAGATGGCCTCCACTGCAAGAGACCTGTCTGCCGTCATCATATGGCCGTCAATCCCATTTCAAACAAAACAGAGGAGCTGAGGTCGAGGTGGAAAAGGGGGTTTAGACAGCTAAGTGGAAATGGGAGCTTTTTTAGACTCACGGGACAGCGAGAGCCTCTGGGTGGCATGGAGCCGAGAATGTTAATATATTCATTGCTTCCCATTAACTTTTATGTAGGCAGGTGATGTGGATGCTCCATTTATGCTTGGGATAGTGTTTCCTTTTAAAATGGATTGGTTTGTTGTGGGCCAATGCACCAAAGTAATTATAATTAAATTAAATTAAGATAAAATAAAATAAAATAAAATAAATTTGTTTAAGTAAAAATGTAACCCATGATTAGGGAAAAATATTTAGTAAATAGTTGTACAGGACGATTGAAATGCAGATAAAATGACAAGGGTGGTAGGTGAACTTCTGCAAACCAGGAAACACTGGTTTGTTTTTTTTTGTAAGATTCTGTACAAATGACACCGTGGTTAGCAGGAAGGGAAAAAGGCCCTGACATTACAGTAGAAACAGTGCCTTCGCTCGCTGGCACAAGTTAGGGGAGGACCCACAAAATGTGGCTGCCCTGGAAGGGTTTGTTTGGTTCCCAAGTGCAGGGGAGACGTTGGGGAAAGACTTTTTTTTTTTTTTTTTTTTAATGCCTCCAGCACCTGATCTTCCTGGGTGGTCTCCCATCCAAGTACTACTAACCAGGCCTGACCCTGCTTAGCTTCCGAGGTTGGGCACGTTCAGGGTGGCATGGCCGTAGACTGGAAAGACTCTTGTGCCTGGCTTATCTGCACAATGTGGGCTTCTGTAAAAGCAGTTTTGTTTTTTGAGCCACCAACACCTAGTTGACTAACTTGGTCAACACTGAGCATAACTAAATACACCCCACTAATCCGACGCTCACACATGGGTACAACTTCCTCCCGAAGAAAGGAGGAACTGGCCAGGCCATTTCTCAAGTATGATCTCAGACTCCGCTGTATTAGAATCACCTTGGCGGGGGGACTCGAGTGCAGATCCCCAGGCCCTGAGCCTGAACTCCTAGGACAGACTCTCTGGAGTTGGGACTTGGGAATCTGCAGTTACACAGGTCCCCACTATTTGGGTGAATGGTTTTGCTGTAGGACCATGGCAGTTTCCTTACAAAGCACAAATAGTTGAGGGGACTATTCCGAAACAAGCAGTCTTGACTAGAGTGAGACTTCCCAAGGGGACACCAGCTGCTTGCCCACATTCTCCACGGATGGGCCCACATGACCCTGTGGCGGTCTCTTCCAGATATGGGACGGGGAGTGAGTTCATTGCTACATTCTAGAATCAGAACATATAGACGCCATTCCTTAGCTTGCTATTTCCAAGAGAATGTGGAGCAATAGGTTTAAATTCAGATACTGATTAACACCATCCGTTCCTCCCAAAGTCTCAGATGTTTGTCAGATCTTCTCCCCATTGAAGAGTGTAGTTGGTGTTAGTGGGTCTCATGATCAGATAGATGGATGTTTCCTGCTTCCATGTGAGTGTGTGTTTCTGTGTGCGATTAGTGCTGGTGGCTGAGTGTGTGGCTGTGTGTGTTCATCTGGGCATTGATGAAAGGTGTCATTTGCCCCTCTATTGGCAGAAGGAGAAATGGAATCCCAGTGGCTACAAGACACAGGCTTGTCAGGCCTCCTTGGTGGCCCAGGCCTGGACGGTCATCACCGGGGGCTCCTGTCCACCCTCACACAGACCCAGGTGGCCGCTGTATGCCGCCGGCTGGACATCTACACCCGCTCGGCCCGAAGACGACACAAGGCACCTGTCAGAGATGTCAGGGATATCTTTGGGGGCTTCAATTCACAGGTAAGTAAGTAGCATAAGGGTCACTGCAGGCCCTGTCTGTCTGGGGCCATTGTGATGCCACCACAGCTAAGCGATGCGGTGATTCTGCTGCAGGACTGTCTTGGTGTGTGCTCACATATGGGCTTGGATGCCCTTGTGTCCCCATGGTGCGTATAGGTCTGTCTGCCGTGTATGCCAGAGTGTGTTTGTTGTCACTGTGTCCTCGGGTAGACCTGAAAGCTTAAGTACTCTCTCTATATAACTATTATCAGTACAATTTTAATACTTTTTATTGTCATTTGTATATCCTGCTGGCACTTGTAACCTGACAGTTTGTGGGCATTTGATTCTTTCTTGGAATGGATTCGAAATGGCATAACACATGATTGATACGATAGACACTGAAGGCAGACAGACCTGGGCCCCAATGCCCACCCCCGACTTGGCAGCTGTGGCATCTTGGGCAAGATCTCTGAGCTTTAGTTCCCGCTGTGTAGATGGGTCATGAATGGCTTCTATTTCCCAAGGTTGCATGGGTATCATCTGCCTCCCACACAACTAAGTGGGAATTATGTGTAATTTGCATAGGAAATGTCTTCAGAGAATGGAGACTCGAGTATGAAATGGACCCAGATCAGTTCCGGGACCCCTACGTCTTCTCCAGGTAAGTAGTTTTCATTCTCTAGGGCCCTAGGGATCCTCCAGGCTGCACCAAGGGGCTTCTCTGAGACGTAAGAGAAGGTGCGCACCTCTGAGCATTTTCCTCTTCTTGCTGGTTCCTTGCCTTTCCTGCTTGAAGGCAGTAGGAAGAAACCCCAAAGGGACAAGTTGGGCCCTTGAGTAGAGTTTTCCCATCAGGCCCATGGGCCTCAGCCTGGAAAAATCACCTCCTGGGCAATGAGCCTTAGCTAGGAAACCACTTCCTGGGGCAATGGGCCTTAGCTAGAAAATTACTTCCTGGGCAATGCGTCAGAGTCCTAAACTTATTGATTTAATCCTGGGGCTTTGAGCGGGAGCCTGGGAAATCACTTCTTGGGACAAAGGGCCTGAGTCCTCAGCCTAAGAACTTGCTTCCTGGCGTCATGATCTCAGCCCCCTAATCTTAGGCACTGCTGCTGAGTTTACTGAGCCTGAGCAAGGGCACAAGCCTGAGAAATCACTTCCTGGGGCTCTGAGCTTGGAGGAAGAGGGAGGAAGCCAGTCCTGAATGCCTCTCCCTTCTGTTTCCCCAGCAGCAGCAGAGCCTGAGGGGCCGCAGCCACAGGCTAGGAGGGAGGAAGCCTTCCACATGGACTCTGCGTACTCGGAACAAGCCGCACTGCTGCAGAGAAGCAGGCCACCCCTGGGAGACACCTGTGCCTGGAGCAAGGGTTCCCTGCCGGTGAGGAGGCTGGCAGCCAGGCCCCCTGCTAACCATTACTCTCTACTGCTTAAGGAATTTGCTCCCATCCCTGCAATAACCTCTAATCCAAAGTGCAAGTACTTTCATTCACTCAAATAGAATTTTTCTTTTTATTTTAAAATAATTTGAGAGTCACAAGACACAGCAAAAATAGTACAGGGTTCTCATGTACTCTTCAGCTCATTTCTCCAGTGGTAATATCTTATGTAACCATAGTACATCAAATAAAATTTTTAAAGAATGACTTTCTATTTCTAAAGTATCAGATAATTAATGTTTAACATTATCTCCTAGACTTGATGATTTGACTTCTCCATTAAACTATGAATGATGATAATGATTAATAATGCTAAAGATACCACATATTGACCTCTTACTGTGGACCAGGCATTATACCAAGTACTTTACATACATGATTTAATTTTACTCCGTGGGTAGTAATTGTGTAAATAAACTTAAATAATAATTATAATAATTGAGTACTCACTATGTGTCAGGCACTGCTTTATATGCTTTATCAAATTTAATCTTCCCCCAAACCCTGTGAAGTAGATACTGCTATTAGCCCCAATTTACAGGTAAGAAAACTGACAGAAATGTAAAATTGCTTACCCAAACTCACAGGTGAAGTCACAATTTGAACCCAGAGAGTGTGACTTCATAGCCCATATAGCAAGCAATAGATCGTGTTATAGCCATAACGTTATTACATATGACCACACACATGCTTCCTTTCCCTTCTCTGACGGAGTGCTCGAATGGGGTACCGGGGCCTAATCTGGTCAAGTCCTCCAGACAAATACTGAACAAACCTGGTCCTCGCTCTTGTTCTTTTTCACCATAGAAGGCAGGAATTCCTGGAGCTGCCTGCAGATCTCCACTGTTGCCTCTAGATGGCGCTGTCAGGCATTATTTATTTTTCAGTTAATATTCTATCATTATTCAGAGTGAAGAAGAAGAACACTGGATCTGGGGGTGGCACGGCCAAGGGTAGGGTCAGATGGGGTGAGGGAGAGCAACAAAAGACCAGAATAGAAGCAATAACAAAAGGCCCGTTGTGTGTGTGTGTGTGTGTGTGTGTGTGAGTGTGAAATCCCTCTCCCCCAGCTTCACGTGTTGAAATGCAGGCAGTAGAAACAGCTTCCATTGATTGGGGTCTCCCTATGTGTTTGGCACCCTAATCTCACAAAAACCTTATGAGGCAGGCACTATTTTATGATTACAGGTGGGGGATTAGAGGCTAAGAATGTGACCCAGTCAGTCAGAGGTAGAGCTTGGACTTGAATCTGGGATGGAATCCAGAGCCTCTGCTCTCATCCACTCCGCGCTTCCTCCGCCTAATCAGGGAGGTGGGGTGAGGGGAGGTGGAGGGGCGGGGCATGGAGAAGGGGGTGGAGCCACAACACACGCAGGACTTGTGGCTTGAGCGATTGTCTCTACTTCTCTCCCTAGGAGTTCAGGATCCCCAAAGGCAGACTTGGTTTGACGAGGATAGGAGACCTGGCCTTGCAGGACATGAAGAAGATCCCTGCTTTGGCCCTCATCGAGCTGACTGCACTCTGTGACGTCCTCGGCTTGGACCTGAAGAGGAGCAAAGCCGGGAAGCGGAAGGCGGCAGGTCAGCAGTCGGGGCTCCTCAAAATCCCTGTGGCTGTAGTCCTGGCTTTCTCACCCAGGGAGCTGTGTGAGGAATCTTCCACCAAAACATGCTTAGCTGCTTTACTTCCTTCTGTTGTGTGTATTTTTGCTGCATATGAAAACAATTCCTGCTTATTGTAGGAAATTTGGGACATAGAGTAAAATCCAAAAAGGAAAAATACAATTCAGTTATAAGCACTAGTAACGTTCTTTCTCTCCTCCCCCCATGTATGTGTATCCTTTTTTTCACTGAATACTATAGAAATATGGGCATTTCTCAGTTATCTCATTCAACTATTACCACAATAATGCTACATAACGAGCAACCTCAAAACTAATGACAAATCAATAATTATTTACTCTTGTTCACATGTTTTTAGGTGAACTGGGGGATTGGTTGGCTGATCTAAGCTAGGCTTAGTTCCAAATTGTGGGTTGGGGCTGGGTCCGCTTCACATGCTCCTTATCCTCCTGGGACCAGCAGGCCATCTGGATCATGTTCTGATGACAAAGGCAGAAACACAAGAGGACGAACCTACCACACGATGTATTTGAAGCCTCTGCTTGCATCATGGAGGCTACTGCTCCTCTGACCAAAGCTATCACCTGGCTGACTAGCGAGGAGTGGGGAAGCATTTTCTGCTTCTTTAATGGGAAGAATTGCAAATTCACGTGGCAAAAAGGGTACAGAGACATGGAGGGGTAATGAATTTGGGACAATATTATTATTTGCCACAACTATTAAACATTCTTCAAAGACAAGATTTTTAACCAGGGTACTATTTTCCTCCTTATGGAGATATCCTAATTTATTTAATCTTTTCCCTATTAGTGGATTTTTATTATGTCCAATGTTTTTCCTATTATAAAACACAATCGCTACTCCTGCTGCATATACAACTTTAAATGCGTCTTAGATTATTTTAGAATATACTGACAGAGTTCTTGGTATAGATCACTCTTCAACAGCGTATGAGAGTGTTCATCTCACTGCACCATTGTCAACATTATACAATGCGATTTTTTGTTTCTTTAAAGACAAGAGAATGGTGGATAAGAAAAACCAGGAGTAGGGCTTTAGTAGAGAAGGGATAGGCAGGTGAAGAGAGAATGAAGGACACTGCAGAGTAGATTTGGGAGGACAGGTGTACCCGAGAAGACTGCAAGTCCCATCCCTGTGGAGCTAGACCCTCTCTCTACCCCAGGCCATTGTTACGTCTGATACCCAGCGCTCCCTGGGGCAGCAGCTCGTTTTCCTCTGAACATCTCTTTATCCAGCCGAGATTTCCTGCTCTGTGATGCCTCTAACGTCTTCATTATTGCTGAGGCCAGTTTGAGCTGGGCCACTGTCCAGAGAGCTCAGTCCTCATGCAGGGAAAGGTGTGATTTCAGTCGCCCAGGAGATCTTGCAGGTCAGAGCCCAGTTGTCATTCCAGGAAGTGAAATGCCCTTCTGTTCTTTTGCCATCCCACAGAAACTCGCCTTTTCGGTGTGCCCCTCGAAGCCCTGCTGGAAGCTGACCGCAAAGCCCACCCCAGCACCCAGGTCCCTCTGGTCCTTCAAGCTGTAAGTTGTCCCTAGATTGGGCTTATTTAGCTGGCGAGAGGCTGGCTCTGGGCACAATTGTTGGGAGATGTCTAGCCTGGGGGATAAGAGCGTGGACTTTAGACTCAGGAGAGCTGGGTTCAAATTCTGGCTCTGACACATGCTTAGCTGAGAGACTTGGGGTGAATTTTTGAACCTCTGTGAGCCTGCCTTTCAGTATCTGTGAAGTGGGGTTATAATAAGGGCATTCTTCTTTTAAGAATTGAATGAGAAAATACATATTTAAGAAAAAAGCTCTGAGAACAATGCCTGGCTCGTGGAAGTGGCCAAGAAAGCTATTATTTCTTATTTTGAGGGAGACCTTCTAGCTCTTTCCTTGTCTTGGTTTTCATGAGAGACAAACGCACTAGTCTAATTCCACTTTTCAGTGGTCACCAGTTGAAATGTTGGTTTCTTTCTCTCGTAGCTGCTGTCCTGTTTGGAAAAGAGAGGGCTGGACACTGAAGGCATTCTCAGGGTGCCTGGATCCCAGGCCAGGGTCAAGGTAATGGTTTGGCTTCCCCTTCGTCATTGAGGTTGCACCTCCCAGCACCCTCTCGTGTGAATTAAGCCAGGAGAGGATCCAGTTCACGGCCTGTCAGTGCTCTGTCTCAGGTCTCTGCCTGGTGTAGGATTCCAGGAGGGGTTGAAAGGGCGGAGGCGGCACAATACAGCATAGGGATTGAGAGTGCGGGCCCTGGAGTCAGACTGCTGACATTTGTTGAATGAAAGTGACCATTAGGTCATTTAATCCTCATGTCAAGCCTACGAGGTGGGTGCCATTATTATCCCCACTTTGAAGATGGGGAAACTGAAGCCCAGAGAAGTGGTACAGCAACTTTTACTGGAGCCGTGGCCCAGCTTCTCGTTCATGCTCCTTCTTCCTTCAGGGGCTGGAACAAAAGCTGGAGAGAGATTTCTACACCGGCCTTTTTAGCTGGGACGAGGTTCACCACAATGATGCGTCCGATTTGCTCAAAAGGTTCATCCGGGAGCTACCGGCGCCTCTGCTCACTGCGGAGTACCTTCCGGCCTTCGCTGTGGTGCCCAGTGAGTGTCCTCCAGCCCTTTGCATTTGGGGAGAAGAGCATCTGATGGCCTGGGGTCAAGACGAGTAGTGGTGGGAAGACAGAACTACCTGTTCTCTGTGACCTCGAGCTGATGGAGGAGGAAGTGTGTGCGCACATGTGTGCATGTGTGTGGTTTCTATCAGGTGTGTGCGTATGTGCATGTGTTGTGTGTGTGCATGTGTGTTGTATATGCACACAAGTGTGTGTGTGTGTAATGTGAAGGAGAGAAGAGTGAGATTTGCACACCACGGTCCTTATTCGTCCTCACATGGACCAGTTTTCTTCTTTTCATAATGTCTGTAGGATCCAGCTCATCAGGTTCATCTAAGTGTGCATCTGTGAGCACATGTGTGTGTGCATGTCCGTCTGTGTGCACATCTGCAGACTGGCATGCACTGCACAGATCCCCTCTGTATTCTGCACATTTGTGTTCACACCTGGGTCCCTTCGTAATCCTTAGAGGGTAAACACGGTCACTTATATTTTTCTCAAAAGAGTAAAGCGACCTGCCTGGGACCCCAAGGGAAGCCTAGGCGCACTCTCTCATTCTCTCTCCAGTTCTCCAAAAAGCTTCAGGCCTCAGGCAGCCTGATTTCCACCCCAGGGCCGGAGGGCAGGGACCTAGAGAAATCCTCTCTCGCCTTTGCTTCTCAAGTAGAGCAGAGCAGATCACATCTCTCTGTGGCTTCACAGACTCCACAACCCATTTGGAATAAACCCTCATTCTCGACCAGCCACAGGGCCCTCCTCGCTCAGGCCCTCCCACCTCTGACCCACCTCCTCCTCTTCCCCCTCCTGGACCCCTCTGTCCCCTCCATCTGGCTGTGAGAGGACCATTTCTCTTCCTTCTTCAGCCTCAGCACTTGCTGCTCTCTCTACCTGGGAATCTGCCCCCGCTCCATCATGTGGCTGGCTGCCTCTTGGCCTTTGGATGTCAGCTCAATGTCAACGCCTCAAAAAGGCCCTCCCTGACCTGACATGTCTGCCCACTAGGCACTGCCTGTCATAATACTCTGTGTTATTTTCTTCTTAGTATGAATCAATGTCTAAAGATACTTAGGTATTTCTTTGCTTGTTTATTGTCTGTCTTCTGCCCCAAAACATAAGCTCCATGAATCTGCTGCCTGTTTGTTTCCTTCACCGCTATGTCCCTGGTCCCTGGATTGGAGCTTAGCATCTAATAGGTTCTTGACGGTATTTGTTGACTGAGCAAATGAGTGAATGAATGAATGAATGAATGGCACACAGGATCTTAGGGACAAAGCACTGGGTGCCTTTGTGTCCCCCTACACAGCTGTCCTCCAGGCTCCTTCTAGCTCTCAGCTGATGGGCCTGGTCTGATGAATTCTTTCTCTGAATTCTATTCCTGCCATCTCCCCTTCTCCCTGGAGACCCTGACCCCAGGTTTGGGACAGCTTTTCCTTTTCAACCCTCAAAACACAAGGAGATTATTAAACCAGTTGAGCTATCTATCTCCTCTCCTAAGGGTGGTTGCTGGGCCATTGCGTTTCTGACCCTAGGCTATGTCTATCAGTCTGCACATTGGGGCATGTGTGTGCACGCGTGTGTGTGTGTTTGCATGTGTATTTTTACTCACACGGTATAGAGAGTGAGCCTCGTGACCAGTACGGGTTGGGGCTCTGTCTGAGCTGACACTAGACCAGGAAACAGTCCCAGGCTTATAACGAAGACTCTCAGCTCTGGAATCTCCACTCCCCAAATGGGGCCTCCAGAGTCCCTGAGCCTCTCTGGCAGACCTGAGACCAAGTCCTCCCTCTTCCCTCAGACATCCCTGACCTGAAGCAGCGCCTGCAGGCCCTGCACCTGCTCATCCTAGTCCTCCCGGAACCCAACAGAAACGCCCTGAAGGTAAAAGTTACCTCCAACTGCTGCCTCTCCATCATGTCAGCCCACAGCCACAGCGACGGCTCCAAATATGCTCATTCACTCCTTCATTCATTCAGCAACTCTGCTAGGTGCCGGGGAGTAGGGGCAGTGATGACCAATAGTGATGGCCAAGTCTTTCCTGAGACTTTTCCCTTAAAGAGAGCAGACGAGGTCTGAAAGGACACAGTGCTCACGAGGATGTGCGCTGCCGAACATCAGCTCTGTGTGGGGCTCACAGGTGTCACGGAAAAAAGGGTTCTGCATTCAAATAAGATGGGTAAACACGCAGTTACTGACACAAAGTTAAAGATCATTCTTTCCTATAAGACTCCTCAGAGCTTTTGACCTTTGATGCACTTAAGCTTTGTGAATCTCCAAGTGGGGCTAGATAGAGCATGTAGCAGTTCATGGACCTCTTTTGTTATAGAAAGCCTTGCAGGGCACTGGTGTTCTGTGGGCCACCAGTTTGGGAAATACTCTTTCAGGGAATTCCCACGGTGTGTTATGGGAGTGGGTGCTCAGGATGGGCTGGGGCACAGCCTTTGCTGAGCTCCCAGTACCCTCCTGCCTGTCCTTGGGTCAAACCCCAGATGTACCTCTGGGGTGAGGCTGTGAGGAGGCCCCAGGTCTACTGGACTCCTTGTCTGATTTGGACATAGGAGGCCCCAAGGAAGTATTCGAAACCAAATAGAGCTGGGCTCAAGTGACTTTCCCTCCTTGTGCCTCAGCTTTGTTGAAGAGAGAGCCTCTTTGAATTTCTGTTTCCTTTTCAGTAAACAGGATAACAATAGCATTTGTGTGATTGTTTTGGGAATATAAGAGCTAACACATAAGGAATGGTAGAGTAGAAGATGCGGTACTTTGTAGGTACTCAGTATATGCCCTTCCTTCCTTCCTTCCTTCCTTCCTTCCTTCCTTCCTTCCTTCCTTCCTTCCTTCCTTCCTTCCTTCCTTCCTTTTTTCCTTCTATCCATCCTCATACCACCCAACCATCCATCCATTCATCTTTTCACTCCTCTATCCCTCCCTCCTTCCCTTCATCCTTACCGGCGATGTGGCCTTGGGCACATTCTCCAAGCCAGTTTCCTTCTCTGTATAATGGGTACAGTAGAACCTACTTTATAGAGCTGTTGTGAGGATAAAATGAGATGATAAATGCACGTAAAGTGCTAACTAAGGGACCAAGAACACAAAGAATACTTAACAAATGGCAGCTATTATCATTTTCTCCCTTTCTTCCCTATTCTTTCCCTTGCCTTTTGGGCAGATTCAGACTCCCCAGATTCAGAAAAAGCAGCTGTCTTGGGATTTGTCATGAAAAGACCCACTTCTCAGAGCCGTGGCTCTTTTCTGCTGCAAGTTGAAGATGTGTCTCATTAATCCCTGAGGGAGCAGGGAAGGGGAGGGGTCTGGGCCACATTTTGCAGAGCAGGAAACAGAGAGGTCGTGGGGTGGGCTGATGGCAAAGCTGGAACTGAAATCTATTCCAGCCCCCGGCTCCTTCCACATGGCCCCCAAGTAGCACAGCAGGGTGTTCTGGGGAAGAGGGGGGGCAGCAGGGACGTGCTGAGATTGGAAGGAGGTCCTGTGCCCCCTGCAGGCGCTCCTGGAATTCCTCAGGAAGGTGGTGGCCCGAGAGCGGAACAACAAGATGACTCTGTGGAACGTTTCCACAGTGATGGCCCCTAATCTCTTCCTGCACCGAGGGCAGCCCCCCAAACTCTCCAGGGGCAAGGAGAAGCAGCTGGCAGAGGGGGCAGCCGAGGTGGTGCAGATGATGGTGCACTACCAGGATCTGCTCTGGACGGTGAGTGCTGTGGGCCCCCCGTGAGTGGAGGAGACGGGGTGTCCATCAGGGTGGCAGGCACGAGACCCTGTTCTCCTCTGGGTACAGCTGCTCTGTTACCGCGGCCATCCATGATTGTGGGTACTGTCCTTTCAAATACTTCATTTTGTCTCTTCTGGGACCTTTGTTGGATCCTATATATGGCCAGGGTCATCTTTTTTCCTTGCCCTAGCGTCCAAAAGGTGTCCACACTGCTGTACTTCTCAGTCAATCCATTGTCGTCTGGTCTATCCCAGATTAAGTGCCGGGGGGTATCCTTGAACTCCCACAAATAATTCCTTCACTTTAAAATTTTAATGACGCTGAAAAAGCCCCCTCCCTCTGAGGCTCAGGGAAAAGCCTGAGCCAGATAACCAAGGCACCCCTGTCCCATGAACCTTGCCTCGCATAACAATCCAAAGCCAGGAACAAGAGCAGGG
>NW_006442491.1:23946946-23954715 GCF_000325575.1 Pteropus alecto
GTGGGCAGGCAAGGCCTGATGACAGCTGAGGGTGGACCAGGAGCATTAAGAAGTCCCTTCCGGCACTTGAGACTCCCACAGACACAAAGTAGCATCGCCCACCACTGCTGATCAGGCCACTTCACTTAGAAATGTGAAGCTTCTCCTATCTACATCTCTATTCATCCTTCCATTTGGTCACCCATCCACCTTCCCACTCACCCACCAACCAATCTATGCAACCATCCACCTACCCATCCATCCATCCATCCACCCACTCAGTTTTTCTCCATCCATCCCTCCGTTTCTTCTTTCCTCCTCCTTATCCCTCTCTCCATCCACAAAGTCATCAAGATAGATTTTTATTCCAAAAACTAGCAAGTGAAGCTGTGTGACTCCTCTCGGTTTCTCCCCATCACACCCAGGATTTCCTTTGGGTTCTGAATGCGCCAAATGCCAGCTGGTTCTCCAGACTCATCCTGCACTTCACACTTCTGAGTTTTTGCTTAAGCATTCACTCTGCCTGGAATTTTCTTACTTTTTTAGAAAGGGTGGGAGCCTGTCATTCTTCAAGACCAAGTTCACGAATCATTTCCTCTGTTCAAAGCTCCCACCTTTCCCCATACAGACAGATGCCCACATGCCCATAGTTCGTGCCTTCTCTGTGCCCTTTCAACTCCCTGAGGTAATGTGGCTACTAAAACACGTTCACTTATAATACTTTTTACTGCAGGGAGTTTTAAAAATTTATGAAATGCCTGCATGTCTTCTGTTGTAAAAGTTTCAAGGAACATAGATGTAGATAAATAAAAGAATTTCCTCTCACTCTTCTGCCACGTGTCTCATCCTGTTTAGATGTCACACAGCCAGTAAATAGAGGAGCCCAGAATGGAACCATTTCTGTCAGATCTCAGGGCACATGCTCCTTATTATCAGGGCCTGTGGACTCTGGATTCTCCTGACTGTCTCTGCCGAGTTCTGATCCAGTATGAGTCAATCGGGCGGACTTTGGGAATTTGCCAATGCGGAGCTCGCTGGGGGTTCTCCAAGCCGTAGCTTTCTCCAGGTGTGTTTTGGGGACACACCTGCCTGAGTGTAACAATGAACAGCTGTGTCACAGCGAGTGTAGGGCCTTCCAGCTTCTGTCTGGGGAAGCTGCTGTCCACTAAACCCGAGGGGCGACTCTCAGACTCCTACTCCATGGTCCTCTTTAGGGGCCAAATGTCCCCTCTCCTCCCACCACTAGTGCTTGAGCCTCAAGTTCGACAAATATGCATTGCCGGGCCCTGTGTGGGGTGCTGGGTCAGGAAAGAGGCCATAGTGACACTGGCGGGCTCTGCCTCTCACCCCAGCTCCATGCTCCTGCTAAGACTTGATTCTTTCTACCTAGGTCGCCTCTTTCTTGGTCGCCCAGGTTCGAAAACTGAACGACAGCAGTGGCCGGCGCCCCCAGCTCTGCGACGGCGGCCTCAAGACCTGGCTGAGAAGGATGCACGCAGACAGGGACAAAGCTGGAAGTGGCCCCGAGGCGGTGAGTTCCCATCTCTCCCGCCCCGCCTCCGCGCTCACCCTCACCCTCCGGGCACTCACTACCGGCACCCCAGGAACGGCACTGCCGATTACGGCCACTAGGGGGCGCTCCGACTCCGTTGCAGGGAGCGAAGAGTCGGTGTCTCAGAAACCAAGATGACAGGGCTGAGGAAGGAGGAAACTGGAGTGATGTGGGGACTTCTGGAAGCTATCTCCCCTGCTCCATTTTTAGGCAGCTCCCCGTGTGCCTGATCGAGCGTTGGGAAAGTGGGGGTTGCTTTGTGGGGTATGGGGTGATTGGGACGTAGAGAGGGTAACGGAAGAGAAAGGCCTTCTGTGGGTATTGAGTCCCGGGAGGAGCCCTGAACAGGATCTCTTACCAGAGTCCACAGAAAAACTGGCCAGTGTCGCGTCGTGCATGATGTACGTGGGCGATGAGTATTTATATAAACCTATGTACATGTGTTTGTAGGTGCACTGTATGCACTCCTGTTGTGTGTGCAAGTGTGCGCAGGCATGTGCACGCATGTTTCTATGCCCGTGTCTGTGTATACACACTCTGGGGGATGCTATGTATGTGAACAAGGTATGATCTGTGCTTAAGCGACTGGTATGTTGTGTATGTGTGCATCTTGTATTTTTAGTGTGGGTATTTGTGTAAGTGTACATGTATGTGTGTGTTTATGCACACACATTTGAATTCCAGGTATGGATGTGTGTGCCTATGCATATGGATCTCTCTCTCTGCAGACTCCCAAAGTGGCAAAGATCCAGGTGGCCTGGCTTATCAAAGATTCCCTGGAGGTGCCCCTGACCCCCAGCACCAAAGTAGCCCATGTCCTCAGGCAGTTCACAGAGCGCCTCAGCCCTGGTTCACAGGGTCAAGAGGGCAGTAAGGACAAGGACAGCCTCCTCCCACGGTAAGGGGCACCTTCCCGAGATAGGAGCCTATCTCCTGCAGGGAGCAGGGAGTGGGTGCAAAGAGGGGTCAGAACCTCAAAGCTGAAGGCCAAGAGGGTTTGCACGTGCTGTTGGTCTTTCCCTTTCTGAGGTGATCAGAACTGGGTTCTCCAACCTTCTTAGAGAGCTTCTCGGCTTCAAATAATAATGATAATAGTATTCATTCATTCTATTTAACAGGTATTTAATGAACGCCTGTTATAGACCAGGTTATAGAGTGCTAGAATCACAATGAAAAGGACAGACTAGGACCTTGGACTTACAAGTTCACATCCCCGTGCAAGAGATGGACGAGAGTCAAACAGTCACAAAGTCAATATCAAGTTACAAACTGTATTAGGTTTTGTAAGAAATACAGAGAACAATGTGAATGTAAAACCAGGCACCTGGTATAGTCTGGGGGATGAGGTATGGCTTCAAGGCACAGTAAACTGCATGTGCAAAGGTCCTGAGGCAGTGTGGCTAAAGAGCTGAAAGGAGCTCCGTGGGGCAACCGTCGTGCCAGGATGCAGGCAACAGCCTGAGCGCTCAAGAACCTCCTTGGTGGAGTTGGCAGGAAGGACTCTAGGACTGTCAGTCCTCAGCAAGTGTCTAGTCCAGTTCTTCTTTGTATAGACAGGAAAACTAAGTCCCAGAGAGGGGAACGAACTTGCCCAGAGCCACATGACACACTGGGGACAGATTGTGGAACTGAGCTCATCATAATTATATGATACTTATATGATAACTATAATTATCATGTCTAATCATACAATATCCTTAATCGATCTTGACTCAGAATTTGCCCCTCCCAGCAGGCTCCTATGCCCACATGGCACCCCTCATCCCACCACCTTCACAACTTCCATTCTGATGCCCAGCAGGTGGGGGCCTTCTGGTGGCGGCCTATGGCTGGCTCTCCCCCCGTGCCATCCAGCGGCTTCTTCCCTGCTTCTAGGCACTAGGCTCTTTCATGCCTCTGGCTCTCTCAGGAGGGTCCTTATGTCTCATCTCCCACCTGGGACCAAAAATCAGTGAGGACCACCCCTGCCAGCCTGGAGTCTCTAAGCAGTTGTTGGTCTTGCTGCCTCAGGAAGGAGGTCAGCGATTTTCTCCTCTCTGTCTTGCAGCAGCAGGCCCGTGAAGTCAGACAACCTCGTCCTCTACGAAGTTGGAGGGAATATCAGTAAGTTCTCAGTGGGGAGTGGGCACCCAGGTCCCTGGAGCTCTGACCTTGAGGGCTTACTGAACTCCTCTGGAGGATGCTAGAGTCCACCTCGGGTTGAGCCTTCCCCTCAGGCCTCTGTCTCCCACAAAACCGGTGGAATGCTGCTGTGGGGTTCAGGGTGAGCTTGTGGCCATACCTTAGGATTCCATCTGGTAGCTGGAGTGGCCTCAGGTGTGGAGAGGGTAGAATTTTTTTGTTCTGTGTGATGGTTTCGGTACCAGCAGTGAAACTGATGCCTCTGGGCCTCCCTAGCTGGAGTGGACCTCCTCCTGGGCCAGTGGTCATAGAGTCCTTAAGGAGTTCTACCAGCACCTGTCCAGCTCTAAGAGGCCCCTGGCTTTGTGGGAACCAAAGATGGGCAGCTGTTCTCAGCTGCGTTCCCTAGAGCAGCAAGTATCAAACTTTAGCAATGTGTCAGAATCACTTGGAGGGCTATTAAGACACAGGTGGCTGGGCCCTGAGAATCTGCATTTCTGACAAGTTCCCAGGCAATGTCGATGCCGATGCGAGGACCACCCTTTGGCCAAGGAGCAGAGGCTAAGACAAGGTTTCTGGAGTAGTGCTGTATTGAGGGGTCGCTCCTCAGGAAGAGCCTTACAAGGGAGGGAGGGAAGGACGAGAAGGGCTGAAGTCTAGCCTTGGCCACAAGGGGGCTCTGGAGGGCCAACCGACTCAGTGTGGTTCCCTGGAGAGGCAGGAGGGGCGGTCTTTCCTGCCTCTGTAACAGTCAGTCATCGGCTGTGGGCTGCCCTGGGGGCGGGGCCATAACTTCCCCGGCTGGGCAACAGACATCAGCGGAGATCGTTTCTCCAGATAAAGGGGTAGCTGTGAGCCTCAGATACAAGGGTTATACAGCTGGGGAGAGGTGGGGGCGGAGTTGGTGCGCTGGCCTGGCGAGGGCCTCTACGCAGGCCAGCAGCATCTTCCACAGGCGCCCTCAACCTTCTTCACCCCTGCTTCCCACAGGTGAGCATCGCCTGGATCCAGATGTCTACCTCTTAGATCTGTACCGCGCCAACCCCCATGGCGAGTGGGTCATTAAACAGAGCCCCACCTAAACCCTGGACTCCAAGGATCAGCCCTGGATGCCACACCTTTGCCCTCGCAGGCTCCACGCCGGTGTAGCCAGCGTGGGAGCACAGCGTGGGAAGGCCTACGACTTCCTCGAAGAGGTCTCCTCTGAAACGCCTCTCAGGTCCCGAGCAGGACTCGCAAGTGAGGCCATCTCCTCCCTGCAGAGCCCTCATCTCGTGTGCTCCCTGGCCATCAGGACGGCCCTTCACCACGCTTGCTGAATGACAACACCCGTTGGGGGACTTGAAGCTCCACGAATTTTTGTCCGTGATTTTCAGCCCTGATTTGCAGCACCTCTATCAAGAGGCAAGTATTTTTTTTTCCCCAGGAGAAATTGCTTTGAACGTGGCCCTCCAATGTGTAGTGGGACAGCCCTGGAGATGAAGTCAGAAGAGCTCCGTGGCCTTGGCCGAGCCCTTTGATGGATGAAAGGGTTGGACCTCAGGACTGGGAAGAAAGGCCATGGACATGAAAAGCCTGGGGAGAACTGGAAAGATGAAAAAAGCTCCCTTCACAGCTCTCCTGTTTTCAACGTTGCTTCGTACAATCTCGCCATTTTTTAATATGATATTTAAATTCTATGTGAACATTAAAGGCACAAGTTAAATGTCACTATTACTTTGTTTAACTCTTTTTCTCCCCAGCCCCAGCTCTCCTTCCAGCGAGTTAATATGGGAGTTTGGTGATAAGAATGTCTTGCTGTGTTTCTCAATGTGGTCTGGCCTCACCTTGAACCTTCAGCCACCCAGAGGGGCTGGGAAGAGAACTCAGAGGGAGAAGGCTGGAGTCATGACAATAGTTGTTCGGGGTGGGGTGCTGCAGAGACAGCTTCTCCGGAATCCTGTCCCCACCCATCACGTCTTCTGCAGTCCTAGGTCTCTCCCTCCCTCCCTCCTTTCCCCTATCCTGGGTCTGTCTCCTCAGAGCCAATAATACCTTATTCATTCATTCATTCATTCATTCATTCAGCAATGAATTTATTAAGCCCTTAATAAATGTGTCAAGAGCTTCACAAGTTTCATTTTCACAATTATCCGATGTTTCCATTTGTATTCCCCTAGAAGCAGACCCTGAGACAATGATTCAAGTGCAAATAGTGATCCCAGAAAACACGAGTGGGGAGATGAGATAGAGAACGGGAGGGAACCCATAAAAGGATACGTCATCAAGCGAGTTACCACTGTGGGCAACCAGAGCTTAATTCTGGGGAACTGAGAATGTAGAAGATTCATTAGAGTTATCCCTGCCCAACAGACAAGGCAACGGGGCTGTTTATTCATCAACTCCTGTGAGTCGTTGGTTGAGGGCTCTTGCTGAGGAGGGTGGGTGTTTGTTCCCGGTACGCCCAGCCTGCATGAGCACAGGCATCGTGGGCTCCAAGAGCCAGAGGAAGCCCTCAGGTAAAGAGATACAGATGCTGGCAATTAGAAGTTGGCCAAGTTGTACACTGAAATGGTAAGTGCTGAAGGGGTATTGGTGCTGCATTGATAGCACCTGCTTGACCCGTAAAGTGACGTTGGTGATATCGATGATGGTAATGATGATGATAATGGTGATGGTGATGAAGGTGATCATGATGGTGATGACGGTGATGCTGATGATGGTGATGATGCCAAGAGCTTTACAAATTCTACCCTCACAATAATCTAATGTCATAGTTTGGGTGGTGATGTGATGATAGCAGCTAATAGTCAGTCTCCAAGCACTTACTATGTATTAGGTACTTTACAGACATTAACTCCTTTAATCCTCATGGCCTCATGAGACACATTATCATTACCTCTTAACAGGAGAGTAAAACCGAGGCTCAGAAAGTTAATATTACTAGGCCACATAGCTAGTTGTCGACAGGATCCAGTTCCCAGGCAGTTTAGTCTGGTGTCAACAATCAATCTCTCAAACTATTTTGCCTTAAATATCCATATTTAAAAGCATTTTGGTGATAGTCACTTAATCAGTCTTCCTCTCTCTCCCCACCTTCTGCAGTGCAAACACCCTCAGAATCAGAAAGAAGGTATTTCCCTTAAGAAAACCTAGTAAGGAGGAATTGATCCTGGAACTGCCCGGCAGGGTGTTGGAGCTTATAGCAGGTTAAGAGCATTGAGTGGCCTCAGTTTCCCCAGCAGCCCCATCCAAAGAGCCCAGACTGGATGAACCCCAAGTTTAGCCCAGTATTAGCACCACAATCCTACAAGGTAGGTATTACCATGGTCCCATTTTACTTATGAAGGATCTGACGTCTATAGAGGTTAAACCATGTGTTTAAAGTCGGAGAGTGAGGAGCTTGGATGCCCAATTCTAAATCCAGAGCTCTTTCAGCCACACCAGGATGGCTTGAAGCAGGATCACACCTGGTAGTGCTAGGGAGAGAGAACCATCGAGAACGGAAGCAGGGAGATTGGGCATGTTATTCAAGTGGGGGAAATACCAGGGGATTCAGCCAGATTTGCCGCTTCGGTCCCCCAATTTCTTCCTACCTGCTACAATACACCTAGAAGCTCTGGAGGACGTCCCTCCAAAACACATCCCAATCTTCCCTCTTCACTCCTTTGCTCCTGCTACCACCCTGATCCAAGCCGCTATCATCCCAATGCCTCTGATGATGATGATGATGACGGTCATAGTGATCATGATGGCGGTGGTGATGATCATGGTGATGGTGACGGTGGTGGTGGTGATGATGGTGGTGAAGGTGATAATGGGGATGGTGATGATGGTGCAAAGTCTCAATGGCTTCGATGCCTTTTAAGTGCTCTCCCTTTTTGTCCTCCTATCTGTCTTCTGAACAGCAGCCATGGTGGCCCATTTAAAACAAATTGTTAATTCTACTGAAAGCCCTCCTACTGAAAACCTTCCAGAGGGAGCCCACACCACTTAAAATATTGTCCCGACTCCTTACCCTGACCTACCCTATGAGGCCCATTTAATATCTCTGATGCCATTTACTCATACGTCCCCTCACTTCGCTGAGCCAGCCACGCAAGCCATCTTTCAAATTCTCAGTCATACCAAGTTCATT
>NW_006442491.1:23954753-23959788 GCF_000325575.1 Pteropus alecto
CCAGAACACGCTCCCTCCAGCTACTCCCATAGCCAGCTCCTTTCACCTCCAGGTCTCCGCTCAGATATCCCTTCAAGAGGCCTTTCCTAACCATCCCATTTGAAGTTGCTTCATCTCCTACTCTCTCTCTCACACACACCTTCATTAATTAATTGATGATCATTACTTGAAATTATCTTATTTAATTAGTTTTTTTAAATCATCTGTCTCCCTGACTAGGAGGTAGTCCCATGAAGGCTGAGACCTTGTGGGATTTTGCTCGCCTTTGTGGGTATGACAGTACATAGTAGGTGCTCAATAAAGCATATGGATGAACGAAAGAATAAACGAATCTCTGGCCCCTCTTTCTGTTTCCTCCTGACTTAACTCTGACTTCCCTGGTTTGATATGTGCAAATGAGGAAATGCACCTGAAGTACATGTAACAAGTGCTCATTCAGCGCCCTCATTATCATTATTAATTAGTAACAAGAGCCAGACAGCCTGAGTGACTAAAGGTATGATCTCCCCACAGCTCTCAGCACCTGCATTGGTCCTATTGCATGCCTCGGTGCCTCATTTACAGGGCCAGGATGATGGGGAGCTGTGTGGTTGGAGGAACAAGCCTTTGACCTTGGTAGGGGAGAGGCAGGTGCCCTGGTGGGTGCTGGGAGCCCAGGCCTGGCTGTGCTAACTTTGCACTCAGAGTGGGCCATCAGCCATCAGCGGAGGATCCCAGTTTAATCACATGTCAGTGTCCCCATTCATCTTCCATGCTATCTGAAGGCTCATCTTTCCCACTCCGTGGCATCATGGTGATTGATGATCCTGCACCAGCTCTGCTGCTGGGTTAGCACAGCTCACAGTGGGTGCCCAGATTCTCTGGGCTCTTCGCAGTCTGTGGCCAGCACGGGCTGTGATCATGTTCCTTTTAAAAAGCCATGTTATGGACCGAATCATGCCCCCACCCCCAAATGTACATGTTGAATTCCTAACCCCTAAGATGGCTATATTTGGAGATGGGTCTCTTAAAGAGATCATCAAGGTTAAATGAAGCCATGTGGGTAGGGCCCTAATTCCGCAGGACTAATGTCCTTATAAGAAGAAGATGAGACACCAGGACATTCTTTCTCTGTGCTCACAGAGGAACAATTACATGTGGACACTGTGAGAAAGCAGCTATCTATAAGCCAGGAAGAGAGTCCTCACCAGAAGCCAAATTTTCTGGCACCTCGATCTTGGACTTCTAGTCCCCAGAATTGTGAGAACATAAATGTTGTCTAAAACCTCTGGCCATTTCGTTGTGGTGACGAGCAGACTGAGACAAGCTCTTGCTGCTTCCAGCTTCTGAGAGGGAGAAGGTGGTGTTTGGAAAGATACACTTCAGGGGTCATGCCTTGAGCGAAGGGCAGGTATGACCTCTGAGCAGAGGAGGTGCCCACCTGGTTTACGGGTAGTGCTTCCCCAGGAGAGACAGCACTTAGAGGTGGTCATCCTGGGCTGGGTGGCAGACCCCGGGGCTCCAATCCACCTTCATGGGGCTGCAGGTGAATTGCCCAACCTCTCTGTGTCCTAGAGGTTCAATCTGTTGTTTCTATATTGCAACAGAGGGTGGGGAGGTTGAAATGATGGTATCTACAGTCACTTGACAATGACATGAAGTGCCCACTATGAGCCCAGCCCTGGGCTATGCTAGGACGAGAGTCAAAAACAAGAGAGAAAGCATTCCAGACCTCGTGAAGCTCAGACTAGCGAAAAAGACACAGTAACTTAAAAACAAAACAATCTCACATCGTGATGAAATTCTGCGGAGAAAATAAAGCACATAGAGAGGAGAGGGAGGGTGTGGGGAACATGAGTGGATCTTTGTTCGAATGGCCAAGGAGGAGTCTTAGATGTGGGGGCAGGGGGCAAAAGCAGACCCTGAGCCAAGAATAAGAGGGCCAATGGTTTATTTGGGAGGTAGTCCCAGCAAGACCCAGTCAAGGCGGGGAAGGGCTGAAGCCAGTGAAGGGTGTGTTAATGCGCAGGTTGCAGCAGTGGGCAGCTGAGCCTCGGTGCTGAGGGACTTCTGGGAAATGGTGTAGATATGCGTCTGACATGTGCCAACCACAAAGTAAAAAAGGTAGAGCATGATCCACCAACTTTACGTTTATTGCCTGAGTGCTACCCTGCGGTGTTCAATCCCTGGCACATCTGGCCACTACAGACGCACAGGCCAAGGGTCTTCCCATATCAGAGAAAGATCTTAGGCAGAGAGGCCCAGGTGCTTGCAATAGGAAGCCATTAGCAAGGACAGGAACAGTGGGTGCCAAGGGATGTGGGTGGGGCAGATGTGAGTATAGCATCTGCTACCTCTGAGGAGGTAACATTTGAGATGACGCCAAAACGGAAAGAAGGGGCCAGCCACCGGAAGAGATGGGAAAATTGGTTTGCAGGCAGAGCAAACAGACAGATCCCAGCCAAGGCCAGTGTTGCTGGAGCAGCATGTGCCAGGGCAGAGGCTGTCTGGACAGCCTGAGCTAAAGGATGGATCAGGCACCCTCCCAGAACTTTCTTATCCTGCCCTTCCCACCACCTTCATCCATAGTCTTTCCGCCTTTGTCTTCCACGCGCAGTGGAGTCAGTGATTGGCTGGTCAAGAGAAGGGGGGCGGAGCCTTGGGACCCAATCGCAGGTGGCTCCATCCACTCACTGGTCCCTGAAGGAGGTGGGGGTAGGGGGTGGAGAGATACTGGCCATCTGAGGGAGGTGAGAGGCATGTCACCATTGAAATTCTGCAGCCACTACTGCCCTCACTTCCCCAGTGCAGGAGGAAAAAGGGAAGAAATCCCCTGGCCATTCAATGATGCTCTCACGCCACATGTGCATTGCCTCCTTGTGGCCCTAAGCAGCTCACTTCCCAGCAACCCCAGGGAGCCCCAGTGTGGCCTAGTGGCCATGTCAGGTGGGCAGAATGGCAGTAAGGTGACCCAGTAGGCTGAGTGGAGTATGTGAGTCCCACAGATGGGTCTCCTGTCTGTGGCAGCCTGCAGAGGACTCAGAGAGACAGCGTAGAACACTTCTCAGAGCTATTCACTCCCGAGGGGTGAGGGAGAGGAGCACGTGAAAGCCCACTCCCACAAGTCATTGGCTGAGGGCAGTTCTGGGGGTGTGAATGCCCCTGCCCTTCCAGCTTCTGTGTTGGGGGGAAGCCCCATATCCTTGGAATTTGCTGGAACATATGAAGTTGTAAAGCCTTAGAGATGGATGGGGTACAGTGTTACCTCACTTGCTCATAATTTAGTTCATCCGAGTTCCAGTCCTCAGTAATTCCTGCAAACCTAGGGTACCATTTCTCTCCTTGGAACCTCGCTCCCTCAAGCATTCTCCCAGCTCCCCAAATCAAGCATCCCTTTGCAGCAAGGTATGGTGTCTCCAGGAGGTACCTTCCTTGGGAGGGGTTCCATACCCACCAATGCTCCTCACTGGCAGGTGCCCACCAGCAACCCCACCCTTCATCCCAAGCGAAAAAGCAAGTCCCTTTCCATTTGCCCCACATTCACCCCCACACCTGGCTCCTTGCTCTCCCTCTCCCTTTGGCCCCAGTGTTTTCTGAACTTACTCTGTCCTCTCTGGCCTCAGAGCCTTTGCTTATGCTGTCCTCATCTGAGAATGCACCCCTGCCCGATTTCTTCCCGTTGAAAGTTTTCAACATGCGATCTGCAAAAATTTCTGTTGAGAGCCAGGCATTGGGGATGGAGCATTAAATCAACACAGACCTTCTTTTCAGAGTTTACAGTCTAGAGAAGGAAGAAAGACATCACAATAAGTCATCTCATCGGTTGCTACGTAATTACGATCGTGGCGAGTGAGATGAGATGAAGGAGCGCGAGATGCGCATGCAGAGGGCAGGGGAAACGAACCAAGTCTGGAGTTTCCCAGGAGGCTTCTGGAGGGAGTGATGATTCAGCTGAACTTGAAAGATGAACAGGTGTGAGGCGGAAGAGCATTTGGGGCAGAAGGAACAGTGTGTGTTAGGCCCTGAGCAGGAGAAACTGAAAGGCTGGTGTGGCTGGAGTTGAGAGAGGGCAAGTGAGAAGTGGTCAGCAGACTGGGCAGGGACTGGAAATGGATCCCAAGAGCTATGGGAAGACCAGAAGGGTTTATTTAAATCTACCAAACTGCCCGGCCTAGGAATTCTGAGACCGCCCCCTAGGTTTGCTCTATTTAGGCCCCCAAATGCCCCTGAATGAAGTTGCCTGCTGGACTGCTCTGGAGACTGGCCGGGGTCCCTCACTGCCCCAGGCCCACCGAAGGGGTCCCGTACATTCTCTGAGGCCTTCATTGAAGCCCTTCCTCTGAGAAGGCTTCTCACTTTGAAATCAGAAGGGATCTCCACCTCTTACATCCTCCCCAGAACTTTCCTCTTTGGCATCTGAGGGGCACTAGCAGGAAGGTATTTCTCAGGCCACCGCTGGAGGTAAAGGTGGTGGGGCTGCTGGCTGTGGGCAGATGACTCCCTCACCATGTCCAAGGGTCCATTCCACATCTGCCTCTCACACCTGGAGACCACAAGACATTTGTGATTGGGACATTAAGGGATTTGTAAATAACTTCATCAACAGACTTAGTGGGAGGCCCCTTGTCCTGGTTTTTAGGCCTGGATGGGAAACAAGCAAACAAATGTCGCTGTTGTGCTTTGCAAGTCCCTGGGACCAAGGCTAGGATGGTGAGAAGCTGGTTCTTAGCAACCCATTCTGCTATCCCCTGCCCTTTGCTGCATGGGGGCTGCTGAGAGGGTGGGAGATGCCTTCTCCTGAGAACCCCTCACCCCACTCCCACCACTTTGCATTCTGGGGGAGGGTAATGGGAGCCACTTGTCATTGTCCCTGAATACTAGCTGGCAGGAGGCCCAGGGAGGGGGCTCCCCAATAGGGAATCTGCAGCTGCCTGTCTTTAAGGTAAAATTACCGTAATTACTCCAATTACCAGATCCATCAAGAGCTTTGGACTGAGGAGGCCCGAGAACAATTGGATCTGAGGAGCGTGAGTCATGGGGGTGGGGGCGCAGAGGG
>NW_006442491.1:23959840-23968160 GCF_000325575.1 Pteropus alecto
GGAAATGCAGAGAAATCATGATTAGCCAAGACCCCACTTTGCTCCTTCAGTGAGATTTTTCTCCTGCATTGGAAAGAAAGAAAGAAACAGAAAATCTCTCAATGGCTCCTTCTCTTTTCCCAGATCCCCAACTGACTTGGATGCTCTGTTTGACCTATGACAGTTTAAAAAAAACAAAAATGAGGTCTGGCATCTCCTGGACTCTTGCTCTGTGCCAGGCGCTGTGTAAAGAGCTTTTCAAGCTTTGTCCCTTCCAACCCCATGGAGCAGGTTCGGTCCCATTTCATAGATGTGCGTGTCATGCCTTTCCTCTCAGCCCGGATGCTCTAGGGTTCAGACTCTGGGCACCGTTTGCCTCTGTACCCCTCACCCCAGCCCTGCCCCGTAAACCTGTTCTTGATGCACATTCAAGAAGTATTTGGTGAAGCAAGTGACGTACAAGGCTGGCAGTTTGGGTGGGTTCCTGGGAAAATCACTGAATTGGACACATCCCCTTAAATCACCCTATCTCCTCCCCCTGTGCCTTCTCTATCCAATCTGCATCCTGGACACTGGTACCTGGAGATCCTGATGGGACCCGCCCGGCATGGAAGACTGCTGTGACCATCAGGCCACCCCACTGAGACAGAGGGTGACCCCAATCACCCATGGGAATGATTTCAACGTTGTGGAGCTACGTATATTTTACGATAATTACAAATATACACAGAACAAAACATTTACCATTTTAACAGTTTTTAGATGTACAATTCAATGGCATTAAGTACATTGACATTGTTGTGCAGCCATTGTCACCATCCATCTCCAGAACTATTTTACCCTTCCAAATAAAAACTTTGTACCCATTAAACAACAACTTCCCATTCCCCGTCTCCCCTAAGCTCATACCAATAACCACTGTACTACTTTTCATCTCTATGAATTTGACTGCTTTAGAAACCTCATGTAAGTGGAATCATATGGTTGGTGTATTTCCTTCTGAGACTGACCCATTTCATTAAGCATGTCTTTAAGATTTATCATGTTATAACATGTATCAGAATTCCTTTCCTTTTTCAGGCGTGCCCGGCATGGAAGACTGTTGTGACCATCAGGCCACCCCACTGAGATAGAGGGTGACCCCGATCACCCATGGGAATGATTTCAATGTTGTGGAGCTACATATATTTTACGATAATTACAAATATACACATAACAAAACATTTACCATTTTAACAGTTTTTAGGTGTACAATTCAATGGCATTAAGTACATTGACATTGTTGTGCAGCCATTGTCACCATCCATCTCCAGAACTATTTTACCCTTCCAAATAAAAACTTTGTACCCATTAAACAACAACTTCCCATTCCCCGTCTCCCCTAAGCTCATACCAGTAACCACTGTACTACTTTTCATCTCTGTGAATTTGACTGCTTTAGAAAACTCATGTAAGTGGAATCATATGGTTGGTGTATTTCCTTCTGAGACTGACCCATTTCATTAAGCATGTCTTTAAGATTTATCATGTTATAACATGTATCAGAATTCCTTTCCTTTTTCAGGCTGGATAATATTCCATTGTATGGATATACCACCTTTTCTTTATCCGTTTGTCCATTTGATGTACATTTGGTCGTTTGCACCTTTTGGCTCTTGTGAATAATACTGCAGTGAGCATTGCTGTACAAGTCTCTGTTCAAGTTCTGCTTCCAATTCTTTTGGGTATACACCCAGAAGTGGAACTGCTAAATCATGTGGTTATTCTACATTTAATTTTTTAAGACACCACAGTATTGTTACATTCACTTACCACAATAAAAAAAAAATACCAAAACAATGATGTTAACTGTTACATGGTTTCTCCCAAATTCCGAATAAAATGGACATTCCAAGAAGGGACACCCATGGCCTCTGGCACTCTCTGGCACCCTGCCAGGCTACCCATATATCCCTTTGAAAAGCATGGCTATCATTTATTCATTCACTCGTTCATTTGATAGCTATTGGCCAGATACCCTCAGTCTGTCAGGAACTCCACTAGATGCTGGGGGTATAATGATGAACAAAATTGTACATAATCCTGGCCTCCGTGTGTTTACAGCTTGGAGGGGAGGCAGGCATCAGTCATGAGATGTTTGTCCTGTGACATTAAAGGCCCAGAAGCCATTCCCAGAGCCCAGATCAAGAGACAATGTCTCAGCTGGGCTTCTTTGTGGGCTAGCCCAGACCCCGGGTCCCTTCTCTCCCTGGGCCTCATGTTTCTCATCCGTGAAATGGGGGCGATCACTCTCCCCTCCATCTGCATTGGTGTGGCAGGATGAGGCTCTTGATTCCTCTCCCTCTCTTTCTATTACCCGCTCCGTGAATCAGCAAAGGAGAATTATCATACCCAATCTGCTGACAAGCAGACCGAGGTTCAGTGAGGCTGGGCCGGTCCAGTGCCTGCTCTGCCGAGTCTTCACCAGGGTCTTTCGCTGAACAGTCTTCCTCCCTGCATCTCCTCTCTTATCCCCAGTCCTCAGCCTACGAGGCACCGGCCACTCCTCCAGGGCCCCTGCTGAAGGTCAGGGCTTCCTGGTGTGTGAGGGCAAAGTCAGAGAGGCTCCCAGGAGCCTCGCAGGGCACCAGCTCCCCCTCGGCTGGCTTCCATGCAGGCACCAGTTTTGTGCGACTTTTCCACTCCGCCCAGTTAGATCACAGGCTCCATGGCTTCGCAGACCTGGGTCGAGCTATTCGCTGATCTGTGGGACCTCAGGCACATTGTTGGGCATCTCCAAGGGTCAGTTTCCTCATCTACAAAACTGCTACCACCAGTGGAAGAACAAATCGTGCTCACTTGATGGAGTACTACTGCATTCGTCAGCTGGGGCTAACAAAACACCACAGATAGGATGGCTGAAACAATAGAAATTGTCTCCCAGTTCTGGAGGCTAGAAGTCCAAGATCAAGATGTCAGTGGATTTGGTTTCTCCTAAGGTCTCTTTTGCCTTGCAGACAGCCTTCTTTTTGCCGAGTCCTCACGTGACCTTCATCTGTGGGTCTCTTCCTTTTTAAATAAGGACACATCAACCTATAGAGTTAGGGTCCTACCTTATGACCTATTTCACCTCAGTTACCTCCTTAAAGACCCTATCTCCAAACGCATTGGGGGTTACACCTATGAATTTTGGTGCTGGGGGGGGGCAGTTGAGGAGGACACATCAGGTCCATAATAACCACCCAGAAATTAAAAGGAAGAAATTAATGATAAGCAAGAGAAGTCAGAATGTATGATTCCATTTATATGAACTGTTAGAAAAGTCAAAATGAATCTACAATGACAGAAAGCATATCTGTGGCCCCTGGGAATGGGGGAGGATTTGCAGGCGATCAGGGGAGCATTGGCTGCCAAGGGACCTGAGGGCACTTCTGGGGTGATGAACATGTATGTTGATTGGGGGGTGGCTGTGTGTCCGTACACATTTGTCCAAACTCGCACTGTATACCGAAAATGAGTGGACTCTATCGAGTGTAAATTACACCTCAATAAAATAAAATGATCAAACCCTACCTTGAAGGGTTAAAAATAAGGTTCAAGTTAGGTGGTCGTTAGGAGTAAATGAGTTAATGCCTGCAGAGTGCTCAGATTAGAGGCTGGCACAGAGTGAGGGCGCAAGTAAATGGTAACCATGGAAACCTGAAAACAAGACTTTTGCTCAGGATGTTAGGCAAGAGAGCAAAATAAACACGGAGGGCACGCACAGGAAGCGGGGACAGAGGGCGAGGGTAAAGGGCACGCACAGGAAGCGGGGACAGAGGGTGAGGGTAAAGGAGGAGCAGACAGGCAGGGCCTGTGAACTCGGCTTCTTGCAGTCAGTGGCTCTCTCTTGGCTCAGGGTAGGAGACTCCATCACTCGTTATCATCTGCTGGGCCCAGGGACCAGCCACTTGCAACTTAGCCCCTGCTCAGCTCCATCCTGGTTTTCTTCATTTGTCCATTCACTACATGTGCACACTGGACCACCACCCAGTACAACAAAAGGCGCGGATAGCTGCTTCCACTTACTGGGTGAATTTTCTGTGCGGGAAACTGTTCAGTGCTAGATATTTTAGGTTGAAGCAAATAAACAAGCTGATATTCGACCAGCTTTCGCCCACAGAAACAGCAGTTTACTACATGGTTCAGCCTAATACATGATTGCTTTCATCTTTATGAGTAGTGTGTAGAGGGGATGGTATTAGTGTACTTTTGGTGGCAGAGAAGACTGATGTTCAGGAAGATGAAAGGACCAGGCAAGGTCACATAGCTACAAGTGGCTGGATTTGAACCCAGGTCTGACTCTGAAACTCTTATGTTACACGTTCCTTGCACTTAAAAAGAGTCACTGTCGTGGAGAGACAAACACACTAAATGTGTCTCTCTGGGTCTCTCCCATGAGCAATCCCTGAGTCCCCAGAAAAGCTACCCACAGCTCTTCAGACTCTGGCTATGGCCTTCCGAGGATGCCAAGGTCCTGCCATCCCTGAGCATAGCCCCCCTGCCCACCAGGGTGTCTTCCCCTCATCTGGCCTGCTTCTCGATGGGCCTTGGGGGGGCTCGTGGTACAGGCAGTGCTGGCCAGGCCCCTGGTCAGGGCTGTATTCATGCTTCTCTGTTGCCCCGGGAACTGGCCTCATTCTGCCCATCTTGTCCTCACTCTAGGCCAGCCCCTTACCAGCACTTTCCTCCTTGAAGCCTCCCTCGGAGTGAAGGTTTGTCTTTAATTCTCAGCTCATTAGCAGATCAAAAAGGATGGAGAGGCCTTGTGTCCAAGAGAACCTCAGGCAGCCCCCTCCTCATACTCCACAAGGTATCTCCCTTGGCAGGGGGCATGGGACTCCCCCTTGGCTGCTCTTTGTGGAGCAGGAGAGGGGCTGAGGCCTGGCTCCAGACTCCCCCATCTATAACTAGGCCAGAGATGCAGCTGCAGGGCACTGAGGCCGAGGCCCTGGGAAGCAGCAGCAGCCCCCTTCTCCAGAGCCTGAGCAGGGCAAGGACAGTTAATTTCTCTGGCGTTATCAGCTGGGCACAGGCGCTGGTTGCATAGCAACCCAGATTGCTCTCTGTCTCCAGTGCTCAAAAAAAATCAGCATTTTCTCTAACTCCACATCAGTAAGATGGAAATGGCACTGGGGCCGCCCAGACTCCCTGCCCCCAAGTGTGGCTCATTTGCAGGAAGCCTCCATTTATACCCCTCGGGGCGGGGGTCCTCACTCTTCAGGCCCACACCTCCCTCTTGTCTCCTACATGTCAGGCCGGAGGTAGGAATTCACCAACCATCGCACAGCTGCAATGTGGAGCTCCGTCAGGAGCTAGGTCTGTGTTTGTGTGTGGGAATGCTGAGCAGGCTTGGAATCTGGGTGCCATGGTGTGAACTGGGGGAGCCACAGACAGTCTTGGCAGTGGATTTGATTTATTCATTCATTAAGAAATATTTATTGAGCATTACTGGGTGCCATAACCCTGAACTTCCCAGATTTGGTGGTTTAAAGAGGGCTGCAAATTCTCTGCTGCTCCTCCCATGCAAAGATACGGTTTATTTTCTTTCCTCTTAAATCAAGGCTGGCTCCACAGTGGCCTGTTTGACTGGTAGAATGTGATACTGTGTAACTATTGTGTAACAGTGTAACTCTGAGACTGTGTCCTACAAGGTCAGCAGCTTCTGCCTTTGCCACTTGGAATGTTCCTTCTTGAAACCCAACCACCATGATGTGAGGAAGCCCAAGCAGCCACATGGAAAGGTCCTCCTGGAGCCGGTGTCATTTGTCAGCC
The DNA here is from genome assembly GCF_000325575.1 of Pteropus alecto. NCBI lineage: Eukaryota > Metazoa > Chordata > Mammalia > Chiroptera > Pteropodidae > Pteropus > Pteropus alecto. Next base: position 23,965,613 of record NW_006442491.1, read on the forward strand.
ACGTGGGAAAGCCATATGATGCCATGTAAGCAGAAGAGTCCTCCAGCCAATTCCTGACCAAATCCTCGATTCATGAAATCACAAGCAAATAAAACTATTCTCACTTTAAGCTTGTAAGTTTTGGAGTAGCTTGCTATGCAATAATAACCAAGACACCAAGAGAATTTATTTTTTTATTCATAGACTCAGATAGCAACAAACATGGTTTAAGTACGTAACGTATGCTAGGTCCTGTGCTACATACCAAGGCAAAATGAAATCAAGGGAGATGAAATCTAAACTGCTGAGGGGTTGGGGTATCAGGAGGTCGCACAGAGGCAAGAGAATGGAACCAAGAGCTCAGGGACAGGAGCAGATAATGAAAAATAAGCAATTTGCAACTAAAGGGGTCAAGAAACAAGGTGGGGAAGGTAACCTCAGTTCCTGGCCAGACCGCATAGTTTTGAATTCAGGTACCTACTCTGTTTATTTAGAAATGGCTGCCTGGATCATAATGGAAAAAATTCTGAGGCTAAGTCTGAGCTCCAGGGTAAAGAGAGCTGTGATTGATTACTGACGTCAGGGAGTGAGGTGAGGAGAATATAGGTACAGGTGACTGACGTACCTGTACCTCTTGAGACCACACTGTCTACCGGTCTCTGTGACTAACTCTCCTGCTTGGATGTGGAGTGAGGCTGGAAAGCAAGTTGTTCGGGCTGGCCTCACGGGGGCTGGAGCAGGGGGACTCCAGCTGCACACTCATACTTACAGACCTGAAGTTGTAGACCCTCTGTATAAACCAGCAGGGCAGCTGCAGAGGGTTCATTTTTAGTTTTGGTTTCGTTTTATTTTTTGTTTATGTCTTCTAGGCAATTCAGTTCAAAATTCCATTGTCTCATTCTGTGTGCTTGGGTCATGGGGTCAGACTTTCTTGACTCTTGCCACTCATGGAAACCACCTGGCTCTTTTTGTTTTAATCCTGATTGTGAGCAGCAGGCGTGGAATGGGGCAAAGGTGTGGCATGTTGAGAGCATGGGATGGAAACAGGAGGAGATGAGGCTGGAAAATGGGATTTTCAGAGTATGGTCCACGGAGCCAGCAGCATCAGCAACCTGGCAGCCTATTAGAAATCTAAGTTCTCTGGCCTTACCCCAAACCTACTGAATGAGAAACTGTGGGGTGGGGCCAGAGCCTCTGTTTTTAACAAGTCCTTCAGGTGGTCCTGCTGTACGCACACTCAAGTTTAAGAAGCACTGGGCTAGGGAGAGCAGCGGCGGGGGGCGGGGGGTGCTGTGTGTGACACAGAGGCATGCCAGGTCTAGGACTCCCTCTTGTTGCTCCAAAATCTTCCCCTTTCATGGAGACCCCTTGACAGGAGCTCATGGGAGGAGGCAATTTCCTCGGTCTCTTTTAGCTGTACCTGATTCTAACGTCCGTCCTTGCCTCACTCAAGGACACTTTTGCCATGTATTACAGCATCAGTCCCAACGACATAATCATGGATAATTGTGGGCAATTCCCTTATTTGTGTGCCTGTGTTGTGTACAAGGGTCACATCAAACCACTCCTACAGTTCAGTCCCCAAGCCCTGATTTCTGAAATGGCCAACTTCATGTGTGTGGTGACTGGAGAGGGCTCTGCTGAGCACCGATGGGTTTGCTGATGGGACAGTTATAGAGAAAGAATCCCCTGGAAGCATCCCTAACCCCTTCACCCCAATCTTTGACTAACTCACTCCTGGCCTTCCTGGGTTGCCACTTCTTTCATGAGGCCTTCCCTGCCTGCCACTCTCTACCCCCCCCATCTGAATTATGACCCCCATCACTATGAGCCTATAACGCCCTCAACCTTCGCCATTATAGCACCTCTCAGGCTGTTCTCTAATCACTGTTAAACTGTCTCTTTCTCCACCACAAGGCTGGGACCTCGTGCATCTTACTCAGCCTGACATCTGCAGTCACGCCATTCCAGCAGCTGGTCATTCCGGTATCGTGACAAGGGCTATACGGACATTGTGTCATTTAAACTTCGTAACACCCTATGGGATCGATGCTATTGTTTTCATCCTTGTTTTACAGATGAGGAGACTGAGGCACAAGAAGTAAAACACATTGTTCAAAGCCGCAGGGCTGGTGAGCCGCAGGCAGCCTGCCTCCAACAGACAAATACAGTTTGTTTTTGTTAATATTGTTGTTACTTTGTTATTGTTCCAGGCAGGGAGGGAGGGAGAAATAAGAAATTTTCCTGAGCGTTTTCATGGCCCGGAGTCTGCAGGCCCCTCCTGACTGCTGGCCTGTAGTCCTGGCTACACCCCCTTAACTCCAAGGGACACTGAGGAAGAACACGGCAGAGCTGAGCATTGTCCCGGACCAGGGGCCACTATGTTTTGAGGACGGGGAACTGTGTCTCTGCCTAGACCCAGCCGTGGTCCAGGGATCTCAAGGGAACTGTCCCTCCAGGGCCCTGGCTGGCAGCTCTGGGCTGACAACACCTTTCAGCTCCCTCTTAGAGCTGTAGCCATTAGGGCTGCAAATTAGCATCTTAATTGCCTTTTGACTATTCATAGCTG
>NW_006442491.1:23968207-23969126 GCF_000325575.1 Pteropus alecto
CCTCCTCCCCGCTCAACAAACAGCATTGGCCTCTCTCTCCCTGGCCAAGAACACCCCCTGCCTACCCTCCCAAGAAGACTGTTCACATACTGGAGTCTCAGTTTCTCCATCGCTTAGGAGAACCTAAGACATGACAATACTTGAGAAAGGGGTAGGGAGCAAGAAAAAGGCAGCCCTGTCCTTACGAAGCCATAAACAAACAAACAAACAAACAAATAATCTAATTACAAATTTTTATACATACCTTGAAAGAGAAGGAATCGAACAGGGCAATATAGAAACTAACAAGGGTGGGAATTCCACTTCTAACAGGAAGATCAGGGAGGGCTTCTGGAAGGAGGTGATAAGCTGAGATGGAAGGAGCCAGTCACGCAAAGAATAGGTCAACAGCTTTTCAGGCAGAGGGAACGGCAGATGCAAAGACCTGGGGACAGGAAAGCGATCGGCTTGTCTGAGGAGCAGAAAGGAGATCGCTTAATGTGTGGGGCACATTTCGGGGCACCGTGGGACTGGATGGGCGGGAGCAGGGGCAGGGCCGGATCACACAGGGTCGTATGGGCCATGGAGAAGAGCTGGGGTTTTATTCAACTCTGGGAGTCAGAAAGGACCGCCCAACCCCAGTACCCTGACGGGACACTCTTTGTCCGAGTTATATGGCCCTGGGGCCTTTGGGGATCCCAGGCTGCGCCCCCTTGTCCTATCGCGGGTCCCTGAGCTCCTCTCCGTCTCCTCTCCCCGCCTGTCCAAGTGCGGGGAGGGCGGGGACCCTCACCACCGCCCCGCGGTCGGCGTCTTCGCCCCCTCCCGCCCCCGTTCAGTCACGGTGCTCTCATTTTCTCCGCAACAGACCAATTCTGCTCGGCTCCGCGCGGGCCAGCAAAGGCAAAGCGGGCCGTGACTCCTGCTGATGACTGCGGAG
>NW_006442491.1:23970051-23993487 GCF_000325575.1 Pteropus alecto
TGAGGGCCTGGAGTGTGGGGAGGAAGAGTCAAGGACCCCTTGGCCTTGTAACTTTGGTGACCACTCCTGGAAAGAAGGAGAAAGCAGGGCTTCTTTATCCAGCAGAACCTTCCCCATCTCTCCCTGTTCCCTCCCCCTGCCCACGGTTTCTTCATGGTCATGATCACCTGAAGTTGAATTTGGACTTGTCCGTTGGGTTGTTTGTTGTCCCCACTAGACTGTGAGCTCCTTGAGGACAGGGGCATCGTTCTGTTCTCTGTGGTACCCCTAGGACCTGGAGCAGCGTGAATTGACATTTGTGAAGTGAATGGACGAGGCAGTGGAGGGACGAGGCCTTGCAGGTTTATCACTACATCTTGGGCCCAGCACTCAACAGCAGTTTCTTCTACGAACGAACGCATGAGCGGATGGATGGCCACTTCAAAACCCAGCGGGTAAAATCTAGAGTCAGAATGTGAGAAGAGGTGCCATGAGATAGCATCAGGATGATAGATGAATAACAAACAGCCCATGTTCATTGAGCTCCTTCACCCCAGGGCTGTGCCACCTGCTGCAGTGAGTAATCTCATTTAGTCCTCGCGTCAACCCTACAATATAAGGATTATTGGTGACCCCACTACACAGATAAGGAAACTAGGGCTTAGAGAGGTGGAATAATGTGCCCAAATTCACAAAGCTAGTGAGTGGCAAGGCCAGGATGTGAACCCAAGAAGTTAGATGCAGAGACCACCCTATTCCCAAGTCACAGAATGCTAACATCCTCACAGCCACATGCAAGTTTCCTCCCAGCTCAGATGACCCCTTCCCTAGGGATCAGAGGCCCTGTTGCCCTCGGCCAGGCTCAGAAAGCACAAGTCTGAGTGAGAAGAAACGCTGGCACCAAGTCAGGCAGCCCCAGCCTCCACTGAGACCATCACTTCCCTTCATGTGAATTATGACATTTAATCTTCATGAAAAAACTCAATGAAATCTGCACCGTTACCATTATCCACATTTTCCAGAAGGAGAAATTGAGGTGTAGTGAGGTTAACCAGCTTATCTAAGGCCACACGGCTATTTTGTGGGAGAGCTGGCATCAAAACCCTAGCAGGCTGGCTCCAGGTCCCACGTTTTGTGCTTTCTCTGCATCCACCACAGCGGGAGGCCGGATTCAGCCAGCCCAGCCCAGCCAACCATTCTTTGTGGCAGGTGATGGCTGCCAGGTGTGACTGGGGCACCGTCAGCTCTTCAGCCATCCTGCCTCCGCTCAGTGTTGGGGCAGCCCCTGGGAGCATTATAAACCCAGCCCAGGTTGAACAGAGATAGCAATCTCTGTTCTCCATCCACTGTCATTGGACATCCTGTATTCAATCACCCACATATTCATTTCTTTTAATCATTCTCTTCTTGACTGTGATAAAGTCATTTTTATAGCACCAAGAACGTGCATTTCATTTGAATTAAGCGTGCTGAAGTCTATCAGTTTTGTAGGAGAATCAGGCTGAGAAAAGAAGACATATTTCAGTGGTCCTCTTCCTTTTAACTGATGGTTCTCCAGGACACTATTATCAGAGTCTCATTTAGGGAGTGTGTGCATGTGACGACCTGCATACCCACTTCCAGAACTCTGGATGCCAAGGAAGGCCACCTGAAACCCTGCCTGTAGAAAAGGCATCAGGGTTTTCAGACTCAGCAAGTGTCCTTGCGTCCATGCTTGGCATTCAGGCCTCAGAGCAATCTGTCTTCAAGGACTATGTGAGTTGAACAATGAGCATTTCAACAGTGATCAGTGAAAGTGGAAAAAGAGAATTCTCCCCAAACAACTTTCTCTGAGTAAACTCTTCCCATCTTAATTCAATTGGCAGAGGTGGAGGTGTGGGGAGGGAAGCTCAATTTTGACTAGTAGAATTTTCTCCTTGGCCAGCTGGATGGGGATTTGAAACGGATCACAGTTGATTTAAGGAAATGAGTAATGTGACCATTCTGACTCCCAAAATTATAGAGTTAATTCAGCTTATTTCAGGGATGTTAAATAGGGTTGCACAAGTACCCCTGGTTTTAGGGGGACCTTTTTAAAGTTCCTCTACCTGTCAAGCTGATTACTTTGTTTTAGGAGCTGGAATCTCCAAGAGGCCAGGTCTGCTGATGGAATGGACAGCCTGTGGCTAAAGGGAGAGGCCTTCTAAAGCGGCCAGCCTGGACCAGAGCTGCCATGTCTAGGGACGGCAAGTTACTAACTCCCATGGGCTCACTCTGCCTTGGCAGTCTTCCTTATCTCTCCTCCAGATACCTCCTCCCCTCTCCCTCTGTGGGGGAGACTTCAGCATGGAGTCCCTCAGAGAGAGGGATAGCTATCAGGTATGTAATTGTGCATGTGTGTGCAAACCCATGTGTGTGCACCCATGTGGGTGTATTCTGTCTGTACATGCATGTGTGTGCGCATATATGGTCTGTGCTCTGTATACATGTTTGTGCATGTCTCTGCATATATGTACACAGTCATATATGTGTGTGCCTGTGTGACCACAGGAATTGGACCCTTGGATGATGGGAGGAACTCCCCTACCACCAAGAGGATTTGTGTGTTAGCTAAGGACTGGCATTCTAGGAAAGACCCACTGATTGGATGGCACAGAAGGCCCTCATCATAGTCTGGGGTCAGCTGCTTCTCTGCCTCAGAATTCTCCTGCATGGTCAAACCACTGAGCATGTCTTTCCCACATTAGGAAGAAACAGTGAAAACCTCAGTTTATCTGTCTGAAGAGACAGTGTAACCCTGGCTCCAGATTGTCCTAGACACCAGGATTCTAGTGTCTAGATGGAGTGGTGTCCTCCAGGCCACCCATTGCTTCTCTTGGCTCCAGCAGTGGGGGAGGGGCGCCATCATACAGGAGACCAGCAGTTTTCACCTGGCTCTGCTGAGACCTTAGGAAAGTCATTTCACTTCTCTGAGCCTCGGTTCTCTTATGAGAAAGAAAACCTCATGAGACTCTCGAGAATTACACAAATTTAAATCCTGTGCAAAATGAGAAAATGCCCTCCGACTGGGCACCTCCTGAAGGCATGGGCCATGTCCTCTTATCTTTGTTCCTAGTATTTTGTAGAGGACCTGATGAAAGGCAAACTTAGTTCATGTTTCCTGAAGGCATGAATGAGCAGATGAGTGAATAGTGCCTGAAACACAGTGCATACGCAATGAAAATTTGATTTAATTTTTATGTCCTTTAAGCCTCAAGTCATGTATTGAACACCTACTATGTGCCAGGTGCTTCATTAGATCAATGAATTGTGCCTTCGCAGGGCATTTCTGTTCCTTAAGGATCAATAGGGGAGGACTATTCTATAGTTAAGTGATTTTGGAATATGGGAGCCCTTAAAGATTTCCAATATTACTTAATTAACTCCGTGCACTTTTACTGAGTATCTACTATATGTCTGGCACTGTTCTAGGTATTGGAGATAGATAGAGCTTTGTTTAATTCAATATTTTCCAGTATTTCCACATCCCCCTCCCCTTTTTTTTCTGAATGAAAATGTAATGCTGCCTTATTTTCCATTACCTGTCCCACTCCCAACTCAGAGACTTCCCAGAAGGGCAAAGAAATATAGTAACTAAAATAACCATTTCTAAAGCCAGACTACCTGGGTTCTGAATCACATGCCCATCACTTACTAGCCATATGACACTGGGTAAAATGGCGATAATAGCAAGGGTTAAATGAGATCATGCTGCATCTCCGATGCTCAGTAACATGCCTGGTATGTGGTAAGTATTTTTTAAAATAATATTTATTGCCCTAGATCTTCTCAAAATATACAGAATAAAGATCAAGTCCCCTAAATGGTATTAATGCCCTACTCACTTCCCCAGTGTCATCTGAAATAATTTTCCTTTCTCAGATCTGGTCACTCAGAACCACTTGTCAATCTCCATGGCTCCCAAACAGCCCTCCTTTGGTTTTTACATTTGCTCACATGCTGCTGCTGCTTACTAAAATGTTCTTCTCAGTGCTGCCCACGTGGAAGGCACAGCTTCCAGACCCATCCTTGGCATCACCTGCTTCATTAAATTCATACTCACTGCCTGACCCTCCATCCCCAGTGTATCCACTAGCCGGTTACAAGTTGCATGAGTTACCCAGGGAAGGCCAGTAGAAAAATCACCTAAATCAGCAGAATCACAATAAATAACTGTTGTTTTATGCCTCTAGGTTTTTTTTTGGGGGGGGGGGGAAGAGTTTATTATGCAGCAATTGATAACTAATGCAAGTTTCTTGAAGCCAACAATGAATAACTTCAATTCACCTTCATCTTGACCATTGTCATGCAGAGGAGTACATAGGCTATCCCTAGAACCACTGATGAAGCCAGGAGACAGTGAATACCCTGGATTACCTCCACTCCAGGCTTTAGCTGGGATAAATGATGGACCTCCCCTAAACCACCAGTTGAAGGACCCTGGTAAGAATGAGAACTGTACCTACCAACAGGTCAATGGCAGACACAATGAATTGTCCAGGGTGCTGACTCTCTTGCTCCACGAGAACTCAGTACCATTCTCTCTACCTTGCCTCTCCTGCCCCTGGGTCACCCTTCTCAACTCCTACCCTAGGTTTGACAACGTCTGTTCAAATCAAATTTAAGTAGAAAGTTTGCATCTTCACCCTTCTTTCTCCCTTCCACCTTCCCTCTCAGAAACCATCTGACCATTATAATAAAAATCCAGCTTTATGTAAATACCCTATCCTCCAAGTAATAAATGCCATTAGCTGAGTCTGTCTGAGCAACCACAGGCTTTTAAACATCCATTTGAAGATCTTTGAAAGCTCTCTCGAGGCTCTTGCTCATAATTTACTAAGTGGGAATTGATAATAACTGTATTGAATGGCCAGGCCCAGCAGTTCGCAGGAGGTGTGTCTGTTTGTGTGCTGCTGCTGGTGGTGGGGTGCGCACTGAGAAGAGGATGCCTTTCCTTCCATGCTGATCAGTAACTTATTTTAAGAGTCCCCCTGGGGGCTCACAGTCTCTTGATGAGCTACTAATGAAAGAGCCAGAACTGACAATTAATTTCCACAGAGTTATTATTTATTGTTTTGGCAATAATTCTCTAAAAAGCTTTAGTCCTCACCTTGGCTTCCCAATGGTTGAAGGGAGCTATGAGTTGAGGGGAGAAAGGACTCTACTGGTTTATTCATTAGTCATGTATTAAACACCTACTATGTGCCAGGCACTGCATTAGATCAATATATATCTCAGCCTTCAGTCTGGTGTGTGTGTGTGTGTGTGTGTGTGTATGGGGGTGAGGGGGGCAGGCAAATGAGTAAGAAGTTACAATACAGTGAGATACATACTATGAAGGGGATGATGTAGGGGGCTGTAGGGGTTTAGGGGGCACATAACCCAGATTTAAGGAGACAGGGAAGGCTGTCAGGAGGAAGAGTCCTTAATGACCACCCAGAGTTAGCAAGATAATAAGAAAACAGAGAAAGATAATGCTCTAGGGAAAAAAAAGGTTCAACATTTTCAAAGACTCTGAAGAGAGTACAAGTCTCCATAAAATTTTGATAAGAAGGTGGGTGGAGTAATAAGAATTCTCAGTCACTGCTGGTGAGAGTGTAAATTGGTACATTTTAGAAAAACGGCTGGGCATTATCAAGCAAAGTGGAAGATATGCAAGCCCCGTGACCCAGCAATTCATTTCTTTCTGGAGACACTTTGTATATGACATTAGGAGACATATACACAATAATCATAGCAGCATGGTTTATAGTGGCCAACAGCTGGAAACAACGCAAATACCCATCAACATTAGAAATATTAGTTATGGTGTAATCATACAACAGAATACTATAGAGCAGTGAAAATGAATGAACTACAGCTACATATAGCAACCTGGATAAATCTTTCTTATATTGATACCAAAGAATACATACAACATAAAAAAGAATACACAGAACATGAGCCCATTTATATTAAATTAAAATAGGCAAAACTAAAACATTGTTGCATATAAAGTTGGTAAAGCTATAAAAAAAAAAAAGCAAAGAAATGATTGACCACAGCAGGTGTAATAATAATTTATTCTAGGGAGAGAATTGAAAGCATGATTCAAAGGGTCACAGGGGAGTTTCAGGCAATGTTCTTGACGAGTGGTAGTTACACGGGTATTTACTGTAGAATTATTAGATAACTATACACATTTATGTCATACATTTTTCCAGATGTGTAGTATATTACATATTTTTGTTGTTGTTGTTGTTAAAAGGGCAAAAGAGAAAGCATCGCTGTAGCCCCAGTCCCTGCGTATCTACTCTGGCCACGTCCATGAGAAGCCTGGCATGATGATGTGAGGGCTGGAGATGGCTCTCAAGGACTGAAGCCAGCATTCTAATTTGTTGTGTGAGTGTGTGCGTGTATGTGTGTAGCCATAGGCAACTCTCACATGATGGTACCAAGGCTTGCTGGGACCTGAAGTCCTTGGGAGTCCCCTTAAACTATTTCCATGAAATATGGCATAGCTCAGACTCCAGAGAATCCCAGTTGGGCTTGAATACAAGTTTCACATGTTTGATAGGAACCAGGTGATGCTCTTGGAGAACCTGAAAAGATATAGGACATTGCTTTGTCTTTTCATCTGTAAGTTCCCAGGGTGGGCTAGGATCTGGATGTGCAGTCCGGTCATGAAATCCAACTTCAGGGGCATGGGTCTCTCCTACATGGGCTCTGAGGTGGGCACACTACAATGGACAGGAAGATCTGGTGTGGTTCTAGGTGACTCTGAATCCTTGACATAATTTAATCTTAATGGAGGAAGGAGATGGGTGTCCCACGGTGGTCAGAGTTGGAAGGGATCTAAGTGATCTTTTGAGTCCAGCCCTTAATACTTCTTGGTTCTTAATTAACTCTAAAGTCAAATTTATAATTATTCACTATAAGAGTAATACATTCTTTTGGAACAAGTCATACAATATGGAAGCAAATAAAGAATTATAGTTCCCCCAACCCCTTATAATCTCATCCTGTGAGGAAACCAATATCAATAGCCTGGTATATTTTCTTCCACATGTCATGCTAAGCTCATACACATATACACGAACACAGTCTGGAGCTTTCTTCTTTTTCTTTTTCAAAAGTGGGATTATAGTATATCATTACTCTGTAACTTGACATTTCATATTACAAAATATCATGAACATCATTCAGGATCAGCACTTTCAGGTCTAATAGATTTTTTTCAAAAACTGTGGAATGTTTCTCAGTTTGGATGTAGCATAATTTATTCAATCAGTCCCTTGTTGGTAGATTTTTAAGTAATTTTTTTATTTTTGCCACTACCAATGGTGTTTAATAAATATCCATTGCTTATATCCATTATGTCCTGATATATTTTTTTCTGTAGGATAGATTCTCAAAGCCAAATTGCTGAGTAAAAAAAAAATGCACTTTTTTAATTTTAATAAATGCTGATAGAGTGATTTATCTACATGTTGTAGTAATTCACACTTTCATCAATGTTACATAGGAATTTTTTGTCCAGCCTCTTTCCAACACTAGCTGCTATCAACTCATAGAGTTTCCTCTTTCAATATGATAAGCAAATGAACAAAAGAAAAAACAGAAATCAAAACAAAGAAACACCACCAAAAACCCCCCTCCTATTTGTTATTTAGATTGGCACTTACCTGGTCATTATTAAGGTTGATAATTTATCAAATATTTGTTCATCGTTTGTATTTTCTTCTCCAAGAAATGCTTGTTCATATCACTTATCCATCTTTGTATCAGATGGAGTTGGTTGCTCTTTTTATTATTGATTTGCAGAAGATCTTTGCATATTGAGAATATTAACCTATTGTATATCACATGATCCTTCATAAATAATGATAGAGAAGTGGTAACACAGAGGGGAAGTGAGTGACCCAATACCAGAATGCAAGTGCCAGAGCTGGACAGGGTCACACTTCTAGATTCCCTGCACAAAGTTTCATCCCTGGAAAACTCCATAGTTTAGACACTTGGGGTAAATTTTCTGAGAATTTCTAGAACAAATTTTCTCAGAGTATAATCTTCCTTCATCAGAATCATCTGGTGCTTCACTAAAATTCAGATTTCTGGGGCCATACTCCAAATCTCTAGAATATTCAAGGAATCTGCTAAGAGAGTTTTAAAAATACTTTTCTTGCAGTCACTAAAGTCAGAGAATCATTATGCTAAAAGCTCAAAGTTCTTGCATAGGCACAAAGGGCACTATCTGGGAAGATGGTGTGGAGAAGTCAATGGTATATTATAGAAACTCTTCCCCACCCCACCATCAGCAGCTGGAGAGAGAGCCCTTAAGGCTGAAGCATTGAAACAGAGCTATCACCAGAGACCTGTGGCCTCATGCTGCCCTTAAGCCAAAAGCAAGCTTTTGTGACAATAGAGGTGAATCTAATATATCACTTGCTTGCTGGTATAAAGGTGTAAATGTCAATTTCTCCTCGTTTTTGTGAAGATTTGACAAAGCACTTAGAGCAGAACCCATTTTAATCAACAAAGCAGCCAGAAAGATCACAGGGTGGCAAGTGTGCCATATCCTATCTGAGCTTTGGGTGGGTTTGAAAATTGCACTTTTAATTAAAATTGGCATTTCTGAAGCTCGGCTCGTAGCTGGCCGTTTTGCTGGGGAATTGCAGACGACGAGGCAAATAATCTGAGAGGGAGGTTTAAATGAGCAGAAAGGAAGGCTCGTGTGTGAACAAGAGGCTCTTGTTTAAATAATGAAGCGGAGAAAAGATAATGTAAAAACGCCTTTGTCTATGTTTAGTTAGATTTCCTCGGAGACCCACATAATTGTAGCTGAGCTGTCCGAGGTGCTGACAGCTGGGTGAGAGAAGCTCTCGCCAGAGGAAAATGCCTGGTCTGTACTTCTCATTCCATCAAGTTTGGCCTCTTTCATCAGTTTATTTCTAGTCAATGACAAACACACTGCCATATGTTATACTATAATGTCTTTTATTCATTCAATCCATAAAGTTAGTGATCATCTACTATGTGTGGTGAAAAAACAGAAAAAAATATGAAAAACAGAAAAAAATTTCAACCCAGAATCATTGGATACTGCCCTGTAGGTGGTGGAGTGAATCTCTAAGTTGATATTATTCCAAGGTTTAAGGATTTTGTGAACCAATAAAGATTAAAAACAATCAAAGACAATTTCAAGCACTAAAGACATTTAAGAACATCAGCTATCACCTCTTGTTTATCTTTTAATATATTAAAAAAAAATGGGAAATTCTGAAACAGAAAAAGTAGAAAGGCCATAACCTCAGACCTTATTTTTTCACATTTCACTAAGAGCCACAGAAAATTTCATCATGCACTGGCATCGCTTTCAAAACTAGCATTTGGGAGTAATTGATTCATCATCAAACCTTCTGGAAATGAACAGAATCTCTCTATAAACATCCTGATCAGAGGTCATTTAACTTCTGGGTGCACATATCATCTCCATGGTCAGCCTGTTGGGCAGTCTTGTTAGAAAGTTCTTCCTCTTTCCATAGTTGTAGTGCCTTAAACATGGATGAGAAGAATGTCTATGGGAGTGGGTGGAAGGGGATGGAATTAACACTTGAGCACACACTGTGTGCCAGAATTATGATTGTGACAGATGTTATACTCATTTTATCCCACATACTCTTATTTTCACTCTCATTATGTGAAGTGGGCATTATTAGCATCCCAATTTTGGAATGGAAAATGTGTCACACATAAAAATTTAATTGATAACAAAGTAACTTTTAATGTTCAATTAAGAGGGGAACAGTTAGTTAATAAATGGTATAAGGATAATTGGTTTAAAAAATCTATTTCAACCTTCACATAAGAGGTGTCATCAAATAAATTCCAATGAATTCAATACTTAAATATAAGTCATACAAACATGTATTTTTAAATGGAAAACTGAAATTGAAACGTTATCAAATCTCAGAAAGGAAATGGGTTTTAGAAATTTAGAGGCAATTGAAAAAAAAAGGAAAGATGAACGATTTTAGTATTCTGGACAGAAGAATTCTATTACACCTTTAAACCTCATTTTTACAGAAGTTGATAACTTGTGATAGTAGATATTTAAGACTGAAAAGTGAAGCCCATAGTGATTATTTCTGCAGTAAAGGAGTTGACTGGGAATGTGATAGGGAAAACATTCTCTATTTTGAGCTGGGTGATAATCAAACTGTAAATATACTTGAGATTATTACATTTTACTGTGTATTAGTTATATTTTAATTTTTTTTAAAGAAAGAAAAAAGTGAAATTCAATCTAAAGGCAACCCCTGTTTTGGACTAGAGATACCAAGTCCCTATGAGAGTAAAGCCTCTTGAAACCATTGTGCTCTGTGTGAAATCAGACAATATTGACTGGACCCTAGTTCATATGAAAAAGATTTGAAGGTTCTAGTTGACCACAAACTCAAGAATGTCAACCATGTGATTTAGCTAGTATCAAGAGAATGCACAACCCAAAGCTTTAGTGGTAAAGGCATAGTGCCCCTGCACCCCTCACCCCCAAGAGGAGCAATAGATACCTAGTTTAGTGATCATTACCCCACAAAACTGACTAATTTTTAAAATAAATTAATGAAACTGACTTAAAGTCTTACCTGGCAATGTGTAAGAAAGGAGACAATCCAACCTGGACTTTAGAGAAATACTGACCAGGGTCTGAATCTCAAATCTACAAAGGACATGTTGAATGATCTTAGGAAAATAATGTCACTTCTCTGACAGGCTCAGTCTCCTCATCTGTAAAATGGGAATACTAATAGTACCAGCACTGACAGGCTATTGTACAGACTAAATGAGATATTGCATGTAATCCACTTGGTGTAGTGCCTGACATAATAACCCTACCTCAGTATTAGTTACTATTAGTGGTATCATTAACCATCGATTCCAGAATGAGACCTCCTTGTAGTCATTTCCATGGAATTCCTGAGGAACTTCCTTCTTTGAGGAGCTGGGGAAGTCATGCAATCATTTGCCAAGAGAACCACGTTGTCTAGCATTCCCCCCACCTCCCACACACACCAGTGACCTAAAGATCCCCCGGAGCTCACATGGTCTCATTTCTCTGCATGAGCTGCTGAAATCAATGTTTAAGGCAGTGAGGGAGGCAGGGGAGGGGGCCGTGCAGGAGTGAGAAGATGAAGAAGTCGGGAAGCCTGCACAGCAACAACAGGAGCTCATTGACTCCCTGTCCCCAAGGGCCAGCTTGGCTAGCTGGGGAGGCCTGTCATTAACTCTTTTTATTGTCTACATTTTCTGCCTCACTGGCTCATCTGAGAAGGTGAATGGAACTGGCTTTAAGTCGCTCCTTTTATGGGCATTACTTCATTGGCTTCTGGAACTAGGAGGAGCTGGAATCACTGAAAACATTGACTGCCCAGGAAGCATTCAAATGTGTGAGATGAGAAAGTGGGTGTGCACGTAACATGAAGTCTGTCCAGGAAACTCATCTTAAATGGATCGCGGTAGTTTCCACCCATCCATGCTTCCTTCTGAGCCCTACCACCACTGTTTGGAGGGCCGGCCTTGTCCTTTTTGGCAAGACTCATATAGCTCACCCTTTGCATTAAAAAAAGTGTCTAACGGTATGGAGATTCCTCGAAAAACTAAGAATTAATCTACCATATGATCCAGCAATCCCTCTACTGGGTATTTACCCTAAAGATTTGAAAACCCATATCCAAAAAGATATTTGCACACCAATGTTCATAGCAGCATTATTCACAGTGGTCAAGACATGGAAGCAACCGAAGTGTCCTACAATAGATGATTGGCCAAAGAAGCTGTGGTACATATATACAATGGAATGTTACTCAGCCATAAAAAGAGATGAAATACTGCCATTTGTGACAACATAGATGGCCCTCAAGATCATCATGCTAAGCGAAACAAGCCAGACAGAAAAAGTTGAAAATCATATGTCACTTATAATGTGGGATATAAACCTAAAAGCAACAAATGAACAGGACAAACAAACAGAGACTCATGGTCATGGACAACAGACTAGTGGTTATCAGAGGGGAGGGGAGACGGGGGAGGGAGGAGGTAGACGGGGTAAAGGGGGTCAAAAATGTGGTGACAGAAAGAAATATAACTATGGGAGGTGAACACACAGTGTAAACATACATATGCCTTACTGTTAAAGTGTACAGATGAAACTTACTGGATTTCGTTAATCAATGTCACCATAAAAACAAACAAACAAATAATAAAATTTTAAAAGTGTCTATATAGTATTCCCCCACAAGAAGAAAGGCAGTGTGGCATGGACATTGCATGTAGACATTGACGTGCTGCTTACTAACCATGAGACCTTAGACTCTCTGAGCCTCAGTCTCCTTGTCTATAAAATGGGAATGATTACATCTGCTTCAAAGTGCTCGGTGAAGATTAATAGCATTATTCTCTATATTCAACATTTATCAGACTCTAAGTGCTTGGACATTACTTATCTCAATCCAACCCTCAGAACAATCCAACAAAGTGGGTATCATTATCATCACCATTTTAAGGATTTTCTGAGACACAGAGAGGTTAAGCAACTTGTCCAAGGAACACATCTATCTCCCCTAGTCTCCTACAAGAAACTCATTCATTCCCATGGTTTTCAATATCATCTACAGACAATGGATCCTATGTTTATTTCCCTAGCCCTGTCTTTGCTTCCAGGGTCCAGCTTTGTATAGCCAGTGGCCTACCTGACTTGTCAATTTGGAGGTTAAACAGAACTCATAAACTTATCTCTCCTCAGACAATGAAGACACTGAAGCTATTTGCCCAAGGTCAAACAACTAAGGAGTCATCAAGCCCAAATCTGAACCTGGGTCTCTGTCCACAAAGCATGCACTCTTGGGCACACACTATCTATGAAATGATTCTTTTAAAAAAAATATCCCTCTCCACCCCCTGTCTTATACTCTAAGTCAGATTTACCGAACCTTACCAATGGACCACTGTGATATTCACTAAATCACCCCAACTATTCTCTTTCCCAAGCTAAAGAGGCCCTGCATATCAGCCTCATGGGATGCTTAGAAAGAAATTACCCATAAAGATAGAGGGGAGCCCCAAAGCTGGCTTATCAGTGAGAGTCACAGGAAGGAAGGGTTTTAAAGACATCTTGTCTCCTTTTATCAAAATGTTACAGTTCCCTGTTCTGTGGCTCAGGAATTATGTTCCTGAGAATTCCCAGTGTTTGGGGAGGGGGGGGTATTAGAGAGGATCTCTGAGCTTCCCCAAGGACTTAGAGTATGTGGTGACTCTCATTTACTCAGGCTACCCAAACCTCTTACCTGCCATCCACCTACCCACTTCTTGCCCAGAGTCAAGCTCCCCCATAGCAGAGGCTCTGTCATTTCCTTCTCCAGTTGCATCCTCAGCATGGAACACAGGCTCAGACACTCAGATGGGGCTATGCCACAAGGCAGTGAACCCTTTCTTGACTTTCTAAAGAAAATCAGATGGAGAAAACTCAGTTATTCAATAATATATGCCAAGTGTCTGCCCTGTTTGAGAATCTCACCCCTCTTTGGGAATCAACCACATTGTGACCATGGGCAGCAAGTCAAACCTCAGGGCCTTCCCTGATCAGCTCCTTCATTGCCTCAGAACACGTGAAACCAAACTATGCAGTCACTGGCTGATTCCAGCCCAGGAAAATCTAACGGAGCTTTTAAAGTTAAAAGATGGAACCCAGAACTCTCCTTCTGCAAACATGGGGATACATGAGCCAGTAAGAGAGAGACCAGCTTTGTATTAAGAGTTCAAAGAGCTACTGGGCACTCGAAGTGGATGGAGAAGGGTCAGGAAGGGTGGGATGGAAGGGAGGCCAAGCAGGGATTTAGTTTCTCCCTAGTCACAGGCATTGCTATTTGCTGGTACTGTGACTTCAGGCTAGTTATTCCATTTCTTTGTTTGTAATATAGGGGATATAATAGCACCTACATGACAAGGTTGGTGGGTGGATTATGTGAGTTGTACCATATAGAGAACTTAGTGTGGAGCATGGCACAGTAAATCAACTTTATTATTGTTGTTGTCACTTCCTTCAAGTTTCTTCTTTGGTCACTGTTGATGTGAATAGCTAACTGCCCCCAAGTCCTGCTTGTCCAAGGTCAGAAAGACTTTTAGTCTCACTCACCCTGCCTTGGCTAAACGGTATTTTCTTCAAAAACTGAGCAAGTTGGAGAGTACAGACCCAGAAATAACACAGCATTATTTAACCTGCAGAAGAATTCTACTTTCCTTCCCCTCACTTTTCCCTCACCTTCCCTTCTTCCCTCGGTTCCTCTCTTCCCTCTACCTCCGAGAGGAAAAAAAGCTTTGCAATGTGCTGTCCTCGGTGCTGACTCATTTTTCTTCCTTATTCAACGGGGGAAGAAAACTGTATGCAAATGGAAAGGCATGTAACGGCAACACGGATGGATTTTGAGATTATCAGGCTAAGCGAAATAAGTCAGACAGAAAGAGTTGAGAACCATATGATTTCACTCATATGTGGAATATCAAACTGAAAGCACCAAACGAACAAGACAAACAGAAACTCATAGACACAGACAACAGCTTAGTAATTACCAGAGGGAAAGGGGCAGGGAGGAAGTAGAAAAGCGTAAAGGAGGTCAAATATATAGTGACAGAAGGAGATATGACTTTTGGTGGTGAACACACAATATAACATACAGATGCTGTGTTATAGACTTGTACACTTGAAACCTATACAATTTTGTTAACCAATGTCACCCCAATAAATCTAATCAAGGGGGGAAAAAAAGGAAAGTCATGTAATACTATACAACCAGCAAGGGCTGAAGCTGGGGAAATTCCACAAGCTAAGTTTTGTGCCTTTTTTGTGGCCAGGGTTGCCACAATGACCTCAGAAAGATGCCCTGAGATGCTGACCTGGACCAGAGATGCGAGCCTGGATTCTCAGCCATTAACTTTGGAGCTCAGGTCACAGGCAGTTGGCCCCTTATCTGGGTGCCCCAGGGACTACTATTGGCATAGTGATGGCTCCAATGGGACCATGAACACAGAGCCCAAGCCGGATACGCAGGCCAGAGATAAGGCCAAGAACAGGTTCCCTTTGGCGCTCAGGTGTTGTTCATCAGAAATCAACAGCCCCGCAGCCCTGACTGGTGACAGACACAGGATGATAACAGCACCATGTGATCAGCAGCCTTGGAAGACAGGCTGCCACTGGCTTCCAGAGATAAGAAAACAATGAGCAATCCCTCCACTTAGGGAGGGGCCTGCACAGAGCCTCCAGGGCAAAAACAGCAAGAGCTGAAGCTTGTCTCTGACCCCTAAACCTCACCAGGGCTCCCTCCTCTCATCAGGCCCCCCGGAGTTGTCTTCTGTCACCCATAGTCCCCTGGCCTCCATTATGCACCCACTCTTCTGACCCCTGTTCTCTGGAGTTAATTATGTCATCTCTAGAGCAGGTGTTAATGGATGATAACAGACAAGAGGTTCCCTTCCCACCTCCCTGCCCCACAGAGGCTGCTGAGGGAACGAAGTGGGATGGGAGGGTGGGATGGGAGTTGGGCAGAGCTTCTTCCGGATGGTTTTTCCAGGCCATGGACTCTGCATTGACAACCACTCTTCACTATTAGACCCCTCAAGTCAGTCTCAGAGGCCAACCCGAGGCTAAGCTAGGACGCTTGAGGAATCAGGACAGTGAGCATGCAGGGGACGAGAGGAGCATCTTCTGGTGTTTTTCCATTCCACCACCTATGGAGCAAAGCTGCTGACTCCACACTTGGGCCCTAGTTTGGGGATGGGTTCTGCTGCCCCTTGCTCAGCTCTGTCCTTCCCCCACTGCTGCACCCTCCTTTCTCTACCATGGTTGCAACGGCTATGAAGTGGGGAGTCAGGATGCCTGGGTTCTAGTCCTTTCCTTTGCCCAATCTTGATGAGTGACCTTAGGAATAATAGGCGAGTCACTTCACTATCTGGCATTATTTTCCTCACCTGTAAATTGGGTTACCAGTGTGTGACTATGAGCTATGCCAGGCGGTATGAAGTTCCAGTGAGATAAACATATGTATGGAGGAGGGAGGTCTGAGATTCACCTTCTACAAAACAGCCCCATGGAACAGAACTGGGTCTCAGCCTTGTGTCAGCTCTGCCTGAGCCCCCACAGAGCAAGGTCACCCTCTTCCCCTCTCTCTTTTATATTCTTTCTGGTTCTCTTCTTCCAAGACTATGCTGTGACTTCTCATTGGTCCAGCCTCTGGACTCACCTCTCTCTGGGATGCCCTCCTGCCTTCTTTCCTCCCATTTCTGTCACTCAGTTGGTTCTTGCTTCTGCCCTCTGTCTGATTGCTTATATACATCCAGAAACCTCATTTTTGCTCCTTTATTTGTGGCCAGTGAGGAATGTGTGCAAAGGATTATTTATCCAGCCCTATTCTGATACTGTTATGGATGACTTTGATGTTTCCATGGATACCCATCCAATATCCCGGCTTCCCAGTGTTTTGGCCCTCAGAACTCCAGTGACCTCCACTCCTTTCCTACTCAGTTTGTCCTCATGGATACATCCTAAACTTTGTCATCACCCATAGCCTTCCTGTCTTCAAAACATTAAACTTTCTGATGAGAGCCTCCTATGTTCTCAGTTCTCTAATTCTTCTCTGCTTCCTCTTTAACATCGCTAAGACCTCCAGTGACTTACCACTTCTGTTTCCTAATGTACCTGCCCCGTGCTTGCTCTTTTGCCTTTCTACTTGGTCAAGATCCCCTGATTCATCATACCAAACATCTTCCTGCCAATAGCTCCCTTATCCTTCTGCTGCCTTCATTTACCCATTCACTCATCCATTCATTTATTGATCCAATACATTGTTATCGAGCATCTACTATGTGCCAGGCACAGTGCTGGGTTCTAGAGAGACTGTGGTAAGCTAGACACACATTAGTTCTCCCATAGAGGCCATAATCTAATCCAACTCGATTGACTCTTGGCTCTTATATTTGGGGTGTTGAGTGTTCCTACAAATTTCTGGTTTCCAATATTCTCTGGACCTTTGTTGTTGCCAGAAGTCCTTCTACGTGCTCTCTACATTCCTTCTCCCATTTCCCAATGACTGTCTCAAGTATTACCTCGTTCTTAAGCTTCCACTACAAAAGCTTTCCTGAATCTCTTTGGTCTGATGATCTTGCTTTCGACATCTCTGCAAAAACCAAGGTCACTGCATCTCTTAATTCTGAACAGTGAGGTTACACTATATGTGGCATAAGAGCAGAGAAACTGTCCCCTACAGCGTGTGGGTTCTAGTCTTGCTCTGATATGGTCTAACTGGGCAATCTCAGATGAGTCTCAGGATGCCCATCTTTTAAATGAGTGCTGCACTGGAGGTGAGAAGCACTGGGGGCATCTTGGAGGCTGGTGACCAGTGGGAGATGTTCCCAAGGGGAAAACCATGCTTCGTTTTTAGTTGTGAGTTTCTCAGTAATTTTTGTTTATGTTTTGGGGGACATCTGTTAGTCCTTAACTGCACATTTCTCTTTGCATTCTGCTCCATGAGGCTAGCTAGCAAAGCATATTTCTCTTTTGTTACAAATGCAGGAGTGTGAGTTATCACTGAGTCAGGGTAATGATAACAGCTAGCCCTTCTGTAGCAGTTTCTACGTGCCAGGCACATCCTAGCCACTTTACGTATATTAATTCATTTAACCATCACAAAACCCAGAGGTTATCATTGCCCTCCCATTTTACACACGAGAAAACCGAAGCACACAAAACAAAGCAACTTTCTCAAGGCCACACAGATAGCAAGTGCCAAGGCAAAGGTTTGAACCAAGGCCATCTAGGGAGTAGTGCTCTTAACCACAACACTTGACCACCAGCAGAAGGGGTGTAGAGGGCATGGGGTGTGGGAGTTCCCAAGTTCTCCTGGGAACATTTAGAGAGGGTCAGTGAATGAGCACCGACATGCAAGGGCAGCAGCCAAGGAAGAGTTTGGGAAGGAGACAGGAAGGGGCAAGCTAAGAGGCAGGAAAAACAGCAGGAGATTGGTGCACGTTGATAGCAGATGTGGGAGGACAGAACTGAGCCAAAAGCTGCACAAGCCACCAAGTGGTTGAGGAGCATGAAGATGACATTAGAGGTCCTGGACGAAGCCATTTGGGAGATGGTGAGCAGGTCCCCGATTAGAGTGGGTTGGGAGCTAATGGGAGATGAGGCTATCAGGCAGGTGGTGCAGGGAGAAAGGGAGAAGGGCCATCCCAGCACAGGATGACGGGGTGCAGGGCAGATCCCAACTTGGGCCTCTACCTCCTGCTGGGGTCGAGCAAAACATGATCCGCCTAGCAAGGGCTTGTTCACATCCCAGAAGAAAACCCCATCCCAGCGAGTGCCAAGCAAGGCCTGAAGACACAAATATTTGTTCGGCTTCTGCCCTTCTTGTTCAAATAGGGCATTCGCTGTGGGGCTGGAGGCTGGCTGCTGTGGCAAGGAAGTGAGCAATCAGTGAGGGAGGACAAGTGTGAAGGAGCAATTGCTCTTGGGGCTACTAATGAATCTCCCAGGCTCGGAGCTCCTGGAATCCATTAGCTCGTCAAAGCAACTAAATAACACGCCTCTCCTTCACGAGACATCTGTTCAAACAAAGCCAACCTTTCCCCTCACATCAGTCTCTTCCACACCCCCGTGTCTGCCCTGCTCTGTCTGACTGTGGCTGAATCAGTCCGGTCAGGTCGTATGTTACTGCCTTTCTGTGCCCCAAGCTATAAGATGGTGCATTGCTTCAGGAGGGTTGTTGTTATATTATGACCATGGTCATGGCCATGGCCATGTGCCTCTCTGAGGCTGTGCCCTGTGTGGGTTTCAATATGTAAGAGTTCATGTGTGCTGCTGTGGATTCTGTGTGCGCGTGTGTGTGTGTGTCCATCTTGCTGTGCAACTGTATTGTGCAGTGTGTGGCTATGTCACCATAAGACCCTAAAGTGTCTTTTACCATTTTGTGACAATTTGTGTGTCCCCGTGTTACTGTGAGATGGCACGTTGCTGTGTGTGGTTCGCTGTGAGACATCTCCTTTATGCGTGTGTGTTTGTGTGTGCACACACCATAAAATTATCACAGAGTTTGTACGTAGCTATGTTAAGCCGTCTGGTCATGAACAAAGGTACTTGAATAACAGTATGACTGTGTGTAACTCTGCGAATTGCGTATTGTGCTATATACAGTGAAGTCATGTGCCACCGGGGCACACTGTATGTTTCGGTGGGATGCTTTGTGTGACTGCTGGTATGAACAGTAGACTTCAATCTCTGATGTTCATTCCCAGTGGACCAGGGCTGCCCTGAGGAGTATCTGATCAGATGCGGAGATGTGATTGGATGTTAGATGGGGTGGGGCATCACTTCTCCTCAACCGCTGGATGAAGATCCAAGCCCTATGTCCCAGGATGAATCAGTCAAGGGCAGAGCAACACCCGAGAGGCAGCCATTCCAGTAGCTGGACAAGTAGAGGAGCCTGGAGAGAAGCAACATGGTCAGATTGTGGCAACCAAGCCACCAAGGAGGCAGGTGGTCAGGCGAGAGCAGGGGCAGGGCCTGGAAATTCCAGAACTGACCAGCAAATCCCTGCTGCCACCAGGATGTAGTGGCTAGAGTAGCAACGTCCACATGTATCAGAATCACTTGAGATATGTGTTTAAATGCAGGTTCCTAGGTTCATAACCAAAGGTTCTGCTTTAGTAGGGCTGAAGCAAGGCCCTGGTATCTACATTTTTAAAAAGAATACTGGGTAGTCAGGGGACCACACTGGATTCCAGGCACAAAAGGAAAAGATGCCGAGAGCATGAGGCACAGTAAATATCTAGAGGTGGAAGGTGGAAAGCGAAAGAGGAAATAAAGGAGAACAGAGGGAGAGGGAGAGGTAGCAAGGTGTCGTCAGTGCCCTGTTGGTATCTCCCAGGCGTTCCCCATTCTGGTTTGCACTGATGGGCTCTTCACCTGAGCCTGTGCTGGGGGCAGCCCGACCTGCCTGAGCACCCCCTCAGCCAATGATGGATGGGAGTGGAGAACAAATGGCCCGCTCCCTCTTTCCTCAGCTGGTACAGAGGTGAGTTCTGCACTGCCTCCCAGAGGTCCCCAGTGGGACTGAACCTCAACTGCCCTCAGGAAAACCTGCTGGATAATCATTCCCTCCCATTGGTTTTTTGACTCACTTCTCTCCCTCTTGCTGCTCTACTGCTAGTGCTTCCTGGAATCGCCTGCCATCTAAACTACTAGCACCCACATCCTTGTCTCAAGATTGGCTTCTCGGGGATCCCAACCTAAGACAGATGAGGAGAAGGAACCCCAAAGTTCTTCAGTATGAAGAACCAGAGGTGCTCAATGGAGCTGACTTAGTGGAAGAACAACTAGGAGACGAGCGTTCGTACCCCACAAGCCCCTACCCATGATTTTGGGGAGTGAAGGGTTACAGGTGCTTCCTGCTCAGCTCCCTGAGAAGCAAATGGTAAAGGTTCTCTCAATGTACCTGCTTCCCCTCTGATCTTTGAGATGACTAATCAATTTGATTGATCTTTGGACGTTTCCACTTCCAAAACGTTGTTCTTGAGATCACATTCTATGGCCCCCAGGCCTGGCAGCCAGCAGTTCCAGCTCTGGAGGTCCCCTTTCAAGCTCCATCTGGATGGAATTCCTCTGCTCAGGCTTTTTGGAAGCAGAGTCTGCACTGTCAGATGCTGCTGCTCTTCGGTAAACCCAGCATGTCTCCCTGGGCAGCCCCACCATTTGCTTTGGCAATTTCCTGCAGGAATGTACCACATGAAAAATACCCCTCTGTGATGGGACCCAGCTGCCCAAAGGTCAGCTCCTGTGAGCAGAGTCTGGACTTTATTCTGGGGTCATTTCAATGACAGTCTCTGACAAATATCCAGCACTTCTCAGTATTCACAGTGCCATTCCAGTCCTTCCCCCAATGCTGGAAAGTGGTGGCTCTGGGTTTAATTTGTGGGTTCAAGGGTATTCACCAGAACAGCAAATATGCCACCCTAATGAGCTAATGGCTGCCCAGGGCGCCATGGTGGGGTGGATTCTGAAGCTGTGTCTGAACTCAGAAGAAGGTTGAGGAGTAGCTTGGTGAAGTCCTGGAGCCTGGAGTGGGAATGGTAGCAAGTTGTTGATGTCCAGCCCTACGTCCCCTTGGTCACTTCCAAGTTCATCTCCAGCCTCAGTGGACAGTTCCAGGGCCCACTGGCAGCTTCCATCTCAAGTGTCTGGTTCATTCTTCTCAGCCTGAAGACCTTCTCTGGAGCCTTGCAACCTGGAAGTGCTGTGGAGCAGGGGTGTGAGGGGCAATCCTCAACCTATGAGGCTGGGACTCAGTGGATCAATGCTTCCGGCTCCCCTTCCCTTGAGGCACATTTGACACGATTCCTCAGAGGATCTCCAATGGGATGGAGCCCCAGTTGCCCAGAGGGGCCCCTCACTGATTAGCACGGCCTTCCTCCATAGGCTTTCTCCTTCCCCCACTTCCTCACCGTGCTTCCTGGGATCCCCTCGCAAATAAACCACTCACACCCAAGTCCTTGCTTTGGGGGAAACCCCAACCAAGACAAGAGTGATAGCAAATGTGTCCACCCCCCACTCTGTAATGGAGGCGTGAGAACAACACTTAGTGGTGTCAACTCTTCGCCAGCTCCAGGAGTTGGAGTTGAAGGAGGGAGACAGAGGCAAATAGAGCTATAGCCTTGATAAGGTCCAGTCTGTCGGGGCTGGTGGACACCTCAATGAGTAACCCCAGCCATATCCTAAGGAATACAAAACTGGGGAAGCATGGAGAAGGAAGCATTTGCCTCTGCACAAAGAGGCCAGCGAAGGTCTCTGGAGAAGGTACCGCGTGAGCTAAACCTTAAGAATGGGCTTCATTCCTCGTCCCCCACGTCCGTGAAGTCATGCCGGCTCTTCTTCCAGGAGCGCTGTCTTCGCCTCCTGCTTCCACAGCTGAATCACAGCCCCCAGCAAAGGCTGTAACAGCACCTCAGCCTCTCCTTCGGAGCACTTCACAGCACAGGGCTATTTGATTCTTTGACCCAACATCTGGCTCCCCCACCAGACTGTGACTCCATGAAGGCAGGGACTGGGCCTGGCTGTGCTGACTTGCCAGTCCCCAGCGTGGAGGTGCCAGCCACCTCCTCCCTCTCCCCTCTGCCATCGCCCTAGTTCTAACTTCATCGCCTCACCTGGGTGATTGTACCTGCTTCATCTCTGGTCTTCCTTCCCTCCCAAAGCCATCTCGCACAACCACCAGTGTCAGCCCCCTGCTTCCCCAGCTCCCAGGTTCTATAGCCGGTCCCCATCACTCATATACGGGGCCAATTTAGACCCAGATGGAAAGGGCCGGGGAGCCCCACTCCCACCAGTGGGACCAGTATGTAGAAGCTGGGATCATTTCTGTTGCCTGAATTGTTCACTGGCCCCCAGTAAGTCCTGGACAACTACATCACCCACCGAGCCACAGCCTTGCCCTGAGAGTCCCCGAGAGTACAAGTTGGTAAATGGAGGCAGAGCCCCCGTCCTTTTAAAGTGGCAAAAATCTTGGACTGCTTCTCCGCCAGGAAGCCTCCCTCAGCCTGGTCCCCATGGGCCAAGTCAGATGTCCCCTGTCCCCTGTGCTTCCCTCTAGCATAGCCCCCACCACACAGCGCATTTCATTCCTTTACTCACTCACTCAACAGTATTGATCAAGCCCGACTAGGTGAGAGGCGCTGTCCTGGGAGCTGGGAGACACCAGTGCACAACACAGAAAAAAATCCTGCCCTTATGGCCCTTCATTCCCACAGGGGAGACTGATAATAAACAAGATCAATAATTGCAGTATGTATTAGATCAGGTGTCATGGAGAAAAAGAAATCCAAGACACGCAATAGGAAGTGTGTGCGCCTGTGGTGATTTTAAAAGGGCGGGGCCAGGGAGGGCTATGCCAAGGAAGTGGCATTTGAGAAAGGCTGACGGAAGAGAGGAAATGAGCCATGCAGATACTGGAGGAGAGGGTTCCAGGTGGAATGAACAGCCAGTGCAAACTTTTGAGGTGGAAGAGCCCTGGAGTGACAGGTGGCAGCTGTTACTGAGTGAGATGGGAGCTGCTGGGGTCTGGGCAGAGAGGACAGGATCTGACTTAAGGTGTAACAACTTCACTCTGGCTTCAGTGTTGATTGCAGACTACAGGAGGGACAAGGACAAAAGCAGGCACCCTGGATAGGAGGCTTTTGCAATAGTCTAGCTGAGATGCTGATGGCTTGGACCAGGGTGGAGCAACACAGTGACTTACCTCTAGATCACAGATCCATTGAGTAGGAAGGCTGGCTTTCCCAATCTGCCCTCTAGGATGCTACTGGATCTGCAACCTTGCCCACGAGCCCGGTCAGCTTAGCCCTCCCCAGGCCCCCTCTTTC
>NW_006442491.1:23993511-24001927 GCF_000325575.1 Pteropus alecto
TCCTTTGCCCCCAGCCTTGGTCTACCCTATATGGCATTGCCACTCCTCACAGACTCCTGCTGTCATTCTCTCCGTGGGGTGGACTCCTGAGGCCCCAAGCTCCAGTCCATCAGGCCCCCCTGACCAGAGGTGTCTGGCTGTGCCCCAAGCCAGCTCCGCAATCCCAGCCCCTCATCTTCTTCGACAGCCCAAGCAGCCTCACCCCTCCCTCCCTTCTCCAAAGGCCCTGCTTCCCTCTCCAGGTCTGTCCCGTGCTCCAGCCACCGAAACACTTGAAGTTTCCCAAGTACACTAGCCTTTCCCATCGCTGGGCCTGGGTAGAATGCCCTTCCTTCACCCTCTCCACCTCGATTACTCTTTTTATTCCCTCATGTCTTAACCCAGGTGTCTCCTCTTCCAGGAGCCCTTCTGAGCGTGCCCTCAAGCTGGACATATCTTTCTCTCATTCTTTTGGTCCCGAGACTCCCAGACTCCTCGGGGGATGACCTCTCCCACCCATTACTCTTCACCAACTCTATGACCTTGCTCCAGAACACTCGATGGCTCCCTGGTGTTTAGAACACAACGCGACCTCAGCATACCCCCCAGCTCTATCTTCCAGACTTGCTTTCTCCATTCCCTAGCTCCCTCTGCACTCGCCGTTCCCTGGTCCTGAACCTTGCCCTGAACTTTTCCAGGCCAGTAGATAAGAAATGGCCTACCATGTCCCAGTGCTACCTCAGCACATGCTCTGTACAGAGGGAGGCGGCCGGACGACTAGACACTGGGAGATGAGAACCGAGGCACATGTGTGGAAGTGAGATGAGGCTCAAGCTCCCAGCTTTTGGTGAGGGAAGAACTCCCAGAAGCTCTGGCTTTGGGTAAATGACCCCTGTAGCCCGTGGGCCCAGGTGATAGGAATGATGATGATGATGATGGTAACGATGGTGTTGGTGATGATCTTACTTGCAGATCTACCTGAGGCTTGAGGCTCACAAAGTACTATCAGCTGCATTATGTTTATAGCTCACCCCTACAACCTTCAATGATAAGTACGTAACAGTATTATTCAAGTCTCCTTAGGTTGTAAACAACAGAGGATTTTTTCCCCTCCAACATGCTAGAAAAAAAGCCCCACAGAGAATACTGATGTCTAGGCCTGGATCATATCTCTGTCTCTGGGCTGGGGTCCACAGGGCTGGCCCCACCTATATGTACCGAGAAGGATTATTATGAAATAGAGAAGGAGACAGATGATTCTCCAAGAGAAAGGATTCTGGAAGTACAAAGAGCTCAAGTCCACAAGAGTATGATTGCCTCCCCATTCCCCTTTTCCAGAGGAGAAAAGTGGTTGCTCAGAGATGTCAGTTGCCTTGCCCAAAGTCACACAGCCAGCGGGTGGAAAAGCCGAGACAAAGTCCAGGGTCTTAAAACTCTGAGTCTACGATGCTTTTCCCTTCACTAGAGTTGCTTCTCGAAGGCTAAAGCAAAGCAGCCCTTACTACCTTTGACAGAGGCCCCAGGACACAGCACTCTGAGGTTGTCTCTGGTAACATTAGCCAGGATTGCAAGGTCTTTTTATCAAAGCGGACGGAAGGGGCCTCTCCTCTGCCATGGCCTCTCCCTAACTGATCTGGGCATGAATTCAGAGGGGACAGGGGAGGCAGGAGGAGCTGGGACACTCCCCTCCCAGCCATCAGCCAGGCCAGCTCCAGGCAGGAGCTCTCCTGTATTCCTCCCATTCAAGCAACAGCAGGAGTCCAAATAGACAATTAATTAGTGCCTGGCAGGCCCTGGCTCCCCTTCCCCTCTGCTCAGCCAAGTGTGTAATGGAAATGGGACCAAGACAGACTCCTCCGCCCAGAGGGACCCCGACCCACTCAGCAGAGAACGAGCTCCAGGGGAGCCAGGAAAGGGAGCTGAGATGCAGAGGTGAGTTTATTAAAACAATGAGCTTCTCCCGACACCTCATCCCTCACCTGTCCCTGACTCTTGGCTGCAGGCAGTCTTCTCAGCAGCCTGCTCAGAAGTGGTCCTTTCCTGGCTGTCTGAGTACAGGAGTATTGTTGATATTAATCTTAGATGATATTAATGGCAGTATATTGGACAGTGTCCTCTATACTTTACCAGCATTATCTCTTTAAATTTTCAAGTCAGTCCTTTTTATCCTTGTTTTATGACACTTGGACTTAGCCAAAAGGCTGAGAAGCTATTATCCCTGTTTTACAGATGAGAAAGGTTGAGGCCCAGAGAGGTGACATGTGCTCTCAGGGAATGGTATAATATAATGGTTGGAGCACAGGCTCTGGAAACAGACAGACCCATTTACAACCCTTATTACCCATCTGGCCTAGGCAAGTTGCTTAACTTATGTGTGCCTCAGTTTCTTCATCTACAAAGTGGTGATGATGGTCTTACTTACCTCATGGGATTGCTAGGACAGTCCTTGATGTGATGCATCCAATAAACGGTAACAATGTGGCTTTGGAGGGTAGGCGCTATTATATCCTGTTCTACTGTAACTTTAAAACAGTAAATGCACTAGATGCATAAAACGAGTCATAATATATTCATACTATTTGTACCCTACACACATGACAAGCATCACAAGTAATGAAGAACATTTCACTTACAAAATTTCAGGCACATTCTGAATCTTCTCATTCTGCCTTCGTACTCCTCATCAGTCAATACCTCGGATGGGCATCATTTTCTGTTCTTTGTATTAAGAACATAATGGGAATTTTGTTTGTTCCCGGATGAGTCATATTAATTCCGATGATGAATCTGCTTTTATAAAATTCATACGCACACCCACTCACCCACACACACACCTGTAAAAATTCTTAGAAATTCCCCAACCTAATTTGTTTCCCCAGGATAGGGGAAAATGACTCCCCAAGACATTCTGATGGGCAGACTGGGGACTTGTATGCACTAAATGGAAGAGAAGAGGAAGAACCCAGTCTGGATCAATGGCATACAAAGGATAAGTCACACACAACAAAACTGAGCCAGGGATTGCTCTCTCCTGCGCTCATGGCTTTCTGGGGGTGCCTTCCCTACCCCAGCCTCTGAGCAAGGGTGAAGGGGGACTGGGCTAATTCATTTCTTCAACCCCCGTACAGAGCCAGGGATGGGTGAAGGCTGAATGAGGGAGCAAATGAATGAATGAATGAACAAATGAATGAACGGTATATCTATTTGGGGGAAGCTAGAGAGTATAAAGAGGGAAGGAGAAATAATTAGAGTGCTATCTATTTTCAGCTCCTTTAGAATGCTGAATAATCTCTATATCCTTTGTGAAAGACGTCCAAAGATAAATTAAGTGGCAAAAAAAAAAAAAAACAATGGTGCACAACAGGGTGTAGAATGTGCTAACTTTTGTATAAAAAATAAAAAGGAAGAGGACAGTAAGAATATATATTTGTATTTGTTTAGATATTTGTACTTGTTACACAGGCAAATGGAAGGCTACTAAGAAACCAGTAAGGATGCTTAGGGGAAAATCAGAAGGCGGGTGGATGAGAAACAGGAATTAGAGGGACATGTTTCACTATATACAGTTCATGCATTTTTAAATTTCTGAACCAGGCAAAATTTCAAAATTAAGAAAAGGAAAATAAAAAAATATGGGAAATTTCTGCTCCAAGAAAATGATGAATAAGAGTCGCCCCTTGCTTGATGGGAGGGGAGGGAAAGGAACGCTCATTCATACCTAGTTACAGCTCAACTTCTCAAAGGCTTCGTTTAATTAAAAGCTTGGCGATCCCCTAACCTATTGATCTTGGACCAGAAAGCATTAGGTGAAATCTCAGGAGCTTCGAGCTTTCTGAAATTGTTTCCCTAAGCTCCACATCTCTCTTGTCATAGCCTCTGCACCCTCCCACGATGGCGGTGGGGTAGAGTTTGTCATGGTACTGGGACTAGAGATGTCAGGAAAGAACTCTGCCTGCCTTTGTGTGTGTTCTGAACAACAGAAATGAGAGTAAATGGGAGTCGGGTGGGAAGCAGTTCACTCCGTGTGGCAGGAACAGAGATCCAGCTGAAGTGCTGGAGACGAGGCTGCTGAGGCCGGCTGACGTCAGGACACGCAGGGCCTTGCAGGCTGTGAATTGGGGAAGGCGGTAGTTTGGGCTTCATCGTGAGGGCAGTTGAATGACTGAGAAGGCCAGACTTGGCTTTAGAACTCTGCCAGGTAAGCATCATGCCCATAGATGCAGCCTTCAGTGGTTGGAGATGCCAACGCACAGGCCTGGAGGGCCCCCACTGTCCTGGGTGACAGGGTCTTTTCCTGAGCCCCACCTGCCTCTCACAGCCCCCCTTGGGGTCAGGTGCTGAAGAGAAGGAGCAGCTCTCAGACTCTCTTCACCTTGAGCAAGGAGCAAGCTGGGGCTTCTCAGCCAATCACTAAGCCCACCCTGATGAGCCCTAATGACTCCTGATTGCTCCTTTGTGTCACTGGGCAGGCTCTCAGCTCTCCTTCCATCAGAGGCTATATGGGGAGGAGGAAACAGGGGCCAAGTCGACAAATGTGCAACACTGGTTTCCTTTTTAGATAAACACATGTGACGGGGTTCTGAGAACCCCCGCCTACACTCTCAGAGATCTAAGTGCCAGGCATAGGTGAGTGAGAGTGGGTATGAAAGTGAATAGAACCAGTTCCCATAGCAGGTAGGACTTTACAGTTTGCAAGGCATATATCTGATTATGGGCAGGATCATATACGTATTTAATTGAGTAACAGGCTTAGAGAGGGGTTAGTGTACGATCACAGATAGTAGATAATGGAACCAAGTGATGTTTCATTCTTTAATTCAGTCAACAAATATTTATGGAACACCCACCATGTGTCAGGCACTGTTAGGTGTTACATATAAACCCACAGCTTTTCCAACTGAGACAATAATAAGCATAGCTAGCTTTTATTGAGCATTTACCTGTGCCAGGTGCTTTGCTACTTACTCTTCATGTGACGTCTCATTCATCCTCCACCAACACTGTGAAGCAGGTGCTCGGATGGGGCAGGAGGTGTTTCTCTGTCTCCATCCTGGAGGGTGGCATAAGCTAAAGACAGTTCACGAATAGGGGCATTTGTAGGGAACAGGGACTGAGGGGCTGAGGAGATGCAAGAGAGTCCAAAGGGGAGAGATGACCTCAAGATGGATGACCGTCTGGGCAACGCCAGGAGGTCTGATCAAATAATTCACATCCAGGCCCGAGGAGGGTGGGGAGCCTGATGAGCTGATTAGAAAACACACACACACACACACACAGAGAGAGAGAGAGAGACAGAGACAGAGACAGAGACAGAGACAGAGACAGAGACAGAGAGATTGTGCTGTATTGCAAGATCCTACTTGAACACAAAGTAAAAGCAGCTTTCACATTGTCCTTTAGACTCCACGTACAGCTCTGTGCACTGACCAGTTTAATCATGAATGTCTCACACCTTCCTCCCACTGCCAGGACACAGTTTTAGGATAATCATTTTATCCCCATTTAACAGATGAGTAAACTGAAGCTGAGAGACGCTGAGTCACCTGCTTGGGTCACTCAACCAGGAGTGGCAGAGCTGAAATTTGAACCAACATCCCCCTCAGGCTGTCCCTGAAGCCACCAGTCATGATATCAGCCTTGGTGCCCTTGGTACCCCACAGGCAGTGGGTGGAACAGCCTCAGCCCCTCACTACAAAACAGCAAACCCCTCCCCCTCCTTCCTCTCCTCCTCCCCATGGCCCAGCTCCGCTCAGAGCTATTAACCAGGTCACGCTGGCTTGTCCCAGTCCAATAGTTCCCTTAATTGCCTTTTTATAGCATGCCGTACAACTGTTCATTACGCTGTCATATTTCCCCTCGAAGGCAGCAGTGGGGGAGCTGAACCGAGGATGGGGACCCATCCAGGTGGCAGGGGCTGTGTGCGAGGCAACAATGTGTGAAGCTTATTTTCTACTTGGTCAGAATGAATTAAACGCATGCTTCTCACACTTGAGTAACACATGAGCCACTTTTAAAGCGGAAAAATAAATCACAGCCCCCCCCCAACAACTGATGAATTATTTTTATTACAATTTTACTAAAATATGGACAAATGTAAAGCTAGGTATAAATCGTTATCCTTTTAGCTCCATACAACTGGAAAAGCTCAGACAATGTACCGGTGCGATACAAAGAAAGCTACAAAATCAGAAATTTCAAAATAACACGATTAATTTAATGTGATGGATGATGTGTTGCTAAAATTAAATTGCCACTTGCACAGCGAGCATGGTTCTTGTATGCTTCGGCATTTAGTCCCCTCTGTTCTTTTGTCGTGAGGCCCATGACGATTAAAGCAGTATTTGGTCACCCAGGAGACCTAGAATCTGCTGGTAGGTTTTTTGGATATAAAATAATATAATATAAAATTAACCAGTTCTGGGTGAGAGCTCATATACTCCAGGTTAGGACACAATCAGTGTGTGTATCAGCTGTGCAGGGCTGTCATCCTGTGGAAAGAGCCATGTGTTCTTGAGGCTAGAAAGCACAGGACAGAGAGCTCAGCCCTCTGAGGCCAGATCTCACCCAGACTTTGTGACAGCCACAAGATCTTCTGAGCACCTGCTGTATACCTGCCCCATATCTCCCCATCTCCCTGTCCAGAGGAGTTACCTTGTAGTCAGCAAGAAGACGAGGGGCACCTGAGTGGACATATACATAGGTCAGTGCAGAGAGAATGGCTGAGGGCAGACATGGAGGTCTGTTTGGCCAGTAGGAACCAGATCCGGATTGCAGCCTCTCCCTGGAACCCAAGGCCCAAGCTCTTCCTGGCAGACTCACCTACAGTGCTGAGGTTATATGGACAGCTCTGATCCTAGGTTTGCATCCTGAAACTGCTGCTACTTGGCTGCGGGATCTTAGGCAAGTTACTGTATTTTCTGTACTCCAGTGTCCTTATCTGTGATGGACATGAAACCAACCCAAGCTCACAAGGATGCTGTAAGGCAATAAGGAGAGAACACATGTAAAGCATTTATCCTGGAACCTGGCACAGAATAAGTATTTATTAAATGTCAGCATTGCTATCTCACCTGGCTCCAGTTCTCAGAGGAATAGGAAGAGAAAGAAACGTCTAGACTAGGCTCTTAGCCTGGAGGCCATGGGGCCATCATGGGTGGGCTATAGAGGATTTGAAACTGCAACATTTTGTGTGTTTGTGGAGAGAGGATCTTCAGCTTCATCAGATGTCCAAAGGGGCTGTGACCTAGAATAATCTTTGGCCACTGAGCTAGCGCTGGTCTGGGGCTGGCAGAGGCACTCAGTGTCTTAGTCGGCTCGAGTGCTATAACAAAATACCACAGACTAGGTTTCTTAAACAATAGGTATTTATTTTCTCACGGTTCTGGAGGCTGGAAGTCTGAGATCAAGGCCCTGCAGGGTCGGTTTCTGGTGAGGACTCACTTCCCTGTCTGCAAATGGCCCCCGTCTCACTGTGCCCTCACATGGCAGAGAGGGAGAGTGAACTCTCTGCTGTCAAATCAGAACCCCACCCTTATGACCTCATGTAACCTTAATTACTTCCTTAGAGACTCTATCAGCTAGGTAGAAGGTGATGTGAGCATAAAGGGAAAACTCATCTGGAAGAGTTACAGAACTCAGAATTTGGCCATTGCGCATGTGTTTCCTCGACCAATTATACTAAAAGTTCATGGGTGTGTGTGGGGGGGCATGGTTTTGTGACATTGATTTAATTCAATGCCATAAGTGTTTAATGAGTGTCTACTGTGTGCTGGGGACCCAGTGGGGAATGTCGTCACCATGCTCCCTGCTTCCCAACCTAATAGGAAGCCATGTTCTCAGAAAAGGGCAGAAACCATTGATCTAACAACCATCAAGCCTGGTCCAGGGCTCCTTTTTCAGTTCCAGGAAGCTTCTCCTGGTTTCAAAGGCTGCCAAAGGCCAAACCAGAATCCCCATGTCCCCTGCTCCCAGTGCTATCTGCACAGAAGGCTTGACCCTCAAAGGCCAGAAGTCATGAAATCCAGCATCCCCTGTCCTGAGTCGGGGTTCCCCTGGACATGGCCTCTGACAGGACATGCAACCTCTGCCAGCACACCTCCAGTGATGGCATGCTTGCTACTTCAGCAAGGTAAACTCCTAATATTTATAGTCATCAATGTATTTTACTATGTTTTACCCTGATCTAACAGAGACAGCACCTATACCCTCCATTGTCCCATCTGATTTGTTCCACTGAAGGCAAAAGAATCAGGGTCTTTGTTCTGGACCTGGGCTATCCACTTGAAGCCTTGCTGCCCTTCTCCTCCTTTGTGCCCATGGCATCAGGAAATTGGGTTCTGGTTTGGGGCAAGGTGGGCATGGCTTTTTCCAGCTGCAAGAAAACGTCACCGATGCCCCAGCTCGAGTGGGGAAGGTGACTTATAGAGCCAGTGCCTGT
>NW_006442491.1:24002482-24011535 GCF_000325575.1 Pteropus alecto
CAGATC
The DNA here is from genome assembly GCF_000325575.1 of Pteropus alecto. Taxonomy (NCBI): domain Eukaryota; kingdom Metazoa; phylum Chordata; class Mammalia; order Chiroptera; family Pteropodidae; genus Pteropus; species Pteropus alecto. The sequence goes on from NW_006442491.1 coordinate 24,002,489, forward strand.
TTGGTCCTGGCACTGGCCAAGAGCAAGGCTGTGGCACCTCTGTGTCTTTTGTGCCTTGCTGGCTGGAGCCTCTGCTTGGCATGCTCTGTCTCCCTGCTACCTAATTCCAGCGTGTACCTTTTTATGTCTCCTCTGCCCCTTTTCTCCCTTTGTTCTCTCCCCTTCGGTGATCATATGCAGGTATTCTTGCATTTGTGGATGGTCTCACTGAATGTATGTGTGTGTTCCTGTGTCTGGATGTGTGTGACTCTCCTCTGTATTCCTGTCCTTGCACTGCTGTGTGTCTAAGCTTGTCATCCGGTGATTCTGCCCATGGGGATGGATCTATGGGTGTCTCTCCTGGTTTCTTTGTGTGGCAGGCAGTCTTGGTAGCAATCTTACGTGTGTCTGTCTGTGTGCCAGCCTGTCCCTGACCTGTGTGTGTTGGTCTGTCAATCTGTGTCAATCTGTCCATGTATGTGAATCTGTGTGTTGGCCCTCATTTCTTTGTGCATCTGTCAGTTGGCTTGTCATTCTCTGTGTGCGAGTGTATCTGTGTATGTGTGTGTTGTCTTTCAACTCAGGGGGCCAAGCTATTGCAAATTCTTCTCTTGAGGGTGCCCCTAGAGGAGCTATTAGGAGAATTTGGAGGTTGATGGCTTCACTAGAGCACAGCTTATCTCATTACCAGCTAGGTAGGTTGTCCTGTTTGTCTCCTGGGGCTGCCTGCCAGGTCCCCTGCCCTCTGCCCTACTCCTGACTTTCATTCCTTTCTCTGCAGGTTGGTGCAGGGCTGAAAGGGTAAGGACAGGGAGGTGGGGCAAAGACAGAAGAGTGTATGGTCCAGCTCACTCTGACTCTCAGACCTAATCACAGGCTTTTTCTTGTACACTGACTTTTCCCCAAACAATGAGAAATGGCCATTGGATACAGCAATAACAACAATAATAAAATAATTGCTACCACACATTGGACACTTAGCATGTTCCTAACATTTTATATGCAAGGTCACTCTTAGAATGCTTTAATATGAGGCTGTTATTATTTTCACATTTTAGCGATGAGAAATGGAAGCTAAGAGATGTTAGGTAAGTTGTCCAATGTCACATAGCTAGTACATGAAGGAGCAGGCTTTCCAGTAAGGGGTGGCTGCTTGGGAGATTATCACCAGGAAAGGAGGGAAACAGGCATTCCTCCCCCAGTGGCTGGCATCTAGTTATAGCCAGAAAAAGTCTGATTTCAAATTTCATCTCTTTTGACTGTAAGGTGGGGAGATAACAAACCAAGCAGGGAGAGGGGATGGAAGGACAAGACAAAAATCATGGAGAGGAAGGTACAGGAAGGCCATCAGGATTCCTAGGTCCTAGCCTGGCTCTACCCTGGACCCTCTGTGACCTCAAGCAGGACACCTCCCTGCCAGGCCTCAGTTTTCTTATTTGCACACTGAGGATGAAAGTGAGACTCTGTTGAGAGGTTTTAGAGATGGTTTAAGCATTGCAGAAAAGACGATTGGGCTAAATGTTCTCTGAGGTCCCCTGTAGAGCCAAGAATTGGGGTGGAGAGCATAGACAGGGACCATGCTTGGGTTGCCTCAGTGATTCCCGCAACAGCCAGAAGAGAGCCACATGCTTAGTAGGGCAATGAGAAGGTTTACCGAATGAATGAATAAGTGAATAAATAATAAATGGCCTCATTTCTCCCCACTGAAAGAACTTCACAGCCCACCTTGGGGGCTATAGCAGTGACCATCATAAGCAATGAAAAAAGAAAGAGAGGCTAAGCACTTTGGATCCTCATAAAATCTATGAATTGGCAATGGCCAAATGATATATGTATGTCATTGATTCACTTGTCAGAGAAGGCCTCATGGGCCATCTTCAGCTCTGGGTGTGTAGGGAGACACTAAGGAACCCTAGTCTCTGCCCAGAATATCTGGTAGGGGCCTAAAGAATTTTATGGGGGAACAGAAGGGGAGGGGATGAGGATTCAGGGGTCTTTGTCTACAGAAATTGAGGGTAAAGTCTCTCTCTCCCCCAACATCCAGGAATTGAGGTGGGGAGGGCCTCTGTGTAGAGCAAATCTCTGCGATGGGAGGTCAGTTTCATTTCAAAGCTTCTTTGGAGGAGAGAATCTCCATAATGGGGAGGAAAGATCTCTGTCCTGCTTTGTTCTGAATCTTATCATGACTCTGAGGGTCTGTGTTAGGGGAAGGGCTCTGTGGAGAGCTTTTCCTGTCATAGTGGCTGGCGAGGGCAGGGGTGTGCTCTTCAGGTTATGGGGAGGCTTTCTGTCATGGTTTCTGCCAGGAAGGCTCTTGGGGGGAATTTAAGAGGTATCTGGGCAGAGATTAGGAACATTTCTGTCCAATGTGGGGGGTCCCCTAACTGGAGAGCATCTTCCAGGAGACTGTGAGGGGCTGGGGTAAGACTGTGACGGTAAAGGGGAAGCCTGTCTTGTCCTGGCAGCTTCAACTCGCTGGTCAAAGCCCTCAGGCCGCCCTACTTGTGCGCTGGCCTGAGCTAATCTAGAAATATTGCAGGGGAGGCGGCTAGGGTCTCTTACTCAGAGAGTCAGGGCCTCGGGGAAAGGGGAGACTGAGGGGCCCCTTTCCTTCTTTCAAGTTCTCCCCACCCCCACACCACCCCAATTCACAGCCGCTAGTCCTCCTACGCCTGGGCTGGGACAGCCAGGGCGCAAACGCTGCTGTTTACTGCTTAGGAGGAGTCCGGGGCAGGAGCCCAGCTGGTAACACACGCTGGGACTCAACCCAAGCCGCGGACCAGCAGGGAGACACAACTGCGAAAGGACTCACACAGGCAGAAGCGCAGGCCACCCTTCGAAAACGCATATACACACGAAATCCGGCACACAAGCTCTGGGCACTCACAGGCTCAAATTTACAGAATTTACAGAATACATTTATAGAATAAAACTACGCATTTGCAGAATAAAACGTAACCCAATCTCACCCTCGGAGTCCACTCAGATCCAGCCCATACCAGTATCTGATACAACATCAGTCTTTGTCTCTTACTCTTGCACGCGCACACACGCGCACCACTCGCCAGAAACAGTCTAGGTTTTCACTGCCCCGGCGGCCGCCCTGAGAGCAGGGCCCGAGTGCACCGCGCGCCTCCGCGTCCTGGGCTCGCTGCAAGCAAGGATTTCTTCCGCTCCAGACACCAGCTGCGCCCCTCCGAGGCGTGGGCTTTCGGCATGAGACTGTCAAGAGGTGCCCTCACCAAGTCCTGCCTCCTCCCAGACCCCTCAAACGAAAAGAAAGCGAAAAGCCAACCTTTTGCCTCCATCCTGGATGCATTTGGAGAGCTGTTGGTGGAGGGAGAATCCCTTCCATCGCGGCGTCCCTGGACGGGCGGAGACGGAGTCAGTGACCGAGGCCGGGGATGAACATTCTTTAGAGCGATGCCGGACATTTCTGCCTTCGAGGGGTGCGTGAGGCCAGGTTTAAGTGCCAGTGATGGGTGCCAAGGAGAGAGATCGACGCCCAGATGGCCCGCGCTGCCCGAGACAGGTAACTGTCCTGCTGCCTTTCAGGTCGTCTAGACCTGTCCTTGGCCGGAGGATCTGGGGCCGAAAGGCTCCCAGACTCTGAAGGGGAAAGTCGAGGACGCCGGACTGCGAGAATCAGCAGGCTCCGGCCCCCTCCCTTCCTGCAGCGACGATGAGGTGGGAAGGGCCAGGATCCGAGCTTAGCACCTCCCCCAGAAATGCAGCACTCCGGCCCCCACCCCGCCCTCTGCACCCCTTCTTCGCGCGCTCCCTCCCGCCGCCTTCCCGTGTGCGCCCTTCTGCCCCATCTCAATTCTCCCGAGTCCCTTCGTGCCCCCTTTCTCTTCCTCTGGCTCCCTCCTCACACCCCCTGCCTGCGGGGTGTTTCCCCTTCCCCATCACCGCCCCCCAACCGCCTGATTCCGAGGGGCGGGAGCGCATTGGACTGCGCGCGGGTGGGGGCGCCGCGCGCCCCGCGGCAGCTCCGCAGTGCATTCGCCACCGTCGCTCCGCCAGCCCCGCTGCCTGCCCGCCCGCCGGGTCAACCCTGAGCGAGCCTCAAACGAAAAAAAATTATGAGCCAGAGCGCCCCAGGGCGCCGCGGGGAAAGCGAGCGGAGATAGCGGCCTCGCGCCCCTCTTGCCTTCGCCGCCTTGCCGCGCGTCCCACGCGTCCCCAGCCCCTTCTGTCCTTTCCTTGGGCCGCGCCGCCGCCATGGCCACCCTGCTCCGCAGCAAGCTGTCCAATGTGGCCACGTCCGTGTCCAACAAGTCCCAGGCCAAGGTGAGCGGCATGTTCGCCAGGATGGGTTTTCAGGCGGCCACGGACGAGGAAGCGGTGGGCTTCGCGCACTGCGACGACCTCGACTTTGAGCACCGTCAGGGCCTGCAGATGGACATTCTGAAAACCGAGGGCGAGCCCTGCGGGGACGAGGGCGCCGAACCGCCCGTCGAGGGAGACATCCATTACCAGCGCGGCGGCGGCGCGCCCCTGCCGCCTTCGGGCTCCAAGGACCAGGCCGTGGGGGCTGGTGGCGAGTTCGGGGGCCACGACAAACCCAAGATCACGGCATGGGAGGCGGGCTGGAACGTGACCAACGCTATCCAGGTGAGCTTGGGATTCCCACCTCTGCCTCCCCCCCACCTCCAACCCCTTCAGCTATGTGTATGAGGCTCTGCCCCTGGCCGAGTCCCCAGGTAATCTGGGCGACAAAACCACCTCCCATGCCCGGGATCTCCCCCTCCCTCGTCCCTCCCAGCCCTGCGCAGGGATCTACGCCCCCAGGCAGTGTCTCTAGCCCTGATTCGCACCACCTCCTACGGCCCCAGCCACTGGGAAGCTAGGCTGTGGTACGGTCCGGGACAGCTGCCCTAAGACCCTGCAAAAGGGAGGGAAACAGGAGGAGGGGAGTGGGGAGGGGTGAGAGAGAAAGAAAATCAGGATTGGAGGCAACAGTATCGCCTGGGACTCCGGAATGGATTCACAGCTTCATTTTCGGGAGGAAAAGAGAGGTGAAATTAGCTGAGCTGGGAGTCTCCTCCCCCGAAACACATGCATATACACGCGCACGTATATAGGCAGGCACACATGCCCACACTCCCCTCCCCCACGAACAAATGCGGGGTACACGACATGCATGTGCACACGACATGCATCTAAATATAGACCACAGGGAATGCATCTATATTTAGACAACAGGATTATCCTCAAACGCACCTCCCTCACCCCTACCCTCCCACACAAAGAAGCACATACCTGTACATCCCAAGCACACACACATATAAACCCATTTGGACATAACACACACACACATGCACAGACTCATGCAGACGGGATCCGGCCGCTCTCCCAGGTGCAGCCCTGTTGGTGACATACAGGTGTAAACAAGGGTACGCACATAGGCTTTCGTACACAAGCACGAATGGTCCGTGGAACCTCAGCGCTGCCTGTGTTCACATTCACCTCTCTCGCCCGAAATCCCGGCTACACCGCAAAGAGGAGACCAGTTGCTCTGCGTGTGACCCCGGTGAAGCCACCTCTAAATGCTCTGAACGGCCCGCCACGCCTTCACCTTTACTCTCAACCCCTCTCCCCTCCACTCCCCACCAGGCGGCGCCGCGCTCTGCTAGTAGCGGGTTTGAAGTTGGCACAACGACCCCGGGAGCTGACTGGGGCGGGCAGGCCGCCGCTCGCGGGGCGGAGGAATCCTCAGCCCTAGGCGCCCCCCGGCCCTGCGGCTTGGCGCCCTCCGCGTCCCCGGACCTCGCAGTCGTTGGGGCGCTGAACGCAGGTTTCCCGGGAGCGGCATGCTGCAGCGGGATTGCTTGTAGACGCAGGCTCTGCGAGGCTTCGCGGGGCCCTGCGCACTAAGTGGCCTGATCCGAGGTGTCTCCCGCTGCAGAGTTGGGCGAGACCGCCACGCGGAAGCAGGGCCCAGGGGCCGAGCCGCCTCCGTTGTGGTCTGCGCCTTCCTCCGGGGCGTCTTTGAAGGCCTCGTTCTGTAGGTTCGGGTAGAAGGCAGGGAGAGAGGCTGGAGGCCTACAGGACTTGGGAACCCTGGATTTCGTTAGCTTTTCTTCCCCATATGGATTCTAAGCCCTCCTTCCAAAGCTCTGCCCTCCCAATCCTACTGCTTCCGGGTATAGACTCCCGCTTCATTTAGCCTTTCACGCAGCGGTTGCGCTTTCCCTGTAGGCCCCTTATCCTCCCACTTGATCCCCTTCTTAGGGCTCGGCCTCTCCTATCCAACCCCTGCCTTGCCCCAAGACTCCCTTCCTCCAGCTCTGCCTCCCCTCTCCACCCGCGCAGCGCCCCTGGCCTCACCCTCTAGAGCCCTTAGCAAGCATCCTCAAGTTCCCTCTGTTCCAGCCTCCCAGTGGCTTGCCCCGCACTCAGCCTCTTTACTCTATCTCTTCGCCCTCGCTCTGCCATCTTTAACGTTTCCTTCTCCGGTTTGGTCTTTAGGCACCCGCGTTTCCCTCATTAGCTTTCCTGCACCCCTGTTGCAGCCCCACCTTAAATCCCGTGCCCCGTCTTCCTAGTCGCTCAGGCCTAGCTTTCTACCTTTCTCACAGCCCTTTCTGGCCACGCCCCCTCTAAGACACCTCCTCCTGTGAGCCCATTTCTGATTCTGTCCCCAGGAAGCACCCCCAAGTGTCTCCACATTCTCCTTCCTTATTTGTGGCTTCACCTCACACCCAGTCCCCTCCCTGCCTCCCAGCCATATTAGCGTGCCTTTCCTTCTTTATTCCGTCCTTAAACACCTCCCTCTCCATCTCTGACTCAACACCCAGACTTCCCAGTCTTAGGCCCAGGACTCACTGTCCTTAGCGCCCCCTTTCGGTTGTAGCCTTAAGCCACGCCCCCAGACCTTCCTTCTGAGGCCGCACGAGCTGAGCGCCAGGTCTGGTTGCCTCTTCGCTTCGCAGGGAATGTTTGTCCTGGGCCTGCCCTACGCCATCCTGCACGGCGGCTACCTGGGGTTGTTCCTTATCATCTTCGCCGCCGTGGTGTGCTGCTACACTGGCAAGATCCTCATCGCATGCCTATACGAGGAGAACGAGGACGGCGAGGTGGTGCGGGTGCGGGACTCGTACGTGGCCATCGCCAACGCGTGCTGCGCTCCGCGGTTCCCCACGTTGGGCGGCCGCGTGGTGAACGTGGCACAGATCATCGAGCTGGTGATGACTTGCATCCTGTACGTGGTGGTGAGCGGCAACCTCATGTACAACAGCTTCCCGGGGCTACCCGTGTCGCAGAAGTCCTGGTCTATCATCGCCACGGCGGTACTGCTGCCCTGCGCCTTCCTTAAGAATCTCAAGGCCGTGTCCAAGTTCAGCCTGCTGTGCACTTTGGCCCACTTCGTCATCAATATCCTGGTCATCGCCTACTGCCTATCACGAGCGCGCGACTGGGCCTGGGAGAAGGTCAAGTTCTATATCGACGTAAAGAAGTTTCCTATTTCCATTGGCATCATCGTGTTCAGCTACACATCGCAGATCTTCCTGCCTTCGCTGGAGGGTAACATGCAACAGCCCAGCGAGTTCCATTGCATGATGAACTGGACGCACATCGCCGCCTGCGTGCTCAAAGGCCTCTTCGCGCTCGTCGCCTACCTCACCTGGGCCGACGAAACCAAGGAGGTCATCACGGATAACCTGCCCGGTTCCATCCGCGCCGTGGTCAACATCTTCCTGGTGGCCAAGGCCTTGTTGTCATACCCGCTGCCCTTCTTCGCTGCCGTGGAGGTTCTGGAGAAGTCGCTCTTCCAGGAAGGCAGCCGCGCCTTCTTCCCCGCCTGCTACGGCGGCGACGGCCGGCTCAAATCGTGGGGGCTAACGCTGCGCTGCGCGCTGGTAGTCTTCACGCTGCTCATGGCTATCTATGTGCCGCACTTCGCGCTGCTCATGGGCCTCACGGGCAGCCTAACGGGAGCCGGCCTCTGCTTCCTGCTGCCCAGCCTCTTCCACCTGCGCCTGCTCTGGCGCAAGCTGCTGTGGCACCAAGTCTTCTTCGACGTCGCCATCTTCGTCATCGGCGGCATCTGCAGCGTATCCGGCTTCGTGCACTCGCTCGAGGGCCTCATCGAGGCCTACCGAACCAACGCGGAGGACTAGGGCGCGGGGGCAAGCTCCCGCACTCTTCCCTCTCCCCAGCCCCCAACCCCACCAGCCCCGTGCGCCCTGCCGCTGCGCTTGGGAAGCCAAGCTTTCAACATCTCTGGTTCCTAGTTTCTGATTATTGGGGATGGGGGGTGGGAGGGAATAGGGACCCACAATCCATCACGTCTGCGTTTCTGTTGTCCTTTCTTTTCCACAACACCCTGGTTTCGGGGGCTGTGGGGGTGAATTTGTGGGCAAGGTTATCTGTCCTTCCAGGAGGGGCCACGACACTTCGGTCCCTGTCACCGAGAGCGGGTGGGAAGGGAGGGAGAGGGGCGCAGCTCTCAGGCTCAGAAACTTGACCTTGGGGAGACATTTCACAGCCATCCAGTGCTCGGAATCTGCAGCGTCCAGCCATTTCCAGCAAGAGCGCTTCCCATTCTGGAGACATTTCAACCCTGCGGCGGGAAAGGCTGGCCGGGAAATCCGTTTCGGGTGGGAGATTTCCTTCAGCGAAACGGGGAGGCGAGAAGCCGCGGCGGGGACGGCTTGCCTGCCGGTTTTCAGGAATCCAAACTCATCTTGTGCAATTTATCAGGTTGTGGAACTGTTCTACTGTGTGTGTGGTGTGCTCGTGATGAATAAGATGAAATGTATATCAGAAAAAAAAAATCTATCTAGAATGCGGTGCATAATTTTATCCGCAAATAAAGAAGAAACAAAGGTACCCGCAGCCTTGTGTTAGTAGTTCTGCGTTTTGCACCCACGGGGATCCCAGCGCTTATGGGTGGCTGGGGAACTGGCGGTGGGGGAACCGTCTTTGACCGGCCCGGTGAAGCAGGTGGGGGTGAAAGAGGTCCTGGGAGGGAGAAGGATGGTCGGTGGGCACCAAGGGGGAGCTCTGCAGGTGCTTGGGGGACTCAGAGGAAGGAGTGTGTTTCCCTACTGGCTGCGCCC
>NW_006442491.1:24011587-24018114 GCF_000325575.1 Pteropus alecto
GGGGAGTTGGAAATACCTGAGAATGTGGTGGATGCTCTCAACCTCCAATCCTAAAAGGAAAAAAAAAATGAAAGTTTTTATGTGCAAAAGCCCTACACATTTGTTCAATGAATATTTATAGACAGCCTATGAGTTGGGAGGGTCCTGAGTTCCAGTAGAAACAGACTGGGACCTGCCTTCCTGGAGCTTCCTGTTTAGTAAAGGAGAGATAGGCAATAAACGAGGACACACATAAATTTACGGCAGGACTGTCAACTGTAAAGAGAACTATAAAGGCATCAGCAGCAGGTTGTGTAAAGGTACCCAGGAGTACCCACGGCCAGCTGCCAACCTGGCCTGGCAGGCATCTCTCACCCTGGAGAACTCTCCTCCCCCGCGCCCAAATCCAAACTGAGGCTTCACGGCCAATTTGAAGAGATCTGGCTGTTCAGAAGCAGCTGTGAGCCATCTGGGCCCCAGTATCCCCTTTTCTCGCGCAGCCTCTTTGAGAATGTGCTTGTTTGAATTATGCAGAGGATCCAGCCTTTTTGTGTGTTGATCCAACTCCAGGAGCAGCACTGGAGCTGCCTCCAGGAGTTCCAGTTCTGGGATGGTTGGAAAGGATCATGGTTAGACTTTCCAGATGGGATCCAGGAGCGCAGGAAGGCTGGGCAGTTCCCAGAAAAGCCACAGGAGGTTCCTGGTCTTCACTACCAAGGCAGAAAGCCGGTTAGGAAGGTTTCTCTAGGTACGATCGATCCTCAGGGGAAAGAACCGGGAGAATGCCTAAGAACGGGGTCCATATCTCCCTGCCCGCTGCCACAGGCGTGGGTGCGTGGGTGCGTGTATGAGAGAGAGCACCTATATGAAGATAAGCGTGTGAGGTGGAGAAGGCTGTAGTGTCTTGTGGGAATCTTAATGAATGTGTGTGCATACCTGCGACAGAAGTGACCCACACCGCCCTGGTTCTTCAGCTGCCAAGTGGGAGAAGAAGAAGGGGGATGAGATCCAGTCCCCTCGGCGGTCCGCGGCTCTGACAATTTATTTAAACGGGCCTTTTGAGATGTCTCGTATCATCTCCCTAAGCCCCCTTTGTCACTATTGTCGCGCATTCAGGATCGGGAGCTGGCCAGAGGATCCTTAGTTTCCAGGCCCGCTACGCCCTCTGATGTCTCCCAGGCCTGGAGAGCTGACTATTCCACTATTGCTTAGCGGGTCCACGGCCCCCGGGGTATGTTCTGAGTCCAAGCACTGTGTGTAGCCTCCATGAAAGCCCAGATTTCTGCAATGGATAGGAAGCTGGGAGCGTCACGCTGCACCAGCTTCGTCCTTCCCGTCTTTAAAAGGACAAATGAGACACTGGCAGGCTCTGGACAGCGGCTGCTACCTCCGCGGACTCGCCTGGCTCCGCTCCGCGTGGTTTTGGTTCCGGGCTTTGTGCTCAGCTTGCAGGAGCTTTGGTCCCCCGCGCAGGTCCTGAGGGCTGCAGGGGCGGGAGGGTCAGCCTCCTAGCGGCCCAAGGGAGGCCCTACACGCTCAATAGTACACCCACACCCAGACTTGCATTCAGGCTGCCGGGAGAAATAGGGAGCAGTAGTAGATGGGACCCATCTCCGTACCCTTCCCCACAACACCAAAATGCGTGGGTAGAAAGTGAAAGGAAGAACTACTCTCTCTCTCTCTGGGTTCGGGGTGAGCGTCCTGTCCGAGTGCAAGGATAGGCCAGGCAAGATTCATTCGGGGGTCGAACAGAGGCCGAGAGAGGGAATCCACCTTGGGCCCTCAGGGTTCCCATCACTTCCCTTCAGTTCTTATCGCGAGTCTTGTTCTCTACGTGTTGCGGACCCTGGTAAGCTGTCCCCACTGCCGTCCGCAGAAGCCCCGCATCTGTGTGTCCGGCCCAGGGCCCTGGTACCCCGGCCTAGAATCACCGGGACCCTGTACCCGGGAGGAACCCAGGAACGCCGCCGACCTGTCCCGAGACAGCCCTGCTTCGCCCCCCAGCGGCGAAAGCGCAAGCTGCCTGCCTTCAAGGAAGGTTCACCTTCAGAATTGGAGTAAACTCTTTCGTGCTCATCCCAGATACCTAAATGCTTCTTGCCTCCTGCCATCACTACCCTATCCAGTTAATAATTATTACTTATCTCCAATGCTTTATATCATGTCCTCTATATACTAAAAAAAGTGGGCTTTTGGTTGTTTTTTTCCCCTAAACACGGAAGGATGCTGTATTATCAAACGTATTGTGTTAAATGACATGCCCTACGCTAGGCACTATGTTCCCCACTTAGGGGCCTTGGAGGGAGAGAGGGAGCCAAACAGGCTCCATGAGCACCAGTCAGGAAGTGGAGAAGATCCATGCATTTCTGTTGGTGTGGAAGGGGGATCTCAAGGGCAAGGGCCAGAGAGAGGCTTCAGTCAAGGTCGAGGCAGGCTGGCTGGAGGGCTCAGTCCACACTGTGAGTGAGGGTGTGCTGGGGGAACCCAGGTCTGGACATCCAGGATTGGGAGAGGGTGGAGCTGTTTTGACCCCAGGAACCAGACTTGGGTGTTCTTCTCACTGGTCTTTATTTTTTTCCTATTCAACATTACAAAATTCTTTAAACCTATAGAAAAAAAAAATGAAAGAATTCTACACTGAATGCTCATACACTCACCACCCAGATTGAACAATTATCATTTTATAATGCTGGATTATCTATCCCATATCTATCCATCTACCCATTCAAGAATCCACCTTTTAAAAATGTCATTTCAGAGTTGCAGACATCAGTATATTTCCTTCCCAAACACTTAGGCATGCAGGATCAGTAACATCGACATTCAGATAGTGCAAGGCCAGTAGCAACATTATGCTCAGCCATATTGAATCTGAGGCCAAAGGAAATATTAGCAGTAGTAATCCTGTCTTTATTTCAAATTTTATTATTTTGTTCATTGTGTTATTTTGATCATAGTTCATTTTTGAGTTTTGAGTTTTAAAAGAGATTGCACAAAATGCTATCTTGCTTGTCGAAGTTTTTGCACCCGCTTAAATTTTGCTCTCTAAGCAAATGCTTCTCTTGCCTCATGCTAATCCTAGCCCTGGGTATGAGGTAAGCCTTCGGAGATAAGCTGTACTTCCTGCAGGTTTGGATAGAATATTTTCAAGGGTCTGGCTATAATTGATTCCACAGTGATTCTATGGCCATCACCTCTGCCAGTTGTAGGGTCCCGAAAGGCCAGGCAAGGAGGGGCCTCTGGCCAGGGACATCCAGCAAGATGATCCAGCAGTGCTAAGATCCCAGCCATATAGGGCTGTGAGGTGGGAGGGTGGGGGAGTTTTATACTTCCAGCAGTTCCCAGCAATCCTCTGCAAGTGTGATAGAAACAGGATGAAGACATTGAGGATGCTGCAGAGTGAATGCGGCAGAGTCTAGACTGGAGAAGGAAGTACAGCCTAAGTGAGAGCATGACTAAAGCAATTATTAGTATTACCCAATATCTGGCACAAGGTCTGGCAGGCACGTAGGATTTATTTATCAAATATTTATTGAGCACCTACTATAGGCCATGCACTGGGCTAAAAACTGTTCTAGGCTCTGGGGATGCAGCAGTATAGAAGATCTTGACTAAACTCTGTTTTCTCAAGACCAAGTAAACCTAAGGATTGGAGGACAAATGAAAGAGGGGTCTTAGCTGCTGCAAATGCCTTATCCTGAGGGCTGTGTGGCGGACACAGCTCTAACTTACCTAACACATTCTCACCAACCAAGACACTCATTCACCTTCCATGAAGGGAACCTGCCCCATGACAAGCACCTTATGGGATACTCTGCTCCGTCCCCCAGCAAAGAAAGACCAAGGTGACACTTGAGCTGGGCCCAGAAGAATGAGTAGGAATCTAGAGGCAGATGATAAAAGGCAGAACAGAGCATCTAAGTCTGTGTCAACAATATGTGCAAAGGGACAGGCTGCTAAAAGGCCACAGATGCCTCATGGCTGATGATTCTATCAGTTGGTTGGCAGAATCTGAGAGGAAGCTAGAAATCCTGTGCTAAATTCCTTGCCTTCAGTCCAAATCTTTAGCTTGTCTCTTTGGCTACATGGCTCTTTTCTCTGGCAGTTGGCCCAAGGAACCCTGAGATGGGCCGAGCCCAGGGCCTCTCAAGAACCCAGTTTGACGCCTGCTCCTATCACGTCTTCCTGGCCAAGCTTTGGGGGACTGCGTGGCACATGGTTTCTTTGTAACAGTTTTCTGGTGGCTCCATAGTCTTGGGTCTTGCCATGCAGACCATCTCAGGAAAAAAAGCATATGCATCATCTGATCACCTAAATGTGTGTGTTAGAACAGAGACCAACATGAGAGTGGCTTAAATGAAAAAGAAGTTGTATTGTCTTCTCACATAAAAATCAGAGCTGATAGGAAGACCAGACCCATGCTTCTCAAATATTACTATATATGTGAATCACTTGGGGATCTTGTTAAAGTGCGGGTTCCGGATTCACTAGCTCTCAATGGGGCTGGATATGTTGCATTTCTAATAAGTCCTCAAATGATGCTGAGACTGCTGGACTGCCCTCAGGCACTGATTCTCAAACTTTGCTTTCTATTAGAATCACCTGGGGACATTATGCAGCTCCCCATGCCCAGGCCTCACTCCAATGATGAAATCAGAATTTCTTGGGGGTGGGACGCAGGTATCAGCACTTTTTAAGCTCCTCACAGAGAAGTTTATAGCAATGATCAAATTGCCCTGGGCAGTAATTTATGGATTCCTTGACCTAGCAGTGGAGTAAGTTCTCAGAGCTCTCTGTCTCTTCTTTCCAGAGAGAGCTCCCTTGTCTATCATTCTCAGTGGCTCTTAGCTTTGTGCTCTGAGAAGTTCTTTCTCAGGCATTATCATCCTGAGTGTCTGGGAGAGTGTATCCTCCTTAGGGTTGTACAGCTTTCATACCAGCTTCCTCCTGGTGCAGGTTTGGGATCCTAGCATTATGTTAGAAGTGAAATACATACAGAATTTTGGAGTCTGGGCTTGTGTTTTCTTGGCAATATAATTCCCTCAAAACTCAGTAGGTGTTATGCATCGAATTGTGCCTCTCAAATAGATATATCGAAGTCCTGATCCTGGCGCCTGTGAATGTGATGATATTTAGAAATAAGATTGTTGCAGATGTATAGATGTAATTAGTTAAGATGAGGTCATACTGAAGCAGGGTGGGCCCTGTGTCCAATATGACTGGTGTCCTTATAAGAAGAAAAAAGATGCAGAGACACGCGTGTATGCGTGCACACATACACAGAGAATGCCACGTGAAAATGGAAGCAGAGAGTGGAGTGATGTGTCTACAAGCCAAGGACTGCCAGCAATGCCAGAAGCTAAAAGAAAGGCATGGAACAGAGTCTCCCTTAGAGCCTTCGGAGAGAGCATGGCCCTGCCGATACCTTGATTTTGGACTTCTAGCATCCAGAACTGTGAGAGAATAAATTTCTGTTGTTTTCAGCCATTTCAGTTTGAGGTACTTTGTTACGGAAGCCCTAGGAAACTAATAATGTAGGCTTCCGATCTATTTTCTTCTAGTAATTTTCATGGGCAAATACTCTCAGCCATAGATTTTGTTTAGTGCTATATTATGCAACAGAGTAGCCACTGGCCACATACAGTTACGTTTAAATGTAAACTAAAATTTTATAAGATTCAAATTCAAATCCTCAGTTGCACTACTCACATTTCAAGTGCTCAATGGCCATATATGGTTAGTGGCTAGTGCATTAGACATCACAGACCGTAGGACATTTGCATCAAGGCAGAAAGTCCCAATTGGACACATTGATCTAGTATGTCAGTTTTCTCCAGCAACAATACTGCAAAGCAACCCCAGAATTTCAGTAGATTATAAGAACAAAGATTTTTCTTGTTCATGGATCTATGGGGCAACTCAGCTTTAGCTTGCTGGTCAGCTATACTTGGCTCCAGGCTGCAGTTTGGGTTCGGGTTTGCTCTATGTGTCTCTTATTTTCTTTAGACTTGTTCTTCTCATGACTAACAACAGGATTGCAAGAGTTGCAGCCTAAACCACACAAGCATATTTAAAGCCTCTGCTCAGATTATATTTGTTTAACGGTCCATTGGCTAAGAGCAAGTCACAAGGTCAAGACCAATATAAATGTCTACAGTGAGAGGCCCTACAAAGTTACATGGCAGATGGTATGGATGTATAATTCTATTGTAGGGGAGTGAAGAACTGGGAACGGTAATTTACCTCACCATGTTTTTTTTTTTTTTTTTCTGAAAAGGTTATACATTCACTTGGTTAAAAAACAAAAGTATATCAAAAAGGATACAGTAAAAAAGTTTCTCACACATGACCTACCTGCCTCATCACCTTTTTTTTACAGGTAAATCCTTTTATTAGTTTATTGTCTATCCATATGAAAATAAAAGCAAAACCATATGTATTTCCTCCCCCTCCCCACCTTCTTAAAGGGAATTTCTTATACACTGTAATGCCTTCACTCATTTCTTTAAAAACATATCTTGGTGATTTTTCCACATTATTCATAGATA
>NW_006442491.1:24018420-24019314 GCF_000325575.1 Pteropus alecto
CAGGAGAATGTGCTCAAGTTTTTTAGAGTTAAAACCAGAGTGGGAGTGTCCACATATCCTCCGCTCTCACCCCCATTGGCCAGAACTTAGTCTCATGACCACATCAAGCTAGATAACTACTAAGGAGAGTTACACTACTAAACGGAAGAAAGAATATACATGTTGAAGAACAATTAGCAGTCCCTTTCTTAGTGTTCGAAGTTTCAGCGAGAGAGCACAGTCTGTGGGAGTTAATAAATAAAGCTATTTTAAAACTTTATGTTGTATTACGAAATGTAATATATTTTCAGAAAAGTGCACAAATCATAAGTGGACAACTTGGTGAATTTTCACAAAATGAACACGACTGCGTAGCGAGTTCCCTATCAAGAAATTGAACACTGTCAGTACCCCAGAGTTTGAGTTTCCTTGACAGCAAGGTTAGGGCGACGTAACCATGTGGAGGCGAAGCCAATGGCAGTTGCAGGCAAGTTATCTGGCCAATTGGGCGTGGCTGGGCGAAAGGCGGGGCCCCAAGGAGCTTAGCGCCCAGCCCTGGAGGCCAGGAAGGGGGCGGAGCCTGATGGCGTTAAGCATTGGGGCGGGGCTTATTGGCTAAGTCCCGGCTAGAGCGAAGAGGCGTGGTTAGATCGGATGTTGGCTACGGCAGGACTTTACGACTGGGATGGGCAGGGTTTAGCGATC
Source organism: Pteropus alecto (assembly GCF_000325575.1). Classification (NCBI taxonomy): domain Eukaryota; kingdom Metazoa; phylum Chordata; class Mammalia; order Chiroptera; family Pteropodidae; genus Pteropus; species Pteropus alecto. The sequence continues at coordinate 24,019,105 of NW_006442491.1, forward strand.
TTGAAGGTGGTCTGGGCCACGAGGGCCACGACAGGGTCGCAGGTCTCAACGAGAGGAGGAGGCTTGGCGTTCTTTAGGACCTGGGCCGCGCGGCGTTACGCACGAAGGCGGGGCTTCTCGCCGTCTGGGCGGACGCTGCGGTGAGGGGCGGAGCCAGAGCGCGCGCGCTGCAAGATGGCGGCGGCCGGTAAGGCCGGGCCGGCGGGGAAT
>NW_006442491.1:24019579-24034911 GCF_000325575.1 Pteropus alecto
TGCGCGCGCGGGCGTGGCGGGACTCGGGGAGGGGCGGGTCCGCAGGTGGGCAACGCGCTGGGCAGCCTAGAGCCACTGCGCTGGATGCTGCGCTCGCCCTTCGACCGCAATGTACCGGTAAACCTGGAGCTGCAGGAGCTGCTGTTTGACTACAGCTTCCAGCACCTGGGCGTCTCCTCACAGGTGAAGGGTTGGGGGGAGGTTGCTTGGGCTTGAGGTCGTGTCTCTGCTCACTCCATTCAGGGAGGTAATTGTCAGTCCTGTAGCTCTCATTGTTATTTAGCCATTCATTTAGTCACCTGATCAAATACTACTACCGTTCATAAACCCTGTGCTAGGCTCGTGGGGTACAATACTGAACAAAACAATGTCCTTTTTCTCTTGGAGCATACATTCGGGCATATATATCGTTTGTTATTAAGTTCATTTATTAACTAATATGTATTGAGCACTTTGTCAGGTGTTTTTCTAGGCGTTTAGAATACATTTGTGAATAGAACACAAAATTTCTTGTGCTTATGGAGCTAGTATGGAAAAACAGTTTAGAATGAAAAGACAGACAATAAAGAATAGAATTAAGTAGTAGAGTCTATGGCATGGAGAGGAGAGGGTTATACTTTTCCAATAAGATGATAAGGGTAGGACTGAGGGAAAAAGGTGATGTTTGAGCAACGACTTGAAGGAGGTGATAGAGGGAGCAAACCATGTATCTGAGGAAATAGTATACTAGACAGAAAACAGAGGAAAAGGCCCTAAGGCAGAAGTGTGCCCCAATCCTAATTGCAGGGCAGCCAGAGTGAAAGTGTGGGGGTCATTGAGAAGTGGAAGAGGAATTCAGAGAGGTGATGAGGGACCAAATCACAGGCCTCCAGTCTCTTTGAGTGAAATGAGCCACTGCAGGGTGTTGAGCAGAGGAGAGACATGACTTTTGTTCCAAAAGGATCACTATAGCTGCTGTATGACATGGGTCATAAGTTAGAAACAGGGAGACCACGTGGGTTGCAGTGACCCAGGTGAGAGATATAGGTGACTTAAATGAGGGAGGTAGCCGGGGAGGATGGTGTGGTAAGAAACAGTTAGATTCTAGAGATGTTTTGAAGATAGAACCAACATGATTTACTGATAGTTTGGATGGGGCTTGACTTAATAACCTTAAATTTTCATTTTTTCCAAAACAGCTTCCAGTTGAGATGAGTTTTTATAGTTGCTTCTGATCCGGTTTTTGATTGCGAATCAGCCCTTTCATTAAGGATTTTTGTTTATTCTGTAAAAAGGTTATTCTTGTATCACTCATCTATTTGCTCTTTTCTTTCAAAATAGGGCTGTGTTGATCATCCCATAGTTTTAACAGAGGCTGTGTGCAACCCACTGTATTCACGACAGATGATGTCCGAGCTTCTTTTTGAATGTTACGGGATTCCGAAGGTTGCTTACGGAATAGACAGTCTGTTTAGCTTCTACCACAATATGCCAAAGAACTTGATTTCCAGTGGGCTCGTCATTTCATCTGGATACCAGTGTACACATATTTTACCCATCTTAGAGGGGAGGTGAGTTGCATTTACAGCATTTGAGTGCTGTTTTAAGAAGCATTTAGGAAACATTTTATGGGTGGCCTACTTTAAAGGTGGAGTGGAAAGAGCAAGCACTGGGCCATGAATTGGCCCCTGGGCTTAGCTCTGTCCTTCCTTACTTTGGTAAGGACTATGGTAAGTCACTTCACCTTCCATCCATTGTGACCTCTGGGAGAGAGTTGGGGTAGACGGTCTCTGAGGTCCAAATCTATACTTCTAGAATTTTATAATTTTGCTTTATGGTGAGATAGCTAACACAGTACTTGCAGGTAATAGGGGCTCAATAAAAATGTTTTGAATGAATTATCTGAATAAGTTTAATTTAGACAGCTTTTGTGTTGTAGAGTCACTTTTTAAATTAAGATATATATTTATGTAAAGCTTTTTAATCACCGTTGTTTAGATCTTTTCACATACAGTGCCTGACACCGAATAGGTACTTATTCAATATTTCTAAGCTGAATAAAAGGTGAAGGTAGGTTCTGTCATGTTTAAAATTTGTATTCATTTCATAGTTGAGCTTTCATTGTCTGATAAGAGACTAGCCCAACATTGTGCTCTCCTGAGATTTCTCACTGAGTAAAGAGGGTGTGCAAATAGGAAAAGAGCCCTGGCTTTGGCATTGAATGCCTGGTTTGCCACCCTGCTGAGAATGAGGTACCTAACCTCTTCACTTAGCTTCTTCCTAACATGTAAACTTGGGAAAAACTGACTGCTCAGGATTGCCCTGAGGATGAAATGAGATAAAGTAGCTGATGGCATTTTGTAAACTGTAAAGTAGTCTGAATATTTAAGTCAAAATAAATGCCATTGAATTTATTGAGCCCTACATAGGACTTTCTCTTGATGTTTTTACAAAAATTTATGAAGAAAAAAGTGATTCTTCGACATTACCAAACACTCCTGATGTACAGAGTTGTCTGTGTAATGTAAAACAATATGCAGAAATTAAAAACTATTATTTTTATATTGAGAGAAAATTACCTGAAGGCTAAGAAATGAGCATATTGGAGCATATCCTGTTCTATGCTGGCATCTGCTGGTGATGTGTGGTATAGCAGTGACATTTCAACATCCACCAACTTCCTAGTGCTCTGCTACTCTTTCTCACGTGAAGAAAATAAAGTTACTCTGGTTCTCTTCCCCTTCAGTTCATATGAAAGGGACCTGGTACTTTTAGGAGATTACAGTAAGCCAATATGTGTGTGGTCACTGTTTGTGTCAGTACAAGTGGAGTGTCTTGGGGAAGGGTTCTCAGAGTCTGGCCTACACTAGAGTTATCTGAGAAGCTTGTTAAAATGCAGATTCTTAGGACCACCCAGAGCAAATGAGTCCTGGGAATTGGCACCTTTAACATTTTCCCCAGCTAATTCTAGGATACTTGGTCCCAGGACCAGTTTGAGAAATTCATGGCAAGTCACATATGGGTCCACCTTCAGAGTGCATGTTCTTCCCATTGAACCTTGTTTCCTTCTGACACTTCTTGCTGAAGTTAGGTGGCCACACGTCTGTTTGTGTATGAACTAGAAATTCTTGCATTGCCTAAGAAGGTTGGAACAAGGGAACTTTAAAGTCCCTTCTAACTATAAGGTTTTATGTTCTCTTAGATGACGTTTCTTTCTCCTTCGTCTACATTAAATTATCCTTTCTCTCTCAAGGTGCTCTATATTCTCTCTTCCATGTTACCAAAAATTACCATCTGTTATCCATTTCTCGATTGTAGGTTAGATGCTAAAAATTGCAAACGTATCAATTTGGGAGGAAGCCAAGCAGCTGGCTACCTCCAGCGTCTCCTGCAGCTGAAGTATCCCGGGCACCTGGCAGCTATCACGCTCAGCCGTATGGAGGAGATCCTGCACGAGCACAGTTACATTGCCGAGGATTATGTGGAAGGTAGTGAAGAGGACATCTGCTTCCAGCTTTTGGATGTTGTCTACCTTTGGGGTGTTCCTTAAATTGTTTCCAGGATGCCTGTTTTACTCGCTCTTTTACTCATTACTTTTTAGCATAGCCTTCCCCTTTTGGTATTTACTTTCTTAAACTATTCAGTTAACTTACGTATGTTGGTTCTTTTTCAAAATTGTTTTAGCTATTGTAGTTCTTTTCTTTGCCCTTCCATATAAATGTTAGGATCAGCTTGTCAATACATTAAAAAAATTCTCTTGGGATTTTTATTAAATCTGTAGATGAGATTAGATATAAGACAACATTCTAAATATAAATTCAGATATAATATTAAATCTAGATTGGGGAGAATTGACATTGTTTACTATGTTGAGTCTTCCAATTGATGAACAGAATATGTCTTTCCATTTATGTAGGTCTTTACTGTTCCGTCAGCATTTTGTAGTTTTCAGCATATAGACCTTGTACATGTCTTATTAGATTTATTCCTAAGTATTTCTTTCTTTCTTTTTTTTTTTTCATTTCATTGTCCAGTTGCTCGTTGCTAGTTTATAGAAATGCAGTTAAATTTTATGTATTGGCTTTATCCTGTGACCTTGCTAAGATATTAGTTCTAGTTTTTTGGAATTTCACTGTAGACGTGTCATCTGTGAATAGGGGCAGTTTTATTTCTTCTTTTCCATTTTTTGGCCTCTTCTTCCTTTTTCTTGCCTTATTCCACTGGTTAGGACTTCCAGCACAGTGTTGACTAGGAGTGGTGAGAGTGGGCATCCTTGCCTTGTTCCCAATTCCTTATCTGGCGGTGGTAGGGGAAGCATTTAGTCTTTTGCTGTTAAGTATATGATGTTAGCACTAGTTTTTTTGCAGATGCCCTTTATCAAGTTAGGGACATTCCCTTGTGTTCCTAGTTTTGCTGAGCATTTTTATTATGAATAGATTTTGAATTTTGTGAAATGCTTTTGCTACATCAATTGATATGATCCTATAGTGTTTCCGCTTTGGACTATTCATTATAATGATTGTTTTTCAAATAATATTGTACTAGCCTTGATTTTGGAGTCGGGGATAAACCCACTTGTTCATGTATACTATTTTTCTTATGTTGCTGGATTTGATTTGGTAATATTTTGTGTGGTTTTTGTGTCTATATTCATAAGGGATATTGATCTGTAGTTTTACTGCCTTTGGTTTTGGTATGAGGGTGATGCTGGCCTCATCAAGTGAGCTGGAAAATGTTCCTTCTTACAAAAAGGTTTTGAAAATAATTGATACTATTTTTTTCTTTAAATGTATGGTAGAATTTTCTAGTGGAACCACTCGAACCTGGGAATTTCTTTTTGTGAAGGCTTTTAACTATGAATTCAGTTTCTATTGTGGACTTAGGTAATCTCATTGATTTCTTCTTCTTATTTCCTTCCACTTGCTATAGGTTTATTCTTTTTTTCTAGTTTCTTAATGCAGAAGCTTAGATTATTATGAGACCAATTTTCTTTCTTATTTTTTAATTTTTATTTTATTTATTTTTTAGGTGAAGTAACCTTTGGTTGACCTCACAGATTGCAAGGACCTTGTCAGCTTACAATCCCTTATTTTTTTAAGTTTTATGCCTACAGCACCTGGTCTTCCTAGGTGGTCTCCCATCCAAGTACTAACCAGGCCTGACCCTACTTAGCTTCCGAGATCAAATGGGATTGGGCTTGTCCAGGGTAGCATGGCCGTAGATGCATTTTTTTTTTTTAAATGAGCAGTTAATGCTATAAATTTCCCCCAGCACTGTTTTATCTGCATTCTATAGATTATGATATTTTATATTTTCATTTTTATTGCGTTCAAATATTTTTTAATTTCCCTCGAGATTTTGTCTTTGAGTCATTGATTATTTAAAAATGGGTTGTTTTATATCTAAATGTTTGGAGATTTTCCTGTTATCTTTCTGTGATTTACTTTTAGTTTAGTAAGGTCAAAGAACTTCCTTTGTCTGATATCAGTTAAACTTGTGAAGGTTTGTTTTATGACCCAGGTATGCCTGCTTTGGTGAATGTCGCAAATACACTTGAAGAGAATACATATTCTGCTGTTGGTGTAGAGTATTCTATGATGTCATTTAGGTTTCATTGGTTGATGGTGTTGTTCCCTTCTCTATCCCTGTTCATTTTCCATCTACTAGTTCTATCAATAATATCAAGAGAAGAGTATTGAAGTCTCTAAAGTATAATTGTGCATTTTCCTATTTCTTCTTTCAGTTCTGTCAGTTTTTGCTTTCAAATATCTGAAACTCTTGTTAGGTACATATTTGGAATTCTTATGTTCTAGGCAGATTAACCTTTTATCATCATATAATGTCGCTTTTTATTTTCGGTAATTTGCTTTGCTTTTAAGTCTACTTGGACATTAATATAGGCACTCCACCTTTTTTTGATTAGAGTTTGCATGATATGTCTTTCCATCTTTTTATGTTTACTTGTATCGTTATATTCGAAGAGAATTTCTTAATAGTTGGGTCATTTTTTTCAATCCGTTCTGTCAGACTGTCTTTTAATTGGTATGTTAAGACCATTTAAATTGATTTGATTATTCGTATGTTTGGATTTAGGTTCACTATTATTTGTTTTCTGTTGTTACTTCTTTTTGTTGTCTCATTTCCCTCTCCTGCCTTCTTTCGGGTTATTAGAACATTAATTTTTTTTTTGGTGTTTCATTTTATCTACTGTGTTTATCTAACTATCTCTCTGTGTAGTTTTTTCATTGGTTACTCTAGAGCAGTGGTCCCCAACCTTTTTGGCACCAGGGACCGGTGCTCCTATGAGAATCTAATGCCTGATGATCTGAGGTGGAGCTGAGGTGGTGACACTAGTGCTGGGGAGCAGCTGCAAATACAGATGACGCTTTGCCGGCTCACTCGCCGCTCACCTTCTGCTGTGCGGCCCGGTTCCTAACTGGCCATGGACTGGTGCTGGTCTGCAGCCCGGGGTTGTGGACCCCTGCTCTAGAGATTACAGTAAACATACTTTATACAGCCTATTTAAAATCATAATTTTACTACTTCAAATGGAATAGGGAAATGTTGACATGCTAGAAGCTCATTTATCTTTCCTTTGTGCTTGAGTTGTCTTATGTAGTCACCTACATGCATTGGAAACTCATCAGACAGCATTATGGTTTTTTCTTTCACTTGTCAAACACATTTTAAATGCAAGAGGAGGTTAGTCTATTAGGTTTAGCCAGATTTTCATCATTTCTATTGCTCTTCCTTTATTCCTGAGGTGTTCCAGTTTTCCTTCCGGTACCATTTCTGTCTGAAGAACTTTATTTAGTAACCATTTTAGAACAGTTATGTTGGCATTATGTCCAGGTTTTATAGCCACATTTTGTTGATTGGGTGGTTCAGAGATTGGATGGCATGTGCTTTCTCCTTCTCACTCAGACCTGGAACCCTGGCACTGACTTTCTAATTTCTGTGCTAATAGTGTTGCCATTTTATAACTTTCAAAATTATTCCTTTGAAGAATTACAGAAATGGCAGTGCCCTGATTATTATGAAAACAACGTCCACAAGATGCAGCTCCCATTTTCCAGCAAGCTCCTCGGCAGCACTCTGACCGCTGAAGAGAAGCAGGAAAGGCGGCAGCAGCAGCTGCGGCGGCTGCAGGAGCTCAATGCCCGTCGGCGGGAGGAGAAGCTGCAGCTTGATCAGGAGCGGCTGGACAGACTGCTCTACGTGCAGGTAAGAGCAGGTCTTGATGGCCCCCAGGCTTGATCAACAAGGTGGTCCTAGAAAATGTTCCTCCTATATGTTCTTCCTCTCCCATAAAATGCATCAACCAAGTCGCCCTTAGGGTCAAGAAGGAGTCTAGGAGTCATCAGTATAGAGGATGATGTAGCAGCAGGTATTTCTGAAAGAACCGTGGACTCTGGTCGTATTGATTTATTTTGGTCTTATAATTTCCTTTATTTTTTAACTTCTTATTATAAGTGTAGCATACATTCTGCAGAGTGCACACATCTTCACTGCAAAGCTTGTTGCATTTTCACAACATGAAACACACATGTATCTGCCATCTGGATCAAGAAATAGAGCATTACCAGCATACCAGAAGTGTCCCTGTGTGTCCTCTAGTCAGTCACCATCCCACCTCTCCCTTCCCAAAAGGTAACAGCATTTCTGGTGTCTGTCATTAGAGATTAGTTTTGCCTAATCAGGTGGTGCTGAAATCATGATATGATGACAGCCTAGAGACAGGTGGGGAGGAAGACAGCTGCACGTAACTTGGTGGGCTTTTTGTGGAGAGGCAAGCTGGCGGCTCTGGGAGCCCTCTTCTGCTTCTCAGCTCCTTGTGTTTCCTTGTGTTTGTGATTGCACTGGTGTCTTCGAGGATGAATCGTGACTGCTCTGCTTTCAGGAACTTCTAGAGGATGGCCAGATGGATCAGTTTCACAAAGCTCTGATGGAGCTGAACATGGACTCGCCGGAAGAGCTGCAGTCCTACATACACAAGCTCAGTTCGGCGGTGGAGCAAGCTAAGCAGAAAATCCTTCAATCAGAAGTCACCCTCGATGTGGATGTGGTGGACAGCAAGCCAGAGGTACCAAAGGCCTTGGGAGGGAGGGTCGTGGGGTCATTTAGAGAGAACAGCTGCCCTTGCAGGAGGAGTATCTTGTGAAGGCTGAGACCCGCCTTGGGGGAAAGAGACAGGTGTGGTGAGTGATATCCACAAGTACACGGATGAGCAGTGATAGCACTGATTTGTACCAACTCAAGTTCTGACCCAAGGGATTTTACCTGTAGACCTCTGCCCCTTCCCCCCCGCCCCCAGGAGGGGGAAGTGTGTGTGTTGAGTAGAAAGAACATTCACACACCAATTGTGTGGTGCTGTCTTGAACCCGAACCTGTTCCTCTAATGGTTCTTTGGCAGTTAGTCACCCTCCCTTTAACTTCCTTCTGATGCTCTATTAAATGTGTGTGGTTGCTCTTTCGCTTACCTCCTTTCCATCTTGATGTTCTTTAAGGACAGGGCTCACGCTTCACACATAATGGATGATTTTTTACGGCATTCTAGTACACATACTTAGTTAAATGTTTTTGGGTTAAGATTGGCCTTTTATTACTTACTGAAAACGGAGTCTTAAATAAGCTCTTTGATTTCTTCGGTCTCTCCTCCTTGTTTTCCTGCCAGTGGACTGTTAAGTATTGAGTGGCCAAAAGAGCAGGCACCAGGGCAGAAATAGGACCCACAGTAACCCAGATCGCCAGCTCTGGGCCCTGTGTGGTGAGGGGGCTGGCTGAAGGTCATGCTTCAGTCCAAAGTCATGGGTTGGCTCTATCGTCTTTAGAATTGGAAAAAAGTGTTAAGTATATGCATTGGTCTTGAATCTGTCATTTCTAGAGTTCTAAAACAAAGGAACTTGTTCATTGCCTTGTGAGACTTCTAGGGCAGGATTAACCAGTCTAGTTTATTGTTTTTCTTGTTTTTAAATGAAATTTCTTTAAATCTAAAACCTAAACTTTTAGAAAGAAACAGTCCTGTAGAAAAGTCCAATTTGATGTTAGGTGTAGCATGGTGCTTGCCAGTGACTTTGGAGCTCTGTGGCTCAGCACGAAGCTGGTTTTTGCAGTGACCATCTCTTAGTTGGCTTACTCTCAGTGCCTCTCTCACCTTGCATTCTCCACCTCTCTCTGATGGCCTGTAGACTACACGAGGACAGCACCTGGTCACGAGCATGCATGTTTTATAGAGCAGATGCTGAGTCAGCCTTGCTAGATAGAGTTTACTGGCTCACTGAGAACTTGGGTAGAAGGGACCTTTACTGCCATTCTAAGCACAGCATCCCAGATCAGTTTAGGATGGGTTTAGGGAGAGGCAAGGCTAGAAGTGGGAGGAGAGATCAAACTGTGTTGTAGTTGTCCAGAAGAGGGCTGGAGTGGATCTGAAATTTGTCAGCAGACTTGGGGATGGCGGGTGGAGGAAGAGACACTTCAAATGTAGGATCCGAAGAACTTGGTGCCATTTAGGAGCAGAGGCGACGGGAGCGGCAATGACTGATGATAACAGAACACGTGACATGTACCAGACCTTGTGCTGAGCACGTCTACAAGTGTCATCTTGATTAATTTTCATAGTTCAGTAAGTACTACCATTATTCCCATTTTACCAATAAGGAAAGTGACGCTTAGGGAGTGAAGAAATTTGCTCAAGGTTGCACAGGTAGAGGTAGCGCAGCTGAGGTGCAGACACAGCAGTTTGATTCCAGATTCAGTCTGGTCACACCGAGGCTGCGCTGAAAGGCACTGTTCGACCATGCTTAGGAAGATAATGAGCTGGGTTTTGAGTATCTTTATTTTTAAAGTCTTTGTGGGACATCAGGTGGAACTTTTCAGGACCTAGCTGTGGAAGGACCTAGAATCACATGGGCAGTGACAAAATCAGAATGCTTGGGTAGGCCAGCACTTAGAGGGTGGGTGGCAGAAGAAAAGTCCAGGGAGAGATCAAGAAAGAGCGGTCAGAGAAGAGGAAAAACAAAAAGGTTGCCGGGAGTGTTTTAAGAGTAAGGTTGGTGGCCTTAACCTGTGACGGGAGATGGTACACTCATCTTTTGAGACAAAGAAAAGTGAAAAGACCAAAAAAAGAAAAAGAAAAAGTAAGTAAGGAGGTGGGATGGAGGATAAATAGGTAAGTTGGCTTTTTGAAGCACCTGAGGAGTGGCGGTTTGATGGAGATGAGTGAGGCAGAGGTGTGGGGAGTATAGCAGAAGATGGAGAACTCAGCAGAGCCCAGTGCTTGCCTTCACCCAGGATTATTTGGTGGATGGTGGGCAGGTCACAAGTTTTATCTGTAGTTGTTTTAAATACACAGGTGACATTTGTGTGCCTCTAACCCAGTAATACAACTGAATTACTTATTGAGCAAACTAAGTCCATATCTAAAAGGGAAGAAAGAAGGAGTGTTTGGTCTTTACCCAATGACTGCCCTGGAGTCATGTCCCACTTATAGAGGAGGAAGCAGGCTCAGATGCTCAGACTGTGCACTGAGACCCTAAAATTTTTGGTTGCCATTCAGAGCTGGATCATTATAACCCCCAAACCTCACCTCTTTCTGTGACAATTATGCTTTCTGGTTTCTTATCCTGGATGACAAGTCACCAAGTGAAAGGGAACTTCTGTGATTCATTTCTCATCTTCTTCTGGACTACTGAGTTTAGTGCCATATCAGAATAGGCTCCTTTCTTGTGTGGGGAGATGATGGGAGTCTTCCAGATCAGAGACTGCAGACAGCGAGGGGGATGTTTTCACATGTGCTTTGCTGCCTCTGCTGGAAGGAAAACCTGTCATTCACTCAGCCGGTCTTGCTACCACATGTAAAATTTTTCGTTCTTTTCTTGCTCACCTTGACCTCAGGCTAGATCTTTTGCATGCTCCTAAATTCCCAACTGTCCTCTTAAGCTCAGACTCATGATTTTTAGAATTTCAGCTTAAGGCAGAGCAAAGATGTTGGAGCTAAGAAGTTCTGTTTTAGGCCAAGTTTTCACTACTTACTAATGTACTATGATCTTGGATAAGTTGTTTTACCTCCCGAGCCTCAGTTTCATCACCCATAAAGTGTAGAAATATCTGCACTTGTGAGGATTGTGCAGGTAGCAAGTGTCCCTGCTGCTGAATTGGATTCAGAATTGGCAGAGATGCTCTCCCTCCTTCACCAAGAGCAAGGTCCTTAGATTCTTGCCTCCCAGCCCACTTTCTTTCCTTCTTAAATTACCTATTTCTAAAGCAGTTTCTCTCATCCTATTTCCTAGTCTCAGAAGAAATATCTCCCATCCTTTCCAGGGTTTACTGTCCCCTTACATATAGTAGAAACATTACTGATCAGGATTTAGAATACATTGCCACCCATCTGTAAGCAACATATGCCATGTGACTCTGTGTGTGTGTGTGTGTGTGTGTGTTGTGTGTGTGTGTGTGTGAGGAGTGTTGAAGGGCATTACTTTATTTAAGAGTGAGTTTGAATACTGTTTTACATCTGCGGTATATGTGGATAGGTTCTAGAGAAGTATATGTAAGTGTTCTGAATTACGTCGGTAATTTACATACTTCATAGATTTTGAGAGTGAGGAGAGACTCAGTGTAGAGATCTCCTCTCAGGCATGCTTGGCCGATGGTATTGAGTCTGCTCGAACCGTCCTATCTCATAAGATAGTCTTTTCTACAACAGCTGTCATTGTTAGAACATTTTTCCATGGAATGCAACAGAATATTTCTTCCTGTAACTTCTCCCTTTTGAGTCCAGAAGGTAAAATTCATCTGCCTCTTACATGGCAGAACCACAGGTGTCTGAAGATGTCATCCAGAAGTACCCCCACTCCTACCTAACTTCTTTTGCCCAGGTCAAAATTAAAATGTACCCAAACCCTCTGTTGGGAATAGTACCAGCACGTCTTATCCCCATCCAGGTTCATTGTCATTGAAAAGGGAAGCCTGTTCTGTAGAACTCCACAGATAGGAAGCACTCTGTCACCTTGGGAGCTTTGGGTCAGATCTCCAGCCCAATGGACCTGCTAATAAGGGACTGATTATTAAGCCCATTAGTGTTGACATGTATATATAATTTTGCTGGTCGTCTAAGCCACTTTGTAGAACACTGGCTGCCACACCCTTTCCCCTGAGTTCTGTGTGTGGTGGTGTGACAACTGCAGGTCACAGGGCTCACACTGGGCCCCAGACATGAGTGGGCCTATCAGAAGGCTTCAGAGTGAAGGTAAGAGCTGAGGCTTGTATAAGGAGGAAAGGTAAGGGGCAAGAGCAAAGCCTATTCTTAGGATAGTTGAGAAATGTTTTCATAGTTTTTATGTGAACTTTTTTGCCATTGCACGAAGTCCCAGTTCTTTTTCATGACAGTGAACTAATAGGACTAAGGCTTGCTGAAGTTAACAGAATCTGTTCTACTTTGTTTATTCTTTTCTTAGACCCCTGACCTGGAGCCGCTAGAGCCGTCTCTGGAAGATGTGGAAAGCATCAATGATTTTGAACCCTTGTTTTCAGAGGAAACACCTGAAGTGGAGAAGCCAGTCACCACCATCCAGGTTGGACCTCTGCAGCCTTGACCATGCTCATACTTTGAAACTGTGACGTAAATGACCAGTCTTGTCTAGGGTGCTTCTTCAGGGATATTTAAAACATATTCCTAGTTGTATTTTCTGGAAAGGGGGTTATCAAAACTTAAAACATCCAAAGTCAGGGTTTTGTTCCCCAGTGATTGATTGGGGTTCTAGCACCAAGATCCTTAAATCCGTGAGTAATAGTGTGTCTGGCGGAAACATTTGGGCAAGTAATTAGGGATTTTAAGCTTGAAGACTAGCTTTAGTGGTTTTATTCCAATTTAAGCCAGTGTCTATGTGTAATCCTTATTTGAGTCTACGCTTCTGTCCTTACAATGGCAGCCAGGGAGACTCCCCTGAGTCTGAGACACACCTGAGAAAACTTTTCAGCCGTGCGGGGGCCAGGAGTGCTGAGCAAGGTGCTGGGCAGGAGACCTGGCCTTCGACGCTTAATGCTGTCACTCTTCATAAGGAATTTGGGCCACATTATAAGACCAATCTGTAGGTATTTATACAGAAGTGGGAAAAGGGTAGAAAATTGAATTATCAAATCATGAGAGTTGGGGAGAGGTTACTCTGGCACGAACCAAAGACAAGCTATACCAGAATAATCAGTGTGGTTTGAGGAAACTGGCAACTGGGATGTTTGTCATTATGGCCTAAAAATATCTTCTAAACCTTGGGTTTTTAAAGCCCGTGTTTAACTTGGCAGCATATCATCAGCTGTTTGTTGGGACAGAAAGAATTCGAGCTCCAGAAATTATCTTCCAGCCATCTCTCATAGGCGAAGAGCAGGCTGGGATAGCAGAGACCCTTCAGTACATTCTGGACAGGTGAGAGCAAAGCTCCTTTTCCTTCTGTGTTCCTGAACCATTTCCTTGGATTGTACATTAAATGGTAGATTTGATGGTCAGGCATCGGAAATCTGTCTCACTCCTTCTCATCGACTTGCTGTGCTCAGCTAGAGTTATCTCACCAGGCTTGGCAATAGTTGGGGCTCTGTAAGTCTTTTCTGAACATGTAATTGCTCAGTTAATTTGAGGAGCTATAAGAATTTCTTTTAAGTTTGAGCACCAGGATAATGTGTGTGCATTGGCTTTCATATAAACCCTCACATTATCGAAGTGTAAAGATTCTAAATCACCCAAAAATGTGAGAACTTATAAGTCCTTTTTCCTCTTTGTAGACATTTTATTTATTTGTGATTGCATTTCTATAAGAGCATGCATGCCTCCTCGCCACCCATTTATACAGGTATCTTCTTGCAGTGTGAATTTTCATAATTCAAGTTGGATAGTAGGGAACATGATTTTTAGTACTGTGGCTGCTGTTGGTTAAAACAGGATGGAAGCTTACATCTAGCAAGAGAGTAAAACTATTGCAGCTACTTTGAGTGGCTCTCAGTTTTGTCTAACAATGGGTGGGAAAGTGGTCAAACATGTAAGATAAAACCATTATTTAAAAAAACAAGTAGAGAAGTGAACCTTCAAAAGGGAGGAAGGACTTTTGGGGTGATGAAAATGTTCTATATGATGATCATGGTGGTGATGGTTTCAGGGGGATATAAATTTGTTAGACTTCATCAAAATGTATGTAAGTCAGTCCTCAATCAAGTCAATTTTTAAAAATATATATGTTAGGCACAAAACTTTTGATCATACTAAGGAAATGAATTGACTATTCAAAGTACGGTTTTGACTAGATGTTTGGCATTCTATAAAGACACACATGAAAAATGAGAAATTAAAAAAAAAAATTTTATGCAGACATTTTCCCTTTTGTACTGAGAGCTTACATGTCTACATCTACATTCTCCTCTGATGTTTAAGTGGGAAGGAGTACCAGAAGGAATTGTTTCTCTCCTAGGTACCCAAAGGGTGTTCAAGAGATGTTGGTTCAGAACGTTTTTCTCACTGGCGGGAACATGATGTATCCTGGGATGAAAGTTAGAATTGAGAAGGAACTGTTGGAGATGAGACCTTTTCGGTCATCCTTTCAGGTACTAATTGTTCATGTAACCAGCTGCTTTGAAAATAGCACTTTTTGTCCTCTGATTGCAAAACTAATAAAGTGTAAATGAGAAAAATTACTTTATAATTCCATTATCGAGAGATATCCACTGTTAGCTTTTTTGTGGCTTTTCTGGTCTTTATGCTTAATTTTTAAAGCAGAATGAGAGTCATGTTTTAGATATTTCTTGCTTCTTTTAATTGAAAAAGGAAGACATGCATATAATAAAAATCAGAGAATACAAAAGACTGCGTGGAGAATAAGTCATCTCATCTCAATCCAATAATAAGCAATGGAAACTGAGCTCTGGCAGCATCATGCAGGATGCCCCAGGTCGTCTTCTGTGCTCTCATTTCTCCTGAAGCTCATTCGCCACTGTGCCCAGAGCCGCCTCATACCAGCCTCTGCTTCCCTCTGCTCACAGAGGGGATCAGGGCCAAGAAGGCTTTTGCTCCGGGCAGGTGCCAGCTCTGCTTCTCTCTTCATTTGACAACTTGTGGTCTACATCACTGGAGCAGGAGGAAGGGCAACTGGTCCCTCTCTGACCCAGAGTGGCAGGTCTTGTGTTCATGAAATAGCTGACTGTCACTTAACTGTATTAGGTCTAGTCTGCTGTGCTTTGCATTCTTGTGTCCTCTTTTGGAGAGTCGGGGGGCATTTCAGCTCTACTTTGTTTAGGGGGTGCAGAGATAGTCCTGCGCTGTCTTGGAATGATTTGGGGCCCTCCTGTTTTGAGAATAAAAAGTATGGGGCTCT
>NW_006442491.1:24034924-24081154 GCF_000325575.1 Pteropus alecto
TGAACATTCGCTGCTGAGTCCTGATGGGAGACGTCCTTGTGGTGAACCTTCTCTTTTGTTTCAGGTTCAGCTTGCCTCTAACCCCGTGCTGGATGCCTGGTATGGTGCTCGTGACTGGGTCTTGGACCACCTAGACGACGACGAAGTCTGGATCACCAGGAAAGAATATGAAGAGAAGGGAGGGGAGTACCTCAAGGAGCATTGTGCTTCCAACATTTACGTCCCCATCCACCTGCCAAAGCAGGCTTCACGCTCCTCAGAAGTCCAGGCATCTGGCAAAGGCTCGGGGGCCAGTGGAGGCAGTGCTGGTGAGCAGGCATAGCAAAGGGGGCCCTTCTGGGGCCATGTTGGCCAGTGTGACAGGACAGTGACTGTGCTAGGTGTGTCTATCCCGAGTCTACTGGTAACATCGGGCTGCAAGATGGATTTCTCCTGGGGAGAACAGTTAAGGGACACTGGGAGTTACCCTGTAGAGCTGTGTTCATATGGGAGCTTCTTCAGTGAAGAAACTTTCAGTGACTTTGCAGTGTCTTTGTTGAACCGTGGGTGAGCTGTGGCATCAGTTTGCTGCAGCAGTAAATGAAGACGGAGTGGAGGACAAATGTACAGAATGCACAAGGCTTATTTCTTACTGCATTTAAAGCCTTTTTTCAGTTATTTAAAATTTGTGTTGTCATTATATTCTTCTGAATTTATTCAGAAATTGTGTGAATGCCCAGCAGGTGGAGTTCTTTCACATACATACAGAAAGGTAATGTTTATGTAACAGGAACAGTCACCCACTAAACCTCCGGCGCTGGAAGTGCTTCCTTCCTTCCTCCTATTACTTCCTCTTACAAACGAGGAAAAAGGGTCCAGAGAGGGGAACCAGGTTGCACAGTCACTCTGTTTGGGGCCTGCTCAGTGCCCACTTCTCAATGGGCAGAAATGGGGCCTTGATCTAATTTTTGTTCATACTTTCTTTGCTGGGAATTTTTCCACCGTATGAGACCTTCCTACAAATTTTTTATTTTTGTCCCTGTGTAGCCTCACGTCCCCTGGACTTTTGCAGCTTCATCTTAAATGGACAGGTGGCCCCTCTCTTTTACGGAGATTGCTTGGTGAGAATTTCAACTCAAACACACCAAATAATTAGCCCGGAGGCCCCTGAGATGCTAGTGTTCTGCCGTTGGATTCATACATTTAAATCCTGTGGAGCCTCTAGCTCTGACGCCTCTGACAAGGCCACTTCAGAACCTTTGCTCAGACATTTCCAAGGGTGATCTGTCACCTGGATTTCCAGCTCTCAAGGGCTTCAGAACTGAAGACCAGGAGCAGGCAGTGGTGGTGGTGAAGAAGATAGAAGACTCAGGCTGACCCAGGCCAAAGCACTGCAAGTGAGCCATTAGCTATCCGTGGTTGAGCCCAAGGACTGATGTGATGGTGATAACGCATGAGCTGCTAAGGAGGGATAGATGCCAAAAAGGAGGCAGGACCAACATCCACATGAGAGAGATTTTCATACTGTGTTTCCAGGAAGAACCATGTTTGTTGACTGTTACTGGGGAATCTTTTTCCCATAGTCAACAGGTCAAACAGCCTGAACAGTGGCGAGGTCAAGACTGCCATGGAGGTCGAGCCCTGCTAGGGAAGGACACATCACAGTCAAGTGTGAAGTTCACCCTACGCAGGGTTCCCCATAGACTAGAATGGAGCAGATGGTTTGGGGCTGTGGCGAGGGACAGGCCAAGGAGTGAGGCTTGAGCCCTCTGGTCTTATCTCTAACCTATCACATTAAGCCTGCATGACCTCTTGTCACCTTCACGTGTGCAGTTCTCTTTAGGGAATCTACTCATTCAGCACCCTAGTGAGAAATTTGCTGCTCGTGGGTTCTCCCTGCGCCAGGATGGTCTCTTCTAAACTGTAAAGCCTTCCTCAATAGCAGGAAGTGTTTCATTCGGCTTGGAGTATCCACGCGTGGTGCTGGACCTGAAGGGTGCTGAAGGCTCACAGGATTTTTAATGAATGATGAAATCTGTCAACAAAGAAAATTTGAGAATAGTGTGATTGTTCACTCTGTTGAGAGGAACAAATCGAGTCCACACTGAGGACTTTTCTTCAGCCAGGGAGCCCTCCCTAGTCATTGAGATGTCTTAATGTCCCCACTCCTACTCTGCTGTGGTCATTGCTGGAGAGAAGGTGGATGTGACTGTAGCCAAATGTTCTGGGGCCCAGTTGTGAACGCGTGGACTCCCAAAGCTCAGCTTTGGCATTTGTTTGTGATGTTGCAGGATGAAATAGCCCAGGGGAGGGAGAGTCTGTCTGGTGGGTCTTCAGGACCACCCAGGTCTGGGCTTGAGTCCGGACAGCTCTGAAAGTTGAGTGGGCACCTCGGGTAATGAGGGCCCCTCTCTCTGGCTAAGGTGTGATAGGGGTGTTCCCCCTGCTGTGCACATACACTGCCTCTGCTTCCTGCTGGCACCTCTGGAAATAGTTTTGTCAAAGGAACAAGTTAAAAATGTATGAAAGTAGAAGTTAAGAGTGAAAGAAGTATTACAATACGGGCAGAGAAGGCTAAAGCAAGAAATGGAGAAACTAAATCCATACAAATAGAGTATGCAAAGATTCTTTTATGCCTAAGTAAGGGATCAAGTGAATAAGCTGAAGTCTATCATTACAGTACTTTGTGAGTAAATCATTGCAAGAAAATTAGATGATCAAGGATTTTAAAAATGTAGGCAGAGAAACTGGCTATTTACTAAATTTTCCTTTTGTCCTGGGCACACAGCTGTACTACATTTCCCAGCCTCCCTTGCAGTTATACATGTGGCCGTTTGAGTTCTGACCGGTGGAATATGGGCAGAAGAGGTGTGCACCATTTCCAGGGCTCGCATCTATAAACCTTCCATAAGGGCACTTCTCTAATTTCCCTGACCTGGCTGAATGGAGAGCAGTCTGAGGCCCAAGAGGAACATGGAGCCACAAAATAGAAGGAGCCAAGTCCCTAAATGACTGAAGCAGAGGCCCTGCAAATTCTTCCCTGGGTGAGAAATAAATTCTTACTGTGTTGGGCCACTGAGCTTTGGCCTTTCGGTTGGGCCCTAAATCCAACGACTGCTGTCCTTGTAAGAGAGATTTGATGCCCACAGGAAGTTGGCCCTGTGAAGACAGGCAGAGTTTGTTGTGATGCAGCTACAAGCCAAGGAATGCCAGAAGCCACCAGTAGCTGGAAGAGGCTGGGAAGGATTCTCCTCTAGAGTCTTAGGGAACATGGCACTGAAGATAGCTTGATTGGATATCCATAACTGTGAGGCAATAAATTTTTGTTTTAGGCACCAAGTTTATGGTGATTTGTTACAACTGCCCTAGGAAGCTAATACAGATGGCCACATCAATTTGGAATGGATATGAGTAGAAGTCGTTAAGCCATAAAGAAGCAAATAACTTGCCCATAAGATGTAGGAGTCCAAACTATAAAAGCACCTGAAAAACAAAGATTTGCAGACACTGGCAGAGAAGAAGTAGAGAAGGAGTTTGGAATGTGCACAGGACCAGAGCGGAGGGTCTTGGAGAGACACCCCTTCTGTGGGTGAGGGAGGCATCTCGGAAGCCAGAGGTGGTGTAGAAGGTTATGCATGGAAGGGGCTGGCTGGCGATAGACTTAGTAAAGCACCAGTGGATCAGAGGAAGCCTGCCCACAAAAAGGTGCCAGATATTAAAGAATCTGTCTCACTAGCACCAGGAGAGGGAGCCCGTGAGAAACGTGAAAAACCTCAAACCCCCTTGCCTTACTCCTTACCCATACCTTCCTGCTAATAGTTGTTTAGGTAAACCTAACATTCAAATGTGAACATTAATAAAACCACCATCTTTATGGAGGATACAGTAGGAAAAGATCAAAACCAGAAAATTTAAATTCAAACTTATTTTAGCAGATATAAAAAGCCATTATAGACAGAAGAAAAATTAACATTGCAACATGAGTTAAGAATAAGCAAATGCAGTATGAGACACCACAACTGCAAATACATTTGAAAATCTAGATGGAATAGTCAATTTTAAAGGAAAATGTAATTTACCCAACTAACCCTAATAGAGATATATAAAATCCAAAGACCCATTTCCATAGATTAAAAGTGTCACAGGCTGTCCCCTCAAAAATCCAGGTCCAGTTTACAGAATTCTATCAGCCTTTAAAGTCTATATACTTCCAATATTCCTTAAACTTTTTCAGAGTATAGGAAACAAATGAATTATCTACATTATTTTTATGTAGCGAGTGTAGCACTGTTACCAAAATCTGAGATTGCACACACACACACAGCCACAGACCAATCTCACTTAAAAATATCAATGAAGTAAAATTATTTACAAACACTTCACCAGCACATTTAAAAAATGATACATAGTGACTAAATGGATTTTATTCCAGGAATGCAAGTGTATCTGTCAAATACCAAAAACCTCAGGGACTTATGTAACACAAGGTTTATTTCTTATGCCGTGTGTCCAGTGAATGTCAGCGTGTGTGTGGGTGTGTGAGGGGGCAGGGGGAATGCATTGTTCTACACAATCACAGCACCACACCATCTTATTCTGCCATCTCAACACAAAGCAAGGAAAGAAAACAGCAAGAGTCAAGTCCTGGCTCCTAAAAGCTTCCACACAAAAGTGAGTTACTCCTCCTCCGATTTCACTGGCCAAAGCAAATCATTTAGCCAAGTGCAATTTCTCAGTATTCCATTTTACCTTCTCTATCTCATACCTCTATTATTTGGGCAGGGTATTTAGGGGTTACAATATGCACCCTTATTACAGTCTGCCTTGAATTAATTCTATAACTTTATATACAGTGTGAAAACGTTACCACATATAACTCCATTCCCCACTTTGGGAATTTGTTATTGGTGACGTGTTTTACTTATGGTATTAACCCCATAATATAGTAATATTTTTAATTTAGTCAACAATATTTTAGAAAAATCTAAAACGATGGTCTTTTTCATTTCAAGTACATATTTTATTAGTATGACATAAATACGGGTAGTGACCAAAAACAATGATTGGATATGCGTAACTGTTCGTTATTCAAGTATTTACATAATGATAAACTGATTTGTCTTCTTTTTAAATTAAAATTTTTTTCAATTATACTTGACACTGAATATTAGTTTCAGGTGTACAGCATAGTGGTTGGACATTTATATATGAAGTGATCACCCCGATAAGTCTCACACCCATTTGACACCATATATAGTTATTACAATATTATTAACCATATTTCCTAAATGAATTTACATCCCCATGACTATTTTGTAAATGGCAATTTGTACTTCTTAATCCCTTCATCTTTTTCACCTGGCTCCCCAAGCCCCTCTCATCTGGCAGCCATCAGTTTGTTCTCTGTATCTTAGAGTCTGTTTTGTTTGTTCATTTATTTTGTTTTTTAGATTCTACAGATAAGTGAAATCATATGGTATTTGTCTTTGACTTATTTCACTTAGCATAATACCCTCTGGATCCATAACCATTGCAAATGATAAGATTTTTTTCTTTTTTGTGGCCAAGTTATATTCTATTGTATATATATACCACCTCTTCTTTATCCATTGTCTTTTCATTGGAGCATTTATCCACTTATGTTTAAAGTAATTATTGATAGGTATGTAGTTATTGCCATTAATTGTTTTCTAATTGTTTTTGTAATTCTTCTCTTCCTTTTTTTTTCTCCTGATGTTTTCTCTTGTACATTGGTGACTTTTCTGTAGTGTTTTGTTTGGATTCCTTTCTCTATTTCTTGTGTATCTCTTGCATATTTTTGGTTCGTGGTTACCATCTGCTTCACACACACACACACACACACACACACACACACACCCCAAGCTATGTTTATAGCAGTCTATTTTAAGTTGCTCACAAGTTTGAACACATTCTAAAATCACTACCATTTTTATTCATCCCCTCCACATTTGTTTTTGTCATTATTTTTTACTTCTCTGTGTGTGTATCCCCTAATTTACTGTTGTAATTATACACAATCTTCCTACTTTTGTCTTTTAACTTTTGTTCTAGCTTTAGTGTTGATTGATCCACTGCTTTTACGATGTTTTTGCCTTTTGTCAGTGAGAATTTTTTTCTTTGTGATATTTTCTTATCCATACTTTTTATTTTTTCCCTTTCTTAAAGAAGGCTCTTTAACATTTCTTATAATACTGGTTTGGTGGTGATGAACTCCTTCAGCTTTTACTTGTCTGGGAAGTTCTTAATCTCCTTTGATTCTAAATGATAACCTTGCTGGGTAGAGTAATCTTGGTTGTAGGTCCTTGCTTATCACCACTTTGACTATTTCATGCCAATTCCCCTGGCCTGCAAAGTTTTGTGAAATCAGCTGGCATTTTATGGGAGCTTCCTTGAAGGTAACTATCCGCTATTCTCTTGTTGCTTTTAAGATTCTTTGTCTTTAACCTTAAAAAGATGGTCTTTTGTATTTACCAACATGTTGACTCTTTCCAGTACAGAAAAGTGAGGGCAGGAGGAGAACATTTCCTTAGCACTAGTCTCAGTTTGTACATGCTTCTCAGGAATGCTTGACAGGATGGGGGAGGGGCTCCCCCTTCTGGCCCATGCCTAGCTAGACTGTCCAGAGGAAATTAAGTGGAATTCTAGCAGCCATTTCTCAACCTGGACAACAAGAATTGGGAGATGAATTCAGCTGCTTGGCACTTTCCTGTAACACTTGGCTTGCATATAACATTTTGATAGACACCCAGTTGGGAGTGGCCTGTGTCTTATCCTGCTAGCCCTTAACCAGCCCAGGCAAACATCTGGGGATTGCCTAGGAGTCAGATTGATGGTGTCAACTGAGTGTAAATGGATCAAGAGACTTTGCTAAAATTAAAAATGACAAAAGTTTTATTCCAGAGCTTTGGATTTGCAAATCAGAAACACTACCATATAACACTCAGAATATTCCAAAGAAAAGCAAAAAGTTGAGAGTTATAATAAAAATTACATTCTTGAGAGGAATCAGTCTTGCATTCTGAACCTCTAGATTAGTCTGAGGAAGTAGTCTTCCGGATGTCTCGTGGTCTGGACGTGTGAACATTCTTTCCTAAGTTCTTTCTGCTTTCCTAAGTCCTTCAGAGGGCAATCTATAGGAGTTTATGTATCTCCCAGCATTGACCCACAACTGAAAAGTTTAAAAGTTTAATTCCTCAGGCTAGTTCAAATAAAATCTATTCCTCGTCCTTCAGCCCATTTGGTCTTAGCCAGTTCCGTCAGCCTGACTGTACAGATTCCATTTTAGGTCAGCTAAGCTACACTGACTTCATCTTGTCTTCTTCACTCATTCCTCAGTGGGCACGCCCCAGACTGGACAAGCTTCTGGAAACTTTAGCTTTAGTTGTGGGGGGAGGAGCTTTACCTGATGATCATTCCTCAGCTTGGGACACTTCAGCAATAATTGGGACTGGGTTTCATCACAAGTCTTAAGTCTGTAAGGACCAACAATGTCCACACCTTGATCACTATTTCCAGTAAAGGGCATTCCAAGAGTATGAACTAAGTCTTTCTGTCAATAGTGATTCTGTCAGCCTTTGTCAGAGGCATCCCATTAGCCACTGTGAAATGGTATACCCAGATGCTAAAGTACATAAGTAAGAATCTGAATACACTTGGCCAGAGTATTTGCAAAGGCCCCCCAAGGGGAAGCATGATTTGCCTTCTCTTTCTTGGTAGCTTCTCCAACATTCTGGGTGTGACAACAGGAAAGTTCTTAGAAGATTATTGAAATACACTGGGAAATTTTGGGGGTGACCAATGACACCCAGTTAATCCTAGCATCCCCTCTGTGTGTGCCGAGCTATGGCTTATGGGAACAGGGTGAGCGAACGCATCATTTGGCACCACCTAGCAGCTCTCTGGGGAGCACCAACGACAGCACAGATGCTCATTTCTGATTCGGGGCTGATTTTGGAGAAGGAGCAATTTGAAAAGCTTCAGAGGAGGCTCGCTGGGTGAAGAAGGTAAGAGCAGAGGTGTGTCTTGGGAATGTGTAGGACATGGGCTTTGGCTCCTTGTGAACTCTGGAAGCAGAATCTTAAAACTTCTCATTGCCCCTTTCCCTTCCATATGCCAATTTTGGGCTCTCAGGCCTGCTCGTCTCACTCCTGGCTATTAATGTGATGCCAGGGCTCGGCCTTGACACTGGAGGTTCTCTTGACGGACAATTCCTAGTGAAGAGAATCTCAGAAGGAAAAGATGTTCTCTCTTCCCCCGCAAGTTTAGAAGAGCCTGTTTTGATAAACGTGGGACTCTCGTCCTGTTCCAGTGTTGGTTGCAAATGTTATTTGTGACAAAGGACTCATAAGTCACCTGGCTTTCAGAGAAATGTAATCATGTGCTTAAAAAAATCTTTAAAAATTGATATCTTAACACATTTTTTAATCTCTTTAAAAAATTGGTAGCTTTGCTTAATTATATGTTGCCCTAGTAATAATGTTTCATTTGAAATCACTACTTTTAAAAATGAAGGTACAATGGTTCATAAGTTGTCAGTATGGGCCACGAGAGCTCAGTAATTTCCTTCGTTTTTCTCTTGTGACTATGATTTTAAATGAATACATGCTTTGTGTATTTGGCTTTGGACTCATGTATATGTTATACACAATTATAAAACAGGAATTTTAATCAATATAAGGGCAAAATCCTTAAAAATCAAAAGCAAAGTGAAAAAAATGACCTAGTTATTTGTTAAGTTGGTAACTTACACAGAGAGGTCTTATTTAAGTCTTTAATTAGATGACTTTATTTTAGGTGAGGTTTTTTAAAGTAATGAGAAAAAAATGGTAGTTGAGTGTACATCTTTAGTGGGATATCGTCTAAATACAAAAAAGAACTGCAAAGAAATCTGTTTTCAGTAATTATGTTAGTAATACCATTATTATGGTTACTCTGAAGATATAAATATATATGTATAAACATGCAAATAATTGCATTAATGTTTTGAGAAGCCCCTAGTGTGGCTTCTCAAATGCCATTTCTCATTAAAGTGAACCAGGACTCCTTGGAGTAATGGCTGATTCCAGTTCTGGGGCAGAATAATACAAGATGAGCCTGAACTATCTCATTGTATCAGAAAACATAGAAACTAATAAATGGACTAACAAAACAGAAACAGACTCATAGATACAGAGAACTAATGGTTGCCAGATGGGAGGGGATTGGGGAGATGGTGAAAAAGATGAAGGGATTAGGAAGTATAAATTGGTAGTTACAAAATTGTCAAGGGGATGTCAAGTACAGCATAGGGAATATAGTCAATAATGTTGTGATAACTATGTGTGGTACCAGTGGGGGGATCACTTCGTAAATTATGTTATACACCTGAAACTAATATAATATTGAATGTCAAGTATAATAGAAAAAAATTTTTAAAGTTATGTCAAAAATATATATAAAAAAGTTGTTGACCAATGGAATATAATAAAAGAAACTAGCCTATTCTGAAAAAAAGAAAAGAAAAAGAAAGAAAGAGACAGAAAGAAGGAAGGAAGGAAGGAAGGAAGGAAGGAAGGAAGGAAGGAAGGAAGGAAGGAAGGAAGGAAGGAAGGAAGGAAGGAAGAAAGGAAGAAAGAAAGGAAGGAAACTATCAAAGACTCTTGAAGACTCCTGGGGTCATATCAAAAGAACTCAGGAGCCAGCTTGAAATGGCTCTCACTGGCCAAGGGATGGGGGCAATTTGAGCATGAGAAGGAATAAAAATGAAGGGTTAAAACATCAGATGTTAAAATCCATGAATTCATTGGTTACCTCTGGAGGAACCAGCTAATAGCTTTGAAAACTGATAAAGAGGAAGAAGCAGGCATTGATCCTGCCTTTCCTGTACCAACTGTACCCCAAGGTAACCAAATAGATGATAAGGGAATTTATCTTTATAGATGAAGAAAGAATGATAGAAGACCATCATTTTCTATTTCCTGTTCATGGCAAGAGCCAGTGATTGACGGCAGCTAAAAACCAAAGCTGATGGGGATCTTTGTAATGCGTGGGTATCATGTACCTTCTGATGTGATACAATACAACATATTGAACATTGTCCGTGAAGCATTTTTACAAAAAAATATTTTAACCTGAGTCTGATCAAGCCTCCAGATTTAACTGCAAGTTCACTGGAAATACTGGAGACAGAAACATATTGTGTTAGTTAGGGTTGCAAGAGGAAGCAGATGGTGAACTCAAATTAGGAAAATCAGAAGAGGGCGTAGCTACAAAGGTGAAGGCAGAGTGTGAAGAGTAGTGCAGGATCCTGGGATGAGCGGCAGTGAAGCCTTTACCAGTAGAAGGGAGAGGTACCAGAATCTGAAAAGGGAATGGAGTTCTGTCTTGAGAAAAATAGTCACCTTCAATCAATAAGCACAGCCAACCGAAGTCAGCCTTGCAGGGAGGGAGCCAGGGAAATAAACGCTCTGACACCTGTTCTCCTCCCTCCCTCAATTTCCTATCAGGGTTCCCTATTGGCTAAATCCAATGGAAGCCACAGGACAAGAGAGCCTGGCTAATTTAGTCCCCATAGATCAGCTTCCTGGGGCAAAGACCAGGGTGGAGAGAGGTGGAAAGGGACCTGAATGGGGCAAATGAGTAAAATCTGTCACAAATGTAACAAACAGTATGAGGATGCAATTAAAAAAAAAAAAATCCAGAAAACAGAATACTCTCTAGGACAAAAAAACCTTTTTTTTTTTTTTTTGCCAAAAAGGGAAAAAAGAGGCAGGGTGTGGGGAACCTATAAATTAAACAATCTTTTTCCTTCCTAACAAACGATTGCAAAGGGGATCAAAAGAAGAGGAACTTGTAAGTTAAAAGACATTTGAATACAATCTGGGTATTTGGTTATATGAAAAGATTATTGATAGTTTTTTTAAATTTTTAGATGTGATTGTGTTTATGATAGGAGAGAGAGAGAGAGAGAGAGAGAGAGAGAGAGGATATGCTTATAGAGATGCATACTGAAGTGTCTGGGATTTGCTCCAAAATAATCAAATAGGGCAGAGGTGAGTGGAAGCTGGGATAGAGATGAAATGAGAGTGGCCATGTGTTCATTGTCATGAATATGGGAGGTATACAGGGGTGAATTATTTTCTCTCTACTTTTGTATGTGTTTGACGTTTTCCATTAAAAAAAATTAAAAAGTAACAGTCCTTTATCTAGCCTTGTTTTGTTTGTCATATAGCAATATGTCTTGGAAATCATTCAATGATATTGATATTTCAGCTGCTTCTTTCTCATCTTTTAAAAATGTATGTGCGGTTATATCTGTCACAAACGTGATAACACCATGAGGATGCAGTCAGCATATGCATGACACATACATGTACTTTTCACACAAATAATGGTGTATTCTACATAGTTCAATATATCTTGGCGATCACACCACATCAATACAAAGGCAGCTTCCAGTCTATTTTCCTTTCTTTATTTTTATATTATGTTTAATGGATAGTGCATTACAAGATTCTGAAAAAACCCCCTCCGACCCTTTGCTCTTTTATACTAAGAAATGTGATAAGAATTGCAAACATTTTCCTGTAGTGGGTGATTGTCATTTGACTTTGTTGAAGTGTTTTTCTGTGCCAATTTTTTTATGGACTTAAATCAAGCAATCTTTTAAAATTGCTTTTGAGTTTTATGTCACACTTAGAAAAGCCTTACTCACTCTGAGAGCATGAAAAAAAAAAACCTTATATTTTCTTCCTGTATATTTATATATAAAATAACATGCATAATGGCTTAAAATATAAAGGTACAACCTAAAAACTTATTGTAAAATGAACACCTCTGTAATCACAGTGGGTCAAGAAACAGAACATTGCTACTCCCACGGAAGCCCCCAGTGTGGTCTTTCCTGATCAAAATCTGCTCCTTTCCCCTTGTGGGAAACCACTGTACGGACTTCTACAGTTTTCCTTTCTGTGCTCTTTATGGTTTTACCACTGAATTATGCATCCCTAAGCACTGTCTTTAATATTCATCCATGTTGCATATAGCCAGGGCTCACTCATTCTCATTGCTACGTAGTGTTTCATTGTATGCATGTCCCACGATTCATTAATCCAGTTGGAATTTCTCTTGGCATGAGTTTGTGGTAGGGCTCCATGGAATTTCTTTCCAGGTGACTAGCCAATTGTGTTAACAGTATTTATTGAGTAATCCATCTTTTCTCCACTGATTTTAATGCCACCTTTATTATTTATTAAATGACCTTATATATTTTGGTTTACTTCCAGACTCACTCATCTGTTCCATTTATCTTTCTGTCTATTCCTGAATTCGTAATGAGCTATTATTCTCATTTTATAATACACGTTAAGATGCGGCAGAATTTACCCCTCCAGATTTCTTTTTTTTTTTTTTTCCAGGACTTTTCTTGATTTTCGTGCATGATCTTTAGAATCATTTTTTTTCAAGCCAAAATAATCTTTTTGGAGGATTTATTTACATCCCATTAAAATTATAGATTAAAAGATGCAAGATGGTATCTTTTCTTTATTGAGTCTTCTAGCCCCAAATGGGAATGTGCACTTTTCCTTTACTTAGGTCTTCATGTCATGTAACAGACTTTGAAAGTTTTATTCATATACTTCCTGCACATTTTTTTGGTGAAGTAACTCATTCATTTAAACATTTGAATAGTATTCTATTATGTTTCCTGCCATGATTTCTTTAATCATTCCACCTTTGAATGGCATTCAAATAAATCTGTTTCTAAATTTATTCTATTACAAATAGTGACTGGACCGTAGGTAATCTAGACTGTGTTTCTAAATCAGAGGACCACCCCCCAGCCCCCTCTTTCCACCACTGCCCCCATCCATGGCAGCCTCTGGATTTCCTCTCCTCCGTGTAGCTGACCCATGGCCTAGGGGCCTTTACTGGAATTCCTGTTCAGACTCTTCCAGGGTGACCAAGAATCCACTGGAGCAACTGAAGCAGGGTGCCATGGCAGACTGCATTTCCCCAAGATGGCCATAGGAATATCTCCCATCCCACGTGCTCTTTGACAGTGTGATTATTATGGTCTGACTTGTGTCCCCTAAAATTCGTACATTGAAGCCCTAACACAATATGACTAGTGTCTTTATAAGAAGAGAAAGACACCAGGGATGAGCATACAGAGGAAAGACCTTGTAAAGACACAAGTAGAAGACTGCCATCTGTGAGCCGAGGAAAGAAGCCTTGGGAGAAACCAAATCTGCAGACAGCTGGATCTTAGACTTTTAGCCTCTAGAATTATGAAATACAAATTTCTATTTTTTAAGCTATTTAATATTTTGTCATGGAAACCGACTAAGCAAAGTAGCAAATGAATACAGTGAACTTGACATTCTTCACATCCAGTGGTGGCCTATGTCCTCTCCCTGGAAGCTGAGTAGAGACATTCATGCTTGAACCCAGCTGCCACGCTGTGAGGAAGCTCAAGCGAGCCCAGCATAGCAGAGGGACCATGTGGAGAAACCCTTTGTAGTTGTTGCTGCTGATGGCCTTGTGGAGGTCTCAGCTAACAGTAGCATCGATTTTCAGACACATGAGTAAAGACGTCTCCTGATGATTCCAGCTCCCTGTCGTTGAGTCATTTCCAGCAACTGAGTCTTTCCAGCTGATGCCCCAGATATGCAGAACAGAGACAAGCTGTCCTTGCCATATCCTGTCCAAATTTGGGACCCACAGAATTCACGAGCATGATAGAATGGTCGCTTACCACACTAAGTTTTAGAGTAGTTTGTCGCACAGCAATAGTGATTCCCAAAGGCCCTTCCAAAGCATTTCGCCAAGGTGTTCTCCCACATAATAGCATAGATAGAATTCCTCTCTCCAGAGCACTCCCCAACTTTGCTAAGGAATTTGTTGCTGCCACCTGGTGGCCGATAGAAGCCATGCAGGAGTCACTGTTCTCCCTTTCTTTTTAAAAGAAGCTTTTTCACATTCGTTCATTCATTCCACAAACATTCCCAATCTCTGATGGTGGTGAGTCGAGTGTACTTTAAAAAGAGCATATTCTAACATTATCATTTTTGTATGCTTTCATCTTTGGTTATGAGATATCACAAGCCCACAATCCCGTATACTGTCTTCCAAAATCCAAACTTCTCTGAAAACTGAAGGATTTTTCATCAGTTTACAAAGACTGACTCAGTACCAAAACCTAATCTGAACTGACATAAGGTGATTTATATATTTATTATATATACTTATTGGAATGCATTTCTTTCCATATAAGATATGTATTTATTTCACAATGGAAATATCAATTTTCAATTATGGGGTGCTGCTCTAAACTCCTCTAGGGATGTTATATAACAGAGAGCAGTCATTCTCAAAATGTGGTCTCCAGACCAGCAGCATCAGCATCACCTGGGAACTTGTTAGAAATGGAAATTCTCAGGCTCTACCTATTAAATCAAAAAACTCTGAGGTAGGGTTCAGCCATCTGTGCTTTAACAAGCCCTCCTGGTGATTCTGATTCATGCTCAAGTGTGAGAATCACCGATCTAGAGTATATGTACCACATTACGTTAATAGAATCTTGAAGTCCTGAATTCCAAAGCACATTTGGTCCCCACCCTGGTTTCAGAGAAGGAATTTCTTGCAGACCTGTATTTTGAAATTTCACATAACATTAAGGAAGCCAGAAGATTCTTATGTTTTAAAAAAGAGGGCAGAGGTTCCTTGTAGGGATGGAGAAAGGGTATGATTAATAAGAATAAAATTCTATGATATTAAAACACCCCTAATTCTTTGGTTTCCACCCCCCTATTGGTGGGCATCTAGAATGCTGGCAATCTTTTGTTGTCAAGATGAAGCCACAACGAATATTTTTAGACATATCTTTTCCTTCACAGGTGGGAGGTTTTCTCCAGGCCAGGTGGGCCTCACAGCGGAGTTTTTGAGCCACAGGACGGGCACACCTAACTTTCCTAAATAATGCCAAACTTCTCTCCAAAGTCATCGTACCAATATTTGAACCCCTCACCCCAAGGGGTTCCTGATTTATAGTTGGGGCCTGTCCCTTTAACAGATCCTTTTTTGTTGTTTTTTTCTTTCTGATAGCTGTCAACTTTATCTTCTGGATTTTTTATTTACATTTCCCTAAAAATTTAGAAGTTGATTCTCTCTTTAAGCAGTCTGTTGTTTGGGGATAGACATTTTGCCTCTCTATCTTCCAAGCTTAGATTTGTAGAATTCCATGAGGATTTCCGCTCATGTCTGAGGCAGTAACACATGAAAAGTGCTTTGGCTCTCTTGCTACTACGTGGACGGGGGATATTGTAGGCTCCATTTTGCAACTCAGGACTGAGGAACAATTTTCTTTGTTACGGGTGGTATCTCTGCTGCCCTAGAGGCGAGGAGTGACAGACAGTAGCTAGGTGGGGGCACCGCTGAGGTCAATAGCGGCAGCAACTACAAAACCCTGAGGGGAAGAAAACTTAAACCTCAGTCTACGGTTTCCAAAATATTATCTTGCTGCATTTTCAAGTGCTGTTTACCAAAGCGCTAGTGTGTGCCAGGACCGGTAACATGCTCTGCCCGAATCCTTCCCACAATAAAGCAGCATCACTTCATTCACTCGGCAGATCCTTCCCATGCTCCTCCTGTGTGCCAGCCTTTGTTAGGCCCTGGAAATTCCGATGTAAACAAAGCAGATCTGGCCCCTGATCTGTGGCGCTCACTATCTGCGTTAGTTTATTAGGGTCATCGTAACAAAAGACCACAAACTGGGTGGCTTAAACAATGGAAACTTGTTTGCTCACAATTCTGGAGGTTAGAGGTCCCAGGTCAAGATGTCAGCAAGGTTGGTTTCTTCCAAGGCCTCTTTTTTTGGTTTGCAGATGGTCGTCTTCCTCCAGTGTCTTCACGTGGTCTTTTCTCTGTCTCAAATCTCCTCTTCTTATAGGACACCAGGCATACTGGATGAGAGCCCACCTATCCTACATGAACTCATTTTACCTTAATCGCCTCTTTAAAGCCCCATCCCCAAATGCAGCCACATTCCGAGGCAGCATATGAACTGGGGTATGGGGAGGACACAGTTCAGCCCATACCAATGTCTAATGGGAGAAGCAGACATTAATCCTATTGTCACAACTATAAGTAAAATTACAATTGTGGTCCTTGGGACCATGACAGCCAATACTACGGGGGTTGATTGAGGGGCTTGTAGGAAGCCTTCCTTGAAGAAATGAAATTTGGGCTGAGACCTGAAAGAAAGGTAGGGGTTACACAGAGAAAGAGGCGACAGCAGACCAGGCAGAGGAAACAGGATGTGGGAAGAGATGGTAACACCTGGCCGGCTCTGAGGATCAGAATGGCAGCCAGCAGCGCAGGTTGCTCTGGGGGGCCCTCTAGGGATGGTGAAGCCTCGAACCAGATACAAACCACCTGGCTTTCCTTAAAAAATGCAGATTCCAGACCTCACTCCAGGCCTACTGAATCAGAATCTCCAAAGGGAGGGCCTCAGGAACTGGCAGTCTCCCTTCCCAAATATTTTTATTTTGAAAAATATCAAACCTCTGGAGAAATTGAAAGAAAAGTACAAGAAACATTTGAATACCCTTCACCTAGACACACCGACAGTTAGCATTTTGGCATATTTACACTTTTCTTCCTCCGTCTTTCGCCCTCTCTTCAGCATGAATCCCCTAAGAATAAGGACCTTCTTCTCTATAACCACACTATCATCGTCATATCCAGAATATTGACGTTAATTCAATAATGTTATTTAATCTACAAATAATATTTAAATTCTCAGTGGCCTACAAAATTTCTTTCATAGCTATTTACTTTTTCAATCCAGGATCCAATCAAGATTCACACATTTTATATATATATATAAACATATATGTGTGTGTGTGTGTGTGTGTGTGTTTATATATATAATATATATATATTTTTGTTATGTCCTTTTAATCTCTTCTAATCTAAAACGACTCCCCGCCTTAAAAAAAAAATGATATTAACTGTTTAAAAGAGAGTCCAGGCTTGTAGAATGCCCCACATTCTAGATTTGTCTAAATTTTCCTCATGATTAAAATCAGGTTAAGTATTTTTGGCAAGAATATGACATAGAATCGGATTGCAACACATCAGAGGTCCACAGTGTCAGGGTGTCCCACTCTTGGAGATGCAGGTTTGATCACTTGGTTAAGGTGGAGGCTGCTGGATCTCTCTTGTAAAGGTACATTTTTCCCTTTGTAATTAGTAAATTGGCTGGATATTTTGAACCATGTGAATATTCTGTTACCCAACAACTTTTCACTCAGCGGCTCTAGCATCTGTTAAGGCTCCTTTGCTTCTTCAGTTGATTATTATATTGATGATTGCAAAATGGAATCTGCATTTTTAAATAAGTGGCCCAGGTGACTCTCCTATTCAGGGAAGTTGGGAAACCCTGTTTAAGTCAAGATAAGGGATTCAGGAGAATGAGGTGCTGTTATGGAGGCAGATAGAGGCATTGGCTAAGGCATATTGCTCATTAGAATCAGTTAACATGCATATTCCTAGGCCCCACAACCACCCCAAACAATGACAAAGGAGTACAAAGGACAAGCCCAGGAAGCAGCATTTTTGACACTTCCTTTCTCCTCCTTTCCAGGCGATTCTGTGCTCTCAAAGTTTAAGAAACACAGACTTAGCTGGTGATCCTTAGATTGGCTGCATATTGCATTTTCGATTCACCTGGGAGTTTTTTTGATCTATGTATATGTGTGTGTTAACAGTGCGAGCGAGCCCTACCTCCAGAATCCGATTCATACAGTCTGAGGAAGAGCCTGGACACCAACACTTTTTAAAGCTCCCTACGTGATTCCTGTGTATTGCCAAGATCGAAAGCCACAGGGCCAGGACGGTTCTCTCCAAAATGAATATAAAAATGAAAAGCCATCTGCCCCAACTCCTAGTTACCCTTAAACTCACAGCATCACAGGACTGAGCTCACCTGTTAGCCAAAAACATCTGGTGCCCCGTCCACACCACTGGTGGGAGCCCCCACTGTGTGCAAACAGCTCTGCCTGTGCTCTTTGGGGAACTTACAAAACAGGTCAAAGAAAGGTCATTTCCCTCAAAAGCCTGGGGACGTGGGAAAAATGCACACATAAACACACGCAAGTATTGTACAATTGGAGTTTTACAGACCAGGAAATGGACACTCTGGAAGGGGAAATGACTGCCCAACGGGTTCATGGCAGAGCCAGGACTTTTATGCCTTTCTTCCACTTGGCTCATTTTCACTTGGGTGCTCCTGGCACTCTCTGCACTTCTTGCGCTAGTCGGTTGGTTGGGCCTGGCCTGGAGCCAACGTTTCACCAGCGGCATCAGCCACCTATGAGGCTTAAGGCTCACCCTGGGCCAGGCATTGGACTAAGTATTTGTTGAATGAAAATGCAGCCAGACCAGCACCTGCCCACTCGCTGGCCTGGAAACCAGCAGATTAAATAACCTCGAAAATAAATCCCTTTAGCTGGATTAGCTCATTTTTTGAGACTTAGAAGACTTTAGGTCTTCCTTATTCTGGAGTCCTTGCCTCATACCACAGTAACCATATAATTCACCCAAATTCTACCTTCTATATAATTTATGTGTAACTATGAGTTGATTTGAATTGTAGTTGACTAGTTGACCTAAAGTCATGTAGATATTTCATTCTATATTCGTAAACAGCAATGTTTCAGGTAGTAAATGTTGCAGCCAATCCATTTATTTTCAAGTCCTCAAATATTTCCCATAGTCTATTAGAATGTTCATTAGTCTTGGACTGTCCACTAATGTCTAACAGATCATAGGTGACCTCAAAATAAAGGGATTTGCATTTCATTGATGGCCTGAGGACGAGAGAGAGAGGTTTGAAGGATATGGTCAGTGTTGCTCTCAAGGACCACAGGATAGTTTAATTTTTTTTTTTTTTTTTGGTAAAAACTTTATTGAGATATAATGCACATGCCATATAATTCGCTCATTTAAAGTATATACTTCAGTGGCTTTTTGGTATATTCATAGTTGTGCAACTGTTACCATGATCAATTTTAGAACATTTTCATCCCCTCAAAAAGAAACTGGTACTTTATCTGTCACTCTCACTCATTTAAAGTATATACTTCAGTGGTTTTTGGTATATTCATAGTTGTGCAACTGTTACCACGATCAATTTTAGAACATTTTCATCACCTCAAAAAGAAACTGGTACTTTATCTGTCACTCTCCATTTCCCTCCCCCAAAAACTCTTTCCAACTTTAGACAACTAATCTATTTTTTGTCTCTATAGATTTGCCTATTCTGGACATTTCATACCAATGGAATCTGAAAAAATGTGGCCTTGTATCTGGTTCTATCACTCAGCATAACATTTTCAAGATTCATCCATGTAGTGGGATGTATCAGTACTTCATTCCTTTTGATTGACATTGTATGGAACATACCACATTTTATTTTTCCATTCATCATTTGATGGACATTTGGGTTGTTTCTACTTTTTGGCTATTACAAATTGTGCTACCATGAACATCTGTGTACAGGTTTGTGTGGGAGTATGATGTTTTTATTTCTCTTGGGTATATACCTAGGAGTGGAATTTCTAGGTCATCTGGTAACTCTATATTTAACAGTTTGAGGAACTGCCAGACTGTTTTGAAAGCAGCTACACCATTTTACATTCCCACCAGCAATGTATGAGGTTTCTAATTTCTCCACGACCTTGCCAAAGCTCATAATTACCTGTCCTTTTGATTATAGCCATCTTAGTGAGTTTGAAAGTGTGTCTCATTGTGGTTTTAATTTGCATGTCCTTGATAGCTAATGATGTTGAGTATCTTCTCATGTACTTATTGGACATTTTTATATCTTCTTTGAAGAGCTGTCTATTCAGATTCTTTGTCCATTTTTAAATTGAGTTATTTGCCTTTTTAAAAATTGAATCGTAAGAGTTTCTTATATGCTCTAGCTACAATTTTCTTATCAGACATATGATTTGCAAATATTTCCTCCCATGCTGTTGGTTATTGTATTTGTTTGCTGAGGCTGCCATAACAAAATACCACAGACTGAGTGGCTTAAACAAATTTATTTCTCACAATTCTGGAAGCTAGAAATTCGAGATCGAGACGTCTGCAGATTTGGTTTCTCCTGAGACCTCTCTCTTTTAACTTGTAGTTGGCTGTCTTCTCCCGATGTCTTCACGAGATCTTTCCTCCCGGTGTGCATCCCTGGTATGCACCTTCTTCTTATAAGGACACTAGTCACATTGGATTAGGGCTTTGCTAAGGGCTTCTTTAAAGACCTTAATCACCTCTTTAAATACCTTTAAATACAGTTACATTCTGAGGTATTGTAGGTTAGGACTTCAACATGTTTGAGTTTTGGGGGCGCACAATTCAGTCCATAACAGTTATCTTTTCACTTTTTGGATAGTGTCCTTTGAAGCACATAAGTTTGTTTTTTTAAAAATTTTAATGAAGTCTAACTTATTTATTTTTTCTTTTATTGCTTGTGCTTTAGGAACCATTTCTAAGAAATAATTACTTAATCCAAGGTCACAATTTATGTCTATGTTTTCTCCTGAGAGTTTTACAATTTTAGTTCTTACAATTCAGTCTGATCTATTTTGAGATAATTTTTGTATATGGTGTGAGGTAGGGGTCCAACTTCATACTTTTGCATGCGAAAATCCAATTGTCCCAGCACCATTTGTTGAAAAGACGATTCTTTCTCTGTTAAATTATCTTGTCACACTTGTTGAAAATCAGTTGGTTGTAAATGTAAGAGTTCATACCTGAATTTTCAGTTTTATTCCATGGTCTATATATTTATCCTTATACTTGCACCACACTGTATTCATTACTGTAGCTTTGTAGTAAGTTTTGAAACCAGGAAGTGAGAGTCCTCTACCTTATTCTGAGCAAACTTGAACATCTGGTGTCAAACACTGTGAGTGATGTGAATGAACAGAATAGCATGGGGATTTGGGTACATACTCAAGGCTTCATATCAGGAATGCAGACTCCCGAGTTCCACTCCTGCCTTGGAGAGATGGATTCCCACCCTCTCAGCCCATGGCTCTTCATGATAAATCAATGGAAACATTCTGTGGAGAACAATGATTCCCTTGGGTTATTTCAAACATCATTTAAGTCCTCCCTACCTGCTCTGCTCTCTAATCGCTCTTACTGAAACAGTATCATTTACAACTGGATTATTATGAACTGAGGGGGAGCCAAGACAATAATGGGGAGGGTCTTTCAGAGGGCTTGGGGGGCCTGGATAAGCTCAACCCAGAGGTTTGCACTTCCCCAAGAAAAGTTACTGAGTTTTCTTAGCAAACAGAAAATCACTAAAGTCAGGTTATACTGTCCAGCTCTGAAGAACATTGCTAGTGAGTAATGACCCAGAGGGATTCTTCCATGGAGACTGCTGAGAATTGAATTAACTGGGTACCACCTCCAAGCCCCTCAATTTTAAACCTTGTCTGCACCTCACTGGCTGACCCTAAGGCTCTATTTGGAGGCGAGAAAGCTGAGGAAATAAGGCCCTTTGTGGAGAAGAGGACTCTATTGTTCTAAAGCTAGTGACTGTGGATTCCACAGGATGTTTGGGGATGGATTTTTCTCTCTGTTAATTTTCTCTCCTCTTCTTGAGCGGGCGGGGGTGGGGAGTAGGGCCCTCCCAACAGCAACCTAAAGATAATTAAATCCCTGCCGCGTAAAGAAAAGATAGTGCTCAGATCGCAGGGGCCTTGAGCCCAAGAAAGAGGTTTGAATTCGATGGTCGAAGCCACCGGCTGTTTTGCTTCTCTTTTTCAGCTTTAAAGCTCAGGGAGGCAGCCCCTTTCTAGATCCTGCACATCTCAAACCGTGGCAGACGTCAGCGGAGGCACTACCACTTCCTTCCTACTTCGCTTCACCTCCTTTCTTTCCAGAAAGAGGAAATGATGCGAGCCCACGTCGCAGGCCACGACCCCCAAGCCCCCACGTCTCGCTCTCGTTCCCCGCCCCCCAGCTGGGAGACCTGCCTCCATGGACAGACCTGTCCGCAAGGCAAGGCCTGGTTGGTTGGTCCCCTTGACGTCCTAGGAAGCCTTCAGACTGAAGCCGAGCAGGCCTCCAAAGTAGGAGACTTGAATTCCTGGCACTGTACGAATTCTCTTGACCTCGGGCACGTCGCTGTTCCTCCCTGGACCTCACGATGCCCTGCCTTCCATCAAATGGGAACACGAACAGTCCTAGGTTTCCTCCTTTCCGTGGTGGTGGTGGAGGGGACAGCGAGAAGACCATAAGGAAAACTATTCCGAAGCCTGGCCGTGTCTCAACTCCCTTCGATTTCGAGCTGCTCAAAGGAGGTGCCCCCCCCCCCGACTCCTACAGCACCGGGACCCTTCCCGCGCTCGCTCCCCTGCTGGATCTGGCGGAGCGCGCCCACCCCCTTCCTGCGAGCTCAGGCCCCGCCTTGGGGGAGGAGCCGAAGGGCGGCGCGGAGGCTCGCGGCGCAGCAGAGCCGGTTTCTGTCGCCTCACCGGCAGCCGCGGCTCGGGGAAGGACGGACGGAGCCGGGGCCGGGAGCCGCCGGGGCAGGGCTCGGGAGAGCTGGTGAGTTCTTCGGCTGCGCCGCCTCCCTGCTGCACTCTGCCGCTTGACACGGCGGGGGATGAGGATGGCGGCGGAGGAGTGGTCCCGGCCTCCGACAGTCTGGCTGGGGGTGTGTGGGGTGCTTTGGCCAAGGGCGGGCGGCTTAAGATAATTGGGGGTTGGGGTGGGTGGCACTGGAAAGGCAGGTCCCGCGAAGGATGCGGGCTGGGGTGGGGGCGTTCTCTCGGGTCCTGCGCGCCAACGACGAGGCTGGCGCATTGGCAGGTTGTTGGCTGGGGTCGGCATGGCCAGATCTTGGAGTGGTCAGGGGGGATTTCGGCTGCTTCTGGACTCACAAGTCGCCGTCTGCCGGGGAGCATAATGCCGGGAATCGGGAGCAACAGCCAGCACCAAACAGTCCTGGCGTCCAGCCTCCCCGCCCGTCATGCGGGCGCCGCCCCCTCGCGTGGCCGCTCACGCAGCGGCTGGGCGCGGGGAGCGCTCCTGCCCAGGCGGGAAGGGTCCCCAGGGTAAGCGACCCCAGGTGCCACCCCGCCGCGAGATCCCAATGACAGCGCCTGCAGACCCTGGGGAGACCCCGCGCGTGGTTGTTCCTGCGGAGAGGGGCGCCCTGCCTTTCCAAAGGGCCGCCGTGCGCCGGCTGCCGAGTGCCCCGCGCCGCGAACGCTCCTACACCCCGGAGTCCCGCGCTTCGATTCCGGCGGGCGGAGCGCCCCCGAGCGCCTACAATGGGCAGAAACCCGTGCAGCCCGCTCCCAAGAGGGCGCTCAGGGGGGTCTCCCCAAGGTCAGCGGGAGCGCCCAGGCTGAGCTGCCCAGCTGCCCGGAGTGGAGAGCCGGGAGGGGGAGGCGCTCCCCGCCGCCTCTTTCTCTGATGCAGACTCCCTCCTTCCCTCTTCCTCCTCCCCCAATCCGGGCCCGGCTTCGCTGGAGATGCTGATGATGCAGCTCCCAGCCCCGGGCGGACAGCTGAGCCTTGGCGAGCTCTGAACCCGTCCCTCCCTGGGACCCGGTGCTCCTGGGCACCTCGGGCGCCGAGGGAGAGAGACGCGGCTGCACAAGCGCTTCTCAGAACCGAAAGCCGAGCTGCTTGCGCGCCCATGTGATTGGATTCTACATAATGGGCCCCTGTTCTCGCTGTCAGAAGCGCCCACCAGCTCCCCGCGGCCCCGGGCACCAGGTGCCGCCTCTGAATCGCCCTCTGTGGAGGACCCAGGGCCCTGAGGTACCAGGCGCCCTTTCCCGTAGGGCTCTCTGGGGAAGGGGCCTGTCGTTCGCCGCATCAGCCCGCGGGGATACTTCCCTTGTGCCCTGCCATTTCCTGCGGCTGGTGCAGCCCCGGAGAAAATCCCTCGGTCCGGATGGGAGGCCTCCTCCTAGGCTTGTGATAGAGCTTCTTCCTAGCTATCTGCCCGAGGGCAAGGCCCTTGGCCTCTCGGAGCCTCAGTTACCTCTATGAAATGGGGGATGGGCGAGAGGACTGATGGGAAGTGCTTGGTGCAGTGGAGCATGGCAGGATGAGTGTTCCTAGGTAAATGCCGGCGCCTTTCTTACTGGTTTTGAATGGGGCGTGTCTCTTAAGCAGGAGCAGAAGTGGAGTCCTGGTGGGTGGTTCTACCCAGGCCGGGGGAGTTTCCACATCTCCCTCCCTCATCTCTGTCATGAAGAGCCTGTTTGCAGGCAGCTGGTGGGCGCTGGTGAATCCTTGCAGCTGGCAGCCTGCTCACAGGGCCTTCCCACGCATATCCCCAGCCCCTTCTCTCCCACCTACCACTAGGATGTTGGGGTCAAGATGTCAACCGGGAAACTCTGGATGTTCAACTTTGTACCTTACTGTCAATAGGAGTCTACTCAGCAGTGTCCCCCACCCTGGAAGCTTCCTGACCTCTCTTCTCAGCCTCTGGAATGTCTTCCTACAGGAAGACCGCTTGATCTTTCCTACCCCTTTTTTGGTTTCCCCCACTGTGACATTCATGTGACTGCTCTGTGGCTTGTGCTTTGGGGCTCCTTACATCCTGGTACTCTCTGGATCTTCCCTGGCATGGAAGGACATGACAGGCAAGGCCAATGCGTGCTCAGACTGCATTCTCTCTGCTAATTGATGCTGAAGTGGAGGTTAAATTCTAATCTAGTTGTCTTTTTGGGAGCCTGAGCCACAGGACTAAGAGGTTGCTGACTCAGGAAGGTGGATTTTCCCCTGAGGCCAGAACCTTCCCGCGACTCTTTGGTTCCTTTTAAAAGCTACTCCATCCCCAGAGTGTGCTTTTCTGACTACCAGAAACTGCAGCCAGCCTGGTTCTGCAGATCAAGAAGGCGCGTACCTGGAGGAATGTGCTGTGCTCCAACCCTCAGGATCCCCACCCAACCTTGTCCCCCTCTCCCAACCTAACTGCTCCAACCCTCCAGTCCACCTGCACCCAGGATTTGGAGCATTTGGTGTATAGTAAGTCCCAACTGGCATTCTTCCAGCAGAGACCAGGATGACCTTCTTTATCTCAAGCACGTCTTAGAAATTTGACTTCGAGAAGTGCTTGGACAAGCCTGCCTCCGACAGAAAGCTACAAAGTATAAAGAGTAAGAGACCAGACAGGTCTAGTACAAATTATAGCTCTATGCTTAAAAGCTCTGTGACCCTGGGTAAATTATCTACTCTCTCCGAGTCCTGGTTTTCTCATCCGTAAAATGGGAGTAACAGTAAAGCCAACGTCATGGGGCTGTGAGGATTCTGTGAGAACATAATGCACAGAAAGTGCTTAGTACAGCACCTGGTGTGGGCAGGAAAAAAACCATCACCACCATTTCCTCCCTCACAGTGGGCTCTCAAAGTCCTCACCTCCTCCTGTCTGGGGAAGTCAGACCTCTTCTTCCTCTAACTATCAGGACAGGGAAAGCTTCTCAGCCTGGGGGGACTGCCTCCTGAGAATTCAAATCCAGCATGGGCCTGTCCTCAGGAAGTCTGTGACCGAGCCTTTCTCATCTGGTGGCCATTTCCCAGGATTCATTAATTCATGTGACAGATGTTTACTGCATTCTAGACCTTGTGCTAAGCAAGGGATTTCGAGGTGAATAAGGCAGCTCTCAGTGCCATTCTCACTCTATGGGAGAGGCAGGGCCGGAAACAGATAGTGAGGCTACTGTCTCCAACAGACTGTGAGAGATAACAGTTCCACCGGCAGGAAGAGAAGTGAGGAGTGGAGCGACAGATGAACAGGTGAGCTCAGGCCGGTCAACAGGTTTCATTCCTGACTGTGCCGCCTTGTAGCTGGATGATGATGGACAAGATGCCTTACCTCTCAAGCCCATAAGCTGCCTACCTAGGGTGATGATGCGAAGAGAAAAGTGAGACCATGTGGGTAAGAAACTCAGCTCAGGGCCTTCTCGATAATAATTTGTGCTCGCAAATGTTAGTTGCTGTTATTATTAGTCTGTGATGACCAATAACAGGTGGGCAAAGTTTGCGGTGGGAACCTATTTGAGCCTTTCAGAGACAAATTTCTAGGTGGTGGATAATACAGGGGAAGGTAGCCCGAGCAGAGAGAACAGCTTGTGCAAAGGCACAGAGGCTTAAAAGTGCTTGGTGTCTTTGAGAGCAGTGGGCAGGAGTTGGAGAACTGTCACCACAGGATATGACAGAGGCAGAGGCAGCAAGCAAAGCCAGGGAGGTAGGCAGAGGCCATCCTGCCAAGGGGTCCTGAATGATTAAATACTCATTGACCTGAAGCAGGCACCTTGCAGCCTGCAGAGGGTTGTCTGATTGTAGCACTGGAGAGAGTCTGGGATTGACTTCTGCCTGGGAAGAAGGGCTGGACTGTGCTCATTTGCCAATACATTAACTGTCCCTTCCACTTCCTTCTACCCAGGAAGCACAAAGGTCTCCTCCTTATTCCTGAGATGCTTCCTGAGAGGAGATACTTCTGTACCTGTTTCTTTCTTCCTGGGACTCAGTTTCTCATTTGAAGGAAGGGGATGGGGATAGAGGAAGTGTCGTGATCTGGCTTCTTTATGGATCATGATATTGTACCAAGCGTTTTTCTGGGTGGTGGTTACTGTAAAGGTCTTCGCTTGCATTGCTATTATCCTAGGGATAAAAGCGGATGCATTTATCCCCATTGCACAGCTGGGGAAACTGAGGCATGGGGGTGGAATCATTTGCTAAAGAGCATGCAGCTTATATGTGGTAGGAACTCATGTCTGGGGTCTCCAAAGCTGCTATGTGCTGTCCTGTACCACCTCACTTATGCTCCTTGTGAATACCTAAAGCTGACTGTAGAATGTCTGGCTTTTTCACTGTATACCCTTAGATGCTAGGTAGTAAGCATCTTAGAGATGTGCCTGACTTGGGAAGGCCCTGTGTGCAGGCACGTGCAGAGGGGAGATGTTCTTGGAGGTCTCAGAGTTCAGGCAGCAATCTGCGGCCCGCCAGTGTCCCACAAACATGCCTTGACGCAGGCAGCTTGCAGCTTGATTGATATAGCAGGTGGTGGTTGAGCTCCATGGTGACCCCAGGAAGTAATGAGCCTTTTAGGATGGCTGGTCAGAGCATCACATGCCCACATACCCTACCTGTTTACAGAAGACAAAGGCTCAAATTTCTTCTTCTATGGGAGGCAGAGTTTAGTGCCTGGGTTCAAATCCTGGCTCTGCCTTCTACTGGCTTTTTGGCCTTGGATGATTTCTTCATTTCATTGAGCCTCAATTTCTTCATCTGGAAATATAGATCATATAATATAAGTATAAATATAAATACAAATATAAATGGTCATTGAGAGTTGTCATAAGGATTTGTAATTACACATCAGATGCCTGGCTTCTAAGCTTTAGATAATACTGATGTAATATCCACATTTTCCTCCATGGCACTTATCATTATTGTGATCATATGGTTATTTGTGGTCATTACTCCTTTAGTCTGTCTTACCTACTAGGCCAGTGATTCGCAACCGGGGGCAGTTTGACTCCCCAAGGAGCATTCAACAGTGTCTGCATACATTTTTGGTTGTCACAACTGGGGAAGCATGCTATGGCATGTAGTGGGTAGAGGCCAGGAATGGTGCTAAA
Organism: Pteropus alecto; assembly: GCF_000325575.1. Lineage (NCBI taxonomy): Eukaryota > Metazoa > Chordata > Mammalia > Chiroptera > Pteropodidae > Pteropus > Pteropus alecto. The sequence continues at coordinate 24,062,587 of NW_006442491.1, forward strand.
TATCCTACAGTGCACAAGGCAGCCCCCACGACAAAGAATTATCCCATCGAAAATGTCAATAGCGTCATGGCTGATGAGGCTCAGACTGGACTATAAACTCCATAAGGTCAGTGACTGTGTCTAATTCATCCAGCTCCGTTTCCTCAGTTGCCCAGCATGGTCTCGGCACACAGGAGACAATCAATATGCATTAAAGAGATGAATGGAGACTTAGAAGACCTTATGTCCCCTGGAGTCCCAGAGGTTTGGCTTGTGGAACATTTTGAATGGGCAGAAGAGATTTAGATGAATCTGAATGATGATCAGCCAATTGGTAATTCAGGCCAAAGAAATTCAGACCAAGCGATTTTCTTTCCTGAGCAGATGCTTGGGGGCCTGAATGATCTGAATGGTGATGACTACTGAGTTTTGCTCGTGTAGGTCCAGGACCCACCTTTATCTGGACAAGCAGGCCGGGGAAGGGAAATATAGGTGCTGACAAGGAACGCCCTGTCAGCTGGGCCCTTGGGATTTGCCAAGCTGGAGTGCAGCTGCTGTCAGCTTCCTGTTTTTTCCCTTGCTGGTGGAATGAAGGAAACCCACTGAATGGCTATTTTCCACTGACATTTACAGCAATGTGATAGGCCTTGGATTAATGAGGTCAAGTTCCAGCGTGAAATCTGCCCAATAACTTGAAGCTTGGCCAACAGGAAGACATAGCTTGTTTTCTTTGGGTCATTCGATGCCTTTGGATGGCTTTGGCCAGGGGAGCAAGGGTCGCGACTCTGTACAAAAGAAGGGAATGTTTTATGTTCCAGAATTGTAGAGGCTGGAGTTGTTGTCTCCTGTATTAGGATGGTTTATTTTAATATGGACTTTGAAATAAATAACTTATTAAAGCAAAGTTTCACTGTGAGCCCCAGGCTGGCCGCTGAGCCTGGATCTAGGCTATTGAGAGGAATATTCTATTTTTCTGGGAGCTCTCTGGGAGTTTGAAGGGAAAGACTGGCCCCAAAGGGTGTTTGAACAGTTTAGAGGTGCATATTGGTTAGACCTTATCTGGAGCAAGGGATCTCAGGCCTATGCCTCAAACTTGCTCAAGAATCAGCTTGAGGTTCCTGTAGATCTCTAACCAATGTGCTGTATTCTTAAAAGTAATTTAAATAAATAAATTTATTTAAAAAAATGCAGAACCCGATTCAGTAGTTCTGGGGCTTGAGCACCTGCATTTCTAACAAGCTCCCAGTGGGAGCCATTCTGTTGGTCTGCGAACTGCACTTTGAGTAGCAAGGGTCTGGGGAACCGCGAGTCTTCAGGTCAGGGATCCCTGATGTCACTCACTCCAGCACAAAAGCAAATTCAGGCTTTCGTGCCTGTTTGCAGCCATCTGCTCTGCTGGCTGGTTTGCAGAGTCACATATTTCCTGCACCCTACTCTCTGTGCCTAGGCCTGGGACCAAATGTGAAAGGATGGCTGCTCTCAAGAAACAACTGAAACAGCCAGCACAAGGTATGGGGGAACTTCTAGTGCTTCCAGAAATGTGTGTCCAGGAACACTCTTCCTGGGTCACCTGGAGTTTGTTAAATATATATAGATCCCTGGGCCCTAGCTCAGCTCACCTGGATCAGAACCAGCTAAGATGGGGCTCTGAGAATCTGTGTTTTTAAAAAGTGTGCCAAATGATTCTGATACACAGCCAGGCTGGTGGAGGGGTAGCTGGAAGGAAGAACTGGCAGCATGTGGAAGTTAATTGCTCGGCAAGACTAGTGTCAGGTTGTAGAGTCCTGTACTGCCTGATGGTACCTGGCTGAGGGAGGGGCTGAACCTTAGCCCATTCCACTTGCCAAGCTCTGCACCCTGCAGAATTGCATCTGCCTGGAAGACAAGGCACCTTTTTCTTAATATGAATAATAATTGTTAACATTTGGTACTCATTATGAGCCAAGCCCTGTCTATTTAACTCCTTTAGTCCTCCTGGCAATTCTAAGAGGTAGCATTACTGATTTTACTGCTAAGGAAAGTGAGGCGCAGAGAAGTTCAATGACTTGCCCCAACTCACACAGCCAGTAAGTGGCAGAGCAAGGATCTGAACTCAGGACGTGTGGCTTCAAAGCCCTTGCACTTAATCATTACATTCTCTGGCTTTTCTTTGTATGGAAATGCTGTTGAGCTCCATAAGGCTGTCCCTACTCTGAAGGAGAACCTATTTCCAGCTCTTCCCCAGAAGGGGGAAGGCTAGCAGTGACTTTGGCTGGCTCTGGAGTCAGACCTGGGTTTGATTCCCACCTCTACCACTTACTGCAACCTCGAGCAAGTTACTTGCTTAACTTCACTGAGCCTGAATTCACCACTGTGTAAAATAGGAATAATAATAGCATGTGATGATGGATCGATCATTTAAGCTTCCGTTTGGCAGGTAGAAGGTACTCGATACATCTCGACTATTATTAATACTTTAGTATCAGCCAAGTCAGCCCCTGTGAGTAATAGATGGCTTCAGAGCAAAGGGGATAGGTGAGCAGAGCCTGTGTCATCGATGTTCCCGGAGACTGGGGCAGTTGTTTTGCTTACCCAGGTGACTTGTGTCTATTGCTTACCTAGGCATCCCTAGCCTTTGCATCTTGGCAATGATTGGAGGCTCCAGTGTTCATGCCAGCCTGGTGAGTTCTCAGAATTTCTTGGCTCCCAGAATGGTTCAGAGCCTCAGTCAGAACTGGCTTCATTTCTTGTCATCCAAGAGGAAGTAAAAGGCACACATTCTCATACTTACTCTTTTCAGGGCTTTTAGCCTTTCTCGGTGACTATCACTGCCTCCAGGCCCCTTCTGGAACTCTGTAGTCATCATCAGCTTTCCCACAGACTGGGCAGAGATCACATGTTGCCTTATAGACATTGCCTATTGCTTGCTAAAGAAATAGGGATGATTTTCTTTAAATTTTCATTAGTTTTCTTCTTTTACATATAAATTCCAGCTTTTGTTTTCTTATTGGTATATTTTATGCTTTTTAATTATAAAAGAATACAAATCCATTATTAAAATTTAAACTACAGAAATGTGGAAAATGGAAAGTGAAATTTCTCCAACTATCACCCCTAGCCACACGTTCTTTTCCCAGAAGAAATTCCTGAATGTTTTATGTTTCTTTCCATAAATTTCTTATATATATACAAACCCATATTCATTTGCATGTTTATTCTTTTTTCTTTTTAACACATCTGTATATTACTCTTCTGAAAATTCCTTTTTCCAGCTAATTTATCTTAGCACATGTCAAAACATAGAGATATACCTCAGTCTTTAAGGCTACGTGACAGTCCAGTAATTAAAATTTACTGTAATTTATTTCTAGTCCCTTGCTGACAGTTCAGATTGTTTTCAGCTTTTTCTACTACAAATGTATGATGTTGCAACATCCTTGCTTGTACAGCGTATATCTTTGTACACTGACTGGTATGATTTTATCTATAAGGAAAATTTTCTTCAATTTGAGCTATGACAGACATGCCAAATTGTCCTCCCCAAGACCCCAACCTAATTTTTATTCCCTCAACAGCAATATGTGTAAATGCCTGTTTTATCATCTCATCTCCAACACTGAGTATTAAGTAACTTTAATTTTTGCCAGTCTGATAGAATAAAATAGAATGTTTCTGAGTCAGGGTCCACAGTAATTCAAATTTTGACCCACTGGACTGTGCCTATATAAAGATTGTTAAATATTCAAGAACCACATTTTACCTGGCTTTATGCTTGGTACTAAAGACATAAAATTAAATTAAATTGGCTTCTGCTCTAAGGCTGATCCCTGTGTCCTGGAGGGAGCAGACACATGGACAGTAACAGAAAAATAGTGTGATCCATATGTGCTAGAGGAATTAATAAACTAAGCTAACTTTTGTTTGATAAATGCTATCTTCATGAGTAGAACAAATGAATTAATAAAATACATTATGATGGTGGGTGTGTGTGTCTTGAAATCCCCCAAAGAAAACGACTTGATTAGAAGCAAAAAAATCATGTAGCTTACCCCTAGTGGGAGCAGCAGAAGAGGTGGAAAGTTAGGAAGGGACAAATAATGTCGAATTGTTTCTGGTGGTTTCCATATTTAAGAAATGGGGTTTGTCTGAGAGAGGCTGTGCAGAAACCCAGCTGAGTTTGCAGCTGGCACTGCTCACTGATCACTCATACCTGGGGAAATTTGTATGTTAGTCCAGAAAGAGTAAGAGACCAAAGGGACAGAGGCTGGCTTTAAAAATCCACAACCTTGGAGCTCATAGAGGTTGGTTGTGTGTGGTATGAATATGCAGTTACCGCAGGGGTTACAAAGAGGTGTGTTCCGAACAGTGCCTGTTGTAGACTGGATGCACCAAATGGGTGTTCAATGAATGAGTGAGCATCAAAGATGTCTCTGTCTTGTAAAGGGGCCTCCTACTCAAAAAGAATAGGTCCATTTAGAAAGGGGTGTGGGGGTGGCTCTATAGAGTAGTGGTTAGCACGTCTGCTTTGCACACAGAAGGTCCTGAGTTTGTGCCCCAGGTGGAGCCATGGACCATACCCTGGGTGCGCCAGATCCTGGGTACATGCCCCGAGCGTGTGGGAGGAATGTCCCACCTTCAGAGATCCAGTTCTTAAGGTAAAACGGCAACATCCATGGGTCAAGGGTGGAAGTGTATGTGTGTCGGGGGAATTAAAGAGGGGAAAAAAATAAAAATAAAAAAATAGAAAGGGTTATGATCACCTGATCTACCCATTTGTGGGGAGATATGCCTTAGCTATACATTTTCTTTGGGCCACCTGTTCTGGATATCTTCATTCACTTGGGATATCTTAAGAAAAATACAAGGCAAGGAGCACTTGAGAATATTTGAAACAGTGCTGTGGAATGAACCTAACCATTGTTTTTATAACAAATCACCTAAGCAAGACATATAGAGCCAATTGCAAAGTATGCAGAGTTGAAAAGAGACTGTGAAGCCAGGGGCAATCCTAACCCATCTTCTCATGGAAGACAAAGCAGGGGCCAGGTGATCTGTGTCCTCTGTCTGGCTTTCGGTGCGACCCCTTCCTCCATCAGCCAGGTCTATTTTGTCTGGTTTGATGCTAAAGCTCTGGTTCCAAGACAAGGACCATTCCCTTTGACAGAACTAATGGAACAATCTCTGAATTTTCAGTCTCTTGGTCTCCCGCCTTTCTGTCCACCCTCTCTTATTTTTTGAATACCTATCATGTGCTGGGTAGCTCTATGGCAGCATGTATAGGTGAGTAATATATATGTATTGTCTTTCAAGAGCATCTAGTCCAATGGAAGAGGCAGATCTGAAACTGAAAATTACTACAGAGTGTTGAGTGCCACAATAGAGATGTGGTCACATGCTTTGGAGCTAGAGAGGAGAAAGAAACCCATTTGGCACAGGGCGGATAAAAAACAATTCAGAGGGAATAAAAAGAGCATTGAGATACTGTGTAAATGAAACAAGCCATGTCAAGTGCTGAACACGGTGCCTGGAAAGCACTTAAGAGATGATAGATATGATTACTACAGCATTTGTACTAGCTCTCAAAGAACAAGGAGGAGAAATGGTGTAGCAGAGGAAACTAAACCTGGGTTCAAATCTTAGTTCTGCCACTTATTAATTGTGACATTGGGTATGTCAAGATGAGCCATCATTTCCTAATCTATCTATTGGGGCTAAGGGTACCTGTTTTAAAAGGCTCATTGTGGGGATTAAAGTTAATTTATATGTAGTACCTGGCACATAGCAGATCCTCTGCAAATGGTGGATACCATTGCAGAGGTGTGAATCCATCAGACCTGTGCAGCACAGCTGGTAAATTGAGTGTTTAGTGGGTTTGGGACATTTGGATGGCCAGAGATAGAGTTACAATGTCGAGGCCAGACACTAGATGGCCTGAGCTATCAGGCTGAGGAGTTTGGGCTTGACTCTGTAGGCAACGGAGACGTATTAAATGCTTCCCTACAAGGGAAATACAGACTAAATTTCAGAATGAAAATTCCACCAGTGAGGTGGGTGGTGGGTTGGAAGGTAAGAGACGGAGGCAGAGAAACCACATTGGGAAATGCTGTATTCCACATTTCCATCTCAGCAATCACTCACAATCACGCACATTAGCCTAGTAAAAGCTCTGTCAAGTCCTATAATCAAGTATTGCCTAGAGAGGCAGATTAGGACAGCAGTTAAGAGCCTGGGCTTCAGTGTCAAGGCCAGGGTGGATTCGAATCTTAGCCCTGTTGCTTACTGGCTGTGTGACCTTGACAATTACCCCACTGAGTTTTACTTTATCCTTCTGTAAAATAAGGATTAATAGTACCTTTCTCAAGGGCTTGTTGTGAGGATTAAATGAGATAGTGTAGATAAAGCACTGAGCTCTAAGAATGCAGTGAGTGTTCAATAAAAGTTGATGATGTAGAATTTTAAAACTTACATATTTGATAATGGACCCCTTTTTCCATGTAACACCTATTAACCTCCCCTGGAGCTACCAGTGTTCTATAAAAAACATCTGCTTTAGACTTCCTGGAGAAGCAGCACCCCTTCCTTCTCCAAGAAATGGTAAGGAGAGCTACCAAGTTCTAACACAGTGGTTCTTGGATGCACATTAGACCCATCACAGGAGCTTTAAAAATGTTCATGTTCGGCTGTACCCCAGATCAATGAAACTAGAATTTTTCAAGGTGGGACCCAGGCATCAGTATTTTTAAAATTTTAATGATTTATTAAGGTAAAACAAATATGGAAAAGTACACAAACCCTAAACGAATGTATTTTTTGCAAACAGAGCATGCCCATGTAACCCATATCCTGGTCAAAAACCAGAATATTACCAGTACTCCAGAAGCCCCTCTTACATCACTTTCCAGTCACTCCCCCACCCAAAAACCACTATCCTGATTGATAACGTAGATCAGTTTTGCCTGTTATTGAATTTAAAGAAATAGAATCATACAGTATGTATTTAGTGTGTGTGTCTGGCTTATTTTGGTTAACCTCGTGAGAGTCCAATTGTATATTGCTCATTCTCATTGTTGTATGTTGTTCCCTTATGTGAATATACCATAATTCTTTTCTAGACTACTATTGGTGAGCATTTTGGATAGTTTGCACTTTGGGACTATTACAAATGGTGCTATTAACATTCTTGGAAATGCCTTTTGGTGAATGTATATAGAAATTTCTTTTGGGTATATTCCTAGGAATGAATTGCTGGGTTATAGGGCGTGCATATGTTCAGCTTTAGGAGATATTGCTGAGCAGTTTTTAAAGTGCTTGTATCAATTTATATTCCCAGTGTATAAGAATTCTTGCCAACAGTTGATATTTTCTGTCTTAATTTTTTTTTTTTTGGCCTTTTTGGTGGATATCTAATAGTCTTGCTCTGTGATCTTTATATATGTTCTCAGCATCTCCAGGTGATTCCAAGTTTGAATTTCTAATATGTTTTGAAAAAGCAAAATATTTGTCAATGAAACTGGATAAAGAGATGTTATAATGGCTAGTGCCTCCCCATTGACTCCCTTTGATGTTAGTACCCAGAGATTTTTATAGAACTGATCTGCCTAATCAGCCAGTGGAGGATACTTTTGCCGTGGAGGTGTATCACACCTGACAGCCTGCCCCTCACCCTCATTCCTTTGTGCTTTATGTGGGGCAAATGACTCTATCAGGAGTGATCTGAGATCTGGAAAGAGGCCACAGCAGCAGAACTTCAGTCTCTTCTTCCTATTTAAGACCTCAGAGAGAAGGGAGGACATGACAAGTGTCCTATATAAAAGGGAATATATATACATATGCACACACACACACACATACATTACAGATACATACACACATATATACATATATATATGATGAATGAGTAGATTGAAATAATATATATGTCCTATTACTAGTAGTTTATATAGATGTTGTCAGATGAAAAGTACTGGTATTTGCTCTCAGAGTTTAAGATTTTGTGTTGTATTTTCACTCCCCAAAGCTTGGCCCATTTCTTGCACTTGGAAAGTGCTTAAAAAATGGTCATTCAAGTCAGTATTAGAAGTGTGTAACTGTCCCTAGCGAAAAGCCCAACTCATATGGATGCAAAAGAAAGTGTTGGTGGAAATTTAGCTGATCTGATTAATAGTTTTGGTTTCTCTTCTTTGTAGTTTCTGTGCTGTGGATGATGTTTCCTATTTGTTTATTTATTACAAGCATATTTTCCAAAAAAAAAAGATAAAAGAAGCTTTAAAATTCTTACCTGTTAACTCCAACATCTGGGTCCTCTTGGGGTAGATCTGTATTAATTGTCTTCTCTTGAGTTTGGGCCATATTTTCCTGTTTGTTTTTAAATTTTTTTTCTAGTAATTTTGTATTACATCTTGAACATTGTGAATGAGACTTGATTTTCTTACATTCCTCAAAATAGTAATGATTTTTTTTTAAAAGGCAGTTAACTTGACCAAACTCAAACTGTAAACTCAGTTTCTCCTGAGTGGGCAATAGCTGAAATTTTTCTTCTGTTCTGTTATCCTCAGTAGGACCGCTTAGAATCTGCCTTGTATATGCATCGTTCAGGGAGATTTGGGCAGAATTTATATCCAGAATTTGGGCTACTGTTCTGTGACCCTTTTCTGGGATGTCTCTCCTTACTTTCCCACTGTAGTTTCCTGAGCTCGGTCCTTTAATTCCTCAAACACTAAGAGTGAAGGTTTCTATCCAAATTGTAGCCACAATGTACAACATTGACTTGGGCCTATCCTTGGGTCGAAAGCTATAAAAACACAGAAGTCACCTACTGCCATTTCTTTCTTTCTCTCCTCCACTTCCTGTACACTTGTTGTTGAACAAACCTAATGCCTTTCAATAGGTTCTCTCTCTCTCTGTCTCTCTGTCTCTCTCTGTCTCTCTCTCTGTTTGTGTGCATGTAATTTATAATAATTATATGTAAGAGAGTAGGTCTGCTAAGAGCTACTCTGCCATTACTAGAAGCAGAACCTTTCTGATCAATAGTTTTGTTCATTAACAAACCCTCAGAGCACCCCCCGCCTTTACTGCCTAGTACATAGTAGATGGCAACAAATATTTATTGACTAAGCGACTGTGGCTTTAACTTAAAAATGGAAGTGAATTAGGGGAGAAAATTTCCAGAAGAAAATCCTGAAACTAGCTACTTGATAACATCAGGTATAAAATACAGAGAGGCTATCCAGTAATTTGCTGGAGAAAATGTTGAGCGAATGGATTGAAATAATATCAGGACCCAGGTATCTGAGTATAGACCAAAGAGGTTAACGAAATGAACCTGAGATTTCAACACAAGGAGACAAATTCGATTATGATAATAATGGCATTTTCATAAGATTGAATCTATGGTTTCTGGAGGATTTACCATGTTCGATGGAAATAAAGCTGGTCAGAGGGGAAGCAGACGTATGCTTGGAGTTCTGTACACACAAGAGGGGCCAAGAGGAGAGAATCAAAGTGAAGGAGCTGGCTGGAGATCAAAGAGAGGAGGAACCAAAGTAATGTAAAGGCCGTTCTACTACAGCTTGCTTCTCCCTGTGCGGTGACCTGGCAGGTCACAGATCTAGTACTCAGAGACTTCAAAGACTGCATACTGGATGGGAACTTCATTTTCCAAATGCAGAGCACCTGGAAGCTTCCTGATTGATTCTACGGACAATTTCGTCACTCAGAGAGTAGAGGGGAGAGGACAGTTGGTGCTATGAATCTGGTGTGGGATCTGCTGATGGGTGAAGTGGAAAATGAGAAAGTGCTCACCAAGGAAGGGAACACTGGTGACAGGGGGCTGAGCCCACAGGGGTTCGGAAGGCAGATTCTATGAAATATAGGATGAGACACAGCTATTTCCTGCCTAAGCCTCCAAAGGTGAGGACAGCTCTAATAGTAAGGGAAGTTATAGCTTTAATCATTGTCCTTGCGCTGCATAGATTTCATTTATTCTCCTTCAAGGACTCCTCTTCTTGCTCTCAGTTGTGCCTCTGTGGGCCATCTTCCCTGTCTGGCATTTTTTCATTTATGTTCAAGCAGGGGACATATTCAAAATACTTAACCATCAAGGCATAGGCCCAGACCAATTAGAAGACAGTCTAACCACCAACAACTGAAATATCAGCCCTATTTACAAGTTCCTTAACTTCCCTGAGTCTCAGCTTTCCCTTCTCTGAAATGGGGGCAGTACCTACATTGCAGAATTAGTGCAACAATTCCAGGACATGTTACATGTCAAGAGCTTGACACATGGAATATATACTGTGCACAGAAAACTGCCATTATTACCCCGCCTTCTTTATCTCTGGGTTCATTTCATTTACATATTTTATAGGTTCTATGATACTTATCTTTAGTTTCATTAAGCATTTGTTTTACTCAATACTGACTTCAGCAAGTGTTTGTGCTATTACAGATTGATCCATCTGGTGTCTTAGTCGAAATGTCCTCTGGTCTCCTTGATCATTAGAAGATTTTCTAAAATCTTCTAGGATTTCATGAGGAAGAGCTTTTAAAGCGCTTATGGTTCTTTCAGAGTTTTTCCTAATTCCTTCTTCTCCTCCTTTTATGTATGTAGACTTTGGAATTAAGCAGACCTGGCTTCGAATCCCAGCTGCACCACTGACTGGCCGTGCGGTTCGTTCTCATCTATTCTCTGCATTGCTCTAGCTCCTCCTCCTCACTGCCCCTTCTTTCTTTGTCAGTGTAGGACTTTATCCTTTGAGCCCAACTCTGTGCTTGTTATTGTCCTTGCTTCCTTAAAATTATCCTCTAAACCTCAGTGAACAATATGAAAAGCTTTTTAAAATTCCCACACCAGCTACTTCCTAATTGGCTAAGAACACCCCTGGCTAAAAGGGAAGAGATAGCTTGCTAGGGATATCTTTAGGGTTTCTGAAGTGAAGAGAGGTGTCTTATTAGGAAGCAGACCACAGTCCCCTTCCTCCTTTGTGTTGGTATGGCGTGGGGTCCAAGATGCTTAGAAAGGACAAGACAGTGATCTCTGGCTGGTAGTAGTACCTTTTCCCTTACCCCTTCAAGAATTGACCCAATCCAGTTACCAGTAGATTACTTATCTTCCTACTCTTCAGGGACAAAGTTGGGAGAGGTGACAGTCAGCTGTAGGGCCTGCCATCCCTTGCTTGAATTGTCTTAGCATTCTGCTTCCTAGAACCTAAATGTAGTCAGCTTAAGGGAATGGAGCATGGTTCTTCATTCTACCCCTTAGTGCAAATAATTGGAGAAATTCCTTTTAAAACCTAAGATAGTCTTGATTCTTACCTACTGTGGCGATTTTGTGTTATTTGGATGACATACTGGGATTTGAGGGGCCCTTCGTCTCAATCTGGTAACTATCTAGATATTTGTGTTTAATACTAGAGGATTTCGAACAATGGGGTGAAGACAAGTATTGAAATCCAAGTGTGGGTAAGCATGACATAGAACAGAGTTGCACACTCAGTGTGCAGGCAGCTACTTCCCACTCCTTTATCTGTAGCTGGCATTACTAATCAATCAGAACGCTCATTTCTCCTGAATGAGCCTTGTAACCCCTGCCTGTACATGGCCTTGTAACCCCTGCCCACACAGTGCTCCAAGTAGCCACTAACGACCTTAGAGGTAATGTTGGCCAAGGATATCAGGTTGAGAGAGGGAGACAGGCTTAGCTGATGTGAATGGCTGTCCCCTGTTTAATAAATGTAATCCAGGGGGGCAATCTGTCGCCATAGATGGCCTCCTTTGGAAAATGATCCCTCCAGCTGCAAAGGGAATTCTTATCTCCTTGCAAAGGGAGGGGGTGGACCACACTCCCCTAAGCCTGGAGAAACAGTATGTGTAATTTGACTCTTATTTCCCTGTGCTTAGCTATTACATAAGCTTCTTTAGGAGACTGGCTGCTTGGTTTAACACTGTGACTGTGACTGACTAATGTATTCATAGACATCATGTCAGCTTTTTGTGTGCCCCATCCTTGGCACCTTCATTCTGTCCCCTGCAGTCTCCCCGACACTGGCATTCTTACCTACAGCCTGTGGGTCTCTCAGTGGTTTCAGGTCCACTGGGAGAAGCTCAGCGTGGAAGACTGGTGTGTTCATGGGTTTTCTTTCACCTGTTCAAGCTGTGGTTTCCTTTGAAATTTTCTTGGAGCTGAGCCTGAGAAAGCTATCTCACCTTCGCAGGCAGAAGAAATCTAAAACATCATCAATCAGTATCTACTTGGAATAGTCCTTACAGGCTGCCTAGCTCGATGGTTAGGGCTGAGCTGCAAATGCGCATGATAGAATGCATGCTCCTAATGTTCTGTCTGCCAGGCCAGGGTTGGGGCCCACTGGGCCAGTCTTACCTACAGTCCTATGTAGACTTTTTCTCTCAGCAGCCTCACGAGTGGCCATGGAGTTCCTGATGGTGGGGACCCCAGCATCGTGCCATGGCTGGGCTTTGTTGAATTGTCAACATTAGACAGTTTTTCCTCATGCCAGGCTGATCCTATGACTTCATTTTGCCTGTCCATGATCCCAAATCTGCCCTCTCGAGACTCAGAACAAAACGAATTCTTTCACTCATGGCTTTTGTTATTTAAGGCCTGGTACTATGCTCCCAAGATGGCCCAACCAGTTCAGACAGAGGTCAGCTGGACTATTTTCCCAGTGTTGGACATGGCTCTTTTCCTGACAGAGCTCAAGATGCATTAGTTGCCTTGATCACTCTTTGTTCTTGTGTAACTTGTAGTCTTTGAGTCCTGCGGCCCTCCCCTGACACTTCCCACCCAAGTCTTGCTAAATTGGGTCATAGTAAATGGCCTTGAGAGGACAGTGACAAGTTAGGGCCAACCACAGGGCCACCACTCAGAAGTTCCAAGAAAGAAGCACTGCTGAGAGAGGTAGAGTTAAGGGGCAGACTGTTGGGGACCTGCATTCCACGACAGATTTAAAACCAGGATGTCCTGTCTAGGGTGATTGTGCCCAGAGTCTAGAAGGTTCATTTCATCAGGGATAGAACAGTCAATTCATAAAATCCCATGAGAACGGGTAGAGGGAGACAAGGCTAATTTCTAATTTAGATATTTGGAGCACCAGAGGCCCTAGAAGTCTCTTTGCTAATGAATAAAGCATCTTTATACTGGGAGGGGGAGGGATGATGCTATTATTCAAAGAAGTGTATTGTGGGAGGGTGGGGGTGTGCATCCTTTAGGAGAGAAAGTGGGTCCCAAGTGAGATCACGGAGGAGGGGAAGCCGGTGCTATGTTTTGTTTTCCTGTTTTCCTTTTCCCCTTGTGCTCAATGCTACAGGAAGCACAGGGAGAAAACACTCACGGCCTTCCTCCAGGCTGCTGCCAATATTGTGTGGAGAAGAATAGCTGGAGAATAAGAAAAAAATATCTTAACGTTTTCTTTTAACAGTGTGAACTTTGAGACACTGTCTGACTCATGTTTTAAAGGCTCTTCAATTTGAATTCACCTTCCTTTGTGTTGTTTTTCTCAAGGCACTAGGCTCAAGTCCAAAGATGTGTCAAACAGCTGCTCCCCTGGGAATGTGGAGTCGCAAGGCCTGGGCCCTCTTCTCCTGTCTCAGGAGGCAGGGACCTGGTTTTGGCCTTCTTTCCTTCCTCAAGGTTGGTCCTCAACTTGGGCCAGAAGGGCCCTAAGTGGCCACTGTAGGGGGAAAGTAGAGATATCTGGTAGCACCCCCCAGAAAGAGGGCATTCATCTTGCTTTAGCCAACAGTTCCTTCTGGGGTGCCCATTCCTGCATCCCTAAAAGCTGCATTGCTGTTAGGGGGCTTTTGGCTACAAGTAACAAAATGCAATCCAACTGGTTTAAGTAATAAAGGGGATTTTGTTGGCTTGGATAGCTGCAGTCCAGAGGACCCTAAATTAAAGGACCCTGTTTCCTTTCTCTGACTGCCAAGTATTGGCTTTATCCAAAGGCTGGCTTCCTGAATGGCTGGCAGCAAGAAGGCTTTCAGCAGCAACTGGGTTTAATGCTTCCAGGTCACAGGCAGTGAGAAGGAAGAGCTTCTGATTGGGCCAACATAAGTCACGCGCCTATCCTCAACCAATCACTGAGGCTGGACTTAGCCTATTGCTGACAGGCTCTGGCCAACCAGGGCCCAGCACAGAGTGATGATGGAAGAACTACAAGGACCACCATCAAACTGTCTTTCAGTGGACCCGTGCCTTTCTTCTTCTTCTTCTTCTTCTTTTTTTTGGGGGGTGGAGGGGGGGCGGTTCTCCAGAGGTATATTCATTCCCCAAACACTTTTAATAGTCTTCTTTTCGTTTTGGAGGGAGGAAGGGTTCTACATTCAGCCTATCCCCCCTCTACCAGCTCCCAAACCCAGCACCTTCCTTTCTCCTTCTTCTAAAGGCTCAGCCTTCTGGATCACAGCCCCTGCTTCCTGAGATGTACACTGACTCAGTTTCTCCTCTCAGAGGCAGCAAGGGTTAATGGAGGTAGCAAGAGGAATTAAGTTCAGACTATGTCAGACAGCAACAGGGTCTGAATAAAGGCTCACCGCAACAGCCTTTCCCGGCCTCACCGAGTGTCAAGTGCCTTGGCCTCAGATTTCCTCCTGCCCACAATCAGGCTCTTTTGTTTCATCCATATAGACTTCACATAGCCATTTGTTGGAAAAATTAAGTATTCGCCCTATTTCTCCTTGCTTCTGATTTCTCTTCTCATATCACACACGCTTCCTGGATAACCTACCACCTCCCCAACCTGGCCTCTGCAGACCCTCCCACACCCGCCTTGTCAGCCCTGTTCATTGACTTGTGGCCTCGCATGCCCAGTTCTCTGCAGGATGGTCCATCGGGATGTTCCCACATCACGCTGGGCTCCATGTCTCCATGGAGTTGGTTTTCCTCCAAATGAGGTCTTCTTTGGGGATCCCCTTTAAGTATTGATGAGGCTATTGCTCTCCTGACTCCTGGCAGTTTGGGTTGTGTCCCCATCACCATCCAGGGCTATCTCTGGAGACGAGACAGGTGTGCACAAGTTTTAGGAGGGGGCCAGTCTGCAGCCCATTGGAGCCAGGACTTCTGCGGGCTGCCCCCGCACCCAGGCCAGCACCCTGTCTTGGGGCCTGCCCAGCTGCCGTGCTAGCAGCAGGGTGGCAATTCTTTAATTAGACCAAGCAGGGTTTTCTCGGCCGGGGGTGGGAGGAGGTGTGTGGGTCTATTGGGGGAAACTAGGTCACCTGAAAACCAGTAGTCAAGAGGGAGCTGTCCTGGAGCCCCAGCTCTAGGGAACCCAGAAGGGCGAGGCAGGAGGGGCTAGCAGGGATAGCAAAGTCAGAGGAAATGTGCTCTGGCCCCTTTTATTGGCCCTTGGGAGGCATTGTCCTCACCTTTCTCCAGGGGGCTGGGCAACTGCCCTTAATTTCTTCACTGCAGCAAACTGCCCAAGCCAGGAGGGCATTGCAGTGAGTGCCATCTGTCTTCCTGGGGCTTGCCACTGTGGGGCCCAGGGAGGGAGCACTACATTGGGAGTTAGGCCCAAGGTTCAAGGTATTGCTCAGGCTCTGTATCTTTGGAGCATGTCACCCACTCCCTTGTGCCTCTGTTTTGCCATCCATCCAATGGGTCTATTTGACCCTGCTGTATTCCTAACCCTTAGCACAATCCTAGCATGTGGTAGATGTCCAATAACTATTTGTCAGATGAAATAATGAGCTCATACAAGTGCTTCTCTTATAAGATTGTCATCCATGAGGATCAATGGCCAGGTAGGTTTCCCAAATGTCAGTCACTTATGATTTTTGCCAACACTAAATACCATCACCATTTAATTTTTTCTTTTCTACCACCTTGCTAGCTTTCCACTAGTTGATTTATTCAAAAAGGAAAATTTATATCATTGCCATAAATAAACAGTAACTGTGATAACAAATCCACAGAAAACACAACAATGATATTAAATTCTACCCTGGATGCAATCGATTGCTCTAGGCCATGAGCCTAAGGCCTGCTTTCTCTTTGTTTACAAGGGGAGTTTGGCATGGTTATAATGATTATAACATTGGCATGGTTAGTACTAAACTGACACTTTCTCCTGGAGAAAATCTGATTAAAAAAAGAAACAAAAAGCATTTACTTGCTCTCTCTGTCCATGCTACGTTAAGCTTTGTCCTGTACTTCTGAAAATTCCTTTGGAGTTGATTCTCTGTCTACACTTAGGGAAACACTTGGCTGAGATGATGGCTGGGGAAATTCTCGGAAAGGGATTAAGAGCTTTAACAGCGTAAGTCATTGGTATGATTATTCTTATCTTCAATCTTAACATGTTTTTGGTGCCTCCCACTTAGCAGGTGATTGGTAAATACTCAATAATGAAGAAATAAGTAACTGTCTCTTAACGCCGAGAGAGATCTTATAGAATGGTTAGGTCAATCTGATATAGTGGACATTTTATTGTTTGTGATGGTGGAGAGTTTGCCACCTCCTGAGACAGCCGCTGGACTGTAAACACCTTGTTGAACAGCTTGTTGGACAGCTCTGAAGGCTGGTGTCTGTTCCTTGAGTACATACAACTGCTCCCCTATACCTTGGTCTTGTTCAGCACTGGGGAGACTCACAGACTATCTTCTCCTTTTTGTGCAGATTGAATCTCTGGATATTTTCAGATTGCTGTCTCATTCTGCCTAAGACAGGACTTTCAAACTCAAATGACCATAGGAGCTAGCATGTGATGTTAATTAGTGAAGGAGGTCAGGTGGGAGCAATGGCAGGTAGAGGGACTATGGCAAATTAGAGGGTATGTGCCCCACATGAAAGGGACAGTCCCACTCTGCATCTGCTGATTATTGCCATGTAAGCCCAGCATGGCCAGGTACTGAGGTGGTCTAAGAAAAGCTGAAAACCTGACTAGGGATATAAAATCTCTAAGTTTTCAATGTTAGCAATGAATTACAATGTTATAAAACATGGTGTGGACTTTCTGGCCAGGTCTGGCCCACAGCCACAGTTGCTCACCACTACCCGCCCAGACTTCTGCTTCTTTGGGCTGGGCAGCCCTGTCCTCTTTAAGCCATGTTCGTGTATGTTGAGTTCCAGAATTCCTCTCCATGCCTTTGAACATCGGCAAGCTCCCTCTCAGGCTGTGTCTGTTCCTGTTACCTGGTGAACTCCTACTCGATCTTTGGGATTATCAGTTGTCCTCTACTCTGGGCAGCCTTTCCTGTTAACCCCAGGTAGATTGTTTCTTCCATTTTTTTTTTTTTTTTTAGCCGTGTGATATTGGGTAAGTTTCTTAATCTCCCTGTGCCGCAGTTTCCTTATCTGTGAAATGGGCATGATAATAGTATCTACCTCTTTAGCTTGTCAGGAGGATTAAATGAAAATATAGACAGACAGACAGACAGACAGGGACTTCCTGGAAGGCAGAGTTGGTCTTTGATCTATTTCCAAATCAGGGCTTGTCACAGAGCAGGTTGATATTGGGTAAGTTTCTTAATCTCCCTGTGCCGCAGTTTCCTTATCTGTGAAATGGGCATGATAATAGTATCTACCTCTTTAGCTTGTCAGGAGGATTAAATGAATTTATAGACAGACAGACAGACAGACAGGGACTTCCTGGAAGGCAGAGTTGGTCTTTGATCTATTTCCAAATCAGGGCTTGTCACAGAGCAGGTGTCCATTAGATGTTTGATCACTCTCAGTAAGAGGGTAAAGTAAACATATATCCCACTAGCTCCCATTATGAGGTCTGACCATCATGATGATAGAGAACAGTTCAAGCGTTTCTTATAAAACTAAACATGTAATTATTGTACAAGCCAATGGTTGTACTCTTGGGCATCTACTCTAGAGAAATGAAAACTTTATGTTTACACAAAAACCTGTACATGAGTGTAATAGCCCCAAACTGGAAACAACTCAGGTGTTCTTCACTGGGTAAACAGTTAAGCAAATGGGCATGCTCATGAAATGGAATACTACTCAGCAACAAAAATGGAATGAACTATTGATATAGGCAACGACTTGGATGAATCTTAAGAGGATCATGCAGAGTGAAAAAAACCAATCCCCAAAGGTTACTTACTGTCTGATTCTATTTATATAACATTTTGAAGTGATAACATTCTAGAGATGGGTGATTGCCAAGGGCAAAGATAGTAGTGCTTTGGGAGAGTGGTTTTAGGGATCCTTGTGTGTTGGAACTGTTTGTATCTTGACTGTGGTGGTGGATACACAAACGTACCCATGTAATGAAATTGCATAAAACCACACACTCTCTCTCTCTCTCACACACACACACACACACACACACACACGCACACACACACACGCACACACACACCCACACACACACACCCCTACATGAGTAGATGTCAAACTGGGGAAATCTAAATAAGACTGAGAGATTGCGTCAATGTCAGGTTCCAGGTTGTAATATTACACTATGGTAACATTTGCAAAATGTTACCATTGGGATAAATTAGGTAAAAGGTACATGACATCTCTCTGTTACTTGTTACAACTGCATGTGAATCTACAATGAGCTTAAAATAAAAAGTTTAATTAATTAATTAAAAATCATTTTAAGATATTCAAAAGAAGAGAATATAAAACAAAAGG
>NW_006442491.1:24081175-24117092 GCF_000325575.1 Pteropus alecto
ACCTTACCACAGGTCCACTGAGATCTCAGGACCTTTGTCCTGGCAGCATTGCCAAGCCAGCCCCATCCGCATTCTGCCTGTCTACCCAGAGCCGGGAGAGACCTGAAGTACATTCTGACCCAACCCAAGCACTCAAGGGTCCAGGCTAAGTAAGGCTGAACCCTGACCTTTACTTTCTTGAAGACAAGCAGCCCAGGGATGAGAATGCAGCAGGGAACCCAGGACATAGCAATCACTTCCTGAAGCCCAGGGCTGTCCTGATCCCCTTTGTGACAGTGGGCGTTTGCACATCATACAGATGGAGACCTGTGCCTGTCTTTCTCCATTGTCTCACAACCCCTAATTCTCCACGAGCCTTACCTATGAGTTCCCAGATATGCTGAGTTTACATGTCTGCTTTTCTTTTTCCAGGCTTGTTTTTCTTTGCTATTAGATGTATAACATTTTTTGGTCAGGTCTTTTTATTCCATGAACTTGCTATAAATTATGGGAGATGAATACATTTTATAGGTGGGAAAACAAGTTGTTCCAAGACCCTCTGCTTCTGAGAGCCCATGGGGTCCATGCTGACATGAAGATGCATAAAACCAGTGGGCTTCAGACTCTGAAATTTACCTCATGTTGTCCAGGAATCAATGAGAGCAAGAGGTGACTTTTAAAAATTTTTTTGAAGATCAGTCATGGAAGAATACTTCAACTAAGATTTTCCAGGTCCCTGTAGTTCGTCAATTATCAAACTTTTTGGTTTTAGGACTCTTCTTTTAAAGAATCTCAAAGAGCTTTTGTCTCTGTGGATTATATCTGTCAATATTTAGCATATTATAAATTAGTTGTGAGAAATTAAAAATGTGGAATTAATTCCTGTAAATTGACAATAAATCTCTTATATATTGCAACAGTATAACAATTATAACAATATAACAATAAGTCCCTTATGCATTATAACAATATAACCACAATAAAGTACTGGTAATTATGTGATGTATGATATGATGGAGGTATTAGCTAACACTACAGTAATAATCATATAGCAATATCTAAGTGCATTAAACCAACACCTTAAACTTACACAATGTTACAGGTCAATTATATCTCAATAAAAAAAGAGAAAAGAAAAAACCAATAAATAGAAAAAACATGGGGCGGGGTGACATAATCATATCAGAGTTTCGAGACTGACAAGCATGTCCTCCTGTGCCTCCCTCTCCGCCACAGGCCCCACCATGAGGCCCCAGCCCCGCCGGAGCCCGCGCGCTCCCCGGGCCCTGGGCGCACCGTGCTAGCCCCCAGCCGGGGTGTGGAGAGGCGCGGTGGCCATGGCCAGCCACGTGGACCTGCTGACGGAGCTGCAGCTGCTGGAGAAGGTGCCCACGCTGGAGCGGCTGCGGGCCGCCCAGAAGCGCCGGGCTCAGCAGTTGAAGAAGTGGGCCCAGTATGAGCAGGACCTGCAGCACCGCAAGCGCAAGCACGAGCGGAAGCGCAGCACTGGCGGCCGGAGAAAGAAGGTGGCCTTCGAGGCCAGTGTGGCCCTGCTGGAGGCCTCCCTGAGGAATGACGCCGAGGAAGGTAGGCCACCTTGATCCTTGCGGGCTGGTGGCCCCCTGGCCTGAGTGCCTCCGGTTCTGGGTTTGGCCTCCAGGTTCTATGCGGTGGAGGTGCGGGCTGGGGGCCTCTGGCCCTCTCCCAAGTTCGGGCAGCCTTACATGTCTGGGGAGGGCTATGAATTTATCTTAGACTTTTTTTTTGGTATATAATGAGATAAAATCGAGTAATAATATAATAATATATAATAATAAAATAAAACAATCACTTATCCAGTGGTTACTTAATATAAAGTGGAGTATAATACAAATGTGTTATAAATATATAACTTGTTATATTTATATGTATATTAAGATAGTCATAAATATATATATAAGGTGTCCGTAAAGTCTGGAAATGTAGACAAATATGCACAACGTTGTCTAGGACATTTTCCCTTATTTTTAATATAAACACATATACATGCTCATATAACTTATTTGCAGATTTTATATTTTATTTATTTATATTTTATTTTACTTGTTATATTTTATTTAAGTATATTATTATGATAAGTCCCATGATCCAGCTCTCACAAAACCCAAGAGTTGGGTATAAAATACCCATTGTACAGATGAGGAAACCGAGATCCAGAGGTTCAGAATCTTGACCCAGGTGGCAGAGACGGGATCAGAACTCCATGGTTCACGCTCTTGTCACTGGCCTCATGGCCTTGTAGGTGTTCTTCTCATCAAAAGGATGAATGGAAGATCCATGATTTGACCGAAGCCCCGTTCTCTCAGCATGCTTTCAGGGTCACCCCTGCTCATTGTGCAGCTGGGATTTGTGCGTGGGTCCCGTGTTCACCCTCAGCAGCCTCTGGTCCCTCTCTGTGTATGAATCCTTTCTGGCTGTCCCTGGAGGGGCCCAGCCGTGTTTCCTGGGTCCCCCTGGACTCCTGCCTTCGCATGACTTCCAGGCACTTGGTGCTAAAGCAGTCAGTGAAAGAACTGAGACGTGGTGGCACTGACCACACTAGAGAGTGTTGGGTTTTATGCCTGTTATTCCTCAGATTCTAGAACCCTCGGAGAAGCACAGCTCTATTTCTGTCCTGGTTACACCCTTGGAAATGAGCAGAGAGGCGTTCTGGAACCACTCAGCTGGAAAGAGCTCAGCTAAGAGCCTGGGGTGAGCAGCCCCCTCGGGAAAGATATGAACTCTCAGGCTCAGGGGACACGGCCCTATGAAGCTCCTTCCCACGTGTCATTTGCCGAGTGACGTGACAAACCTATCCCACTCAGTGGGTGGCACACTGTGATGTCTAATTCTTGTCGTGGGTGATAGTTCATAAGCTCTTCTTTCACCTCACATCTTTACTCCCTTCCTTCCTGACAAAGTCCCCTTTCTCCCTCCCTGAAGGGTTTTGCAGAGTCTCTGCGAGCTGGCTGTGCTGCTTTAGAGGGTCCATGCCTCCCCGAGCCCACTGCCCAGGCCCCATGCCCTAGTGTACTCCCACGGGTACTGGTTAGAGCACCAGGGGCCCTTCAGCCCTGTGTGTGGCCTTGAGCAGCTGATTTCACCTCTTTGGGTCCAGTTCCTTAATCTGCAAAGTGGGGGTCTGAACCTTGCCCTCGGTGGAGGGTGGCAAGAATTAGACAAGATCCTGCATTTGGCAGCTCTTTGAAAATTGACCCTGAACCCTGCACCAGCATGGTGATCATTGTATAACATACTTTTTCTCTGTATTTTTTTTTTTTTATAAGACTTTAATGTTTTTCTTAAACCCAAATATACGCAAACACATTCTTCTCATAAAAATCAAACACAGAAGTATATAAAGTCTTACCCCTCCCTCCTTTCCTTCTGTTCTTCTGTAATTAGTACTCCGATTGTTTGATGTGTTTCCTTCCAGTTTTTTCATTTACCTATATATTTGTGGACTTGGAGAAATAGAGCGCTAATTGTTTTTGTTTGTTTGTAAGTGATAACATCCTGGATACATTATTCTATAATTTTTTTTTATCACCCAACGATATGTCTTAAAGGTGTTTTCATGCCAGTACATTTATAGTGGAATAATAGATCTGCATCTTTCCTTTTAACTGCTGCATAGTATTCTGTAGTATGGATTCACAAGAATGTTTGAAATGGTTCCTTACTGATGGGCCTGTAAGTTTTTCAGTAGTTTTGCTTTAGCTGAAATGAACATTTTATGCACCCATATAAATGTCTTATCTAGGACAGATGTGGAAGAATGCAAAAGATGGATTCAAAGGTATGTGTATTAAATTTCAGTGAGAAAAGTGCCAGATTCCACTGACGGATCTCTTGGCTCTAGGGACAGCCCAGTGAGGGTGGAGGACCAGAGCACTGTGCACTGTGGCAGGTTATGGGGGTAGGGTAAGAGGTACCCTGGGGGTCCACGGATGGCTGGGTTTCGGGGGTGTGACGTGAAGCTTCCATCAGTCAACAAGCTCTCTCTCTCGGCTACGCTCAGCTTCCTGGCAGCATGACAGAGCCCACTGCTCCCAGCTGGCTGGGATGGCTTCTGTGTGCTGGTGGAGCTGGTGTTGGGGAGGCTGCTGGGGCGTTAGCTCACAGCGGGTTGGGAATGTGGGGTGGCAGCTCCCCCGCTCTCATGAGCTCACAGCAGTGGCTGAGTCAACCTCCTCCACCTACCAGGACAGTGTGAGTCGTTCCATAGAAAGGCAGCGCTGGGGAACTTACTGGATTTTCTTCTCTCACTCTGCATTGCCTTCAGGCGAAAGCCCGGGCACCGGGGACCCCCGTCCAGCCTCAGACTTGCCCGAGCCCCAACCTCATGTTCCCACTACGCATTTTTTAAAAAACGGCTTTAATTTACATATCATAAAATTTGCCCATTTTAAATATACCTTTCAATGATTTTCAGTAAATTTACAGAGTCGCACATCCATCACCACAACCCAGTTTTATAACATTTCATCAGCCCCCAAGGAAACTTTGTGACCGTTTGTAGTCACTCCTGGTTCCCACCCCCACCTCCAGGCAGTCGCTCATCTATTTTCTGCCTAAATATATTTGCTTTTCTGGACATTTCATTGCATGGACTCATACCATATGTGATCTTTCATGATGACTTCTTTCATTGAGAATGTTTTCAGGCTACATCCAGGTTGTGACATATACCAAGACTTCATTCCTTTTCATAGCCCTATCGTATCCCAGTATATGGCTAGACCACCTTTTGTTTATTCATTTAGCAATTGGTGAACACTTAGATTATTTCCCTTTTGGGTTATGATGAATAATGCTGCTGAGAACATTTATGTGCAACTCTTTCTGTAGACATACGTTTTCATGTCTCTTGGGTAGTTACCCAGGAATGGCATTGCTAGGTCATGTGGTAAATTTATGTTTAACTTTTTAAAAAACTTGCGAAACTCTTTTCCAAAATAACTTCATCCTTTTACATTTTCAAACCCCGTTTTGCAGATGAGGTCGTTGAAGCTCGCAGAGGCTATGTCACTCGCCAAGGTCTCACAGGTTTTCAGTGTCAGACTTAGGACGTGAAGGCAGATCAGTTGTCTCTGAAGCCCATGCTTTTAACTACCAGATGGTCATGGCACCTCCTGCGTTTGATTTTCCCTAGAAAACAAGAGAACCACTCACTCTTGGTTCTGATCTGTGTTACTTTGGGCCTTAAGGACCCTGGAGTTTCTGCTGGCCTCTTGGGTCTTTTGTATTGGGGGTCTCTGGATAAGCTCTTTCTCCCTAGCTGAAACTTCTTTCTGAGGCCACGTGGGTTCAGGCTTCCTTGAAACCACTGAACATTTGTTAACGTGTCATGGCTTCTGTTCTCTCAGAATATGTAGGGTTTTCTTTATGGAAACTCTATTCACATTCGAAAGTTTGAGTGATTCTTCTGTAGCCTAAATTTAGCTCTTCAACTGTTATTCTCATGGTAAAGGTTTTCAAACTTTTTTTTAAGCAGTGGAAACTTTTCTTTAAATGACATATTATGCAGAAACCCAATATGTAAAAGAGATATAAGAGCTATTCTGGCCGAAGTTGGCTGGGGGTGAGGGGGGAGGGTTCTGGAAGCTGGTCCACCCCATGCCTTTCCCACCCCTGCCCCTGCAAACCTCTCCCTGTCTCCCCGACCCCAGGCACACTGGCGGACACCTGGGTTCTGCACGGCACCCCGAAACCATTGATTCATCTAAAGGAAACACAGCTCTGACTTTCACTTTTGATGATTTTGAAAAAGGAATTTTCTTTCCTTTTAATTACAAAAATAATGCATTCTTGTAGAAAGTCTTAAAAGCACAGAAAAAAAGAAACATTAAGAGGAGAATAAAATCACGCACACTCCCACTGAACAGCAGCAACCATTGATAATATTTTGGTATTGTTTTATCAGCCAGGGTTCTGATGGTAAACAAATGGTGTTCTCACATGGGGTAATTCAAGGAAAGTTTAATAAAGAGGAAATTTGCAAAGGGTTTGGGAAAATAGTCTTCAATTTTTTTTTTTTGTCTCAGAACCCTTTTATATTCTTAGAAACTGACAACCCCCAAGAGCTTTTGTTTAATTGGGTTCTATCTATTAATATTTACCATATTAGAAATTAAAACAGGAATTAAAATAAATGAAATAAAATACATAAAATAGATATTATTCATGAAAATATAACATGAAATTCATTATCTGTCGTATTAGTTTACTATTGCTGCTTAGCAGATGAGCTCAAATTTTAGAAGCTAAAAACAATGAACATTTGCCATTTCACACGATTTCAGTGGGTCAAGAATCCAGGAGTGGCTTAGCTGGGTGGTTCTAGCTCAGGATCTCTCAGAGATTATCACCACCTCAAGGTTTAACTGGGACTGGAGGATCTGTTTCCAAGATGGCTCGCTCACATAGCTCTTGGCAGGAGGTCTCAGTTTCCTGTCTTCTCAGCTCCTTCATAGGGCTGCTTGAGTGGCCTCTCAACATGGCAACTGGCTTCCTTCAGAGTGAGTGATCTGTACTTATGAACAAGGAGAAAATGACAATGCTTTTTATTACCTAGCCTTGTAAATCAAATACCATCACTTCTGCCATATTTTATTCATTAGAAGCGATTCACTAAGTCCAGCTCACCCTGAAGGGGAATGGAATTAGGCTCCATTTCTTGAAAGGAGGAGAATTTGTGAACATGTTCTAAAACCACCACACATGTTAATCTAAGTAGTTTTATGAAAAATAATGACATTTTTCAAAACACAAAAAATAGGAGAGTAGTCTTGTTTTATACTTTTGCAAATTTTTTTAAGGTCTGGTTTGAAAGAAGACAGCTGGATTCTCTTATCTGCTTCTACATTCAATATGTTATGATATGTTATTTTTGTTGAAGTAAATGAAGAAAATCTTACCTCACTCAGATATGTAGTTGGAAAGGAGAGGAAATATTTTAATTGCCTTTCCAGATAATGGTGGCTGTTTTCTGATATCATAATCAAACTCAACAGGTGGTAATTTCTTGAAGGTCAATTGCAATGTGGAATCTGACACCACATCAATTTTTAGCTTTTCTTACTCTGCTACATCAAAATTCATTGGTCTAGCTTGTATTTTGAATGGCTCTCTTAGCCTTGCATACTTTTTAAACATGATGTATTAGAAAATATCGGTTCACTTCTTTTTGGATATTACATCAAAAGTACAAGCAACCAAAGCCAAGGGAAACAAGTAGGACTATATCAAACTAAAAAGCTTCTGCACAGCAAAGAAAATGAACAAAATGGAGAGGCAACCTACAGAATGGGAGAAAATATATGCAAATCACATATCAAATAAGGTTAATTTGCAAAATATGTAAGGCACTCACATACCAATAGCAACGCCCCCCCACATAATCCAATCAAAAATGGGCAGAAGACCTGAATAGATCTTTTTCCAAGGGAGATGTAGAAATGGCCAACAGGTACATGAAAAGGTGCTTAACATCACTAGTCATCAGAGAAATGAAAACCAAAAGCACAATGAGATATCACTTCATACCTGTTAGAATGCTTATCAAAAAGATAAGAGGTAGTAAGTGTTAGTGAGGATGTGGAGAAAAGGGAACCTTTGTACATTGTAGGTAGGAGTGTAAATTAATAAAGCCTATATGGAAAACAGTATGGAGGTTCCTTAAAAAGTTAAAAATAAAAGTACCATATGATCCAGCAGTACACTTCTGGGTATATATTAAAAAAAATGAAATCACTACCTTGTAGAGATATCTGCAGCCCAATGTCCATTGCAATATTATTCACATATTCACAACAGCCAAGATATGGGAACAACCTAAATGTCCATCAATGGATGAATGGAAAAAGAAAATTCAATCTATGTCTTTTTTATGGCCGAATAATATTCCATATATATAAGTTCTGGGGATCTAATGCACAACACAGTAACTATGGTTAACAATATATTATACACTCGAGTTGCTAACAGAATAGATCTTAAATGTTGTCACCATACACATGCAAAAAGGACATTAGGTGAGGAGATAGAAGTGTTAACTAGTTTTACTGCAGTAACCATTTCACAGTATATGTGTGTATCAAGTCATCACGTTGTAGACCTTAAACTTTTACAATGTTGTATGTCAGTTATATCTCAATAAACCTGGGAGAAGTAAAGAAAATATTAGTGCACCGAGTTATGCAGATCTTTTAAATGCTGACGCATTTCATTATACAATATTTTAAAAAATTATCATCTCAACACCAATCTCATTAGAAAAGTCTTTGCCTGAAAGTTTAAATTCTGTTATCAGCAACAAACATTAACAACTGCGAGAGGATCTCTGTTCATTTCAGAGAAAAAGATGAATAACCATTGTTTGCCAGTCATTCTTTAAGTAAAAATGGTGTTTGATGAGAGAAGGAGCTAGCTTAGCATACAACTTAAACAATTGCTCAACTAATACAGATGGAGACAGTGGTCACACCTCATGTGTACTTCTCATTTTGTCATACAGAATATTAAAAAGACATATACTCAAGGGTTCATACATTTTACTGCTTCATCAAGGACATTTTAAAGTGAAACTGGCACTGATTTTTTTCTGATTATAATGTGTGTGTTTTTGTGTTTTTATTGAGACTTTATTTTTTTAGAGCAGTTTCAGGTTCATAGCAAAATATGAGGAAGGTACAGAGATTTCCCATATGCCCCTGGCCCCCATATCCCCCTGGCCCCGACAAATGCACAGCTTTCCCCATTATCAGCAGTCACCAGAGTGCTTCATTTATCACAACTGATAAACGTAAGTTGACACGTCATAATCACCCAAGGCCCACAGTCTACATTAGGCTTCTTTCTTGGTGTTGTACATTTTATGGGTTTGGACAAATGTATAAGGGCATGTACCCATTGTTACGGTATTATACAGAGTATCAGTGTATTTTCACTGCCCTAAAAATCCTGCTTTGTGCCTATTCATTCCTTCCCCCTCTCCAACTCCTGGCAACCATTGATCTTTTTACTGTCTCCACAGTTTTTACTTTTCCAGAATGATGTATAGTTCAAATTGACCTCTTTCACTTAGTAATATGCATTTAAGGTTCTGCCATGTCTTTTCATGGCTTTATAGTTCATTTATTTTTAATGCTAAATAATATTCCATTGTCTGGATGTATCACCATGTATTTATCTATTTACCTACTGAAGGAGATCTTGGTCGCTTCTAAGAAACAAAGTATTCATAACTTTGGCAATTATGCATAAAGCTGCTATAAACATCCGTGTGCAGGTTTTTGTGTGGATGTAAGTTTTCAACTCCCTTGGGTAATAACTAGAAGCGAGATGGCTGGATCGTATGGTAAAAGTACGTTCTGTTTGGTAAGAAACCACCAGACAGTTTTCCAAAGTGGCTGTACCATTCTTATTCTCATCAGCAATGGATAAGAATCCCGTTGTTCCACATCCTCACCAGCATTTGGTGCTGTCAGTGTTGTGGATTTTGGCCATTTTCATGGGCGTGTAGTAGTATCTCATTGTTGCTTCCATTTGCATTTCCCTGATGACGTATGACGTGGAGCATCTTTTAATATGCTTGTTTGCCATCCGTATATCGTCTTTGGTTTGATTTCTGTTTTTACTGTGCACATGAAGCAGAGAATACAGTGATTCCTAGCACGCTTTGGTGCCACTGGACTGACTGTGCTACAGCGGCAGTGGTTTTACCCACCACTGCGTTTGCACCATCAGTACAAATGTCAGCACAGGGCAAACGGCAAATACTCTCTTAATGTTACTATGGAAATAGTTTTGACCTCTCGAACACCCTGAAAGAGCGTTGGGAGCCACTTTGAGAACCATTGGTTTACAGGAACCAACAAGGAATGGCACAGTAGCCTGGGGCTAGAAAAAGTGGGGTGATGCTACCACCACCCCAAACGTGAAGGGGCCAAGGGAAGGGGAACCTACTGGACCTTCAATGGGGTACTGTATATTCAGGGTGGCCAAACAGGAGTCGTGGCTTCCTCGACTGTCTTCTAGTCTTTTCACCATGCTTCCTATTACCAAACAGAACCGAAATGCAGCAGGCAAGGAAGCCTTTGATGTAGTCCAAGTGGTTGGGCTTCTCCAGGCATGAAGAAGGGTGGATGTGGAGGGACAGATGGGACATACCTAACTCGGTTGTTTTCAGCTCTTTGTGTCTACGGCAAACATAGAGCGGATGTGTGTGTATTTAAAAAAACACCTTTTGCCCTAACATTCATTTATCAGTTCAACAAAATTAGGCATCTACCCTGTGCTTTGGAGAACCCAGGCAAAGTAATGATATAAATAAGGACTGGGGTGAGAGGCCGTGTGTAAGCAATGGTGTCAGGGGGAAACATCTCTGAGGAGGTGTGGTAGGCTGAGCTCTGAATGTGGAGAAAGAGGGAGCCATGTGGGAATGTGGAGGAAATATCTCAAGGACCTGAGTAGGATAAGAGGTAGAGAGGTAGTCTGGGGAATATTGATTCTTGAAAACTATGGTAGGAGATGTACATTTAATTTGATTGAGATGAAAAGCCACTGGTGTGTTCTGAGAAGGGAATCATATGATGGGATATAGACTGTGTAAAACTTTTCCCAGAGAGTAGACTATGGGTGTATTCTCGTGGGAACATGAGTGGGAGCAGGGAGGCCTCATCAGAAACTATTGCGGTAGCCTAGGTGAGAACCTGTGGTGGTTGCTGTGAGATGGAGAAATGAGAAGGTAGAGCTGACAGAGCTGCATGTCAGGAGATGAAAGGAGGGCCTCAGTGATGACTCCTTTTGCCTTGAGAACTTAGGTGGATGATAGTGCAATATTTTGAGGCTGGGGAGATGCGGATTGGAGAGAGTCAAGAGTTCTGTAGGACCATCCAAATTGACATGCACTTTTAACATTCAAGTGGAGCTCTTTAGAAGACAGGTAAATAAGTGAGTTTGGAGCTCAGGGGAAAAAAATCAGTGATGGATATAAAAATCGAGGTGTTATCAGTTTACAAATGCTATCTTTTTATAACCAAGGAACTGTGTGAGATCATTTAGGAAGCAAGGGAGATAGAGCAAAGAAGGGGCTCCAAGAGAAAGCCCTGGGACACCTCAATAGCTACATGTCAGGCCAAGAAGAAGACAAAGGAGAGACCAAGATGCCAGGGTGGCATAAGGAACACTAGGCCGGCGTGGCATCTCACAAACCTAAGGAGGAAGGAGGCGTTTTTAGGAGGAAGGGTTGTCAGCTGAGTCAAAAGTTCCTTAGAGGTTGACTGTTTTATCTTGTCTTTATATAGTCTTTGGAAAAGAGATTTTTAATGATGACTTCATAGACCCCTGTCTGAGTGTACCGTAATTTATGTAATCTCTCTCCTATTGTTGGATTTTGAGGCTGTTTCTAATTTTTGCTACTAAAAAATTATGCCATGGTGATTATCATTGTATAAAAGTATTTGACCACCACTTTGATTATTTACTTATATTCCTAGAGGCTCAATACATTTGAGGACATAAACATCTGCAAAGCTTCGGTATAAACTGCTCATTTGGTGACCTAAAAGGTTGTGTCAGTTTGCACACCCACCAGCAGTGAGTACCAGGCTTGCATCACCACTGCCTTCCTCATCAACACTGGATGATGCACCTTTGCTCATATATTTGATATGTGGAAAATAGTCCTGTTGTCTTAATTTGCATATAATTGAGAAGTTTAAGTTTGAATACCTATTCATGAGCTAACTGGTCATTTCTTTTTCTTCTCTGAGTTATCTATTTTTTTGTCTATATTTTCACTAGTGTGTTTCTTTTTCTTATTAATTTCAGTGATTGTGTATGTGTGTGAGAGAGGAGAGAGGGAGAGAATGAGAGGAAGGGAAAGAATGAAAATGGACAGGGAGATGTCAACTCTTTGTTGCCATGTAGGGTGCAAATATTTTCTGCGTTGTGTGTGTGTGTGTGTTTGCTTTCACATTTTGTTTATAGTAGTTTTATTTATGTCCTGGAGTTTAATTTTTATGTAGTCAAACCTAATGATATTTGCCTTTTTCCCATTATTTTGTTCTTTGCTTTTATCCCTCTAAAACAGAGGTCAGGAAGCTATGACTGGAAGGCCAAATCTTCCTACCATCTGTTTTTGTAAATAAAGTTTTATTGGAACACAGCTGTACTCCTTCATTTACATATTGTCTGTGGTGGCTTTCACACTACAGCAGCTGATTGGGTAGTTGCGATAGAGACCATCAAGCCGGCAAAGATGAAAATATTTACTCTCTGGCCCTTTACAGAAAGCTGGCTGACTCTTGCTGTAAAGTGTTTCCTCATCTAGCGATATATATTAACCCATATGTTCTTGCAGATTTTTGTGGCCTTATTTAAGTAAAGTAAATATGTAATCCTTCTGGATCTCATTTCAGTATAAAGTAGTAAATGAAATTTAGAGTTATCAATCGTCCTAGCATTCTTCCCTTCCCTTTGAGTTCGCGAGGCCACCTTAATACTCTAGTGTCATCTGTGAAGAGGAGTCATGTTCCAAGCTGTTTATTCTGTTCCAACAATCTGTTTTTGTGCCAGTTACACAGTGTGTTGATCTTATGGCTTTATATTGTGGCTTAGTATCTGGTAGAACAAGTCCTTCCTCATATTGCTCTTCTTTGGCAAAATGTTCTTGGTTATTCTCAGCTGTTCACGTACTATTTAATACCTTTTGGTTACATTTTCCTCCCAAAGTTCAAAAATAGATTCCTCTAAAATTGATTAATATTATAAATGGGTATAGAATTTCTATCTTACATAATGAAAAGAGTTCTGGAGATGGACGCTGGTGACGATTGCACAACAACGTCAATGTACTTAACGCCACTGAATTGTACACTAAAAAATGGTTAAAATGGTAAATTTTACACTATGTATATTTTACCACAATTTAAAAAATTAATTTGGTAAATGGAGATCTTTGTCATCATGCATTTTCTAAGTAGGCAAATATGACATGTCTCTATTGGGCAAGTATTCTTTTTATGTCCTTTACGAAAACTATAGGTTTGTTTTTGTTTTTGTTTTACCCTATAAGTCCTGTTTATTTCTTGAAAAGGAGGCTTTAAGTTTTTGTGTATTAATTTTGTAGCAAGCCTTTTAACTGAACTCTCCTTAGTCTCAGTTTTTCACTAGTTTTTTGGGGGGTTTTCTGTGTAGAAAATAACATTATTTGCAGAGGAGAAGGTTGTCTGTTCATGCTAGCGTTTCACTGGGTCTGTAATGCCCATAGTTTACCCTCCCATCTCTTCTCTCCAGGCAAACAACTCCTATTCCCTTTGCTGACTTTTATGAGATGTGACTTTGAGATTTGTGAACATGCTCTGCTTTGTCTGTATCTTTCCCAAAGTCTGATCTGGCTCACCTTAGGGTGCACAGAACTGTCACTCTCTTCATTCTGGTTGAGTTTGTCTGTTAGCATGTCCCAAGTTTCTGTTGGCTTTTGGGACAGCTACCGTTGACTCATATCAAGCTTATAAGAAACTAAAACCCTCAAGTCTGTTTTCCATGTGTGAAGTTACATCTTTGCCATTCTATCCTTGTGCACTTGATTTAAAAAAAAAAAACGTTTGTTGAAATATATTCTTCATACTGACAAGAGAAAAACCGTTGCATTTTCTTATGTTGAGCACACCCCTGTAACTAGCACTCCCTCAGATCAAGAAACAGAACATCACCAGCACCCCCAGAAGCCTTCCTGGGCATACAGGTGGTTTTCATATTGAAGTCGAGGCTCTACATTTATCTTGTTGAGTTTTGAGCCCATTATCCATCTGCTAAAATAATTTTGGATTCTTGAATGATAAATTAAGATTTCTGTATTACCAGTGACAGAAATCCAGCTCTAACTTAAGCATATGAGGCCTACCAAAAAGTGTCTCTGGGTAGATGTCCGTCAGCAACATGAAGTGTATATACTATCCTTTAGTAACCCCAATAGAAATAACTTCTCTTTCCAACAGTGTGCCCAGTTCAACAAGTCAGAATTGAGTCTCACTGGCTAAGATTAGCTATATACCTACCTCTGAGCCAATCATATTGGCTAGAGCAGGATGCAATGCTATGATTGGTCTGGTCTGAGTCATATGCCCACCCTTGGAGTTACCCCCTCCTAAAACACATGAACTAAAACTTGGAGATATGTTGTACCTACCCTAAGGAAAATTGGAATTACCAGAAGGAGGGAAAATGGATGCTGGCCAGGTCATAAATAAATATGTCTACTTCATATGAAATATTCACCAGCAATTTCTACTACACAAGCATACCTCATAGATATTGTGAGTTTGGTTCCAGAACACTCTAGTGAGTCACATATGAATTCTTTGGTTTACCACTGCATATAAAAGTTATGTTTACATTATGCTGTAGTCTAGTATCTAATAACTATAGCATCATGTCTAAAAAACAGTACATACGTTAATTAAAAAATATTTTATTGCTAAAAAATCCTAACCTTTATTTGAACCTTCAGCAAGTCATAATCTTTTTGCTGGTGGAGGGTCTTGCCTTGATATTAATGGCTGCTGACTGATCAAAGATCACTATAACAAAAATAATAATGAAAAAGTTTGAAATATTGTAAGAATAACCAAAATGTGACACAGAGACACGAAGTAAGCAATCACTGTTGGAAAATGGTGCTGATAGATTTACTCGATACAGTGTTGCCACAGATCTGCAATTTATAAAAAAACCCACAATATCTGTAAAAGGTGACAAAGCGAAGCACAATAAAGCAAGGTATGCCTGTATGTCATTCATGAATGCAAAGAGCATTTGCTTTCTAGACCAGAGTTGTCCAGTAGAACTTTTTGCCAATGATGGAAATACGCTGTCTAATATGGTAGCTGCTAGTCATATGTGACTACTGAGCACTTAAAATGTGACTAAGATGACTGAAGAACTGAAGTTTTGATTTTATTTAATTTAAAATAATTTAAGTAGTTCACTGTGGTTAGGCTACAGGCTAACTGTTAAGCTACTGTATTGGACAACATAGTCCTGGACCATTATTCAAATCCCCGAAGAAAATGTTGAGTAGGTCATGGCCAAAGACAGAGCCTGGGACACAACCCTAGAGATCTCCTCCATATTAATGTATGTTAAAGAAAAAAACTCAACCAAGTAAATTTGAAGATTGAATTGGCTTTATTAGGTGAATCATGAATCAAGCAGCATCCTATTTAACAACTAGAAGGGTGTTCTGATGATTTGCACAAATGGAAGATCTCTATAGGCAGAAAGAGGGTGAGATTAAAGTTAAAAGAGTGGATTATTTCAGGCAAGGACACCTTCCCTTAGGGGAGGGCAGGGGTTTTTATCAGGCTGATTACCTCACTGGTCATGGTCAGGAAATTCTGGACTGATTGATTTAAAATTTCACTCTTGGGAGGCTGAAATATCTGCAATGAGTTATTAAGTTTCGGTTCGATGACATGGTCTACCAAAAGTGACTTCATTTTGGTCTGTTGTTTCCTTTCTTTCTTTTTTCAACATGTATCAGAGTCATTCATTACCCACTGGGGATAGTTGTTCAACTGAAATGAACTTAACTGTATTGTTATTTGTAGTTGGTATGTGGGAACAGTAGCAAGAGTCTCTCTCTCTATATATATAAAGAGCCTTCTTTTCCTACAAAAACCTTGGAAGATTTTTCTCTGAGGATTAAATTATAGCAAAACATGTAATAGACCAGAGTAGAGATTTGTGCACAGACATTCACTGAACATCTTCAGACTATCACTGGAGGTTCAGTAGTGAACAAGAGACTGGGCCAGGCCATGTTGGAACTCAGAAACTAGCAAAGTCACTTTGAAGAGAACACAGTATTAACATGCTTAACAGTGGATAATGTTATTATGAAGAGAGCCTCATCAAGAACAGATGCCTAGAAAAAAGGAAGCCAGGAGATCATTTATGAGCAATGCTACCTAAACACTGTCCAGGGGAATGGATAACATAACCAACGATTTTGAAGATTAGCATTCTGTTGCTAAAGACGTGATTATGGAAACCCATCTTGATATAATACCATTAAGCATGATGATCATATACCTTCTTGCAACCCTCTGATTATAATGACATTTGTGAATGACGTTTATGACATTCCCAGCCAGGCCCGCCTACAGATAAACGAGTCGACCATGCTTAAATGAATTTCTGGCATGTCAGACAATTCTCTTTCTCATGTAAAACTGCATTGTGGTTTTTTTCAACAGCCTCCTATGCTTGGATTGTATGAGACTAATCTTGAGAGAAGAAACCACTTGTAGTAGACTGGTAAACCATGGTCAATGACCCAGGTGATGCCATCTTGGGGGATTCAGCCAGTTGGAACTCTCCTAGAACCTCCTCAAACCCAAACACCATGACACTCAACGAGCATTTCCCTTGGGTATTCCCTTGGCCAAGGAGATGTGCGAGAGGCTTGTCAAATGCTCAGTGGAGTCCAGACAATCCCTATCTTTTGACATTTCTCAATCTAGTGACTCCGTTGAGGAGATAGATGAGATATTTCCAGCATGATTTATTCTTGCTTGGCTTCTAAAGACCACAGTTTTCTTTCTAATGGAGTGAGAATATGGTCAGTATATGGTCAAAAAAACTCAAAGACTCTTTAAATGTATGAACCCTAAGTATTTTTCTCAACAATCACCAAAGCCAAAGTCATCGAAACGCATGTGGAGGAAGGCTGGGGTTTAACATATAGAAGAATGTTTCAGAATCTGCTCAGAGTATTGCATTGTCCTACATATCCATCCCATGTTCGTGCTAACGAAACAGAACTGGTCTCTTCCTGTCTACCATATATGATAAAAGAAGTGTGTCCATAGCAGAAGTGAAGACTAAGAAAGGAGAAATATGAAACCTGCGAAGTTGAGGAGAGGGAAATAGTACCTTTGTCATTTACACAGGAAAAGCTAAATGAAGCCCAGTCCTTCAAGAGAAATCCTAGGACATAGGCACTTTGGCATAAGGACCTCAAATTCCCTGGGTACCACAAAGGTAGTAATGGCAGTTCTCCAGGTGAGTCATCATCAAGAACTATGCCGTATTGGTTGCTTATTGTCACATAACAAACCATTCTGAAACAGTTAGTGGCTTAAAACAACAACTTAGTATTTCTCGATGATTCTTTGGATTGACTGGGCAGTTCTGCTGGTCTTGTCTGGGTACTCATGAGGCTGCAGTTAGCTGCCAGGTCAGCCAGTGTCTGGGCTCAGCTGGGATGACTGGGATTCTCTCTCCATGTGGCCTTTTGTCCAGGGCTTCATCCAGCATGGTAGTCACAGCGTTCCAAGAAGGCAAGCTCTAATGCATAAGCATTTATCAAGCCCTTGCCTGCATCATGTTTGCTGATGTCTCATTGGCCAAAGTAAGTCACATGGCCAAGCTCAGAGTCAATATGGGAGGAGTCTATACAAGCACAAGGGTACTGAAAGGCATGATTCATTAGTGACCATTACTGTTACAATCTACCACACACTCTAGACTTTGCTTTTATCTAGACTGGAATTCTAGCAAACCAGCATGATAACCTTGCTGGGTTGTTGATCAAATGCTGTGATTGTCTGTTGATATTCTGGAATGTCTGTGATGTACCAGGTGAACTAAACACTGTTACAAGAGTCCTCTATCTGGTAACCCTGGAGCCAGGGTTGAGCATGCCAGCTATGTGATTGGTACTGACTCTAAAACTGTGACAGTCAGAATTTAGCACCAGGGAATGGTGCTTATGCTTATTTAATTTTATTGCTTATTAGCTGCATAGCCATGACAGTGATTTATGTGATTTAATAATATTATGTTGAACTTTCACTAATTGGGGTTAAAGTCTGGATCAATGTTGAAACAGAAACAGGGATAGAAAAATAATCTACCAGATGGAACGAATTATTAGTTCATAAATGCAGTGTGCTCAGTAGATAAAAATTTTCAAAACGTGGATGGCTTAGGGGAAACTGAATCAAAGGGGCCCTTGGTGGAAAGGTTGGGAAGCTTTAAAGGAAGGTCACAGACCTTAGACATTAAGAACATGAAGTCAGACTAAATTTTAATCTTCATTTTGTGACTTTTGTGAGTTAATCTCTTTGTGCTCAGATTTGTCATTTGTAACTTGAAAAGAATAATGACTGTGAGGGTGGGAGCTATGAAGATACATAGTGATAAATGCTGGACAGTGAACGTTGTCGATGAAGCTATTACTATCAACTGTACTAGCCTCAGTTTCAATAGGCCAGAGGCAAGATTAACATCTCTTCATTTTTCTTTCTAATTCTTCGGCTCACTCCCACTGCCATAACTATCCTCATTTTCTTTATCTTTGTTTACTCAGTGCCAGCCTCCTATTAGTCATTCACATAAGAGTATTCTGATTATAGTCATTTACACTTTAGTATGAAAGAGTTGAACTATTTTTTACAACAGTTTTTATTGTAAGCCAGTGAAAAGTGAAAGACTTTGGCCGCCCCACATAATGTAACATTTAAAGCCTGCTCACATTCTCACATTAGTGAGCCCTTTAAGAGTCCCTAAAGTGGAAGGACCTGCTACCAAAGAACTTGTCAGACTATTTACTGAGACCATAGAACTTAAGGTGCCTCGGATTTCCTGATTTCCAGTGTCATCTTTATGGCAGCCACCAATATTCATTTTGCTTGACTTGAGCCATTTGAATGTTTAAAACTCATCTATGATTACGAAAGCTCTTTGGAAGGACCTTAATTAGCTTATCTAAATTGCTTTCTCTAACATTTCAGAGTTAATATGATCTGTTCCCTTGTTATTAAAAAAAAAAAAAAAAAGAAAAACAAAACCTAGATTGTTTCACGAAACTTCTCTCAAGTTACTTGGCACCTAACATTTTGTCAAGGAGACATGGTGGCCAACCTTCCTCTGAATGGGCTAGATTTCTACACAGTCATTCCTTCCGGCTCATGACTTTCTTCTTCATTTGCTGCCCACGGTTGCTGAAAATAACTTGTTTTCTGGCAAGCTTGGGATGAAATTCCTTATGATTGAATCAAATCCATAATGAAGCTCTCCCAGCTTTTAGGAGAGAGCATCCTGAACTGCAGCGATGGTCAGGAGCAGGGCCCTGATGAGGGAGAGGAGTCTTGAGTCTGAGCCTCACACCTCGAACTAAGAGAGCTGCTACAGGGCCATGTCACTCAACCGGCCAGGGCCCTCCCACGTGGCTGAGGCTCCTGGCTCTGCCTGGCAGTGTTCCATGCCTTGTATCATGTGGGCTCTGCATTCATACTCCCTGTAGCCCAGACCAAAGGCCTCAAAGATAATGAGCAGGAAACTTTCCATCTCTAAACATCAGCTGCTTGGTCTAGGAAGACACAATTTCTTGCAGAGATATGTATATATATACTGGGACGGATTTGTTCTGACTAAAGCCAAGATTCCCTTGATTGTTCCAAATGAGGGTGAGAGAGAAGCCGGGGATTGGCAGAGTAGCTGGGTGATGAGTGATCATCTGAGTGCGTGACAGGGAGTTGGATAATGAAGGAGCAGCTAAGGCAATGGGGAAGTAACTGTAGAGAGAGGGAGTAGCTGGGCAATGAGGGAGTAGCTGGAGAATGGAAAATAACTGGATAATGATGGTAAAGCACAGAGTGAGAGTTACTACAGTGGGACAACAGAAGAGTCCCGGGTCACTCTGCCCTGCTCCAGCCACCTCCATTTTGTTACCTTCTTAGGTCTTGTTGGTGAGGAACAAACTCAGCCTAAGTCTGTATCAGTTAGCTGGAATCTGGGCTGTTGTAAACCCATAGGGTGAAGTTCTCTGGGATTAAGGCTGAGATTGTAGTAGTGGTAGGTCGGTGCAGTGTGGCTGGATTAGCCTTTTCTTTTTAGGGAGGGGCTCTCTCTTCTCTCAACCTCTCAAAGGCTTGATGAGGTCGCCTGCCAGAGGTCCTAGCAGAACCCATATCTGAGCCCCCTACTGCCCATCATCTCCTTCATCATTCTCTCTACTAGTTTTCGTTGACACTTAAGTGCCAGCACCATGCCAGAAGTCTTTCCGTGCATTATCTCATTGTATCCTCTCAACAACTCTATGAAATAAGTGCTATTGTTAGCCCTATTTTACAGGTGGATAAACTAAGGCTTAGAACGTTCTAGTAACTTCCCTGGGTAA
This sequence comes from Pteropus alecto, assembly GCF_000325575.1. Lineage (NCBI taxonomy): Eukaryota > Metazoa > Chordata > Mammalia > Chiroptera > Pteropodidae > Pteropus > Pteropus alecto. The sequence goes on from NW_006442491.1 coordinate 24,101,367, forward strand.
GAGGCAGAGCCCAGACGATCTGACTTCAGAACCTGTGATCTAAACCTTCTGCCAGTCATAGATTATGTTATGCCCTGGTGGAACATTTTTCCCTTTTCAAAAGTCCAATTCTCCCCATTCGCCACTTAACAATACTTAGCAAGGTCTGGGCTGGGAGCAAAGGCTCCAGTAGCAGGTCCTGCCTGAGGAAGGAGCCCGAGAAACGAGCCAAATGCCCACAGCCCCCACTATGGGTGGGTGCAGCCACCTGGCAGCCGTGTTCCAAACCCATTCCCAATGAGGTCTGTCAGATAAAGTCACAATTTAGAACTAGGCTTCCCGGGGCGCACCCACTACCGGTAATCAGACCTCATTTGCACAGAGACATTTATAGTCCGTGGTGAATTTCCATCATCTACATAGGATGAGACATAGGAAGAAAACGCTCTGGGTTTGAGAAGTGTTTTCTTCTCTCTTCTGTACTTTTCAGCATGTCCTTGAGACAGATGCCACGTCAAGGGTCGTGCCCGGCTGACGTTTTTATCCATTGACCTCTGGGGTCTGGGCCCAGTGTGCTTCCGCTGCATCACTGCTCAGCACTCATCTGATGTTGCCAAAAGCATTTTCTGATACTAGGTGCTTGGAAAATATTACATGGCAGTAATTTTGGGCTTTGGGAATTTTTTTTTAATTCAAAAAATATTAACAATTGAGTCCTGAGAGCCTGACTATTCTTATTTCATGAAAGCAGTACAATCACATTGTCAAATGTGACGTGGTGCCTTGTTTCATAAGCCACTGGCTCTAAGAGAAGCCATTCACTCCAGGAAGATCTTGGTAAAATTGTTTTTCACTGAAAGAAACTTAATGTTAAGTGCTAATTAATGGAGGAGGTTGGCTTTTATACAGATAGATTGGTAGGTAGGTTTGGGGACATGTCAAATACACCATTTTTGTCTCTGCAGTTGAAAATATATTCATAAAACCCACACAACTCTGTAGATTTCTTAAAACTCTGTTTTTGGCAAATATATTCAGGTCTTGGTGTGCTCTGGCTAATAAACAGCTTTTGACTCATGGCACTCAGTGACTGATCATTGCATTGACCCAGGCGTCATTCAGGACATAGCTTATGGAGGTCTAATTCCCCCAAGTCATGTGAATCCATTAGTCTTTCCTGGTGGCCATGGCATGGGGACTTCAGCCAGGCCACTGGGGCACTGTCTTAGTTATCTTGGGTTTACAATAGCAAAATACCATAGACTGGATGGCTTGAATAATAAAAATTAATTTTGTCACAGTTCTGAAGCTGGAAGTTCAAGATCAAGGTGGCAAGCATAGTCAGTTTCTGGTGAGAACTCTTCTATAGGCTTGTAAATGGCAGCTTTCTGGCTGTGCCCTTCCTTACATGACAGGGACGGAGAGAGAGCCAGCAAATTCTCTGGTCTCTCTTCTTATAAGGGCATTAATCCCCTCATGATTCAACTAAACCTAATTATGCCTCAAAGGCATCATCTCAAAATACCATCACATTGGGGATTAGGGCTTCAACATAGGAATTCGAGGGGGACACAATTCTATTGTCAGGCCAGAGGGCTGGCTTCTCTGATGCTTCTGGGATTTCCTGCAATGCCAGAGAAGCTGGTAGGGATTCTCCATAAAGGCACACAAAGGCTGCCTACAGCTAGGGGGTTATTCCAGAGTGCTAGATAGGTTGAAGGAAAGTTCACTGAGGATTGCAAGAGCTCTGGGGTCCCCAGATCCTGGCAGACTCAGGATGTAGAATTTTATGTGGTGGGGGCAGGGTGGGGAGAATCCTGATCTTTGAAAACTTTCTGGTGGAAAGGAAAGGAGAGGACCAAATCTGAATGCGCCTGGTGGCTGTCATCTTCTTTGGACTGAGAGATCTGAGGAGAGGGTATGATTCAGGTCTGCAAAACCATGGAGAGGGCTTGTTGACCAAGTCCCTGAAGTTACCCAGAGAGGTACACAGAAACTTGACGAAAGTAGGGAGGTAGTAGGGACCTGTATTGTCAGGGAGATGTTCTGATTCTCTACTGCTGCATAAAAAACCACTGCAAAACTTAGTTTAAAACAACCACCACTTTATTGTTATTGCTCATGGGTCTGAAATTCAGTTAGAGTACAGCAGGCAGAATTTGTCCCTGCTCCATAATGTCTGGGGCCTCAGCTAAGATGATTTATGCTGTGGGGCCTGGGACATCTGGGATCTACCTGAGCATCTCTTTCTCCATGTAGACTGAGGGCCTCTCCACGTGGCCTCTCCAGCATGGTGGCCTTGGCATCGTCAGACGTCTTCTGTGGTGGCTCAGGGCTCCAAGAGCAAATGTTCCAGGGTCCAGGAAGTGGAAGCTGCCAATATCTTGAAAACTGGAACAGTTATAAAGCCACCCAGATTTAAGAGGAGGGAATGAGGACTCCGTCTCCTGATAACAGGAGTTTGATGGTCACAGTTGGTAGCCGTCTTTAATCTACAACAGGAGGTTAACTGCTGTGACATTTTGAAGTTTATCTCTTGCTCACATAACAGTCCAACATGGGTTGTCATTGGTTACCTAGGGCTGGAGTTAGGGGTGGGGAATGGGGAATGACTGCTAATGAGTATGGGGTTTCTTTTTCAGGGTGCTGAAATGTTTTAAAATGGTTTGTGGCGATGGTTGCCCAATCCTGGAAGGCCATTCTCAGTGACTCTTCTCTACCCCACAAACCTGTACCCAGGTTTCTTGCATCTTATGACTCTGCCCTATCTGTGCTATCCAATAGAAATATAATATCCAATAGAAATATAAGCCACATATGGAATTTTAAATGTCCTAGTGGCCACATTTAAAAAGGTAAAAATAAACAGATGAGATTAATTTTAATAATATATTTTTCAACCCACTATATCCAAACTATTATTTCACTATGCAATCAAGAGAAAATCTTATTAATGAGATATCATACATTCTGGGTTTTTAAAAATGGGTCTTTGAAATCTGGTGTATATTGACGTACTATATATCAATACAGATTAACCACATTTCAAGTATTCATGGCCACATGTGGCTTGTAGCCACCATATTGGACAGTTCAGCCCTAGATGCTCACTCAGGTCCTCTCCATCTAGGCTGGGGGTGGAGAGTGCATGGGATTGCAAGGGAGGGTTCTACAGGCCAGATCTGCAAGTGGCATAGATCACGTCGGCCCACATTCCACTGACCAGGACTCAGCTTGGGTCACACCTTTACAGGGGAGACTGGGACAGATATTCTCGCCATGCACCCAGGAGGATAAGGAAACAGGGTCTGGTGAACATACAGCAGATTCTGTCCCAGCAGCCAACAATTTTTGAGCACCTACAATGTGGCTGGCAGGCTTTGCCTGGGTTTAGAGTAAGTAGGATAAAGCTTTGCTTTATATATTGGTTTCCCTTGACTCATAGGCCATAGTCCTTAAAGTGGCAACCAGGGGCTTCATGCCAACTTGCTTCCTGGTGCTTCTCGACCTGCAGATGCAGGTGGGACCCTGCATGCTCAGGAAGCTGGGGACCTACATCCCATCTGCATGTTCTTGCTCGTGCCCGGAATGCCTACGTCCTCTTCTGGGCCTGTGTCCATCTCCGGATTTTCCATTGTTCCCTTGGCTCTCCCTCAGTCTCTTACTCTCCCCTTTGTTGCCCCCCCATCACCCTATATGTGCAGCATGTGGGGAGAGAAGCAGTCAGGCCTAGATTGCATCCTCAGTTCGACTACTCACTTGCTGTGTGACTCTGGGCAAGTCACTCAGTCTCTCTGAGTCCCAGCCTCCTCCTCTGTAAATAGTCAGAGCTACTGCAGGATGTTGGCCTCTGCCTGTCCCAGTTCTGCTCAGCTGCAGGTCAAAGCGCAACTGGCATCTGAGCCAGTCTTAATGTGGGAAGACCTCGGAAGAGGGACAAATTCCTACCCATTGAGGGAAGTTGACTTGATCTTGCTGTCCCAGTCCTGGAGAAGGGTGCTTAGGAGGTTGTGAATGGCCCTGGTCAATGAGATGCCTGGGGTGGGCCGAGACTCCTGTGTATCTCTAATGTGGTGGCAGACTTGGAGGGCTAGGCTCTGGCTGTTTCACTGTCCAGCTCTTAAGGAGTTTGCATAGAAGAACTTCAGCCTGGTTCTGATGGGGCCTCTCACCTGTAAATTTCTTCCTAGGGGTGAGATGTCCCCCCATCCTCAACACCCCATAGCCAGCCTGCATCCATCCACTGTTATCTACCTAAAAATCGGGACAATGGCCCCTGGCTTGCTACAGTTCTTCCTATGCTTCAGGTCTCTCACTGGCCTTATCGCCAGCTAAATGGACCATGGGAGGCTGATGCCAGCCCTGATCAAGACTCACACTGTGTAGGTCCCCAGCTTCCTGGCCCCCCACACCTGCCCTACAGGCCTCTCTCAGGGGCAGGCTGGACTGGGCTGGCTGCTTGAGGCACCTAGAAAAGTTGTGGAAAGTGGACAGTGAATGTCAGGTGACCAGTGGCCCTGAGCCAAAGTCCCCACTCCTTATGCTCAGTGGAGACAAGAGTGACGTGTGTTCTTGAATGTTGAACGGAGCCAGGAGCAGTAGAGATAGAAACTGTAAAGCAGAGGAAGCTACACTCATTTTACAGAAGAGGAAACCGAGGCACACAGAGGTTCAGGTCTCACAGCACCTAAGTGGTGAGTTGGATTTTGATTCCCACTCAGATGAATGTTGGTCTGTGTTCCTAATTAGTGTACAACCCTCTCACCTTAAAATCAAAAAGAAAGATCTGAAAGCACCTGTATGGAGCCTATGGCTATTACCTAAAGGTAAAGTGAGGAGCCCCTGTGGCTCAGGAAATAAAACCACTGTCTGACCTTTTGTCCAGAAAACTTCTAGTGTGATGAATGAGATTGGTTACCCTGAAAAGCCCTCAAGGACACCCGGGTCAGGGTGGGAATAAGCGAATGTTTGAGGAATGATGATGTGTTTGACGGAGAAGGGTGCTTAGGGGGCTGTGAATGGCCCTGAGGGTGGCTTTGACCCACCCGCAGAGTGAGGAGTCAGAGCACAGGGCCTAGGAGCTCTTGGGGCTCTTTCTCTACTCTCCTGCCCGCTCCAGATTCCATCAGAGGTGGCCTTCGGAGGCTGTCTGAGTCTCTGCTCTGCTTCTTGGCTCACCCAGCCCCCTGCCTGGCCCTAGTTCAGCCTCCCAGGTCTTCTGATGTTCAAAAGAAAGTGTGCAGCTGGTTGGCGTGAATGTCTGGTCTCTGGGAGAGTTGGCTTCCTGTTTCCGTGTCAACAGGAACACTCTCATTAGGCCCCTGGGCTTGGAGATGGTGGTGGCTTCGGATCCTGAAGCAGAGAGCAGATTGCAGAGAGCATTTCTGGTTCTTCTGGCTGAGGACTGAGCCTCCTAACCATGGTGACCCCCGAAAGGCACACCCACAAGGAGGTCTCCCTAGATGTGAATCGCCTCTCATCCTTACAAACCACAGCACAGAATACAAATGGGGCAGAAATGGAGAATTTCCCAGAGACAACATCCTGGTGCTGAGATAGCCCTGGTCTGGCCACAGAGACCTGATGCATCTCTCACTTCCCCTCCTGCCTGTCAAGCACGGACTGGGCTGGTTTCATTCTGCCTGCGCCCAGAGGCCCTGCTGACAGCTTGAACCCCCTGCACAAGCAGGGCCCCACTGTACCAGTCAAGGCTGGTTCTTCTCCCCCACCCCCCATTCTGGCCCATATCCCCTATTCCCTTTGACACTAGCATAGAGGATAGAAAAACCCAGACCTTTTCCAGGTTCACTGTGTGACTCTGAGCAGGTTGCTTTTCTTGTTGACACCTCAGTTTTTACACCTAGACAGTGACCGTAACAATAATAGCCACCTCAACGAACCTGTAGAATTGAGTGAAGTGGTGTATGTAAGCATACCTAGAACAGTAATTGGCATATAGTAGGTGCTCAAGAAAGGTTAATTCCCATTTTTTCTGCTGGGTGATACCAGATGAGAGGAGGATGTTTTATTTAACAAAAACTTACATAAAGAACCGACAATTCCACTCCTAGGCATTTACCCAAGAGAAATGAAAACAGATGCCCACACAAATACTTGTGCATGAATGTTCATAGCCACATTATTTATCATAGCCCCCAAGTGGAAACAATCCAAATGTCCATCAACCGATGAATGGATAGACAAACGTGGCATATGCGTACCATGGAATAGGCTGCCATAAAAAGGAATGAAGTACTGATCCATGCTACAGCGTGGATGAACCTCGTAAACATGCTACGTGAAAGAACTCAGACACAAGAAGTCATATATTGTATGATCCTATTTGTGTGGAATGTCTATGTTAGGCATATCTATAGAAACAGAAAGTAAATTAGCAGTTACCTAGGGCTTGGGATGGGAGTAGGGAGTGGGGAGTGTCTACTAATGGGTGTGGAGGTTCTTTTTGGGGTGATAAAATGTTCTAAGATTGATTATGGTGATGCTCGTAGAACTCTGTAGATACGGTAAAAAAAAAAGCTCATCGAATTGTACATTTTAAATAGGTGGGTTTTATGATATATGAATTATCCCTCAATAAAGAAAGCTATTTGAAAAGGAAAAGTTGGAGAGAAATAAACTTACGAGCACTTGCTGTGTACCAGGCGCTTAAAGTGCTTCATAAATATTTACCTATTGAATTCTCCTAACCACCCAACAAGAGGTGCTCTTATTGTCCTGTTTCTGCCATTGTGGAAACAGAGACACAGAGAGGTAAAGTTACATGCCCAAAGTCACACAGCTAGTTAGTGGCAGACCTGGGAACTGAACTCTGGCATTTCTGCTTATGCCCTAATCGCTGCACTAAGCTGCTCCGCTTTTGCAGTAATCAGAGGTCAGACTGTGTGCATGCCAGGGGGCGGGTCACAGGACCTCATCAGCCCAGAAGGACCTCCAAGGGCAACCCCCTCCACCTCTCACAAGGGACCTTCCAGGGTCTGAGTGGGCTGTGGCCCAGGAGCTGCGTGTGCCAGGTGCTCTTGGCTCTCACCCCTCTTATATTTGCTGTTGTGCTTTCTCAGTGAGAAGATATTGCAGATTCTACTGACGGTTTTGTGGGGATACAGAGGAGAGGATTATAACACAGCAGCACCTGATCAGAGTACCCCATTATACATCTCAAGTTTTCCTTCCCCATTCTCCCAGCCTTCTCTGTCATTTCTCCCTTTCATTTTCACCCCTGCCACCCACAGCCTCTTAAAATCCCCCAATTGTCCACAGAGAGTCAGCATGTACCCTAAGCTTGCAAAACCCCCTTAGCCAAATGGAGGCTCGCACCCCAGGGGTTTCAGGTTACTTTCCAACTTGAGCTGGTTTCCTTTGACCCACAAGCCCTCTGAGCCTTCCTGGGGCCTCATTCTTCCTTACTGTCTACTGGGACATGCTGGAGAGGCTCACCCTCATGGCAGCCCTCTGGTCGGACCCCTGGCTTGGGCTGTTCACAGGACTCAAGCAACTGGTTCCTGCAGCATGACTGTGTTACATGCTGACCCCAGGGAGCTCACCACGCTCATGCAATTTGGAGTCACAATAAAAATCCAAGGCTTGATGAAGCCCCAGCAGCATGGTTGGCCACCGAGGGTACACCATGAGATATTCTCATGAGTCGAGAGACAGATTAGCAAATGGTGGACAGTAAGGACTTGAAGTCAACTAGGCCTGGGGTCCAACCCTGACTCTGCTGTGGCCTTGGGCAAGTCCCTCTAACTCACCAAGCCTCAGGATGCTGTGAGGTTTAGCAAGGAAATGTATGTAAGGTGCATGGGTGCTCCTGACCCCCGATAAGCAGAACCTTTTATTACTCATATGCTATCCCCAGCATATATGTGGGCCATGGCTGATGGCTTCTGTTGAAGGTGTTGTCTGAGCCCCTCAGCCTGGGCCTTCTAGTTGGTAATCTTTAGTCCCTAAGATGACATTTTGCCTTCTGTTTGGGCTTTGTCTTGGACTGGTTCCTTCTGCTCTCATCAATATACTCAGCAGGTTCTGCCCATGAGTAGGGCTATCAGCCCCAGAGGCCTTGACCCTGAACCAGCCATGATTCATGGCCATGTCCTCCTCATCTACCCAACCCATTCTAGGTGTGGCTTCAAGCTCCCTCTGGACCTCTGAGCCCAGCATGGTGGGGCGCTGGGGGTCAGCCTCTCCAGAGAGGAGCACTGTGCCCATTGGAATGGGCTGGGCCGTTGGAGAACAAGGCTTTGGTCAGTAACTGAACCCTGGCACCAGGATGGGAGGATGTGGGGCCTAGATGTACCAGCAGAAAGCCTGGCTCTGAGATGCAGATAAGAAGTGGGTGTTTCTGGGGGACTCTGAGGGACCAACAGTCTCTGACCCAGTTTGGGAGCCCCCGGCCCCTCTCGGAGCTGGAACTGCAGAAATCGGTCTGCAGACTGGCACATTCCGCTTAATTAGCGTGGCCTCCTTCTGGCTGGGAAAACACCATTAAATGGGCTGGGTTGGCCTGAAATCCTGCCGGTGGCCTCAGCCCCAGTCCCCCAGGGCCATCCGTTCCTCGGGCTCTGTCCCCTTAGGCTGGAGTTCGGAATGGCCTGAGTTTCTGATTTGGAGTGTGAGATAAGTCCTGCCCTTCTCTAAACCTGAGAAACACCTGGCTTGAATGTGGCAAGTGTGATATGGCCCTGGGGCCGGGGGTATGAGGGGACAGGAAGAAGGGGAAGTAGAGGGTTCACCCCAGCATACTCTGCCTCCCTGGGTTCCTCAGCCTGTGCCCTGCCTTGCCCCAGCTGAGAGCTGGGACATGGACCTCTGACTTCTCCAGGGCATCCACCCCACGCCCTGCCAAGCACGACATTCTCTGTATGCATCACTTCTGTACCAAAGCCCTGCAGCTTGGTCTCGACTTCATAGACGAGGAGGCCGAGGCTCAGAGAGGTTGTCACTTGTCCAGAATTCACACAGCTAGAATACGGTGCTTGTATTTTTACCTCCAGGTTGCCTGGCTTCTGATGCAATCTCAGTCTGTCTCTGCAGAGCCTGGCTCCATTTTGAAGGCAGCACTCATCAGCTGTCCTTCAAAAGCTTGTGGGATTTGATTCTTGCCCCTGCTTTTGGAGGGAGAGTGATCATACAGGCTGTGGGCCCCTGGGGAACAGAGGGACTCCCAAGTCCTGGGTTTGTAGCTGGAAGAGGGCACCCGTGGGTTCTACCACTTCCTTGCTGGGTGAACTTCAGCAGCAAACATGATCTCTCTGAGCCTCTTCTTTGGTCTGTAAGCCGGGGGTAATAGTGGCACATATCACTGGGTGGTTTTGAGGATGAAACAGGCTGACATACAAAGAGTTTTGCACTTAGTAAATGTCCCGCAGATGCTGGCTGTTGTCTCACCAGTTCTCCCGTGTGGTTAGCTTTTCAGATGGAGGCTGGCACAGAGGAGGGCTGCTTGATTTCCCCTCACTCCGTAGACGTCTGGGGTGGGAGGCAAAGCACATCTTTTTCCCAGAGATGGCACAGTCGGGTGTGCAGCGGGCAGCCTGGGGTGGAGGGTAGACATCTCTGACCTGGAACATAGCCCTCCCTGGGTATGTAAGGAATTTGGGCCCAAGCTGTGGAGTTAAAAGCATCCACAGTCTGGAAACGACTGGATTTTTTTAAAAAATCGAAGTGAAATTCACGTAACATAAAATTAACCACTTTAAAGTGCACAAAGTGCTCTTTAAAGAGTGAATCAAGAAGTGAAGAATGCACAAGAATGGATCACAAGGTGGAATTTATCAAACTCTAGCCTTGCTTGTTAAATTTTTTTTTAATATCTGTAATGTACTGACTTTGCTTGCTTTGAAGTAGCTCTTTAATTTTTTTTGCAGTAACTGTTCGTTTTTTAAGTCTTGTAGTGTTCAGTTATAGTGAATACTGCTACAGCAATTTTTTTTTTTAAATCTTAGTGATCACATTTATTGGAAGAGTTGGAGAAGAATCAAAATTCCATGTAGCTTAAGAATTTGTGAGTTATCAGCAAATCAACTCGTTTCAGGAGTGGAAGCATCCTCAGTGGCATTTAGTGCATTCCCAGTGTTCTGCAACCACCACCTCTGTCTAGTTGCAGAACATTGTCATCACCCCCAAAGGAAACCCCATACCCATTCGCAGTCACTCCCAGTTCCTTCTCCCCCCAGACTCCAGTAAACACCAATCTACTTCCTGTCTCTGCAGATTCACCTATTCTGGATATTTCATGTAAATGGGATCTTACAGTATGTGACCTTTTGTGTGGGGCTTCATTTGCTTAGTATAACGTTTTCAGGATTTATACATGTTGTAGCATGTATCAACACTTTATTCTTTCTTGTGTTTGGATAATAGTCCATTGAATGGATATACCACAATTTGTTTCTCTGTTCATCAGTTGATGAAGAAACTGCTGTTTTTAAAAAGAACTTGAAGAGAGGACAAGGCTGAGCCCAGAGGGACACACACACACACACACACACACACACACACACACACACACACACACACACACACACAGAGGCTGCAGCGCACCCCAAGGCCCGCCCCCTGCAGTGATGGTCAAAGGGCACTCACTGTCTGTGCTCATGGCTCCTCTGGCCTCACCAGCACGTTAATGCTCAAACTTCAGCCAGGTGCTGTTGGGGGCAACAGGGGGAGTGGTTGCAGGGGCGAAGATGGTTAAAGATCCACCAGACACAGAGGATCAGCTTCCTGTGTGGTCCAGCCCAGGACTCAGTGAAGTGCACAGGTCAGACCTGAGGCTCTGGAGTGAGACATCCAGGCTCACTTCTGAGCTCTACTGTTTACTGGGTGACCTTGGGCAAATCATTCAACCTCTTTTGTGCCTCAGTTTCTCTTTTGATTAAATAAATATAATAACACCTACTTAAAATTGTTGTACTGAGGACTAAACGAAGCCTTTCTTTAGCACAGAGGAAGCTTCTAAAACACATTAGCTATCAGCTGTCATTATTCTTGGATTATATCCATTGGCATGTGGTCCTAACATTACGGTCTTGTGGTCTTTCTGAGCCCCTGACTGGGTCGAGTCCATGCGGTACACCCTCATGGCATGGTCCCATCCATTCGAATGGTTATCATCTTGTTACTTTGCATCCCTGCGACCCCCACCACAGCAAAGGCTGGTCCCATTTGGCTCAGCCCAGTATGTACACCTGGCATAGACCATATAAGCAGCCACACACCCACTCCACTTCTGCCTTTTATCTCAGGAGTCCAAGGACTTGCCCAGTGAATAAAGCTCACGCCTTTTTATTTTGAGATAATTTTAGGTTCACGTACAGATTAAAAAAACAATAGAGAAATCCCTTCTTTCTTAGCCCAGTTTATCTCAATGGTAACATTTTACAAAATGATAATATCATAACCAGGAAACTGATGTTGATTTAATCCACCAGCCCTAGTCAGATGTTGCCAGTTTTCATGCACTTGTGTGCATATTTAATGCTATGCATTTTTAAATCGCAGATTTGCGTGACCACCACCACAATCAAGATACAGAATTTAAAAATAGTGACATGTTGAAATGATAATAGTTTGGATACAGTGGGTTAAACAAAATATATTATTCCAGTTTTACCTGTTCCTTTTATAATGTTGCTACCTATTTTGAGCATTTCATAAAAATGGAATCAAATGGTGTATAATCTTTTGAGTCTGGCTTCTCTTACTTAGTATGATGTTTTCAAGATTCACACATGTGGCAGTGTGTGTCAGTACTTTGTTCCTTTTTGTGACCAAATGTATGTACACACTTGGCTGGTTTCCACCTTTTGGCTATTCTTTAGCTATTGCGAATAGTGCTGTTATGGATGTAAGTGTACATATATTCGTTTGAGCTTCTGCTTCCAATTATTTTGGGTATATACCTAGGAGTGGAATTGCTGGATTGTATGGTAATTCTATGTTTAACTTTCTGGGGAACTGCAGGACTGTTTTCCACAGCAGCTGTGCTGTTTTACAGGGTACAAGGATTCCAGTTTCTCCACCTCCTTGTCAACACTTGTTATTGTCTGCTTTTTTGATTACAGCTACCCCGACCGGTGTGAAGTGTATGGTTACTTTTGCTTGTTCTAGGATGTCACGAAAGTAGAATCACAACATGGCTTCTTGTGTGTGAGGCTTCTTTCGTTTAACCCATAAATGAGGCTATTTGAGGTGTTTGAGTGCCTAAAAAGTAGTATCACGACATATGGAATATATTGAAGGGGAAGAAAAGGTCCTTTAAGGCAAAGGTGGCAGCTTGCCCTGAAATACCCTGCTGTGAAGGAACAAGCAGGGTGATTGGATGGGACACAAAAGGACCATGATGTATTTAGGGAGGTCAGTCAGGGAAGTTTCCTCCAAGGAGGTGAACTTAGGAGACCCGAACGATGAGAAGCAGCCAGCCACGCAGAAAGATAGAGGAGGGTGGGCTAGAGAAGCACATTCTAGGCAGAAATAATAGCATAAGCAAAGGCCCTGGGGCAGGGAAAGCCTCTGGTGTTTTCATGCTAAGTCGGGAAGTAAGTGAAACCAGTGAGAAGGGCTCAGGGAAGTTACTGCTGACCAATGGGCCGTAGCGTAGAAGCCACAACCTCGTGTTGGCTGCGAGTGGGCCCTAGGATGGGAAAGACCACGAATCGTGCCAGCCTTCTTGCTGCCTTCCGAGATCCAAGGGGCAGCTCGTTCAAGATATTATGGCCCATCCCAGTGTCTTGCAGCCTCTCAAACCGGAGGGCTGGGGGTGGGAGTGAGGGGTCGGAGGGGTGCAGTCAGGGGCAGCTGAGTCTGAGATTCTGAGTCACAGTCCGTATTACCCACAGTGACTCTCACCCAGGCCCCGAAGCAGTCTCAGAAGCCTGAGTCTCACTGACCCATATGCACCCTCATCATCTCAGGCCCGTGGAGGATGAGGGAAGGGCAAGTGCGTGGCTCACTCTGGAGCCCTCCCCTCCAAGCCCAGGTCCATGCCCTGGCCAGCCTCCTGGAGCTTCCAGAACAGCGTGTCCTGTATACAAAGTCCTGGCCCTGGCACCTGCGTGCACCTGAGCCCTGTTTGCAAGAGGAAAACTGACCCCAGCCCCTAGTTACATAAGGACATCTTTGGAATTTGGCTCCTTTTGAAATGAAATGGGAAAACTACACCTACACAAGCAGGTATGGGGGATTAAATGGGAGGGAAGGTCCCTCAGGGCGCCTCCGGGTCAGTCTGCATTCTGAGTGTTGGTTTATTCATTCAGCGAATGGTCATTTAAAATTTCCTAGTAGCTGTATTAAAATAGAAAAGAAACAGGTAAAATTAATTCGTATGATGGATTTTCTTTAACCCAACATATCTTTGCAACATGTAATCAGCACAAAAACGTATTGAGACATTCTCCATTTCTTTTTTGTGCTGTGTATGCTAAATCTTCGAAAGTCAGTGTGCATTTCGTACTCACAGCACATCTCAAGCTGGATTATGCACATTTCCAGAGCACCACAGCCCTGCACACCTCCAGGCACCTTAAAGGCCACTGTGAAATTTGACAGACCCTTTGGTTGAGGTGCACACTGCCTGCTGGGGTTACTTAATTCAAGGTCAAGGGAGATTTAACTGAGGTGGTTCATTTAGTCATGTATTTATTCATTCCTTTAATGTTCAACTCGTGTTTATTGAATGTCTCCTGCACTGGTGTGGAGACTGGGCAGGGATTCGGCTGCTGGGGAGAAGGGAGGAATATTCCAGACCAAGGAGAGGGCAGATTGAAAGTTTGAGGAGGGCAGAGCAGGTGTCTATGTTATTCACTGCTGCGTGCCCACACCTGGCACAGAGTTGGTGCCCAGTGAATATTTGTGGAGGTGGAAAAGGAGGGAGAGAAGCTGGGTGTTTCTAGAGCACAGGAGACACAGGAACGAATGAGGAGAGAGGAGGCTGGAGCATCAGAATCACCAGGAGGACTTGCTAAACCCTAGATTGCTGGGTTCTCCCCCAGAGTTCCTGATTCAATAGGTCCAGGGTAGAGCCACGAGACTTACGTTTATGGCAAGTTCCCAGATGCTGCTGCTGGGACCACACTGTGAGAACCACTGGGCTAGCTCATGGACAGTGTGAAGGCAACAGGGAGCCATGAGAGGCTTTTGAGCAGGAGAGAAGCACATTCAGGTCTGTGATTTAGATAACTGTGGGTGGCTGCTGGGGGCAGGGGATTTCGGTCTCCTCCTCCACCTCTTTCCAGCCAGGTCAAGGGGTACCCTTAGCTCAGGAGGGTGCCTCAAGGCCTGGTCCCATCCTCAGGCAATAGGGAAGCCCAGGCTGTGCCCCTAGAACAAGAAAGAGACCAAGGTGATAAGTGACATATTTTCAGCACTGTGGGTGGAAATAGAAACCCTTAGTCAGCTGTAGGGTTCAGTGAAGAATTTCCCTGGTTATTGGAAATTTGACTGACTGTGGGAGGGGAGGCTGTTTATAATCTACCTCTCAGATAACTTTATGAGTTGTAACTCCTATTTTATAGATGAGGGAAACCAAGGCTCAGATAGAGGAGATAACGGACCTAATATCACATCACTGGTGGGGTCTGAATTCGTAGCTACCACACCTGTGTTTTTGTCCCAGGTGCAATGGTTAGGTCAATTGCCTGTCCCCCAATGGTATGATTGGTGGCTTCTCTCCAGGGTGGGAGTGATTGTAGCAAAGGTCAGAGTAGCCTTTTCATCTCACTGGCTCAGAACCTGCTGCTGGATGTGCTGGTGGAACAGGAAACAGGAAGACTCCTGTGGGGCCTCAGCTGCAAGACCTATGGTCAGGTTTGGCTCTAAGACATACACTGAAATCATCATGGGGGAGCAAGCATGGAGTTCAAGTGTGGGGCTACTGGAACCTCTTAGCAGACTGGTTTAGGGCAAGTTAATAAAACTCACTCTGCCTCAATATCCCCTATTTATAAAGTAGGAGCCATCAGAGGGGCTGCCTTCCTCCTGCTTGGGGCTGGTGTGGGGGTTAAGTGAGACAGTTCCTGCACAGTGCTAGGCATGCAGTAAGTGCTCCATAAGTGTGAGCTCTTGCTCTCGCCAGCTTGTTAGGGGCTGATGTGTCTGCTGTCTGTTCCCACATTGGGCTGAGTCCTGTGGACAGGAAGGTTGAAGACAGTCCATTTTTTTCTATTGCTGGGAACATCAGCAAATCATCCCCAGGTCCCAGGGCTGAGGACATTCCTAGCAAAGGAATCCCAAGTCCCGTACTGAACTCTGTCCCCAGCAACAGCCCTAGTCCACCCCCATAGGAACAGTGGGTTCTGCGAGCTCTGCAAAGCCTGTATCTTGCTCGCCTCCCAGCCCAGCCAGCTCTTCTCTGATAAGAGAGTGGATTTTTCCATTTTATGCAGTAAAAATGCTCCTGTTTCCTCTCTGCCCACCCAGCCGTCCTGGTTTCTGCTCAGAGCAGGCAGAAAGTGGGTATCTTGACGTCACAGGAGATGGGGCAGCAGTTAGGGAGAGTGTGCAAGACAGGGGCCCCTGGAGCAAGCGGCCTGGTGGCAGGCAGCATACCCTATTAGGAGACAGACATCTCTGTTCTGATGTGACAGAGGGAGCTGAGTTTGTATCAGAAATGACAAAACCAGATACCAGCAAATAAAACCCCCAAGCCGACAAACAGGAAACCGGGTCCAGATAAAAATACCATCCTGTTTGCAGCTGCAGCCTCCATCATACAGGTTGCAGAAGGTCACGCTC
>NW_006442491.1:24117140-24144305 GCF_000325575.1 Pteropus alecto
AAATGTGGCTGCTTTTGGAGGGGAGAAGTGACTGAGGTGGGGGGGAGGGGGGGAGTGAGACGGTGGGGAGAAAAGTGAGCGACCGCAGGCTCTGGGGGCAGGGTATTGTGCCTCCCTCATTCCTTGGCAGGTAAAGAAATTGAGCCTAATCTACCTGCTCCCCTCCTGGCCACAACCTCAGGGTCCACCTTGGACATACATGTATTTCTTCCTCTCCTACCTGGGATGATTAGACTTTTATTGTGAGAGTTAAATGATTGTAGTTTTCAACATACTTCATTAACCACAAAGCCCCATACCAGGGATCAGCAAACTGCTTCTGCTAAAGGGCCAGATAAATACTATGGGTTGTGTGGTCCATACAGTCTGTGGTACAATGGAGAGGCAGCCACAGGCAATTCATGAACAACTGAGCGTGTGCTCCAATTAAACTTCATTTATGGACACTGATAGTTGACTTTCATGTAATTTTCAGGTGTCATGAAATATTGTTATTCTTTAATTTTTTTCCTCCCAACCAGTAAAAAATAGAAACCATTCTTGGAAGCAGTTCAAAATCGCAACATTTGGCTATTGGACTATACTTTGCCAACCCCTGCACGATATGAAAAAGGGGTTATTATTATTGTTGTTATTTAACTTCCTACCCAGCATAGGAATCCCAGCTTCATGGGGTCAGCCAGCTGGAGATCTCATTTCCGCCCTCGAAACTCTTAGCAGAAATACGGTTCCTACCCCTTGGCTACCATTCTGTGGAGAGTTTTTGTTTTTTGGTGAAATTAGAAAATTCTGATTACGAAGGTAGTGTATAATATTTTTAAATGTTGGGAAAATTCTAACAACCATAAAATAAAAAATCACTGATAACCACAGTTAATATCTTAAATTTTTTCCAACGAGAAGTGTATGCATGTGTGGAATGCATTTTTCCTTTCAAATTGAGATTTCATCAAATGTATAGTTTTGATCTCTTGTTTTTCCACTTGATGTTATGTAACAAGCATTTTCCCATGCTATTAAAAATTCCTCAAAGATACCAGAGTATTCCATCATATGGATGTTCCATACTTTACCTAATCAGTCCCCAGTTGTTTAGACGTTTGGGTTGCATCCAGTATTTCTTAATGATAAACAATGTATATAAACCGTGCTGCTGTGAACATTCTTGTCGTAAATCTTTGTCCTCCCCTTTGATCTTTTCTTTAGAGTGTGTATGTGCTACAGAGTCCTAGAAAAAAAAAATATGTTTTTGACTTATAGACTGGCCATTTTTTGTTTTCCTGAATTTTGCTTTACCGATTATATAATTCATAAGGTTTCCTAGCTGGTAATGACTTCATTCTCTCCAACCCACCGCTAGCCCCAAACAACCACAGATCTGCTTTCTGTTTATGATTCCATTTTGAAGTATCTTTTAAAAATCCACCTAAAGTTGGTTACCTCCTCTTTTTGCCCTAAATTCCATTCTACATCGTAGTAATATTGCCACCCCCGCTTTCCTCGTGTTTGCATTTGATTGTTTTCCGTTGGAGCATTCCTTTATTTTTAGTCTCTCTGTTATTTTGTTGGGATGTATCTCTTATGAGCAGCACACAATTGATTCTTTTTAGCAACCAAATCGTCACAGCTTTATAGGGGAGGACAAATGAATTTATTTATTGTTATCGTAGAAGTTTGGTTTTCGGTCATCTTGTTTCATGTTTGGCCACATTTATGTTTCCGTTATTTCTTTCATTTTGTGACTTTAATGAATATTATATTTATATGCTTTTATCTTTTCCATTGATAAGGAAGATATAAATCTTGATTTTAATTTCTTGGGTGGTTACCTTTAAATTTTTCAAAAATCTTGGTTAACTTCTTCAGCTAGACAGGCAGAAGCACAGAATGGGATTTGTCCCTGTCCTACGTAGCACAGTGCCAAGGGGAGAAGCAAGACATAGCATCTTCAGGAGTGAATTGAGACCCAGGCAGACGGGCATAATTGGGGAAAGGGGAGGTGGTTACGAAACATGGAGTGGGACCAAGGAAACCAGATGGAAGGTTCAAAATGGGCAGGTGGGAGCTGGAAGACTTTCCTTCCTCACAGGCAACTTGTTTTCTCTGCCTAAATATCGATAGGGATGGATTTTATTCTTGGTTATAGCGGAGTGAGGATCTCTTGTCCCTAGTTGTGTCTGAAGCACCAGTTGTGCCTGAAGCACCAGTTGTGCGAAGAAGAGATAAGTTTAGAACTGAATCTCAACACTTATTAACTAAGCGAGCTTGAGTAAATCATAGATGTTCTCTGTCGAAGAAGTTGATAATAGCATTTAAGTCATAGGGTTGTTGTGGGGATTATCGGGTATGAGATGTGTAATGTCTTAGCATAGTGTCTCACACTTTGAAAATACTCAGTAAACATTAGATATTCTGATGATGGCTGTGAAGCCATTTTAGTGTTTATCTATATGCAGCTCCTACCTGGAGGACTGGAAATATTTTTATCTGTTGCTTGCCTGGAGATATGAAATAATTGGGCTATTTAAAAAAAAAAAACGAAGAAGAGATAAGTGGACAGAGAAGCGAGGTGAGAGAGATGGGGTTGAAGGGCAACAGGAATTCAAGAAGAGGAGTGCCGGCATTTGGGGGGAGAGGGGAATGGGGATACGAGCAGATACCTTGGGGAATTCCCAGGCAGCCAGTCTTTGCGGGGCTGAAGGGAGATCAGGTTCCTGGCTCGTCAGGGAAGCTGCAGGGGGAAGTGCTGAGGGAATTACGGAAGCAGAATTGGCAAAGAACAGGGACCTGGTACCGTTGAGGTCCGATGTGTTCATGAATGGGATGAGGGAGTTATAGGGTCATGTTTTTGGACCAGCAGCACCGTTGCCTTTAGTCCCTGAGATGAAGCACTGAGGAAAGGTGAGGGTGGGAGAGGTAAGATGCCTGTGGAGGGGAGCAGGACAGAAGGGGAGGAGAGCCGAGGGAGAGAGGGAAGTGTGCACAGCCTCGGTCTTTGCAGCTTTGGTGGAGACACCTTACAGACCCACGTTTTCTCCACATTAGATGAGTTAAATGCAGTTCTCCCTCCCTTTAAGGAAACCTAGAACATAAATGTCATTCTCACATTAGAAAGAGATTCCTGTCCCACTCCCACATTTTAGAAAGACTGTGTATTTTTCAAGATTGACTGCAGCTTACTTTGTACATAGGCTTCCTTGGTTTGTTTGTTTGTTTCTGTTTGTTTTGTCTTTATTATTATTTTTTTTTTAGAACAGCTGTAGGTTCACAGCAAAATTGAGAGAAGGTTTCAGAGATTTCCTAAACACCCCTGTCCCCACATATGCATAGCCTCCCCAATGATCACAATCCTCACTAGAGTTGGATATTTGTTACCATTGGTGAACCTACGTTGACACATCATAATCACCTGAGAATGAATTCATTAAGGTTCACTCTCGGTGTTGTACCTTCTGAGTTTGGACAAATGTATAATGGCATGTAGCCATCATGATGGTATCATACAGAGTATTTTCAGTGCCTTAAAAATCCTCTGTGCAGTCTATTCATTGCTCCCCCTTCCCCAACTCCTGGCAACCACTGATCCTTTCACTATCTCTATAGTTATGTCTTTTCCAGAATATCATATAGTTGGGATCCTACATTATGTAGTCTTTTCACACTGGCTTCTTTCACTTAATAATATGCATTTAAGTCTCTTTCATGTCTTTTCATGGCTTGATAGATCATGTCTTCTTAGCACTGAATAATTTTGTATTGTCTGGACGTGCCAAGGTTTACCTTTTCATCTACCGAAGGACATCTTGGTAACTTTCAAGTTTTGGTGATTATGAATAAAGCTGCTAAAAACATCTCTGTGCAGGTTTTTGAGTGGCCATAGTTTTGAACTTCTTTAGGTAAATACCAAGGAGTGCAATTGCTAGGTTGTATAGTAAGAGTATATTTAGTTTTGTAAGAAACCACCCAAAGTGGCTGTACCATTTTGCATTCCCACCAGCAGTGGATGAGAGATGACTATATTTATGTATGAATATAACATGTATCTATTTCTGGGTGTTCCACTGATCTATTTGCTTATTCGTTCACCAATAGCACAATGTCTTGATTATCACAGCTTTATAGTCACTCCTGAAGTCAGGTAGGGTCAGTCCTCTAAGTTTGTTCTTTTCTTTCAATATTGTGTTGGCTCTTCTGGATCTTTCGTCTCTCCATATAAACCTTAGAATAAGTTTGCCAATATTCATAAAATAACTTGCAGAGATTATGATTGCGATTGCATTGATTCTATAATTCAAGTTAGGAAGAACTGACATCTTGACAATATTGAGTCTTCCTATCCATGAACATGGACTATCTATCTCTTCATTTAATTTTTCTTTGATGTCATCCATTGGAGTTTTATACTTTTTCTCATATAAATCGTGTACATATTTTGTTGGGTTTTCCTGGTATCTTTAGTTTTGCTTTCTTAGGAAAAAAAAAAAACCCAAATTTTATTCATTTATTCTTTTAACAAATATCTGTTTAGCTCTAACTCTAGGAGTTGGATACGTCAAATAAGAAGACAGACAAGATTTGCCCACATAGATCTTGCATTCTAAAGGGTCTGCAATCACTTTTCCTGTACACGACTCATACTAGAAATAAGTTACACATGTGCAGAAGCATCTAGGTAGCTGATGTGAGTCTCTGCCAACACCACCTGTTCAGCACAGCCCTGTGTCCTGGACGTAGAGGTTCTGGAAAGGAGAATATCGTAGCTACATGTCTGGTAGGCCCTTAATCGTGTTGTCTGTGTGATCCTGAGAGTATCAGAGATGCTAAGAAATAAACTGTTCTCTTTATATAAGCCAAGAAATGAGGATTCTCTTTGAAATGGAGAAGTCTGTGGCCCAGCCTGGGCGTATTATTGCCCAGAGCACAAAGCATAGAACAGCCCAAGAGAGGACACTCCAGCCAGTTCTGAGGCTTGAGTGATGGCCATGCAGGCTCTATTTCTTCCTATAGTCATCAGATATGGACCAGGATCCTGAACTCTGTTACAGTAGCTTACAAGTTTGCAGTTTCTACTCCTTCACCCCTCCAGAACTTATAGTCTCTCCCATTCCCATCCCCTAGTAAAGACACAGACAAATTCACACACATTTACCTTATAGTGCTGAGTGTTCTTGGGGAGGGAACAGAAAGTGCATAAGGGTGCCTGGCCCAGCCTGGGCATGTTGTGGGGAGGCTTCACAGGAAAAGTGAAATTTAAGCTGAGAATTGGAGGCTAAGTAAGAATTAACCAGGTGACATGAAGACAAAGAAGGATAGGCAGAGGGAATAGCACCTGAGATGACTCAGAGATACAAGAGAGAGGGTGGCACATGAGTGGTCCTGAAAGGGTCTATGGTGGTTAAGAGAGGTGGACAGAGGCCAGATCATGTAGAGCCCAGAGGCCACATGGCCAGTGGCTTCCTTCTTTCCTCCCCTTCCATTAAGTAATGATTGAGCATCTACTGTGTACGAGGTGCTGCCCTAGGCGCTGTCTTAGGTATAGGAATGAATGGGACAGATATTGTCCTGACTTCACATAACTCCCAGGCTGGCAGAAGAATGAGTTCCCAGCAAGCTGCTCAAGGTTCACCTTGAAGCTCCTTCCTCTTCTCCTTTTTAAATTGAGATTTAATTCATATACAATAAAATCCACCCTTTTAAAGTGTGCGGTTTGTACTCTTTAATGTATTCATAATCAATATCTATTTCTAGAAAATTTTCATCACCCCAAAAGGAAACTCTTTACCTATTAACAGTCTCTCCCATTCCCATTCCCTTAGCCCCTGGCAACTGCTAATCTTTCTATTTTTATGAATTTGTTTAGTCTAGATATTTCGCATAAATGAAATCATACAATGCGTGGCCTTTTGTGTCTGGCTTCTTCACTTAGCATAATGTTTTCAAGGTTCATTTATGTTGTAGCATGTCCTTCATTCCTTTTTATGGCTGAATGATGTTCTACTGTAATTATAACATTTTATTTATCCATTCATCCATTGATAGATTTTTGGGTTGTTTCTACTTTGGGGCTATTATAAATAATACTGCTATTAACATTCGTGTACAAGTTTTTGGGTGGACATATGTGTTCATTCTCCTTGGGTATATACCTAAGAGTCGAACTGCTGGTAACTCTGTATTTACTTTTTGAG
The DNA here is from genome assembly GCF_000325575.1 of Pteropus alecto. Lineage (NCBI taxonomy): Eukaryota > Metazoa > Chordata > Mammalia > Chiroptera > Pteropodidae > Pteropus > Pteropus alecto. Next base: position 24,123,329 of record NW_006442491.1, read on the forward strand.
GAACCACCAGATGGTTATCCAAAGTAGCTGCACCATTTTACATTCCTATCAGCAGTGCATGAGGGTTCCACGGTCCTCACATCTTTGCCAACACCTGTTAGGGTCTGACCCCTCTTCTTCTCAAATGGGTCTTGGAGAGGAGCACCCTGGGGAAGAGCAAGGCTCGGCTCCCTGGCCTGGGGATGTGACTTTGAGGGACGCCTAGGTCTTCTTTGCCCACTCTCCACCATGGGTGAGTCATTTCCCAGTATCCTGGGGTGAACTGCCTGGCAGTGGGATAGGATTCACCAGCCACTGCAGAAGTCACCATTAGACTTGACTGAGTCCCCGCCCCCAGCCCCAGGCAGCTAGGCTTCCCTGGAAGCAGCTATTTCTGGCTATTTCTGCTCCAGGGAGGAGCAGTGGTGGGTGGAAATTTCGAAATTGCTCAGTGGGGTGATTTTGGAAGAGCAGAGCACCGAGGACTCAGGACAACCTTGACTTGACAGTGAAGGGGCGGTTCTCTGAGAGTGCTGGCCCTTCTGGCACTGTCCAAGAAGCAGGCTGGCCCCCATGCAACCCTGACAGTACCCTGAGGAGGGGGAGAGGGGAAGGGTGAGCCAGAGAGCTGGTTTGACCAGGCTGCAGGTGCTGGACCCCATGAGACTCTGGGCAAAGCAGACCTGAGACCTGAGGAAGGGAGGAAATGGGGTAAGTGTGGTCAGGATTTTCCATGGGGTATGCACAGCCCTGTGGGTGGGATGTGACAGCTGGAGGCAGGCCACCAGAGTTCTTGGATTCAGCAGGGAGATGAGGTCTGCCTAGAATGGAGATGCAGCAGGAAGACAAAAGAGAGGAAGTGTCGGAGCTCAGGCTCCAGAGGCAGCCAGAGCTGCCACTCATTTGCCATAGGACCTCAGGCTCAGTGTTGACCTTAGAGTCTCCATCAGCAAACTACACTGACAAGGTTGTTGCAATGACCCTTAGCGATTGTTGTCTCCATTATCATGTGACGTTCTAGAACACTGAAGTATCCGCGATGCTCTTGATCTTTCTTCTAGCTTTTTGCCATCTCTCCTCACACTAACATCTGCAACCGTCCTGCATTTTTCTTTGCTACCCATGTTCACTTCACCTGGGTCCTTGTTTGGCAGAATTTTAACGAAGTGGCCAAGTGATTGGCCTTTGGAGTCAGCCAGGTCTGGGTTAAAATCCCAGCTTTGCTATGCTCAGCCACTTGCCCTTGGGCAAGTCATTCACATGTTCAAGATGGAGCCTCAGTTTTCCCACCTGTAAATTGGGGCAATAATAGCAGCCAATTAATTAATAATAACAGGTCATTAACCTTTGTAACTGGATTAGAAGGACTGATCAATCTAATGGATATAAAGCACTTAATACCAGGCATGGCACACAGTTGATGCTGGGTCGTAGAGAGAGCAACGGAGGGCACAGGGCAGGGGGAGTGAGGACTGGGGTCCGGAGTGGGAGGAAAATGTCAAGTGCCCTGGCCTGGGAGTGGAGCTGAGGGATGCCTACGGTCAGCCGCTAGGTCCTGCTGCGTTGACAATGGAGGCTCAGGGAGGGGTATTTGCTGCTTCGTTTCTGTTCAGAATCCATACTATCTGCCTTTCAGTCCTCGAGTCACACTCCTTGGGGTGCCCCATGTCCATGGGACAAGGCACATGTCCCCACTGTCCCACGGCCGTGGGAATAAGCAGCCCTGTGGGCCCTGAGCCTTTCTCCCCTTCCTCTAGTCCTTCCTTTATTCATTCACACAATAGATATTTCTTTTAAGTTTATTTTTTAGTGAAAGTTGTATGTATTTAAGATGTACAAGATGATGTTTATATATAGTCAAATGATTAGTACAGTCAAGCTAATTAACATATCCAGCTCCTCATATAGTTACCTGTTGTTTGAGATGTTGGTCAAAGGGTACAAAGCAGCAGTTATGTAAGATGAATAAACCTAGAGATCTCATGCACATCATGACTATTAGTTAATAATAATACTGAGTACTGGAAATTTGCTAAGGGAATACATTTCAGGTATCCTCGCTACAACAGGTTGAGACCCTGCGATGAGTCAGGCTTCATGGTGGATGTTGAAGATACCAGTCAATGAGACGGACATGTCTCTGTCCTCATGGAGCCCTCCCCCTCCAGAACTAAACAAATAACTATATAATATTTCTATGTTAACTAATCACCCTATAATTACAAATTGGGATAAGTACTGCTGTGAAGCAAAAATGCAGAAGTGCAAGATACTGTGGGAGAGAAAACTCAGGTAACTCAATTGAGATTGGGGTGATCAAGGAAGACCTCTCAGAGGAGGTGACATTTTGGCTGGAATCTGAAGGATGAGGAGGAGATTGCTGGCTTTAGAATGGGGAGAGAGAATGTGCGTAAAGTACTCGAGGAGCTTGTTTTTGTTTTGTTTTAGGAAATGAAAGAAACCATTGTAACTGAATCAGTGAGCGATGGGGGAGGGAGGTGGAATGATGGGATGAGGTGGGAGTGGGGAGGGGCAGGGACTTGCAGAGTCTTGGCAGCGGTGGGAAGATGAGGTCACATTGCTGGGTGCCGGGTGGGAGAGGAAGTGAAATGGGGAGGGAGGAGGACTTGGTGAGCAGGTACCCCATGAACATGACTGTGGAAGTCATATGGCCGGGTTGCAACAGCTCAGCTTCAGGGCACCCCCAGCAGATGTTGATTGCCCCAGGTTCATCTCCAGTGGGCAGACACCTCTCTTGTGCTGTCCCTGTTCCCCCAAGGTGAGAACAGGAACCACATCTGTGGTTACACATTGCTGACCAGCTTGAGGTCGGGCAGTCTACTCTGTGGAGCAGAATGGGTCAGGTGGCAAAGAAAACACAAGCTTGTCAGTGGTGATTTCTCAACCACCAGCTTCCGGCTGAGATGGGCTGGTTCAGCCTCATTCGCTACAGCTGGAGATAGAGGGGAGCAGATGGCCCTGCTTGGCCCAGATTCTAGCCAGATTGCCAGGGAGGTGTGGGCAGAGTGATGGGGTTGGTGCCAGGAGCGGGAATACATAAGAGGAGGGAGGGAGCCACTTCTTTGCTATCCCTGCAGGGGGCTTATGGGGACCTCAATTGTGGCCTCGCTGTGGTCTTCGATCAGCAGATGCTTGGAGCCCCTTGTTGGGAGAGAGAGCCTCTGTCTTTTACAACCAGGTCCAGAGCTCTTGAGAAATGTGAGATGTCGATGGTTGTATCCCCAGCATCCAGCACAGGGCGTCACCAGGCAGGAGTTCAGTGGTCGTTTTTTATTTTTATTTCTAAAAGAAATGATAGTAGTAGCTCTCAGGTGTTGTCTCATTTAATCCTCATAGCGACCCCACAAAGGAGGCACTGTTGCGACCCCATTTTACAGAACAGGACCCTGAGGCACAGTGAGGAGGAATAACTTGCCTGAAGCCACAGCTAAACAGATGCACGAGAACAGATGGGTCACTCTGAGAAACCGATGGCCAGGCCCGGGAGTTAGGGTTTTGGGGGCAGGGAGCAGACCTGAGTGTGGGCAATGAGAAGTGGTGATGCTCCCTCTTTGTGCTCCCTGAGCTTCCGTCGACCTCTTAGGCCCTGCCAGACCAACTTCCTCTGTTTTGTAAGGTGCTTGGAGAGCAAGAGATGAGCCTGGTGAGGCAGGGACACGGGGCTGCTGGGTATGGCAGAGCAGGCTGAGCACTGCACAGAGCAAGCCGTTCACATAAACGATGACTGTGTAATTCCTCTGGAATTGTGCAAGGTGGGAGCCCTGTAGGCGGGACCATACCATGGAGGACATGGAAGACCAGGGTCTGCAAATCTTTTCTGTAAAGGGCCCGATAGAAAATATTTTAGACTGTTAACTACTCAACTCTGCTGGGGTGAAAGCAGTCATAAGCGGTACATAAATGCGTGAGTGCAGATGTGTTCCAATGAAAATTAATTTACAGAAACAGGCTGCCTGCCAGATTTGGCTCATGGGCCATGGTTTGCCAACACCAGTGAAGGCCACGGAAGGATTTTGAACTTCATTCTAAGAGCAAGGTGGAGCCACAAAAGGGTTTTAAGCAGGGAGTGAGAGGAGGCAAATTTACATTTAACATGCCCCTCCCCTCAAGGATCTGACTGGGCCCCACTCCCTCAAGGGTTGCAGTGTTTCTTCTGTTCTGTTTGTGGATCCCTGAGCTGTTCTGTCTGTAAAAAGAGGCTTGGCTTGGGACCCGAGGGCCTCCGATGCTTACAGAAGCAGAGGTCACTGCTATCCATTCTCCGGTCACCCTCCACCCCACGCTAGCTCTCAGCACAGGTCTGGTCACTCAGCAGAGCTCCAGGAGTGCCTGCTCCCATTCCTGGCCTCAGGGGCAGAGTGGAGCAGCCCTGTGCCCATCAGCCGGGCTTCGAAATCAGAGGGTCCGATTTCCTGCGCTTGACCGTGTGTGACTGTGAGCTGCACTGTCCTGACCCTCTGTCTCCTCTTCTCCATAAGGGGAGCAATTACAGACAAAAACCCGTAAAAGAAAGTGGTTCTGCATTGACCTGGGCATATCAAAAGGACTCAGTAAGATGATACTGTTGATAGGAGAATCATTTTTCTTCCTGAACCTCAGAGGCAGGAGAGCCTGGTTGTGCCCTGGCTAGTGGGGTCTTTGCTGCAGAGAGCTGTGTCCAGAACCAGGCTGCCAGCTAGAGCAGAAGTAAAACCACGGAGGGGACCCTGGCTCATGAATAGTAACAGGTTCTTAGAGATGGGGGTGACTTGTCCCACCTCTTGGGCTGAAAATAACTGCCCGACATTGTAATTATATGTCTTGGGCTCCCACATGGCATGGAGAACACCCCAATAATTACTGCACACAAACATCGCTTTTGGCAGCTGATGCTTAGTTTCTGCCTCACAGAGTGTCTCCTGGTCAGGAAGCCTGGTCCACCACCCACCCCCGTGGGATTCGAACCCTTGCCTCATGTGAACAGAACCTTCTAGCATCCCATCCTGGACAGGGAAATAATGGCCACTTCTACTCTCCTGAGGCCCCCTGCCAGGCCTAGGGCACCCCCACTGGCCCATGGACAGGCTGGGCCTTGGTGATCAGTGGCTTTACCATAATGTCCTCTCATGGCCCTGAGGCTGGGCCCAGCTACCATGTCATCCATGGCTCTGCAGGAGGGACTAGTGGGCTGTGCTGCTTATTACAGACACGAGCCAGCTGGGGTCAGCACCAGAGGGTGGCCTGCTTGGCTCATAGACGGAGAAGCTGTGTCCTGGACTGAGCTATGGGGCTACTGACTAGGGGTCCTGGATCAGTTGTTGAGCACTTACTATGTATCAGGCTTTAGGGAAAGTGCAATAAGTGCCAGGTCACTGTCCTGCCTTCTTGGGGCTTAGTGTCCTATGATAGAAGACCCGAAGCCCATAATTACCCACATAGTTACGTACTTGTGCTTGTGATAAGGCTATAAATGAGATGCATAGGAGCAGTGAGTGCTGAGACATACAGGGTGAGGAGTGGGGAGTGAGGCAGGGGCGTGTGTGTGTGTGTGTGTGTGTGTGTGTGTGTGTTAGAGATAGATACATGGACAAGGGAGGATGGGTGATGGACTGAGTCTTCCAGGCAGTGGGAACGGGCTATGCAAAAGCTCAGAGGTCAAGAAGAAGTGAGGTGACTCTGTAGCTGACAAAAGGCCATTCATTGTTGAAGGTGTTTGGAGTTTAAGAAATGAGACTGGAGAGGAGGGAGGGTAGGAGCACTGTGAACGGCTGAGTGGGGCGTGCACAGCGCTGCTCCGGGGGTGCCGGTTTCATAGACCACGGTGTGAGTGGTGCCTCCCGAAACTGTGCAAGATGGAGGCCGGCAGGCAGGGATAAACTCATGGGCAGAGTTCTGGACTTTGTTCCCAGAGCAGTGGAGAGTCACGAAAGGGTTTTCACAGCTGATGATGGGGCTAATTCCCATTTATAATGTCCCAAAGCAGTATAAACATGCAAGGCCATTTGTGTCCAGGCCTGAGAAGAGTAGGTCTTACCTGGGCCCCCCTGAATACCTGCACACCTGGTTTGTGACAGGGCAGCTCATTCCTGTCCCCTCTGTTACAGTACGCTACTTCCTGAAGAATAAGGTCAGCCCTGATTTGTGCAACGAAGATGGACTCACAGCCCTGCACCAGGTAAGGCCGGGCCCTCTGGAGTCCCCAGCTCCCTGCTCCTCACCTGGACAGGCACCCCGTCCCCTGCTTTTTCCTGCTCAGAACACTCAGGGTGGAGGGAAGGAAGGGGAGCCGCAGCTGCCCCATCTGAGAAGCTCTTGTCTGCTTTGGAGACATGCGTATTTGTTACAAACACACCCACAGAGCTCCCGTGCACGCACGCGTGGTACACACACAGCCTCTGAGGACAGGGAGTCTTTGTCTACTGCGTCCTCACTGCCCAGCAAAGGGTTTGACAAACAAAGCAAGTTTGTTTGGAGCTTGACAGTTTATGAAGCACATTTGTTCACACCCACCAAGACATTCATCCACCCTGTGACGAAGGTGATTGGCAGAGGAGTCATGTGACCCGCTGAAGAGTACACAGCCGTGAACTATAGCCGTGCACCATGTGCTATCACAACATACAACCTATGCTATCACAACATACAACTTCTAGGGAAGTGCGATGAGTTCGGCCCCCCTTGGCTGGGGAAGGGCTGCTGACCGTCATCTCCAGCCCAGATGCTGCTCTCACTCTTCTAACTGGTCCCTAGCATTTAGTCGGCCTTGCCGTGATTCATTGTCCATGCAGCGGCCACAGGGATTCTCAAGCCAAAAAGTGGTACTCAAAGTGGTTGGGTGACTTCCCACGAGGTCTCACGAGGCCTGGCCCCTGACAAGCCCTCCATGTTCCAGCCACATGGCTTTTTGTTTCCTTGTATACACTGTGCTGCTCCCTACACTTCCCACATGCACCATTGATCCCCAGTTGACAACAAGAGCCTGAGAGCTGTTGTATTCACATCCTTTTCTCCTGGGCACCCCATTTGTTTGCCATTTTAGCCATGAGCACGATCATTTGATGTTGGGCCCCCCTATCCAGACTCTGAGCCGCATACGAGCAGAGCCCACGTCTCTTGCCCATTAGTATATCCCAGCATCTTTCCCCATGCTGGCACACAGTAGGTGCTCAATATGTGCATGCTGACTTAATGAATGAAGGCACTGAAGCCTCCCTGTGCCCTGGCCCAAGTAGCATGGCAGACAGGAGGCCAGGCTGCCGGAACCCTGGCTGGTGAGAGAATCTACATCACTCAATGAGGGCAGGAAGGGCTGGGCAGAGACAGACCACTGCCCTACCCATAAGCCCCGGGGGCAAGTCCCCACCCTCAGCCAACAGCCCAGTGTCTTTCTCTGTGTCCTTTCCACTTCTCATGTTTCACAAGGCTTCAGGCGTCCGCAAATTCTAGCTGTGTTACCTCGGGCAAGTTGCTTAAGCTCTCTGTGCCTCACTTTCCTCATCTGTAAAAGGAAAGCAAGCACCATCTCACTGGGTTGTTACGAGGATTAAACAAATTCACATAAAACTCCTGCAAGCATCACTTGACACTGGATAAATATTAGATATAATCATTATTAAGATTTGTCACATGTTCATTTCTCTGCAAAGCCACTTCATTTATGTGAAATGAGGGTCGATTTTCACAACAACCCTCTGAAATATTATTATCCCCATTTTATAGCTCAGGAAATTGAGGCTCAGGGGTAGCACTGTGTAATAGAACTTTCTATAGCGATGGAATGTCCTGTGTATCTGCACTGTCCAGTACGGTGGCTAGCAGCCACAGCAACTAGAGCCCTCGAAATGTTCTGAGGATTAAATGAGGCAAGGTGTGGCCAAGGGTTAACCAGATGGGTGGCCTTAGTAACTCCTCAAAAAGCATTAGCTATTATTATTGATAATGTGGCCTGTTATTATTACTGCTGTTGCTGGGGCTGTCATTATTGCTGTCATTATTATTGTCACCATTGCTCTAATACAACAAGGGATCACACTAATGAGAGCTTCCTAGGCCTGCTAGGGAGTGTGCATTTGCTTCTCTTGGCAACAGGGAGCTTTCAGAGATTTGTAAATGGAAGCAGGAAGCAATGTGCCTGGATTAAAGAGGAAGCCCTCTCCTGGAGGGTGTGTGGAAGGGGAGTGGGGGGCAGGTGGGAGAGGGGATGAAGCTTCAACCAGGGCAGTGGGAATGGGGCAGCGTTTAGGAGATGGGATCCACACCCCGTGAAAGATTGGATGTGGGAAGTGAGGGGGCAGAGCCGTCATCCAACTGCCAGGTGCTGGTTTGGCACCTTGGGGAACACAGGAAGGGAGGCATGCCCACTCCACCACGTATTCCCCCCCACCCTCGCCCCATTGCACCCCTGTACCCAGCTCTCACCCAACCCAGCCCTTGTTCAGACCACGTCTCCTAGGTGCAAGCTGCTTAGCCCTTGGGCATCCCTGTCACAAGACTGCAATTCTAAGTGCACAATCCTCTCCCCCTTCAACCTAACACCTCTCCTCACCCCGTCATCCTCTCATTTTCTGCAGCCCCTAAGAGTGGGATCTCTGGTCTTCCTGTCCTCTGACCCCAGGGGCTAGGCTGCTCCTCCTATGGCTCATCTCCCGTTGACAGCCTGGGGCCCCTGGACTTTCCTCGCCACCTCGCTCCGGCGCCTTTATCGCCCTCTGCCGGCCGCCCTGTGCTGCTGCATGCGCCCAGACCCACCTGTTCCCTGCCTATCAGGAGAGCTGCCCTCAGCCCCAGCCAAACCCAGACTGGTTGGCGACAAAAGAGAACCTGAGTCTCTGGCAACATCTGTGTAAACAACTGCTCCTTTCCCACATGTCCTTCTGTCGCTGAGCCCTGACTCCGCGGCAACGGTGGTGGGAGCCGTGGTGCTGCCCATTACCGTCTCCACACGCGCCTGGGGCCATGAGCCCCCACAGGTGCCCCCGCCCCCCACCTTCTGCTGGGCATCTAGTTGCTTCGCTCCATGCCTACAGTCACTTCTGTAGGCCAGGCCACCATCGTCTCTTATCTAGGTGATTTTAACATAGCTCCTCACCATCCCTCTTCTCCCCAAAGAAGCCTGTACGTGCAGTCTGTTCTCCACCTGCAACAAGAGAATGGATTTTTTTTTAAGCAAGTCTGATAGTGCTGCCCCTCTGAGTATAACTCTGCAACGTCTCCCGTTGCACTGAGGGTCGAGCCCATACCTGGATAGGCTGTGCTCAGCACAGCCCCGCACTGGCTTCTCCATCCTGCAGTCTGTAAAGTGGCTCTGTCTTCTTCCTCTGTTCTCACCTCTCCCTGCCCATCACCCTGGCCTGAGGCTTCTCTGTCCCCTTGGAATTTTTCACTCTCTGTCCCTAGAGTTAGAAGTTCCAATGAACCCTGAGTCTCTTTGGGGGGCTGCAGACTCCTGACTTTTACCTCTGTCTGGGGTTGACACACCTGTGGACATGCAGAAGCACTAACATGGCTGTCTTCTTGCAAGGACTATCTCTTGGGACCCCTAGAGCCATCCCGAGAAGCTGGGTTCTTTAGGGAGAGGTTTGGTTATTTGAGGCTCCCCAAGAACTGAGCTCCTGAGTCAGAAACTCTTAAGTCAAAGTTTTCAAACCATGATCAACCTAGAGCTACACCTTGGAGGCCACTGCTAGGAAGGGGAATCCCCTTAACCCCTTCCCCCAATTCCCCCCTCTTTCTGCTTCAACCTGAGGAGCCCTGTTTGAATCTACTGGTTATTTAAGAATTCTCCATACAGATTTTGTTTGGAGAAAGCCTTCTGGAATTAAAAAGAAAGGGTTTTAAAGCCTCGTTCAAATATTTGTCTTATTCTACCAACATCTTCAAAATGTTTTATAGCTGACTTTATAAAAAATAATACCTTTATATTTTTATCTTGTATGTTATTGACTTACTCACACAGAAGCGGGCTCAGGAAGGTTAAGTGGCTTGCCCAAGATCACACAGCATGTAAATACTGGAGCTGGATTCAGATTCAAGTGGTTTGGCTCCACTGTCCTTCTCATGGCCTCTCGAGGGGAACTTGGTGTGTCCCCACCAGGGCCCTGGAGCTGACACTGCCTGTGTCCACCTTTCAGTGCTGCATCGACAACTTTGAGGAGATTGTCAAGCTGCTCCTTTCCCATGGTGCGAACGTGAACGCCAAGGACAACGAGCTGTGGACGCCCCTGCATGCCGCAGCCACCTGCGGCCACATCAACCTGGTGAAAATCCTCGTGCAGTAGTACGTGCCCCCAAATCCCCCAAGAACAGCTTCCCATCGGCCTTTGGCTTTTTCCAGTTTTTTTTTTCCCCATCTCTTTCCTTTCCCCCTTTTTTTCTCGCTCTGCCCCTTTCTCTGTCTTTCAGTGCCTGTCATTTTCTCTTTCTCCCCACATCCTCTCTTCGTTTCTGCCTGTTTCTCTGTTTCTACCTCTCTCCTCGTCTTCCCCCAAATTTCCTTCTCTTCTCTCCATCTCTGTCCTTCACTCTTGGTCTCACCCTGTCTTTTCCACTATATGTCTCTCTTCATTATCTCTCTCTCTTTTCATTCTCTTTCTTTCCCCAAATTTTATTGTGGCAAGATGTACATGACATAAAATTTGCCATCGTAACCATTTTAAGTGTAGAGTTGAGTGGTTTTAAGTACACTCACATTCACGTGCAACCATCACCACCAGCCACTTCCAGAACTCTCTAATCTTCTCAAACAGAAATTCCATAGCCATTAAACGATAACTCTCCATTCACCTCTCCCTCAAGCCCCTAGAAACCACCAACTTTCTGCCTCTGGTTTTAACTACTCTAGGTAACTCCTATAAGTATTTGTCTTTTTTTGACTGATTTTATTTCACTTAGCGCAATACTCAAGGTTTATCCATATTGTAGCATATGTCAGAATTTCTTTCCTTTTTAAGGCTGAATAATATTTTCATTGCTCATATGTACACCACATTTTGCTTATCCATTCGTCTGTCAGTGGACACTTGGGTTGCTTCTAGGTTTTAGCTATTGTGAATAATGCTGCTATGCACATGTCTCAAGACCCCGCTTTCAATTCTTTTGAGTTTATACCCAGAGTGGAATTGCTGGATCATATGGAAGTTCTGTTTTTAACGTTTTGAGAAACAGCCATACTGTTTTTCACAGCAGCTGCACTATTTTCACTTTCCCATCAATAGTGCACAAAGGTTCCTCTTTTTCCACATCTTTGCCAACACTTATTTTCTGAGTTTGTTTTATATATACATACTATCTTAATGGTATATCATTAAGATTTTGATTTGCATTTTATTGATGATTAGTATTGTTCAGCATCTTTTCATGTGCTTATTGACCATCTGTATATCTTCTTATATATATATATATGTGTATTATATATATGTGTATATATATATATATATATATATATATATACATATATATATTAGCCATCCTAATAGGTGTGAGCTGGTATCTTATAGTAGTGTTGCATTTCCCTAATGATTAGTGATTTTGAGCATCTTTTAGGTGCTTATTGGCCATTTATCTATCTTTCTTAGAGAAATGTCTATTCAAGTCCTTTGCCCATTTTTGAATTTTGTGGGGCTTTTTTTGTTTGTTTCATTGTTGAGTTTTAATTCTCTATATCATATATGTGATTTGCAAATATTTTCTACTATTCTACGGGTTGTCTTTTTACTCTGTTATTAGTGTCTTTTGATGCACAAATTTTAAAATTTTTCATGGAGTCCAGTTTGTTTTTTCTTTTGTTGCCTGTGCCTTTAGTGTCATATCCAAGAAATGATAGCAAATCCAATGTCATGAAGCTTTTGCCCTGTGTTTCTAAGAGTGTTATAGTTTTAGGTCTTATATTCAGATCTTTATCATTTTCAGTTAATTTTTTATATGGTGTTAGCAAGGGTTCAACTTCACCCTTTTGCATAATATCCAGTTTCTCAACACCATTTATTGAAAAGACTTTCCTTTCCCCAATGAATGGTCTTGGCACCCTTGCTGAAAATTGTTACACCATATATGTGAGAGTCTTTATTTTTTCTGGGCTCTGGATTTTATTCCATTGGTCTATGTGCCTTTATTTCAGTGTCATACTGTTTTGATTACTGTAACTTTGTAGTAAGTTTTGAACTCAGGAATTCTCCACATTCTTCTTTTTCAAGATTGTTTGGTTATTTTGGGTCCTTAAGATTCCATATGAATTTTAGGATGAATTTTTCTATTTCTGCAAAAAAAAACAAAACAAAACAAACATCATTGGGATTTTATAGGAATCACTTGGAATCTGTAGATTGCTTTGGATAGTACTGACATCTTAAGAATATTAAGACTTCCAATCCATGAACATGGGATGTGTTTCCATTTATTTATGTCTACTTTCATTTCTTTCAGCAACACTTTGTGGTTTTCACTGTACAAGTCCTTTGCCTGTTGGTTAAATTAATTCCTAAGGACTTTATTCTTTTTGATGCTGTTGTAACTGAAATTATTTTTGCATTTTTCTTTTCAGATTGTTCATTATTAGTCTGTAGAAATGCAGCTTATTTGTGTGTATTGACTTTTGTATCTTGCTACTTTGCTGAACTCATTTATTCTAAAAATTTTTTGTGGAATTTTTAGGGTTTTCTACATATGATATTATATTATCTGTGAATAGAGAAAACTTTTTTCTTCTCTTCCAATTTAGATACTTTTTATTTCTTTTCATTGCCCAATTTCCCTGGCTAGAGCTTCCAGTATTATTTTGGATAGAAGTGGGGGAAGCAGTTTCTGATCTTACAGGAAAAGCTTTCAGTTTTTTGCCATTAAGTTTGATGTTCACTGTGTTTTTTTCTTATATGGCTTTTATTATGTTGAGTTAGTTTTCCCCTATTCCTAGTCTGTTGAGTGTTTTTATCATGAAAGACTGTTGAATTTTGTCCAATGCTTATTCTGTTTCGAGATGATCATGTGTTTTTTTCTTTCATTCTGTTAATGTGGTATGTTACATCAATCAATACATTTTCATACGTTGAATCATCCTTGCATTACAGGAATAAATCTCATTTGGTCATGGTATATAATCCTTTTAATATGCTACTGGATTTGGTTTACTCATATTTTATTGAGAATTTTTGCATGTGTTCATAGGGGTCTGTGATTTTCTTTTCTTGTAGTGTCTTCATCTGGCTTTGGTATTAAGATATCGTTCTCTTTTTTTAAATATCTTTTTCTCTGAGTCCGTGAGTCTGTGTTCATCTCCTCCACTCTGTTTATGTATTATTCCCATTTTTGTTTTGCTTGCTATCATAAAAAAAAAAAAAAGCAAGCATACTTTCTTGGCCCTGCTCCCAAATCCTGTTTATATGTTTGCTTTGGGGGGCTCCAAGCAACAGTATCTTTCCCAGGAATAAGGCTATTTCTCTTTATACTGCTCTAATGGTCTTTATCCGTCCCTGAAATTCTTTTTAGTCTGCTCAGGTTCTATAAACACACAAAAAAGGCAACATTCAATTGAGTTCATCTAATAATTCATGGGCACTTGAGCTGGGCCAGGCCCTGTGCACCCAGGGATGCAAAAGTCCAGAGGAAGCAGGCAGGAAATAAGATGATTTAGGTACCAGGGCCAACACAGAGTGAGACCAGTGGATTGGGGCCCCTGGAGGTCAAGGAGATCATCTGAGTGCAGGGTGTCGGGAAGGGTGGCTGAGAGCATGTGACCTTTTATGGAGGTCTTGACAGAGCAGCAGCAGGGGCCCACTGGGTGGCTGCTGGGTCATGGAGATGACAGTACTGCTGCCCTGCCTCAGAGCAGTGGTTTAGCTTGCCCAAGGGTATACAGGAGCTCAGAGAGGTCACGGTGGAGGGCTGGTGGCCCATGCGCACAACTCAAATGAGAACCTGGGTGTGGCTAAGCCTGCCTGGAGCATCAAGTGGCCACAGCCTGAGCAGTGATGGTGTGAGAGGAACAGGGGGTGGTGCCAGCCTGGTACAGTGAGTCCCCAGCCTGATCTGTACCAGAATCACGCAGGATACCGGCTTAGAATGTGCAACCTGAGCCCCACACTGCGGAGACTCTTTCAGGAGGACTGCAGGGGAGCCCGGAAGCCACATTTTATTTTAGTTCCAGGTAATTCCGCTGCAGAGCATCCCAGGACCACATGTGGCCCCCAAAGCAGATTCTGCCAGGCAACCCCAGGCTCTGTCCTGTCCCTGTGCTGGTCAGCCTTTTGGGCTGGGACTTAGAGGTGGAGGTGTGGGATAGCAAGGATGTTTCTGCATGTGGGCAAAGATTGAAATAGAACATGGAGAAGTGAAAAGGGCTGGTGCCTGAGAGACCTGAGTTTGAGTCTTGACCCTCCCACATCCCAGTGGTGTAACCTTGGACAAGTGACTGAACCTGTCAGGGTCTTTGTTTCCCCTTGAGTGAGCTGGGGCCAGCAACACCGACCCGAGAGGACTGTTGTGAGGGTTAAATAGGGTGACGTGTATCAAGGACTTAGATTAAGCCTGACTCTTAGCGGATGCCTGGTAAGTGGTGCTGCTGCCATTAATGTTATTTTCCTTATTGTTGCCAGGGAGGACTTTGACATCTGTCCTCACGTGCCTGCCTGCTGGCTCGACAGAGCGGGAAGCTGGGGGAGGTCTGCTGGGCCAGCTCTCCTAGGATTTTGGCCTCTTTCCGTTCAGGGCCCCCAGGATCCTGACGTCGTGATCCTTGCTGGGTGCACCTTGGTGGGGTTGTGGGTGCTGGTTGAGACGTGGGGTTGCGAGTGAGTGGCTAAAGGCAGAGGCAGCCAGACCAGCTCTAGCTACAACTCCCTGGCCCTCACCCCGGCCCTTTCTTCGCAGTGGGGCCGACCTGCTTGCTGTTAACTCCGACGGGAACATGCCGTATGACCTCTGTGAGGATGAGCCCACGCTGGATGTCATTGAGACATGCATGGCATACCAGGGTAAGAGCAGGACCCATGTTGTAAATGGGCTCAGGGCACTATTGCAGTGAGCTTCTCTCAAACCAATGCAGGTGAACAAGGTAGCAAGCTCTGTACTTGCCTGCCTCATGCTCAGCGCTCAGGAGATGGATGGGTCCCCACGATTCTTGTTATCATGTGATGAACAAGATGAGGACATAACAGGACCCTGGAAAATGTGCTGTGTAGAAGGGAGGTATTGTTCTCTGCTGTGTCACCCACACGTGCGGGCTGTCTCAGCTGGACTTGTCCCCTCTTTGTCAGCTGTGACAATTCAATAAACAGTCACAATAAAGATATATTCCCATTTGGGAAAATAATAAAAAGTCAGGAACATATGCGAGTGCCTGCCAGACACCATGCTGGCTGCCAGGGGCCGGGGTAAACAAGATGTGGGCTGTTCCCTCACACAAATAAGCTTCAGAGAAGAAACAAATGCAGCAGTCAGAGAGACCTGCCTGCCCCCACCACCCTCATACATACGTCTGGAGCCCCTCCTCAGAGGGAACCGCAAATCTAGACCCTCCGCTGCAGCTGGAGGTCCTGTCAGGGCCCCGCCCTTGTATTTCTTCCTAGATCCCAGCAATAATTGCCCACGTGGTCGCTCTGTTCCCTGGCACGTGGGCTCTAACTACTCACCTTCTGCAGATGTTCTTAACAGTGTTTGTGCCCGATTGGTGAATCCATGGCCCCTTCTCAGAATCATGCTTTTATATGCTGTTACCCAAACCATAGGATTGTGAAGGAAACCAATTATATTAAAATAAAGCTACCCAAATAATTTTAAATGCGTTATATACAAACTTTATTAATTCATGAAACAATGAAATGAGATGAGATGACAATACCTATAGTTTCTGTTGGTGACAAAGTCACAGGCACTGTTAATTCTACTGTGGCCTTTACCTATGTTCTAATGGAAGGAAATGTTATATTTCGTTTAAAGGTTAATGAAAATAAATATGTGACTTTTTTCTCCTTTCAAGTTTATAGGCCTCCCTTGATTCTAGCCGAGTGTGGACCTTTTCATAGAGCATGTCACTCTCTTTTTAAATACCATTAGTAGCTGCCAGTAACACTTAATGTTTTTTAGCCGGAGATTCAGGCTTTAACATGTCATTCTGGGTCCACCCACCTCAACTCTCCATTTGAAAGACACACATTCATTAATTCAGTCATTCCCATAACAAAATTTATTGAGCCTCATGCAGGGTGCTGCAAATACAACTGTGCACGAGATAAAGGACACTAACAGAGACCCTGGTCAGGGGAGGGCAGTTGGGGAGGTGATCCAGGCCGCACCTAGAAGGTAAGACAGAGCCAGCCATTTGAGCAGTTGGAGGTGGGAATGTAACGATTTCCACGTAGAAGAACAGCATCTGTAACAGTGACCAATGTCATTACCGAGCCTACTGGGTGCCAGGCAGGGGTGGCCCTTGTTGCGTGGGCCAGTGCATGATGTTTGTGTTCACTGGGCCTAGAAGACAACCATCTGTGGACATGTCTGTCTACTCCTTTGATTGGCAGACCCTGGGGAACAGGAGCCTTGCTCCCCCCATCTGCCTCCCCTCCCCACCTGAGGGCCTAGTCCTGGGGGCACTGACTTAATCCCCTCTTCCCCCTGCAGGCATCACTCAAGAGAAAATCAACGAGATGCGGGCAGCTCCCGAGCAGCAGATGATTTCGGATATCCACTGTATGATTGCAGCAGGCCAGGACCTTGACTGGATAGATGCCCAGGGTGCCACGCTGGTGAGGACAGGGCCCAGAACCAAGACCAGCTAGAACCGAAGTGGGCCAACACCTGGTGGAGGCTACACCTGTGCAGTTGGGGCCTCCGTTTCCTCCCAGATAGTCTTCTGCTGGCTTTCTTGGGCTTGCATTTCTATCTCCCACCTTGGCTGGCCAATCGGTTTCTCTTTAGCTGTCTCCTTCTCACTCCTTCATCCATTCATTCCCACGGTGCACTTTGTCATCACTTAGGGCTCTCTAAGAATGTTAATCGAATACTGAGTGTTCATCGTGTGTTAAGTATTTTGTGTATTTTCTGGGAGATCGAACAAGCGAGACAACTAAGTTCTGCAAGGCGACATCCATCACTGGAGAGCAATGGGAGGCTTTCCCTTATCAGAGCATTGGTTGCCATTGCTGTGTAATAAACCATCTCAAAACTTAGTATCTTAAAACAAAAAGAAAAATTTATTATTTCACATTGTTTCTGTGGGTCAGGGAATTGGGAAAAGTGTAGCTGGGTGGCTCTGGCTGGGAACCTTTCGTGAAGTTGCAATCAAGATGCCACCCAAGCTGTGGTTATCTGAAGGCTTGACTGGAGCTAGAAGATTTACTTCTAGGATGGCTGGCAAGTTAGTGCTGGCTCTTGGCAGGAGGCCTCATTTTCTTGCCTCCTTGGGACCTCTCTTTAGGGCTACTTAAATGTTCTCACAACATGATGGCTCTCTCCTCTAGAGTGATTAATCCAAGAAAGCGTAAGGAAGCAGCAATACCTTTTATGACCTAGCTCAGAAATCACACACCAGCCCTTCACAATATCCTTCTTGTGAGAAGAGAGTCTCTCAATATGGCCCATATTCAAGGAAAGAGAAATTAAGCTCCATCTTTTAAAGGGAAAGAATTTGTAGACATATTTTAAAACCATCATGTTGGACTTGAGACCCCTTCTACAGGACTCAGCGCATAGTAAGGACTCAGTAAATGCTATTGTCGTAACCACAGTGGCTCTAAGACCAGTCACAGGGGGGAAGAGCTCACCCTTCTGCTTTACCTTCTAGGTCCACATTGCAGCCTTAATAGCCTTCTTCCATGTGGCTGATATTTCCACCTCATTCTATTCTATTTTACTGGCCCCAAGAATGATCAGGGACTTGGGTTGGGGAGAGAGTTATCTCACCTCGAAATGTGGGGCCAGCCCCTAGGGAATTGCTCCCTTCTTTCCTCTCCTTCAGCTGCACATAGCTGGAGCCAATGGATACCTGCGTGCAGCCGAGCTCCTCCTGGACCACGGAGTGCGTGTGGATGTGAAAGACTGGGATGGCTGGGAGCCACTGCACGCGGCTGCCTTCTGGGGACAGGTAGTTCTCACCCACAGGGCCTTGAGGGAGACCAGCACAGGGTCAACCTGCTGTCCTTCAGGCTGGCAGTTGGTTCAAAAGAACAGAAGACCCACTTAAGGTGTTGACTATAGCTAGTTTATGGGACATAAAAAAGGCCAAGGGAGTTTGCAAAAACATTTGACAAGTTGTTTTCTAACGGGATGATAATCAAATTTGCCAAATTAGAAAATTCCCAGCGTTTCTGCTTTGAGTAGTTTCTGCATTTGTTTCCCAAATATAAAACTCTGGTTGTAGCTTTTACAATCCCTCCATAGACACCTGACAGCTCCAGAGTTATGGCTGACCCTTCTTCTTCTGTCCCTTGGTGCAGGCATGCTAGAGGAGGTGTCAAGTATATTGCATCCCAGGATTTCTGGCCCAGGGTGCAGAGCCTTCCCTGAGAATCAACTTTGCCCTGCCATTCTTTGGGTCACATCCTAAGAAGCTGTGAGCACTCTCTACCTCCTAGGCTTTCTGAGCCTGAGGCAGAGGGAACATGGGCTTCTTCCTATGTTTCAGATGCAGATGGCAGAGCTATTGGTATCCCACGGGGCCAGTCTCAGTGCTAGGACATCCATGGATGAGATGCCAATAGGTAAGTCCAGCATAACACCTGGTACACACATAGGCGTTCATTAATTTCTGGATGGGTAGAGACATAAATGGATGAATATATGGTTGGATAAATGCTAGATTGGTCTTTAGATGGATAGATGTATGAATAAATAAATTAATGGATGGATAAATAGATGGATGGATACATAGATAAATGTATGCATAAGTGGATGCACACATGGATGGATGGATGGTTGGATGGATGGATGGATGGATGGATGGATGGAAGGATAGATGGATGGATGGATGAATAAAAGAATAGATGGGTAGAGGATGAATCTATGGATGGATGACTAGGTCTGTGAACAGATAGATGAATGGAAGTATCAGTTGGGTTGAGTGAGTAAGGATATAGAATTTTAGCATCTTTGAATAATTTCTTGCTTGGGCTACATGAGGTACATGCTTGTTTCTGTTGATACTTTTCGTGTCAGTGAAGAGTTGATTGACTTTTCTTGGAAACTATCAAAGATATATGACTCCTTTGGTCATAGCTGTGAACCTTAGGAGTTGTGACTGTGCATGGAATCTGGGTTTCCTGTTCTTAGTCTCCTCTAAAGATTGGGTTGTAGCCCAGAAAATAAAGCTGGCATCGTTTTCTCTCCTTTCTGCGTGTCCCAAAGGATGCTGGGAGTTTTCGGTGGGTTGGGGTGGTAGCTCCTCTGGCCTGGAGGGGCCCCCTCAACAGACTCCTCTGCCATTTCAGACCTGTGTGAGGAGGAGGAGTTCAAGGTCCTACTGTTGGAGCTAAAACACAAGCACGACGTGATCATGAAGTCACAGCTGAGGCACAAGTCGTCCTTGAGCCGGAGGACGTCCAGTGCAGGCAGCCGTGGGTAAGTCAGGGGCTGCGCAGCCAGGGGTTCCCATACATGCTCATGCATCTGGTGCCCAGATGCAGGTTCCAGCATCCCCCTCTCTCCCTTCAGGAAGGTGGTGCGTCGAGCCAGCCTGTCGGATAGGACCAACCTGTACAGGAAGGAGTATGAGGGAGAGGCCATTCTGTGGCAGCAGCGGAGTGCGGCCGAGGATCAGCGGACCTCGACCTACAACGGGGACATCAGGGAGACCAGGACAGATCAAGAGAATAAGGACCCAGTGAGTGTGCCTCATGCCCCAGTGTCAGCTGCTGCCTTGGGAGGAGGACAGGGCCCCAGCCTGGTCTTGCCTCTTCATCTGCGAGCCTTCAGAAGGAGGTTAGCTGGGCTGGGCCCTTAAACCAGCTGGCTCGCCTCTGATGGTGGTAGCTCCTGTGGTCGATGAGGCGAGCCCAGGGTGTATTCAAGCCAGGGCCAGGAGCTCTGGCGCACAGTGGAGTCTCGTAATCCACAGGGAGTGAGTGACAGCCGTGTGCCTGCTTGTGTTCCAGCAGATCTCATTTGGGGCTCCCGAGAGAAAGAAGTTCAGTAGGGCAGCCACCCTGGGAACTGAGGACAGTAAAATTTTCTTGGGGGGAGTGTAACAGGATGAGAATTGTGCTCACCAGAACACATCTGATTGGAAGAAAGTTTTTGAAAAACTGAATTGGGTGCTGGTAGGACCTCCAAGAAGCCTGCCCCCATAGTAGCCAATGGTCCCGGGCTTTAAACTGCTTCCCTAAAAGGATGCTGTGTTGGTTTCCTAGGCGTGCTGTTATAAATTACTGCCAAGTTGAAGCTTAAAACAGCAGAAATTCATTCTCTCACAGTTCTGGAGGCCATAAGTCTAAAAAGCAAGGCGTCAACGGGGTTAGTTCCTTCTGGGGACTCTGCAGGGGAGTCTGCTCAAGCATCCCTTGGCTTTTGCTGGGACGACTCCAATCTCTGCCTGTTTTTATGTGGCCTTCTTCCTCACGTGTGTGTCTGTGTCTCTGTTTTCCCTTTTTAGAAAGACACCAGTCATTGGATTAGGGCCAACCCTCATCCAGAATGACTTCATCTTAATTTAACTAATTATATCTGCAAAGACCCTACTTCCGAATAAGGTCACATTCAGAGATGTGGGATGGACATGAATTTTGCGGAGATACTATTTAACTCAGTGCTGATGCACTCAAATCCATGCATGGCTGCTGTCTGCTGAGTAGGGCAAGCAAGTCTGGGGCAGAACAGAATGGCTGGGAACAAGAAGGAAGAGGCTGACCATACCTGCAGTGGTCTGCCTTTTTGGTTCTTCCATCACACAGTGAGCAGCTGGAAACACTTCTAGAGAGTATTACTTTGGCAGGATGCAAAACGATTAGCTGCCTAGCATGCCCATGCATCTCAATGGGACCTTGCTTTCTTATATGAACAGAAGGAAACATGTGGGCTG
>NW_006442491.1:24144325-24219775 GCF_000325575.1 Pteropus alecto
CCTATTGAAGAATCCCAAGGCTTTGTTCCATCAAGTTCTCAAGCTTGGACGTTGGGGAGAAAAGAGTTGTAGATTGAAATCAAATCACATTTCAGATACCTCTCAGCCATGTTTTATTTATTTTTCTTTGTGATTTATATATTTCTTGGAGATCTTTCCAAGAAATGGAGATTCTTGGAATCTCAAGTCAGCACCTGGAGATTGCCTTTATTCTTTTTACTAGCCGCAGAATATTCCAGTGCAAGGAATTGCCATAATTTCCCACCTGCCTAACACTGACTTTTAGGGTTTGCTCTCCTGAGGAATATATCTGTGAAACAAAGTCCTAGAAATGGGCTTGCTGGTGCAAAGTATGCAGTCTTTAAAAGCAATACAAAAAAATTTTTTTGATAATATGACATCGTCCTTCAAGGAGATTGTGACAGTTTTCATGCCTAGCTGTTTTTCCCACACCCTTGCCAACAATGAGTAATAGCAAACTTTGAAAATATTTGTCAGTGTGACAGATAAAAGTTTTGTTGTTTTAATTTTTATGTCATTAATTATTAGTGAGGTTGAGTTGTTTCCCTATGTTTACATGCTATATTTTGCTGTGAGCTATATATTAGTGTCCTTTGTTGACTTCTTTTTCTTCTGTTGGGTAGTTGTGTTTCTTTAAATGGACTTCTAAGAGATCCTTATTTATTAGGAAAATTGGTCTCTTTTCTGTCATATATGATGTAGATTCTTTTTTCAGTTTTGTCATAAGTCTTTTGACTTTATGGTAATTTTTGCTAGGCTTTATATTTTTGTTACTATCAAATGTATCTACCTTTTTGTTTGAAGTTTCTAGGCAGCAGCTACTTTGAAAGCTCTTTTTATCCCGAGATTTCTGGGTAAGAATCTCTGCCATTTAGAGTAGAGAAATGCTGGAAATACAGAGGAAGGATTGCAAGTGACCAGAAACCCAACTGAAATCGACTTACACACAAAAAGGAGTTTACTGGCTCATGTCACTGGAAAGTCTGGGCCCAACTGGATCCAGGGGCTCATCATCAGGAATACAGTGTCTGTCTGTCTGTCTGTCTGTCTCTTTCAGTCTTCCTTCATGTTAGCTTCACTGTCAGGTAGATCCTTTGATATATATGGTGCCTCCAAAGCCCAATACCGTACATCATTCTTACCACTCTCAATTTCTATAGAAACAGAACTTCTCTTTCCCAATCATTCTAGCAAAAGTCCCAGGGTTAGTCTCATCGAACCAATTTCAGTCAAGAACCCATGCCTGAACTAATTCCTTTAGTGACTATTTCATGGCCCAACCCCTGGACCAAGGATGGGGCTTCGTCAGCTCTACCAAAACACATAGGTAGGTGAGTTTCCCAAAGCAAAATGGAGATCCTATGACCCAGGTAGGGAAAACAGATGGAGGACAGGTTCAGACAATAATGCCTTCAGCAGGGGTGCAGATGGGGCGTGGGTTCAGATCCTCCAGCCACCTGGTAATGTTGTTCTTTTACTCTCAGAACCCCCGGCTAGAGAAGCCTGTGCTACTCTCTGAGTTTCCTACGAAGATCCCACGAGGTGAAATGGACGTGCCTGTTGAGAATGGCCTCCGGGCCCCGGTCAGTGCCTACCAGTATGCACTGTCCAACGGGGATGTGTGGAAGGTGCACGAGGTGCCCGACTACAACATGGTCTACAGCAGCCCTGGTGTGGCCAATGCCACCCCACCCTGGAGTGGCTACAAGGAACAGAGTCCCCAGACACTTCTGGAGCTGAAGCGGCAGCGGGCTGCAGCTAAGCTGCTCAGCCACCCCTTCCTGAGCACCCACCTGGGCAGCAGCATGGCCAGGACGGGCGAGAGCAGCAGCGAAGGCAAGGCCCCCTTGATCGGAGGCAGAACTTCACCGTACAGCAGCAATGGGACATCAGTGTATTACACGGTCACCAGCGGAGATCCCCCACTCTTGAAGTTCAAGGCCCCCATGGAGGAGATGGAGGAGAAGGTCCACGGCTGCTGCCGCATCTCCTAGTCACCATGTGATGGAGGAAAGAGATGCTTCAGGGACGGGTCCTTGGAATCCAGGCCAGCCCAGCAACCCTGGCTGGGGAGGCTTCAGAGGGCAGCCGCGGGGAGGTGGACTCTGCTTTCCTGAGGAACGCTGACCCCACCTCTCAGCTAGCTGCCCATAGCACCACCCCTTCCCATGGTTCTGCTTCCTGCTGCATTGTCTGCTATCAGAAACAAGGCCTCTAGTGGCTTCTTGGCTCACCCTGCTGTCAGAGTTTGGGAGGGAGGGCTGGGATTCCAGTTCTGTTATTGGGAAAGGCTTCTCTGGACCAGTACTCACATGTCACACATCAACACATACACACACTCATGTACACGCACGCTCAATCAACATGTGTGGGAATGATAGCTGGGCTCATGGAAGCAGGTGGGACTGAGAATTTGTGGACTATTCCCCCAAAAATTGAGGTTAAGACTCAGAGTTATGTCACCACTGCCAATGTGACTTTAGCAGGAGAGGAGGCCTGCTAAGCTGGGACCCAGAGTCCTGCCATGTTCTGGGCCACCATCCACATCAGGCAGGAGCAGGAAGTCCTCTCTGTGTTCAGAGGGAGCCATGAACCCACCTGGGTAGATGAGATACAGGCCTTCTCCCCACAGCCGTGCTCGTGCCAGGAGCCAGCTGTGTGACCACCCAGAGGTCAAGGTCGAAAACCAGGCTATTCCATTCCTAGAATAATCCAAATCACATTTTGCAATTGGATGGAAGCATCAGAAAGTGGAGGGGCATCTTTTAAGATGCAAAACTCTAAGTGAGAGGTAACTGAATTTGGCTGCCTTCATGGATAGTCTCTTGGTCACTAGGTTCTACTGACTAGTATTGGAAAATGAGCTCAGTGAGGAGCTTCAGTTGGTAGGGCTTTTCCAAGAAAAGTGAGTTCATGTTGGTAATTTCTACAGATGTGTCTGGTAACCATGGCAGAGCCCAGTGCCCTGGCTGATGTTTGTGAATTTCCAGACAGTTTCAGTTCAGCCTGTCTCTGCTGGCCCTCCTTGGACTGAGCCATCAGAGTGAGCAGTGAGGGGCTGGCTGTAGCTGCCCACCCATCCCAGGCCTAGCTTTGCCTTTTCTGGAATGCTCGGTGAGACAAGCTTGTCAGTTAGCCCTTGTGGGTTCCCGCCTGGCCCAGGGGCTCCCAGCCTGCTCCAGCCGGAGTGGTGATGCCCCAAGGCTGCAAACCCAAGGTGCCCATGGCCAACACCCTGCATTGCATTCAGAACAGTGGAGTTGGGGCTAGAGCTGTGTCCCACCCAAGCCCTACAACTTTATAGGCCCAATCTCCCTGATGCTGGGGAGGTTGGACCTCCAGGGGCAGGCTGCCCATCGCCTCTCCACACATTCTCTCATGAGCCCCTTTGAAATTGTCACCATGAGTTAGGCGCTGTCCACAGGCTCAGCCAAAACCTATTGGTATAACTAACAAGCAGGTTTGGTCCCTGCTCTGTGAGCCTTTTATTTGTCCTAAAACTACCTCTTTAGAGCTCTGAAGGGGCCCCCTAGATCCAGATTCTGTGATTTGGGGAACAAACTGGGATTCCCTTTAACCCTCTTCTTTCTGAGCCTATGAAAAATTCTCCCTGAGAGGCACCTGGGCCACGGGGCTGGGGCTGGGGCTGGAGAAGCCCCGCCTTTTGCCACAACCCTAATGGGTCTGCTCTTTGTCAGTCTCAGTCCCCACTGTGGACCTCGTGGCCCCCATAACCCACAGAGGGAGCTGGGTCCCTGGGAACCTGGCCAATGCTTTACCAAGAGCAGGGCAGCTGGCCCAGAGAGCATGGGGCACAGGGGGAGTCACTGTGCCCCTGGTGGCTCTTGGATGCATGGAGGGTCAAATCATCAGGCCACCTACACCCCAGCTCCAGGACAGATCCAGTCTAGGGTGGAGGGGCTGGTCAGGGGACTGCAGACAGATGTGTATGATGCTTCCCACATCCCTGGGGGCATGGAGCAGGCTCTCTAGCATATCAGCCTATGGCTGGAGCAGGGCAGGGATGATCTAAAAGACATATACCTTTGGCTTTAAAACAGTGTTCAGATCAGACTAACACTGAAATTCCTCTTGAGCCGACTTAAGCTGCAAGCTGAGGAGCGCCGAGAAGCCACAGCTCCTCAGGAGAGAGCTGTGCAGGTTTTTGGATCTCTTTGCTCAGAGGCCAGAAACTGGAGGTATTTATGGCCCACTCTGAGCCCTTCTGGCCACGCCCTCTTTCTCCCTTGCTTCCTGCCTCCTGGGCCATTCTTCTCCCACCCAGAAGGCTGGGAACTCCAGTTCATTCCCCAACAGGAGCCAACTGCAGACTCTTGGGCACTAGCTCACATTTTCAGTCAGGGATAAACCATTCCCTGTTAGGGCTTTAGGTGCCTGGGGTACTCTCCCTGTTGGTTTCTTGGGTATTGAAGGAAAGGCTGGGGCCAAGGTCATCCATTTATTCACTCATGTAGTTTATTGAGTAGCTGTGACATACCAGGCACTATGTTAGGTTCTGGGGATGAAAGAGGACCGAGACAGAGTGAAGAGACTGCTCTCTACAGTGGGTGTTAGCAGCAGCCCATTCAAGTCACCTGAGACAATGACTGTATCCTGGCCCAGCGTCACTTTGCTTTTCAGTTCCTGGACTCCCTAGAGTATGAATCCTATTAGGTGGGAAACAGCTGTCATGGCCACCCTTGGGAGACGTTTGCCCCTAAACATGCTGGATCTTGCATTCCAGGCAGACACCATCCCAAGTCCATGCGGAACTCTCAGGGATAGAGCTGCCTTCAGGCCAGCATCTTTGGGGCACTATATAATAGCAGTTTGAGGTCAGTGTCTAGGAGAATAAGGAGTGGAATATACTGTCCAGTGCATCTCAGGTTCTTAAACTCAGTGTCTCTTGCTCATTTTTGGTCACTTATATAGTCTTCCTGCCCCACCAATGGGTACTGGGAGGGAAAGGAGCTTCTCTGTTAACATTGAAGCCTTTCCTCATGATTCTGCCTCTTTTCCTGGCAGGCATATAGATCAAGGGGCTGGGAGAAAGCTGGCAAGGTCGGCCAATTGCCCAGCTCCTGCTGAGACCCAGGTCTAGTGGCAGTTCCTGGCAGATTAAAGGAGGTTACTTCCCAAGCAGGTGCCACGTGGCTCACTGTGAGCTCTGGCCCTTATTCCCACCCTATGCCCCAGACAATTGAAGATTGGTGGCTATCACCAGATAGTCATCAGTGGCTGACCAGTACCTGAGGGAAGCTGAATGAACCCTAGACCCAGGTCTACTGAAGACTTCAGGATGTAATTCTCCATCAAATATGCAGCATTGATGAAACTGCACTGTTTGAGCAATTTAAATGGCCTTGGTAACTTAACGAGGGTGTGTCCCCTGTCCTATCCTACCACAGTTTTCTGGCTTTGTAATAACATGAGACCATTTGGGTTATTGGTATCAGATACCATTTGATCTTGAGTGTCTCTCCCACCTGCTTTCCCAGAGCAAGATACCGGGGCACTTTCCAGAAGGCGCTCCTTACAAGATGATCAGAAGGACCATGTTTAACTCTTGCTGTTGTAGCCTGGGGGACAACTTCCCCTTCCCCAGGGCACATAAGAGCAAAGGGTCATGTGGTCAGTGGATAACCCCACAGAAGTGACCGTGTTTGCCAAAAGCTATAGCCCTTTCCTTGACAAGAGTCTCTCGCTGGCCAGTTGGCCAGAGGGCCTGCTTCCTAAGGGCACGTAAATGCCGCAGTGCGGGGCCGGGCTCTGCGCACCCAGGAAAAGTCTGCAGACCCCCAGCCCTCCGCAATAATTCACCAGACCAGAAGCCACTGATGTACAGAGAAAACTTAAGAAAAATGTATTTTATGTGAAAAGAAGTTAACTCTGTATACTGTATCAGCAGCTTTGTGTAAAAAATGGCAATCAAGAGAGTCTAATATATTTAAAACGTTTTTTAAAAAAAATCTTCGCAGATCTTTGATATTGTATTGAAGTCACTTACAGGTAGCTCCTCACCATGTGGCAGTGGTGGGCCTCATGTCCAAGATCATGGCCCAATCACATCCCAAAGGGGCATGTCCCTGGAGTTGCTTCCAGCTGCCAAGGCCTGTGACAGAATTCGCTGTTAAGAGTTTTTAATTAAAATTATTAAATTCCTTTTAATAACACCTGCTAGTGTGGCTGTGGTCATTGCTGTGAGCTCACTTGAACTGTACTGACTTGAATTCACAAAAAGGTAATGATGCCTAGAATAGAGGGTGGGGATCCCTGCCTCCCCCCACCCCCCCAGAAGGTTCTCCCAGGAGCCCCCTAACGCGAAGGGAGCTCTGAGGTCTCAGCCATGGAGCAGATGTCTTTCTAGATTGGGAGGTTGTAAAACCCGATAAATCCAAGTAAAGATGGATGACCTTCACTCTGTCAATGTCTCCTTTAGAATTAGTATGGAGCCCTATAATAGCTCATATATATATTCACACTTTTAAAAGTTTGACGATATTTATATGTAACAGGGCTGTCCGTGTGCTCTATTCTGTTCTTGGAATGCACCGACCTGTCTCATTACCCTCTTCCCCCGACCTCACCCCAGTCCTTCTCCTCAAATAGCTTATAGTGAGGAGGTAAAATACTATATACTTTTTCACATTGTTGCAACAACACAGCAGGTGAGCCCCTGGTTATTCTCACTTTTTCCCTCAGGCAATAAAAGCATTAACAAGCTGTGTGTTGCACAGCCCCAGACCATGGTCCTTGTCTTTGTCATTTGCAGACATTTGTTGGTGTCCTGAAAGAAAATGGAAAGAATGTTCTCTTGGATTCTTCTGGACACTGGATGCCAGAGCAGGGACACATGGAAGGCCCCACACTTAGGCTTGAAAAACTTTACAAACAGGCTGGGGATGGGGAAAGGATGGGAAGAACCGAGGTATTGACTATTGGTTTTAGCACTGTGGAGCTCATGATGACCTTGATGAGAGGTTTTGGTAGAGCAGAAGGAGCACACACTTGAACGGGGTTGGAGAGAGAATGAGAGGAAGACTGGAGACAGCATGTGTAGAAAACTCATTTGTAGTTTTATGCTATTAAGATTAGCAGAGAAATGGGGAGGAAGCTCCAGAGGAATGTAGGGTCGAGAGAGAGGGTTTTAAGATGAAAAATATTTCAGCATGTTTGATAGGAATGAACCAGTAAAGAAAGGAAATGATGATCCAAGAGAGAGGAGAGAATTACTGGAGAGACAGGTTAGCAGTAGAGGGTCTGAAAGGTGGGGCCTAAATGCAAGGGACAGCTAAGCTGATTGATAGTAGTAACAGAAGGCTCAGTACGTAGGCAGAGGTGAGGGTGGGTAGGTTAAAGCGGTGGGAGAATGTGGGAGTTGTTTCTGCTTCTCAGTGAAAGAGGAAGGAAAGTCTAAGAATAAGAGTTAAAGATAGCGTGAATGAGGGAAATGTAGGCTAGCAGGCGACGTTAAGGGCCCGCTTGACATGATAAACTTAAGGCACAACCAGTCAGCCTGGTTATGTTTTCTTTTCCCCAGTATTGTATGGCTGCCTGGGTGCAGGTGGAAAGTAGGTGGAGAGCAGATTTAGGTTAACCAGGATTTCGGTTTTACCAGGCAAAAAACGATGAAGTGAGAGAAGAGAAAGCTACACAAGGGATAAAGGAGACATGGTTGGTCACGCCCAACCTCTGAGAGCCCAGGAGCAGCGCGGTCATTGAGCCTGGGAGCTGGCGCCAGCCGCTCCTCCCTGTGCCTAGGTCTGACCGCCCTGCGCCTTGCAGGGCAGTGCTGTAGGGCGAACCAGGAGGGGGCGCGCTAGGATGGCGGGGGCTGAGCTCTCGGGCTTCAGTTCGGGCTCCGCTGCCTGTGCCACCGCCCCTGGCCGCGCAGCCACTCAGGCCCATCCTCTCTGTGGCTGACTGTGAAGAGCTTCAGGATCCAAGCCTCGGCTACGTCGGAGCAGGTACAGAATCACCACATTCAAGTTCCGCGAAGCAACCCCAAACGAGAGCTTGGGCGTGTCGACCGCTGCTGACAGCCAATGCGGAGGCGTGGGGCGGGGCCGGCAGCGGGGCAGCCAATACACGTCAAGGGGCGGGCCGTGGCGGCGTGCGCTGCGCCCGGAGTCTGCCGTTAGGAGAAGGCAGCCAATGGGAGAGCCGGGGCGGGGCGGCGCGGCCAATGGCGCGAGCCGGTTTGATTCAAAGGTGCTTATAAAGAAGACTGCGGGTCCACGCACGCCGGATCTCGGTGGGTCGGAGCACCGCCATGGCTCTCCTTTCCGACGGCTTAGACGAGCTGCCTGCCGCCTGCCTGTCCCCGTGCGGGCCGCCCAACCCGGCTGAGCTGTACAGCGAAGCTCAGCGCCTGGCGCTCGAGGAGTTGGTGGCCGGCGGTCCCGACGCCTTCGCGGCCTTTCTGCGACGCGAGCGCCTGGGTCGCTTCCTGAACCCCGACGAGGTGCGCGCCATTCTGCGCGCGGCCAAGCGGCCGGGCGAAGAGGGCGCGGCGGCGGGAGTCGAGGACTCCTTTGGCTCATCGCACGACTGCTCGTCCGGCACCTACTTCCCCGAGCAGTCGGACTTGGAGCCGCCGCTGCTGGAGCTCGGCTGGCCGGCTTTCTACCGGGGCGCCTACCGCGGCGCCACGCGCGTCGAGGCGCATTTCCAGCCCCGCGGCGCGGGTGCCAGCGGCCCGCACGGCTGCAAAGATGCGCTGCGCCAGCAACTCCGCTCCGCGCGAGAGGTGAGCAGCCCAGCCCCGGCCCCTCGGGACTCCTCGGTCTCCGGACGGAAGACCCTCTTCAAAAATGGGAAACAGGCCTCATGGGAGCGCGGGCCGGTGGCCTGGGGGTCCCCGACTCGCCCCCATCTTGCTCTTTACCCTTCGTATCCCTAATACCCCGCTCGAACCTTCTGGTAGGGGAGAGTGGGAGGAGTCTCAGTCGCCAAGAATGCGCCCCGGCCCCTCGGGACTCCTCGGTCTCGGGACGGAAGACCCTCTTCAAAAATGGGAAACAGGCCTCATGGGAGCGCGGGCCGGTGGCCTGGGGGTCCCCGACTCGCCCCCATCTTGCTCTTTACCCTTCGTATGCCCAGTACCCCGCTCGAACCTTCTGGTAGGGGAGAGTGGGAGGAGTCTCAGTCGCCAAGAATGCGAATTGCGCCCGAGTTCCAACTCCTAACATTCACATCCCCCGAGAGAGAGGAGCAGAAATATTTCCAATGGCTAATTTCAGTTCAATCAAACCAGATTGCCAGTTTTCCTTGCCCAAGTCAGCCAACCGTAGAGCGCACTTTCAGGGGCTTCTTAGGAGCTGCATTACCTAAGAAGGTCATTACCTAGGGGAAAGTTCCTGGGAAACTGTCCTTAAACAACTCTGGAACATTAGGAATCTATTATTGCTAGCTAGGCCCCTCCACGTGTCTTATGTCGTAGAAAGCAAATACGTACAAGAGTGGCAAAGTGAGAGCCTTGCCCTGATCCCTCCTACCGCAGAGAGGAGAGTAAACTGCTCCTATGAACTGTGGGGACAGGAGGGTTGCTTTTCCTTAGGCTTCAGTTAGCAGAGGCCTCCTAAAATGCAGACACCCCTGCATTATGTCGTCTCTATTTACCTTGGGTTTTGGTGCAGTTGTCTGGCTTAGTGTAACATGGTATTGGGGTGCGGTGGGAGGTCTTGTCTTGGTGCCAGCCAGGATGAGACTGCAGCAGGGTGCTGGGTAACTAACTGCGGGGTCAGGGGAGAAGAGTGCAGCACATAAGGTGGGTGGGGCAGGTTAAAAAAACTGTAGGGGTAGACACCTTTTTTGCTGACTGGCAGTGCTCAGCTTCCTGGCTGTCTGCCCAGGCCACGGTAAGACTCGCTGGGGATGGTACCTGTGGGTTATATCTGTGCATCAAATCTGATTGAAATAGCCAAGTTAAGGACCAAGCCCTAAATCTCCTCACTGTTCTGATGCTGCCTGTTCTTTGCCGGATTGTTGGGTTGTAGCGAGTAGTGGGTACAGTAGGCTAATGCTTTGTCTTTGGGGGAGTAGGTGTGGGCTCCACTATCAGCCCTGCAGTGCTTTGAGTGTGCCGAGGGTCCTTTTGATGCTGCAGGCACTTATGAGTTCAGTGAGGTTAAA
The DNA here is from genome assembly GCF_000325575.1 of Pteropus alecto. Lineage (NCBI taxonomy): Eukaryota > Metazoa > Chordata > Mammalia > Chiroptera > Pteropodidae > Pteropus > Pteropus alecto. The sequence continues at coordinate 24,154,481 of NW_006442491.1, forward strand.
AAAGATGGGAAAATGTTCGATTGTGGGATAAGCGTGCATTCCCAAAGCTTACCTCCAGGACGAGAACTTGGGCACTTGGAACTTGAGAAAAGTAATGAACATGTCTCCTTGAGATAAAGGGATTGCCCTAGGCTCTTGCCTAGCTCTAATTTTTAGTGGTAATGAAGGGGCACTGGAACCAAGGCCAGAGGGAAACTTTATAAATTTATATACTGGCCTTAGAAGGGACTCTTGGCTAGCGCTAAGGCTGTCTTTTGTTCTGGGGACATTCTGTAGTACTGATGTAGTACTGACATTCCTGGGTAGAACCTCTTGTTCCGTTCTGTGCCCTAGTCCAGCCATACATCATATCTTTGAGATTCTGTATTTGGAACATTGGTGATTTTAACTGATAAAGGTGGTACCTTTAAATCTGATGAGTATTTTCAACATCTCTGTCATGTGCCTAATTACTTGCTTATCCAGTGCCTACTATGTATTGGAGCCTGTGCCAGGGGCTGGAGCCACAGGTAAAATGCATGATCCTTGCCTGCTCTTCAGAGTTGACAGTCTGCTGGTGGGAAGCAGTCAGGAGGTTGCAACAGGTAGTGGGTGATGGGCTGAAGAAAGTAAGCCTCAGGAGTGGTGGTGATCTTTGAGCTGGGTCCGGGAGGCTGAGTGGGGCTTGCCAGGCCAAATGATAGGGACAAGCCGAGAAGCGTGAAAGGACCTGGGAGGACAGCCAAGTTCCTCACAGCTGGAGCAGAGAGTTTGTGAGGGTTAATGGTAGGAGAGGAGGCTGATGGGGGAGATGGGCTAGATCGTCAAGAGCTTTGCACACTACTTCAAGGAGTAGTGGGGAGCCATCAAAGGTTTAGAGGGAGGAGAGGAGCAAGATCAGATTGTTGTTACTGAGCAGTACTTCTGGTGGGACCATGAAGGAGGCTAGGTTACAGAGGGGTGTGCTAAGGCAGTGCTGGGCCCGGACCATGGGGGTAGGAAAATAATTTTAGGTAGAATTGACAGGACTTGGTCATTAGATGGCCTGGAAGGATAGCGAGGGTGGGAACAGGAGAGTAGGCAAGGCCAAGGAGAAAAAGGTATAGAAAGAGTTGAAGAAGACTGAGACTTTTTAGCTTGAGTAGGCAGTGATGTTACCAAATTAGAATAAAGAAGAATAAGCCTGAAGCTAGGGATGGGGAGATGAGTTGGTTTTGAGACTTGCTAACTGTGAGATCTCAGAGACTCTCTCTTTTATTAAAAACAAACAAACAAACAAACATAATGTTTTTTTTCCAGGCACTATTCCATATAATCCTGAGGGAGGTGCAGTTATCTCCATTCACTAGTGGTGGAATTGAGGCATAGGGAAGTTTAGCTGCCCCGAAGTCACACAGTGAGGGAATGATGGAGCTGGGACTCAAACTGAGGCACAGCATCTGTTAACCACCACATTCTGCCTTGTGCCATGTGGAGATAAGGAGTCATTTTTGACCACAGGTAGAGGTGTGTGTTGTGTACACAAGAGGGGCTGTGTCACTCTGCCCATATCCTTTAAATCTAGTACCCATGACAGCGAGGACTGTGAAGATGCAGGTCTCATGCTATTTCAGGATGAGATGTGAAGCTGTTCCCTATCTGTGTTGCAATGGCAAAAGCACCTGATGGTATGATTGAGCACTTACAAGGGGTCAATTTCCGTGCTAAGCCCTTAACCTGGATTCTCTCCTTTAACCATCCCAACCCTAGGAAGAGGCCACAGTTAGGGTACCAGGCATAAAGAATATAAGTAACTTGTCCAAGATCATGTAGTCAGTGTGAGACAAAGCTGGGCTCAAGCCCAAGTCTGCCTGGCTCCTGAGCCCATGCCCTTAATCACAGCTCCACATGCCCTCCCTGCCATGAAGATGGATTGGTACTCCACTCGTTTTCAACAAACTCAAGATTTTTCAGTTTCTTAAGATTTAGACTTTTAGTTCTCACGTTAAGTATCCTATGAACAAGAAAATGACAATGACAGTACTAAATCTATCTTTTCTCAAGAAGTCAGGGTACAAGCACAAGAAAGCAGGGTCACTTAGTGAATGGTGGTGTCTAATCCTGGCTTTGTAGCCTGAACTGATAGTTCTGGGGTAGTTCTGGTTGTGGCTTGCAATGCGTCTGGCACAGAATAGGTGCTCAGGAGATACTGTGGAAACCTATCATAATGTACTTTTGATCATTGAGCTACATGCACTTGGGGCAGGGGATGGGGAGAGGTAGGAAGGAAGATAATGAAATATTTCATGCAGCAAGTACTTGTCCTGGAGTGGGTGTGACTGGGGATGTGAATCTGCCAGTCCCTCTGCTGGCTCAGTTTCTGTTGCGCCTTTCAAAGTGTGGGCATTCTGCCACACTGAATGAGGTACACCATTTAAAAGACCACATGATTTATGTACAGCATGGCTTCTGCATATAGTCTGACTGCTGACCTCATGTTCAGCAGAGTTTCACCAACGCTGGAGGAAATACTGACTGTTTTGAACTTTCGAGAGCCAAGATGTTTGCTTCCAAAGAGATTTTTAGAGTAATTTTGAACTATATCGGATTTTCTCCTTACAGACCTACTCCAGAATCTATCCCTATACTACTGTATTTGTTTGATGAGTCATTTGGTTCTTTGTTTCTGTTGCCATGTGAATCAGTGTTTGCCTGGGCTCTGGCCCCTACGAATCAGGTTGGAGTGGAAACCTCACTGGAAGAGCTGCGTGCCCTCATTTGGCCATGGACTTCTGCTCTGGCCGTGGGACTGTTCCTGTTTTCTGCATGGGAGTTCATGGGCAAAGCTCATCTCACCGAGGTCCCACACTCCCCAGAGCCATCGTTCTTACCAGCTGCCTATCGCCTATGTGCTTTTGTTCCAAAGAGGCACTTTTGCTGTGACCTCGCCCTTCGGCATCCTTTTGATAACCTGAGCATTAGTAGAAGCCGTCATTGTGTTGACCAAGTGCCCTGCCAGGAGGAGTGGCAGCTGAGGAATCTTTTGGAGGCCCCTGGTGTGCATGTGGACGCATCTGAGTTAAGGCCCTCGTGACGTTGCTCAACCCTCCTCTGGGTTAGAATAGAACCTGCGCAGTGCGATCAGTTCCTGTTCTGGATGCTCATATCAACCCAGGCAGGCTTTCTCAACCTTGCCACGACTGACATCCTGGGCTAGATAATTCTTTTTCACTAGGAGCAATCCTGTATGTTGTGGGGTGTAGAGCGGCACCCCTAGCCCCCCCGCCCCCCAACTAGATGCCAGAAGCCTAACCCCCCAAAATAGTCATGACATTCAAAAATGTCTCCTGAATGGGGAATAGGGAACCGTTGCTTAATGGTTACAGAGTTTCTGTTTGAGGTGATGGAAAAGTTTTAGAAACATAACAGTGGTAATGGTTGCACAACAGTATGAATGTGAGCAATGCCATCGAATTGTACACTGAGAAGTCATTAAAATGGCAAGTTTATGTTATATATATTCTACCACAATTTTAAAAAATGTCAACAGACATTGCACAATGTCTTCTTGAGGGCAAAATCGCCCCTGGTTGAGAATTACTGGCCTAGAAGTTCTCACTGGTGAATCATTTTAAGATGTAACCCATCAGACTAAGGATGGCTGCTGCTTTTTAGCCCCTCCTTCTGATTTTATGTGTCAGGTTGAAGGTTTCGGAATATTCAGCCATTTCATTTCTTCTTTATAATTGTGGTAGAATATAAACATACATAACAAAAGTTACCAAGTTTTAGATGTACATTAAGTACACCGACATTGATGTGCAGCCGTCACCACCTCCCATCTCCAGTACTTTTTCATCTTCCCAAGCAGAAACTCCATACCTATTGAAAATAATTCCCAAGTCTGTCCTCTTCTCAGCTCCTTTCAACTACCATTCCATTTTCTGTCTTCCATTTCATTCACTTATTTTTTTCACCTAGGAGCCATCATACAGTAGAGAAGCTACAGGACTGTCTTCTGATCCCTTTATGGATATAGGATAAGTTCTCAGGAAAAAGAAGTAGCGGGTATACACTGACTTCTTAAAAATCCTTATGCAAATGATGGAAACTCTAGATTGTGATTTGGTGGCAAAAATATGAATACACATATGCAATAGGCTATTTGTTGTAGCACTATTATAGCAAAAGACTGGAAGAGTTCAAACAGCCGTCAGCAGAGGATTGGTGAGTGAACTGACCCTTCTACACAGTGGAGTACCCTGTGGCTCTGAGGGAATGAGGATCACGTCTATTATCTGTTATGAAGTGTTTAGAACTGTATTGATCAATGCAGGAGCAATAAAAATAACTCAGAATGATAGAATAATAAGCCCTCCCCCCAAAAAACACCTCTTGATACTTTTCCCTCCCTTTCTAAAAGTCCAGCATACCTTTGTACTTCATGCCGGAACAGTACAGAGAAAATGCAGCTGTGTGTGTGGTCAGTCCCTCCACAGGCTGGTGAAAAACTGGCTCCCTCCAGCCCGTCCTTCCTGAAGAGGCATTGTACCACTCTGCCGATGGAGGCTCCATCAGCGCTTTAATCTGATACTTAAATTGTCAATTTTATAATAGCCTATGAAATCTAGAGAACACACACAAACAAATTTAGGTTTTGCCATGGAAATTTGCTTTTTTGTTTGTTTGTTTTTAAACTCTGAAGATATCATCAAGATAGTTATTTAAAAATTTTTAAAGAAATGCCAAGGAAAGGATTTCTGATCTATTAAAAGATATTGCAAACTGGGAGAAAATATATCTTTTGTTTTTTTTTTAGCAAGAGGGTCTCCAGAAGAAGTGGCAGGAGCCCAAGGGAATTGAAGGAAATTGAGTTTGGGTGTCATATGGTCAGCGTGAGGAGTTCAGCAGATAGGCCATGTTGACCAATGTACAGGTTCGCGCGTCTTTGAATGTGCTCAGAACTTTGGTAGAATTCCAAGCATGTTGCACACATGTCCTTGCTTTATGACTGTGGAGGGGATGGGAAGGAAACTGAGGCGCAGTAGGAAGGGGTGATTGACACATATATCCTGCTTCACGTAGAGGAAGAACTGGAATGAGAACTGGAATGACTGACGAGTGGCCCCTTGAGGCTGCTCATGTGCCCAGTCAGGACCCATACTAGTCCATTGACAGTGTCTGAATCAGACTTCAGAGCCGGAAGGGCTGTGTTGGAGGACACTGAACTCAGGTAGAATGACTTGCCCAAGATAGTGGCAGAACTGAGACTAAGAATACGACTAGCTGCCACACGAGGGCTTTCTATGTTCCAGGAACTGTCAGATGTTTCCATGGAGTCTCTCGTTGACTGAACCCCCAAACACTACAAGATAGGCGGTGTTATTTGCATATTATAGAAGTTAATAGAACTTATGTAACTTGCTAGATGATACATAGTGCTTGATAGTGGAAGAGCCAGGATCCGTGTCCAGGTCTAATTGTACAGCCTGTTCACATAACATCTTTGCTCCCCAAGGTATCCTGATTTAGTCCACTTTGAATTAGTCAGCAGTATCACCTGCAGATGAGAGTTGCCCAGTGTCCTAGGGAGTTGCAGGTTCCTTGGTGTTCGCTCTGTGAATTATTGCATGTTAGTAGTCATCCTCTGTGATGGGCTTGATCCCATGTACTTTCTGGAATACTCTACTGATTCTTTCAGGATTTAGTTCAAGCCCAATCTTTTGAAGACTGAACATTATTAGACTTGTGTGGAGTAATATATAGTTAACACTTTCTCACTGTAGCTCTGGCGTCAACACAGGCCTGAGCTGAAATTCCAGCTCCTACATTTGCTGAAGTGTGTCACTTTGAATGAGTTACCTGACTTCTCCAAGATTTAGTTTTCTCATCTGTAAATTGAGGATGACAGTTAATGGGTTCTGAAATCTTTAGATATCTCTTTAGAGCATTTATGCAGAAAATATATAGAAATGATTCCAGTTCTATGTGAAAAGTAGCAGAAACAGGAAGGATTTGTGCCCTTCCCAGAGATCAGGGACAGCACAGTGATTGCTTCTGTGTAACCATGAAGATCACAGAGTATATATCAGCAAGGGATAGTTGGTAAGTGGGGGAAAGGCTTGGGGTTTTGTCAATTGTCGTGATGATGTGGGACTGGACACAGGTATGGCCGCTCCAGATGTGGCTAGAGAAATGCAGGAAGAGAGTAGGGTAACAGGCAGGACAGAGTTGCAGATGGGTGTTGACCCTGAAGTAGACTCTCAAAAGTTACCACGTACAGAGCTTTCTAGCCCTAAGAAAGTGGGCAGGCTCTGTGCAGCACGGGCTGGGACAGGGCAGTGCTCCCAGTGACCATGTGGGCACTTGAAGGGGATGCACGTCTTCCTGATGTGTCTCTCCTTTGTCCCTGTATTATTCCTCAGGGAGGGAGCAGTGACTGGTTTCTAAGCCATCTTTCAAGTCCAGGTGTGTGTCTAGGGCCCAGCAGTCTGCAGCATGACCTAAGAGATGTATCTGGCCTTGGAAAGCAGTAAATAAGTCATTGCTCAGCTCACTGAAGGGACTCCCCTCAGAGATTTGGGAAGCCCCAGGTCTGGTTCAGCTCTGCAGGGCTTGGTTGTGTGGGGCCCGTAGGGCTAAGGAGGGAGAGTATGGACAGGAAGCACGGTTGGGGTCTTGAAGGAAGGAAGGATTAGAGAAGGACTGATTGCTTCCATGAGTAAGGCTCTTCTTCCTGCAGAAGTATTAAGAGTCCTGCTCCAGTGAGAAAGGAGGGGATGTGATACAGGGGAAGAAATGCCTCCATCCACCCTCTAAACACCCCAGTGTTCAAATCCAATTATTTTCAGTACACAGGAAAGGTGGAGGCTTTTAAACCAAACAATGAAACCAGTAGCAAATTAGATGCTTACTCACTACCGAGCAAAGCCGTTGTTTATAGAGTTGTTTTATTGAGTGGTTAATCTAAATTCAGTTTGGAAGGTGATTTATACTGTGGGCCCTGCTCCTAGGTCCCTGCCTCTAGCATTTCTTCAACCCTCGCTAACTTGGCCAGCTGGTCTGGGTTCCTTGGTCTCTGTCCCCATGGCACCATGGGTGTACACTCATCAGCCCCATCACACTGTTTCCCCTGGCTTGTCTCTTGTTTCCCTCATTAGACTGGGTTTCTTGAGGATAAGGATTGACCCTAGGTCCTTAATGCCCAACACCATGCCTCATTCTTGGTGGGCTCGCTGAATATTTGAAACAATAGTGAGAAGTGAGAGAGGCAGGCAGATATCTGTGTGTTCCTCTAGCTTTCTTTTGTGAGCTTCGCTCTCATTCCTATACCTTTGCATGCAGAAACCCTTTATGAAGGTTTTACTGCAACCCCAAAATCAGTTTTGAAGCCTCTCTCTCAAGTTTGTTTCTTTTTCTGAGTTTCTTGTTTGAGTAAACCTGAATCTCCCTCTGCCTCTTCCCACCCTTCTTTCTTTTCCTCTTCCAGCCTATGCAGCCTATTGCTTGGCTTTCCCAAAGCCCCTTTCCCAACTCTGTGACCTCATTGCTTCCATCCTCAAAACCTCTCTCACTGATTTTTTCCTTTGTGTCTTTAGTCCTCCTAAATGTTTGCTGAGCCTAAAAAGTATCTAAGCACCTACTGTTTTGCAGGCACTTTGGTTACACGGCCCTGTGTTAGAGGAGGTGTGGGGCCAGATTTCCAACCTACCCATAGCTCTTCCCAGTATCAGCTCCTTCTGTCCTGTTACAGTCATCGCTTTGAATTCATCATACTGTTCTTAAAATCACCTTCCCTCCATTGCCTGTGTGATACTGATTCCTTGGTTGGCATTCAAGGCCTTCTATGATCTTGCTCATTCACCTGTCTCAGTCATGTCCTGTTGCTCCCTTTCGTGCATACTCCACGTTCCAGCCGAATTGGTGCATACCTCATCATTTCCTACCTCTTCCTGTCATCTCATGGCTTCCTCCCAGAATGCCCTCCCCTTCACTTCACTCCTGTTCAAATTTTGTCCTTATTTGTGATTCAGCTCAAATGCCATCTCCTTCAGGAGCCCTTCTCTGACCTTTGGTAAACAGTGAGCGCCTATAGTGTGTCCACCACTGCAGGGAAGATGCCTCACTGCTTCCCTACCCCCCACACGATCCTCTTGTTTAATTGCCTCTTACAGTATGTATCATTTTGCTTCTCTGCATCCCACTTCCTCTCTTTGCAGATAAGTTGAGTCTAGGTCAAATTCTTTATAACTACCTTTCTACCTAGTACTAGGGTTCAGCCCACAGTAGACTCTGAAGAGGTGCTAGCTGCATAATTGAACATCATTATCATGCCTAAGTCCTTTCCATGCTTTGTCTCATTTAATCCTCACAACAGCCCTTTGACGTAGATGCTATTATTATCCATATCTTCCAGAGGAGGAAACAGGCTCATAGACGTGAAGCAGTTTGCTCAGGGTCACATAGCTGGTAAGCCACAGAGCTTGGGACCTGTTTACCCAGGCTTTTCTGCCTTTTAGCCACTGTAATATATGACCTGAATGAATGGGATAGATAGAACTCAAAGTAGGATGTGTAAAACCCATTGAAGGATATAAACTTCTGAAGATGCCACCAATTTAGAAAGAACACTTTTTATTTTTTAAATCATTGTGCCTAGTGGGTTTCTCTGTTCCCTTTACCAAGAATAGCTCATAGCTGAAGCTTCATCAATATTGGGAAGGGAGAAAAGAGGACAGGCAGCCAAAGAGTTAAATTGGTTTTCCCAGACTCCTTCATAGCAGTGACTCCCCAGGAGCTGGCATTTCAAGGCCCCTCGTCCTGATAGACCAGACTGGGGGTATTGGAGAAAGACAGCAAAATTTCCTCTGTCTCTGCATTTCTTCTTTAACCTTCAAATACTTATGGGGTAAGTGTGACTTTTAGGTACTGTCCTGGGCCCTCTGGGGCCATAGAGGTTGAATCAGTTCCATTCAAATGCCTCTACTCCCGTAGATGTGAGATCTGTAAATAAATTACCTTACCATTCAAAAAAAGTTAATGTGATTCTAAGAAATGTGTTTTTACTATTGAGAGGAAGGAGAAGCCCTTACAGCGTCAGACTATGAAAGGGCTCCAAACCTTGGCTTTAGGGATCAGTCTCTGTGGCTAACACCCCCAGCTCTGACTCAGTTTGCAGAGACTTGTTTCTAAGGCTGGATGTTTTGACACTCCCACAGCCATGCCAGGAATTAGCTGAGGGCCACTGTTTAAACCTGCAGAGGGTGTGATTAGAGGCTTTGCGGAGGAACAGCCTCTCTTTAGCAAGGAAAGCTGGGGGCTGGCAGATGCCTCCCTATGTAGAACTGTCCGGACAGTTCAAACTCTGGTCTGGTAAAGCAAATCAATGAACAGATACTTAAGATACCTTTTGAACTTCATGTAACATGTCATTTAGATCTCACTACAAACCTATTTTGCAGGTAAGGAAACAAGACATTCGAAATAGCCATTATCTTCCCAAAGACACGTGGCTGAGGCAGCTCATGAACTGTAGTCTAATGTCAAGTGTGGAAAATGTATTAGGCACAAATGGAGCCATGTTTTGGGGGAGAGGATAGGACTGGTCAAACTTCAGGGCAGAATCCTTAGGACATATTTCGATGTTCTTGTTCCTGTGGGCTTGCACTGTGGACAGATACCAAAAAACGGTAGAGACCACCTTACATAGCGGGGCTGGTGCTCTGGAAGCCATTTACTGGGATCCTGACTTGTGGAAGATGCAGAACATTACAAATATGTGGTATCAGCGTTAGCAAAGCAGAAGTGGAAGAATCCGCTTGTCTGGTTTGATTGGTTTCAAGCCCTGAGTTGGTGGTGGATGGAGTGGGCCTGTGTCGACGGTGCTAAGAAATCGGAGATTATGATCCAAAATCAGATAATAATAAAATTCATAGATTTGGAGAATGTTACACCCAGAAGGGACCTCAGAGGGAATCTAAAGTTTTATTTACTTGTTTTACAGACATAGAAAACTGGAGTCAGTGGGGAAGCAACATGCCTAAGATGACAGTGTGTTAGCCACAGAGCCTAGTCAGCTTGCTAGTCTGAGCTGATCCTGTAAGATGGGGCTTTTAGTAAAGAAAGAGAGATTGAATGGAACAGGTTCATAGGAGGGCAAGGCAGTTGATTAAAAAACAAATATGTTTTTTAGGAATTTGCCAATGTGGAGGGGAGCGTCTGAGAGGCATTTGGGGGGAGGGTTAGCTGAGCCAAGTGCAGATTTGTAGGATACAGTACAGTGGCCTGTCTTCAGACATAAAAAAGAGTCCACGTTGAGGGTAAAACCGATATGCAGAAGGAGAAGGAAGTGATACTGTAGGTGGGGCCCACCTCTGAGATGGGGTCCAGAGTCCAGACGAGGAGCTGTAAGGTGGTGGTGTTGCGGGCTGACAGCTTGCTCTTCCTCTCCCTGACCCTGCAGGTGATCGCGGTGGTGATGGACGTCTTCACAGACATCGACATCTTCCGAGACCTGCAGGAAATGTGTCGGAAACAGGGAGTTGCTGTATACGTTCTTCTGGACCATTCTCTGCTTTCCCAGTTTTTGGATATGTGCATGGATCTGAAAGTTCATCCTGAGCAGGAAAAGGTTTGTATTCTGGTTTCACCACAGTCAGAAATAGGACCTGTCTACATGGCAGGTGGAAGTGGTATCCCCTTTACAAGAGGGGGAGCCGAGGCCCTGAGCAAAGCGACTTGCCTGAAGTCTCACAGAAGAGAAATGACAGAGTCGAAATTCAAACTTTGGCTTCTCCCTCATGTCATGCTGCCTCCTGTTGGTGGCCAGAGGCTGCCCTGGAAGCTGCCACTTTTGACTGTAGTGCTAGTAAACTCCAATTTTAATCATAAAGACCACCATTTATGAAGCTCTTAACAAATGTTATGAAACTTAATCCTCACAGCAGCCCTTTTGGGTAAGTGGCATTCTACCTATGTTTTAGATCACGAAGTGGTGACACAGAGAGCCCAATGTCTACAATTAGAAAGTAGTGGGACTGGGGTTTGATTTCCCATCTGCCATCACTATCACATGCTGCTTCTCATTTCTCATTATTATAAAATTAGACTTCATATTTTCTTTGCTTTGAGCATGAAAGTAATTGAACTTAAGTATTTAAATGTAAGGTTATACAACTCAGCTAGCTTGATCTCTTTAGTGGAAAGAGGCCAGAAAAATAGTCCCACTTATTAACACCATTTTTGTAAATTGAGCATTCATCAACTTAGTTCACTATCTGTGAGCACCTACTATGAGCCATGCATTGTTTTGGGTACTGTTCTGGAATTTGGGCTTTGGTCCTATAGGTTACTGCATAGGGGACAAAAAGTTACCACCTTGTTATTAAGCAATTTAGTTTGCTTGCAAAATTTTGGCCATTTAGCTCCTCCTACAGAGTTCTTGTTGGTTGTTTTCCCAAATGAGGAAACCAAAGATTGGGTTTAATTAGGTAGTTTTCTAACTTGTCACTAGTGTTATAGAGCAACTCTTGATGGAGGTAGGATTAGAGCTTGGAGACCCAGTGAAACAAGCCAGCCATGTGACCCAACAGTCAAAAAAATGAGATCAGGTGGACCCAAGGAAAATGCAAGTCAGGCATGGAAGAGCGCATTGTCCCTTAGCCAAATGTTCAGTCTGTGATTGCTCACATAGAGCCCAGTGAGGAATCGAAGGTGTTAGTGTTTAATTTCAAGGCGCTCTTTCTGTAATTGAGGCAGAGTGTTAGCAGCGGGAAAATCACAGAGTTTTGGTCACAACTTTGATCGGGTGATTGGCTCTGATTCATCTACTTGACAGAAATCTAGGAATACTATTTGCTGACTCAGTTGCCCACTGTTGGTTGCTGCCTTTATGGTGTCCAGATTCTCTGTAGGAGAGGTTGAAAGGAGGTCTGTACCTCTGGCCTCACTAATTTTTGTTGTGTTTTAACTCCTTCCTTGGGCCGCACCATCTTCCCTGGTTGCTTCCCTCACTCAGGCATGTCTGTTGCTAGTGATCGTGTGCCTTACCCCGTGGGGGCTGACTTCCTCCCAGACCCCGGCTCTGCGGCTCGGGTGTCCTGTCTGGGAACCTTGTGTGCAGGTCTCAGAAGCACTTCGGCCACAATCACAGAGGCCTGCACAACATTCAGATAAGTCCAAAGGCAAAGATGTATGGAATGATGCCTGAATCTGCCCATATGTGGTATTTTTTATGTTCGTTATTATATGTTGATCCTTTGAAGCTCTGCTTAGGAATCATCACCTCCTCCAGGAAGCCCTCCCCCGCCAGCTCCATGCATACCACCACGGAAGTTCTTAGCTTTTTTCCTTTTTAATTTAAATTTCCATTTTGAAAGTGTAAGATTTATAAAGGAGTTACAGAAACAATATAAGGAATTCATGAATACTCTGTCCAAATTCTCTAAATGTTAATTAACGTCTTATCTCTACATATTTGATAATCGAGAAATAAACTTGATGTAATACTATTATCTAATGTAAAGATCTTATAAATTTCACTAATCATTCCATGAAAACCCTGTTTCTTGTCCAGGATCCAATTCAGGACCATAGCTGGCGTTTAGTTGTCATGTCCCCTTAGCTTCCTCTTATCTGGAACCATTCTTCCCTCTTTGTCTTTTAGGGTATTGATACTTTTGAAGAATACTAGCTAGTTTTCTGTAGAATTTAGGTTTGTCACATGTTTCCTCATGGTTAAATTCAAATTATGCATTTCGGTAAGAATACCACAGAAGTGATAGTAAGTATGTCTTGTCATAGTTTTTTTGTTTTGCCTTTTGTTTTTATTTTGAAATAATAATAGAGTCACAGAAGTTGCAAAGATAGTACAAAGAAGTTTCCAGGTATCCTTCACCCAGTTTCTCCCAATGGTTACATCTTATGTAACTTATAATTGCAAAAGCTGGAAATTGACATTGGTACACTGTGTGTCTATAGTTCTGTGCCATTTTATCGCGTGTACATATGTGTAACCACCACCACCAAGATACAGAACTATTCCATGACCACTAAGATCTCTCTCATGCTACTCCTTTATAGTCTCGTCCACTCCCTTCTCTGTGCCCTGCCCCCACCATCTTTAACCCTGGAAACAACTAATTTGTTTCCCATCTTTATAATCTTATCATTTAGAGAATGTTGTAGTAATGGAACCACATAGTATGCGATCTTTTGAAATTAGCTTTTTCCTGGGTTGGCTTTTTCCTGTCGGCGTAATGCCCTTGAGATTCTTCCAAGTTTGTTCCTTTTTGTTGCTGAGTAGTGTCATACGGTATGAGTGTACCATGGTATGTTTAACCATTCAACTACTGAAGGATATTAGGGCAGTTTTCAATTTTTTACTATTATGAGTAAGATGCTATGAGTATTTGTGCGGATATAGATTTCGCTTCTCTGGATGATGTTAGTCTTGCTACAATTTTTAATTATTCATTATTTTTCTCTCTTCTAGTCTAGTCCTTGAAGGTCAAGAGCGTGCCTTATATAGCATGCCTTATACCTCTATTGTCTCAAGGCTTGGCAAATAGTAGGGGCTTTTATGGTGGAATTAATGAGAGTCACAAAAAGCTTAAATATTTTATTTGAATATGTAAGATTTCTAAACATATTTATCTATTGATCTGCTCCGAAGAATGCAGATTGTCATGCCATTGTATATACATTTACGTGTGTCATCTTACAGAGATAATTATGCATGCACATGCAGTATATAGCACCAGAGTGTTACCAGTGTACCTTTTGGGTGAATGCACATTTGTAGGAAATGTGACATTGTTGATTAAGCCACATGTGAAATGGGTGTTTTCTGCTTCAAGTCCCATGTTAGAGAACGCTTGTCCTATGTTCTTGTACTCTGAACCTATTACGGTGTGGGAGTAAGTGAGGATGGGCTGTTACTTATTAGTGATCCTATTAAACAAAAGGGTAGGAGGAATATCAACTTAGCTTCTTATTATTTGTTTGTTTGTTCGTTTATTTATTTGTTTTTTATGTATTTATTTTAGGTGAGGCAACCCTTGGTGACCTAACAGATTGCAAGGACCTTGTCATTTTACAATCCCTTATTTTTTTATATTTTACACCTACAGCACCTTGTCTTCCTAGGTGTTCTCCCATCCAAGTACTAACCAGGCCCGACCCTGCTTAGCTTCTGAAATCAGACGAGATTGGGCACGTTCAGAGTGGCATGGCTGGAGACTCTCTTTACCTTCTTTAAGCCTTTGTTAAGATATTATTACTAGTGTGTTTCCTTTGATGATTTAATCCCCCACATTTTGTTTCAAAATCATTTCTTAGATTTTGTTGTATAGTATTCCCCCAAAATGAGGCTCCTTTTAGAGCACATGTACACATGAACTAAGGGTATCAAAAATAAATATAAGAAAAAAGCATATGAGAAGATGGACTAAATGCGAAGTAGCATTACTTGAGTCCGAAGAATCATCTGGCTAGTGTACCAGGAGTGTTGTTACTGAGTTGTCTATTTGAGAATTGTAATCTTGTCTTAATCATTTGCTCACTGGATTGTTCATTAATTTTTTTCCACTCTTCCACCAACAGCTGATGACAGTTCGGACTATTACGGGAAATATATACTATGCGAGGTCAGGAACTAAAATTGTTGGGAAGGTTCATGAGAAGTTCACATTGATTGACGGCATTCGTGTGGCTACAGGCTCCTACAGGTAAGTTTCTCACCCATCCAGGCTTATTAATTTAAACTTTTCAGAAGGAGCATGCTATATAAAAGTAAAAGCTTCCTTTTCCTCTCAATGCAAGGCTCTATGGCCAGGCATTCTGATACTTATGTGAGTGAGTAGGTTAATCAAAGCCTCCTCCTACAGGGGGTGGTTGCGGTGGTGATCACCTCCCCTGCTCTGTGGTCCACAAAACTAAAGTACAGAGGCTGAAATTTGCCTGGAGAGCTCACAGTGAGTGAGTCCTAGATTCGAGCCTCAGCCAGGCCTGCAGTGGATGAATTGGGGGTTAACGGTGACAGAAACATTCTTGAGTCTTGTTCCTTGGAGATTTTGACCCCTCCTTGTCCCTGCTCACTTGAAGGTAAGGGCAGTCGTTGGCATGGACACCAGTGTGGAGGTCAGAGCTCAAATGTTCAGCTTATACTTAAATCCTTCACCTTGCTTTAAGCCTTGTAATCTAGTGCTTCAGTCTAGAAAGTGCTGATCCATGTCCTTTGAAGTTTCACTTTGGCAGTGCTGTGTTGGTGGAGTGCGGGGAAGCTGAGTAAAGGGAGGAGATAACGAGCGGTTAACACCAACCTCTAGAAGTTAAGACGTGTCATTTTTCCTGCTGTGGCTTCGAAGGTAGTGTGTTTTGCCACCTCTGCATTAGGTTGTCTGATGGGGTGCATGAGGTGTGTCTGCATGGTTTAAAAAAGAAAAACTCATTTTTGAGGAAACGCACATTCCTGAGTGGTAATTCCGTGTCAGCCTGGGTAAAGGTGGATGTGCAAAGATTTGTGGACGGTGAGGTGGTAAGAGCAAGAAACTCTTGATGCTTTTCTTCTCAAACAGTACAGTCCTTGCTCAGAACGAAATTCAAATTTTTCTTGAGACTTCCTTTCGTAAGTTTTTAAATAATAGGAGGAAGCTAGATTTTCACCCAAAGTATGATTTATTTATATAAGCGAAACTTAGCTCCAAATGGTTTTTGGCTACTCTAAAATATAAAAATGTAAAAACTACTCTCTGCAAATGAAATATGCTACCATTAAGGGTGAGGTTGGTGGCAATGATGAAGGTAGCTTCCATTTGTTGAGGACATTTTATAATCCCACTCTTGTTTACATGATCTCATTGAGGGTTTCCCAAAGAATCTTCTTTCTCTGTCAGTGGGGTGATTGCAAGTGCACAAAGCTAAGTCAGATGACTTTGTGCAAAATGGAATTTACTGACTCACGTGACTTTGAAGTGTAGAAGGGTTTTCCGGTCTTACTGATCCAGAGGCCATAAATGTATCAGAACATGGTCTTCCAGTCCTGCTTTTTTCTGCTTGGTCTTTCTTCTCAGTCACACTCTCCATTTGAAGGCAGAGGCCCAGGCTTTCTTGTACAACCTTTAATAGCTGTCTCCCAAAGAGAGTCTTTTTTTTTTTTAGCAATGGTATCAATTCTTGAAAAATTACTTGGCCCTTGCTGGGTCACATGCCCACTCTGGGTAGATCCCCATATCCAAGGGGATAGGGTCGTCTGGCCAGCCTGGTCATATGCTCTCCCTGCTTGTGATTCGAGCTTTCTGGGCTAGGGTGGGTGTGGGTTCTGTCACCAGAGGAAGGAGAAGGGATGCTAGACAGGCAAGGACACATGGCCACTATCAGCTCTTTATGTGCTTCCAGCATCAGCCTCATCGTTAGAGTAACAGTACTGTCTCCCTTGTGAAAATGGCAATGCTGGAGGAGAGAGCAAGGAGCACTGCACTAGCAATTCTTAAGAACTGAGCCTAGTCTAGGGTCTACTACTAGCTTCCCGTTGTGAAATCACTAGCCAGTTTCCTCACTTAGAAAATGAGGGCCCATTCTGGTTTTTAAAAACTCCGAGGATGAGGATGGGTAGATTTTAGTGTATTGGTTAAAGAGTTGGCCTTTTTACTTTTATGTTAACCTATATGTATATTATATACCTATGTTGAAGCTGGTTGAATTCACACTATTATGGCGGGTATGCTGTCATCAGAGTTATGACTCTTATTTAGCAGGATGTCTGGGCTTTATTACTTAGATTGACGATAAGTAAACTAAAGTTGCTTGTTCTTACCAGCTTCTGTTTGTTTGTTTTTAATCCTTAAGTTTTACATGGACAGATGGCAAATTAAATAGCAGTAACTTGGTCATTCTGTCCGGCCAAGTGGTTGAACACTTTGACCTGGAGTTCCGAATCCTATACGCACAGTCAGAGCCCATAAGCTCCAAACTCCTGTCCAGCTTTCGGATCAGCGGCAAGTTTGACCATCTAATTGACCGGAAACCACTGTCCAAGGAGCTCACGTTGGGCAATCTGCTGCGGCTGCGGCTGGCCAGGCTCTCGAGCACCCCCAAGAAAGCTGAGCTGGAGTGTGGGGCGCCTGCCAAGGGCAAAGAGGAGGCCAGGCGCCACGACTCCGAGTCCTCCACCATCAGTGAGGAAGACTACTTCAACAGCCACAAGGACACACCAGAGGATGGAAAGACGACCGATGCCGCAACTCAGACAGAGCCAGGAGAGGAGGTGCTAGCCGTGTGCGTGAGCGACTCGGGAACACAAACCAGCACCGCCACAGCCAGTGCTGGGACCCAGACCACAGTCGCCACCAGGGCAGCAAGTTCCCAAACTGCGGTTCGAGTCATGTCCGCCACCACCCAGACTGCCGTGGACGAGAATATTCTCTTTTCTCAGGGAATCCAGTCTAAAGAAGGGTCCCCAGTATCAAAGATGTCTGTGTCGAGATCTTCCAGCTTGAAGTCCTCCTCCTCTCTGTCTTCTCAGGGCTCTGTGGCAAGCTCCTTCGGCTCCCAGACTTCCATCAGAGCCACTGACCTCGTCTTTCCCGGGCATTCCAAGTACTGGGGCACCCCCCACTTCGACTCATTTAGAAACTTGAATAAAGAGCGGCAGTTGCACTTTTCTGGTATCAGGTCCCGGCTCAACCATATGCTGGCCATGCTCTCAAGGAGAACATTTCTTACTGAAAACTATCCTGGCTTTAATTCTGGAAATTACAGCAGAGCATCAGTTAATTTGCTGGCTATTAGAGATATCACACTTTATCCCTCCTATCAGTGACTGGTCAGCGTTCAGAGCCTCTGGGTTCAGCCAGGCTTGCGGTAGACCTCATCTCATCAGAGGATACTGCTTTATAAAATGTCTCCTCTCCCTAATTGTTTTTCTTGCACCTGATTTTTAGTCACATGATTTTCTTTGAATTCTATAAACTGTATGTTATTTTATGCTTTTGTTTTATTTTCGTCATATGTAAACCAAGTATTGGGTTTATGGTTTAAACACTATGGGTACAGTTTCTTTGCACAGTTTTAATATTGATATCTCTTGAAGAGAATGTTTAGGGGTTCTCAGGTTAATTCAAGTAAGAGATAAAATATGTTTTGCATTCTAGATTTGTTTGCTCTTCTGTTTTAGAGGTTTGAATCACTCGTTTTTATGATCAAAATCTTGTTTAGAATAAACTTTCTTAATTGTCTCTTCTTTAGGATATTGTGTTCTTAATATTCTTAGCATTAACTAAACAAATTTTTAAAAACTGGTGATTGCATAAGAATCTTTTTTTTTTTTTTTTTGCTTCCTGGCACTTTTTTCTTTAACTCTGGGGGTGTGCCATAAGTAATGCACTTAATAGTTATTTACGCATTTTTTAAATAGCGTTGGGTAGAGAAGAAGTAGATGATCCAAACTGTAAAAGAGAAAATATTCCCTTAAAAGTTAGAAGACAAAAAGAAGCAGGTGTCAGGGTCATCTCTTCCTTAGCAACATGAATATTGATGTTACTATCTCTGTAGTTTTAATGAGGAAACTTGCCAGACAGAAATCGTAGGCCTTTTCATGAGCATGAGCCTCTAACTTGTCTTTTTTCCAGGAAAAAGCTAGAGCTATTTAGACAGGGACCTAAGTTCCCTGCCTCTTTGTTAAAGAAGGCCTTACTGTACATTCTTAGATTCATCCCTGATATTAACTCTAGAGGCCCCATGGGCTTAATTTCATCAGATGGGTGTATTGACAATGATTCCGCAATCTAATATCCTGGAATAGGGGCAAAGAGGACACTGACAATTATCCCAGATGCCTAGTCCATTGGCAGGCAATGCAGCTGGTTTCTACATCCTGCTAATCAGGGTTGCTATGGCTGTGGAATCCTGTTTTTGTCTAGTCTCATTTGCATGGACAGACAAAAGGAGAGTTAAATGATGGCTTCCTACTTCTGATCTGGCTAGAGCAAAAGAGATCTGTAATAGGGGTGGGTGGTGTTGGCCACACAGACCCCTGAGCACACCTGCTGGTTTTAATGTGTGCACCGGGACTCCCTTATGGTCACCAGGTTATTTGTTGGGTTAGTGCTATAATCTGGGCTGTGAAGCAGACCAGACAACTGGTTCATGTCCACTCATGAACAACTCTGGCCTATGCCTTGGAGAAACATTATTTAAAACCACTAACAGATGTAAATAATTTCCCATGTTATCTATGACCCTCACAAAATATAGTGGTTGGAGAGCTGTTATTCTCAATTTTAAGGTGAAGAAACTGAACCTCAGGTTAAGTAGCATAGTCAAGGTCACATGGCTGGTAAATGGTGATAAAAATATTTAAACACAGGTTTCCAGATTCTAAGTTCAACAGTCCTTTATATTACTGTTTCTTTATAGAGAGCATGGAGGCATTAGAGGGTGTACCTTGAGAAATGGCAGTTAATGCAATGGTGAATTGAACACATAAATTTAACCTCATGAACAAACGTAGGTATGCTTGAAATTTCAACTCAAACGTGTTCTATGGAACTATTAATAGACATTCATAAAAAAGGTTCTGTGTTCAGTTTGGGAAATAATGGATCAGATAAATTTAAACAGGATTCTTTATTGCAGGACTACTCAGACTTTTGAATGAAGTAATGATCGCACTGACTCTCAGAGCAGGGCAGGTGTATGGCCTATCACAAGCTTACCTGACCATAGAGTCCTCTTTTTGTGGAGCAGGACTCAAATCTATTCTCTGAGAGTATTGTCGGCGATTAGAAATAAGAATAAGAGGTGTATAAAATCCTAAGAAAATGGCCTGGTCTCTCAGAGTAAGCAAAGCTTTTCTGGCACTCATCTAGAGAGTATCACTACAGGGCAGAGTTTCTCAAGGTGAGATCTGAGAACCACCTGCATCAGAGTCAGCTGGATCCTTGTGTAAAATGTAGATTATTGTCCCATTCCCAGGGGAGGGGGTGAGTGGGTGTGGCGATCATTTAGTTCAAAAATATTTGTTGCTATTTCCTAGGAGAGAATTTCCTTATCTGTCTAATGTCAGCCTTGGCCATTACAGAAGAGGCTATAAATATTTCAGTATATATCTAAAAGATAACAGCTCACTTTAAAAAAAACAACCACATTGCAATGATCATAACTAAACAACTTTGATAAAAATGTCTATCATCAAATAAAATCAATATTCAAATTCAGTTGTCTCATTTTTTTTCCTCCCTGCTGATCTGTTTGAGTTAGAGATCCATATAATTTCAAGGTCAACCAAATCAGACTGCAGAGTCAACATTCTCTTGAAAAACTTAAGGAGTCAACTGAAGAGATGGCCCTGCACCTCTGCAGGCAGTTCGTTTGGGGGAGTATCTGGGTTTTACATGAGACTCAAAGTGATAAGAAAACTTAAAGTATAAGATCATGTAAATGACAAGTTATGGGAAAGAAACTCAAGGGTGGGAATATAAAATGGAGTTAGCAATGAGCCTGCAAGTGCATGCCACAATGACAACACATTTACTTTGGGTAGGCCACACTTTAAACTTCCCAAGTAGCTGAGGCAGAAAGAGGAACCTGGCCAGACCCACCATTTACAACATTCCTGAGATGCAAGTAAATCCAGGTATAGGAAGAACAATCCTTGGTACTAAGATCAGGTAAGAATTTCGCACAAGGATCTGCTTATTAAAATGATACTGTTAAGTGTTCTGATAAAAAACACAATGACAGATAATTGGTATGCCCAAACACTGAATTCCATAAAAGTGGTTGTCCAAACCTATCAATGAGTTTGATGTATTCAGATGTATTGTGTGAGCATGGAATATTGTACCTTAGGTTGAATATGTTTGGATGAGCATTATTATGTTAGGTTCCTTGGTGCCACTTAGAAATATGCCCTTAGGTCTATTTATGCCTGCGAACACTCCATTTCACTCTCAAAAGGGTCCCAGTTAAAGTATACAGTCATCCTATCTAGAGAGCACCTGGCAGACCTCAGGAGCCCCTCCCCAACTCATCCAGTTTCATAGAAGTACACGTTCTTCAGGCCAATGTGAGAGATGCCCCTGGTAGCTGAGTCTCCTTCCTAGTGGATCTCTCCACACCTCTGCACTCCAATCCTTGGAGCTAAATACTTTTGCTTATGCTAATGCATGTGTGAACTTGATCCTTTGTGTGCAAGCCAATAAACCAGACAGGTTTACATATGTTAAAAGTTGCAGAGGGCTGCTGCACCTTAGACTCGATGGAAAAATACCAATATAGTACAATACAGTAAAAGCAATTCTGCAAAGGACAACCTCTTTTCGGGCTAGGAGACAGCTCTCTCTGATCTAGCTTGAAAGAATAGACCTAAGGGCAGCTAGGATTTTTCTTAGGAAGCTAAGAGTTTTAGCACCTGTCTACATGGATGGTGTAATTGACATGTTAATTTTACTTCATGCATTGCTCTCTGATACTCTTACCCTCAGATTTCCCCCTGAGGAATCATTTTGTTACCAACTCTCAATCCCTGTGATTCTGGTAAAGCTGACCACACCTGACTTGGGGTGCAGCATGATCTCAATGTAAGCCAGTCAGTACGTCATATTCGCTGGCCCTCGTGTCTGATTCAGAGATGGATACATAGCCAGATGCTTTTGCCATGGATTTCTGGAAAGAGGCTTGAAACTGAGAGGTTGTGGTGGCTGAGCTGACATGGTCATCTAGTTGCCACATGACACCTGGGTCAGTAGACTAAGGCCAAATGATATGATCAGAAATGAGCCCTGAATATGTCATATGTGTCCTGATGCAGCTGTGTCTCAAGTCAGAACTACTCCTGGACTTTATGAGCCTTTTGCTTGAGCGAGATGGATTTTCTATTACTTGTTACACAAAAGCCTTAACTAGTACAAAGATGATAACTCCTAAATCCTAGTGTCTCCCAAACATGGCCAAGATGGTTGGACTGGAAATATTTCAGAGCAGAAAGTACCTGTTAACTACCATAGGCACAGAAAAACTATCATGTACCATTGAAACATGATTTTTGAGGAGTATCTTTCTGGAAAATGTTATTCAGAAGTTGCAAAATGTAATCCTATGTAACAAAATGATCAAAATGAATCATTGGCAATGAGCTAAATAAATTCTAGATGCCCTCTCAAGGAATAACGGTTTTAATTTTAGAGTTGTTATTTTAGGCCATCTTTCTGGAAATAGTTAATTAGGAAGGATAAGATAGTCTACTGAGACCATTTCTAATTTTTGACAGTAAAACCACACCGTCAACATCTAGGTTATTACTTAGGTCTTTTCTCCAAGAGATGTTGTAAGCAAAACAACCCGTTAGGGACAGTTGGGCTTTGAGAACTTTTAGGACAGATAAACTAATTCTGATCTAGGGGAGCTAAGCTCTATTGGCTTTAAATGGTCCATGTGGTTGAAAAAATATTGGCCTGGGAATTAGAAAGCCTGACTTCTAGTTTCAGTTCTGATGCAAAATTAGCTCATTGATTCTGACCAAGTAAGTCCTTTTAACCTCTATGGGCCTGGGTTTTTTTTTTTTAACAGTATTTAGACTAGACACTGACTAACGTCTCTTCAGCTTTAATCTCCTGTCTCTTTGTAAATAGGAAGACTTCTTAATATAAATCATGAGCAATGTATAAAATACAGAAATAATAAAAAGTGGTACTTATTTAATTTTCCCTTGTATTCATGTATAAACCCTGTTTTCCATACTTGGGTCTTTAGTGAAAATAAGACAAAAATAAAACAAGGAAGGATCAATGCTATGAAAACTAAAAATAAGTATAAAACATGGAGAGTTCACATATACATTACTCAACAGGCACTTTGTTATTGCGCTGGGAACATGAATGTGACGTGGTCCTTGTCCTCAAGAAGCTTCCAGTATAATAGTGGAGGGAGATTAACTACAGTTCAACTAAGTAAATGTTATCACAAAAGTGAGCACACAGATTCTGAGTCTCCAGAGGTGGGGATGCTTAAGCCAGATAGTGAGTTTAGAGAATTCTTAGAACTGACCCTTAAGAAGATAATTTAAAGGATGGATGGAGAATTCTAGGTGGAGGGATTATAATGTATTGAACTCTATTTTCATTATTATTAACCCAGATAGTGAGTTTAGAGAATTCTTAGAGCTGACCCTTATGAAGATAATTTAAAGGATGGATGGAGAATTCTAGGTGGAGGGATTATAATGTATTGAACTTTATTTTCATTATTATGGAAATAAAGAATATTTGTAAAATGAATAC
Organism: Pteropus alecto; assembly: GCF_000325575.1. NCBI lineage: Eukaryota > Metazoa > Chordata > Mammalia > Chiroptera > Pteropodidae > Pteropus > Pteropus alecto. Next base: position 24,177,715 of record NW_006442491.1, read on the forward strand.
ATGCATGTAAATTTAGATTTTTTTCCCCTAGTGGATTTGCTCTATTTGAGTTAAGGAGAGCTAACGTTCATTGAATGCCTGTTATGCCTTACATTGTTAGGCATTTTACATGTTTTTTTATACAGCCTTTTAAAATATTAGATGACAGCTAGGAAATAGCAGTTAGGATTCCAAATCATGTTTGTTTCTAAAAACCCTTATCTTTCCATGACTGTCATTTCTCTCAAAGAATGCAAATTTTCTTCACAGCTCTAAAAATGCATAGATTCTGAAGGCTCTCACTTCCTTCCATTCCAATTAGTTGCATATCCATAAAATAGTTCCCCTACTTGAGATTATTAGCTCTCCTCTGGATTAGTGGAAACTTTCTCAAGCTTGTTAATCAAAAGAATCATCTGTAAATTTTCTTAAAATGCAGGTTCCCAAGCCATGCCCCCGGAGATTCTGATGCAAGATTGGACTGGGGCCTAGTATCTGTATTTTTAACAAGTATTTAATCATATGAGCAGCCACAATGGAGGAAACACTGGGTTAGTGTCCTAGCCTAACTGATCTACCCATTTCTAAGTCTCTTATTTCAACTCATTTTTCCCTGTTTTTCAGCTTTACTCTCAAGGCTCCTGAAGACTTCCATACCATTTACTATTGTTTTATTTACCGATCGTAATAAATACTACCGTATATCGAATCGAACATTTACTTACTATTCACTGCCAGTTTACTGAATCGGCAAACTCACAAGATAGTTACTATTATTATACCCCAATTTGAAAGTATGGAGAATAGAGTAAAGCTAAGATAGCTTGTAACATAATCAGCATTCAGCAATTAACTTGAAATGCACTGCCTCCGTGCCCACCGCGTGCCAGCAGTCCTTTCCCAAGGCTCGCCCATCCTGGAGTGTGCGGCCACCATGGAAGCCACACTACATTCCTACGAAAGAACTTGGAACCGAGACCTGCTCCCTCCAAAAGAGAGATGAAAAATGCGCCCCTGCCTCCGGTGTGGCTGGGAGGTCACGTGGACCTGAGGGCGGGGCCGGAACGCTCGCTAAAGAAGAGCAGTAGGTCACGTGAAGCAGAGGGGGCGGTGGCCACGGGGGCGTGGCCGTAATGCCGCGCGAAACACCGGGCCTAGAGTCGTCGCCGGCCGCGCCCCCTAGCTCCTTTGGGGGCCCGCGTGCGACAGAGGGGTGGAGCTTTCTCCGTGACCTTTCACCCCAGCATGGCTGCGCCCGTGGGACCGGTGAAATTCTGGCGACCCGGTAAGGCCCTTGGCGGAAGGCTGGGCAGATGTGGCGGCCTGACTTTGGTCTTAGCTCCGCGGCCGGCGCCCTGGGGCCTGCAGACCTGCTCGCAGGCCTGACCTCAGCGGACTGGCCACCGCCGACTCGGTGCTGGTCTACTCTGCGGCTCAGGCGCCCACAGTGATCCCCAGGGATTTGGGGGGTCCGCTCTCAACCTGGACAGAAATTCTCTGTGTGACCTTGTTCGAGTCCCTCAGCCTCCTCGGGCCCCGTTTTCCTCACTCCTGATGCCTGCCTTGCCTAACCCGCGAGATGGGGAAACGCTAACGAGCCCACGCGTGTCCTGTTACCGCCCTGGGGCTTCAGTGGAACCGGTCCGGCGCTGCTGCTCAGGTTTTAGGAGCTCAAGCTAAGGAGTTAGACTGGGCTCGAACTTTCCGCTCTGCCACATAGTAGCAGAGTGCCTTTGGGCAAGTCACTTAACCTTTCTGATCCTTAGTCTCCTCGCCTGTGAAACGGGCAGAGTAGTATCTATCCTGTGGGCTTGAATAACGAGCGCGACGCGTCGTCAGACATAGAGTAAATGCTAATAAAAAGGGAGTGTTTTATTTTGTTTTAGGGTCATACTTGTCTACGACGAGGGACCACCAGAAAGTAAACACCTTCGTATTGGCTGCCACGCACTTCCTCTCTTGCAGGCTAACACGAATCTCAGTCACAAAATACTTTGTTTTAATTTTCTCAATCAGGATTTTATTGAATGTATACATGTGAGCCCCTGCTAGATACATTACTTCCTCCTCTTCCATTAGTTCCTTGTTAAAACAAAAGTTTCTTTTTTCCACCACTTGCTTGTTTTTTCCTCCAGTTGCTGTGCTGTCTGGATATGCAAAATATATTGCAGCAAAAATGAAGTGAGACAGAGAAGGTAATACAAGGAAAGCTTTTAAAGAGTATTTTAGAGTGGGTTCCTGAAATTCTGACCGTGCATATAAATGATGATGGGGATAAACCCAAGCAAGGGATATATGAGTTATTTTTTTAAATCTGCTGTGTGTCACTTAAAATTTTATGATTCAGCATTTCAAGTCATCAGCCAGTGATCCATCCTGAGTTTTATTTGCAGCCAAGACTAGGATCCCATTAGGCAATGAGATACCCTCTATTTTATTTATTCAAGCCTTCAATAACAGGTCGAAGTGTTAAGTATAATAAAGGCCTGAATGAATTGTTGAAAATCACACCAGGATATTATTTCAGTTAAAGAGCATGGCATTATTCTAAGAGTTTTATTCCATCATTTAGTTCATTCATTGAGGGTATACTTTTGAACACCTAACCTTGTGATCAGGAGACACATAGATGACTAAGGCTCTGCTTTGCTTTCAAGGTTTAACCTCTGTCTCTGTCTCTCTCTTAATTATACAATGAAATTGGATACCCTTTAGAAAAGATTTTAAAATGAGGCAGAAGAAGGTGGTGGGAAGGAAGATGGGCTGTAGAGTCAGGTAGTAGAGCCCATCCTTGACTACCATTTAATAACTTGATGACTTGGCAGTCACTTACGTACTCAAAGTCTCAGTTACCCCATCTGTAAATTGAGCATAACACCTACCCAAAGGATCGTTTTGAGGTTTAAGAATACATGTAAAGCTGTTAGCACTAGATACATATTAGCTATTATAATTATGTGGAAATATATAGGAGAAGGGAAGATTGAATGTGGGGATAAGAAATACTTCATAAAGACATTGATATTTTTGAGGCGGATACTGAAGCACAAATAAGGTTTTGTTCCACGAAGAGGCAGGAGCATGGAGCTCTAGGCAAAGGGTGCAGCAGCATGCACAAAGGTAAAGTGGGATGTGTGCCTCATGTTTGTCCAAAGAAACCAAATAATTGAGTAATGTGATGGTGTTAAGTGGTAGGGTATATTTTGGGGTGTGGCAGGAGATGAAGTTTGAAAAGTAGGGGCCTCTTTCTGAGGGTCTCATGGCAAGTTAAAGAATTTGGATTTCAGCAGGGCATGACCTGATGAGGTTTATTTTAGAAAGATAACTCTGGAAGTGGTGTGCGAAATGGTTTGGGGAGGAAATTAGAGTCAGGTATACCATTAAGAGAAGGTACTACTAAAATTGAGGAGGAATATGAAAGTCTTAACTTTGGCCTGGGAGCAGAGATGAGGAAACTTTTAGAGAAACATTTTAGAGGCAGATGTAGGAGATGGTAGAGTCTGTTATGACTCAGATTTCAGGGTTGGGTGACTAGGGTAAGTGGTTCTCAAATTTTGCTGTGTAATTGAATCATTTAGGATGCTTTTAAAAATTCTTCTGTTCTGTCATACTCCATGGCAAGAAATTAGAAGTCTGGAGGAGTAGGAACCAGGCATCAGTATTTTGTAAAGATTACCCAGTTGATTCCAGCATGCATCAAAGTTGGGGAACTTCTGGCCTAGGTAAACTGATGTCATTAACTGAGTTGGGAATGGATTTAGTACACACTACTGGGCCCTTACTTTGTGCTAGTCAGTTTTAGTTCCATCATCTTACTAAACAGTCATAACATCTCTGTGATGGTATCCCTCTCATTTTACACATGAGGAACTGAAGTTCAAAGATGTGGGAAATACATGGTGAAGGTCAGGGAAGTGGTTGAGGCCAGATATAAGGCTAGATGTTGGAATCACGATCATATCCTGTAGGCCGGGAGTCACAGGCTCAAGAACTACAGGGGCCTTTCAGACGGTCGAAGTAAGTGAAGCTGCTGGGTGGGAGTAATAGGGAGTGGTGGGGATCATGGCAAACTAGAATGTGCATACACTGATAGATATACACTGGAGCTTGCATATGCTATGTAAAGCAGGAAGCTGTATTCAGTTCTACCTAATTGTCATGGGCTCACAGTTGCCAGATTTTTTTTTTAAAGCCTAAATCCAGATTTGAATGGGAAATTTTTACATGTTTTAAATGAACTATTTCAAACATTTTAACCAATTTGGGGACATTGAGTAACTAGTTTGTGATCTCTGCTTTAAGAGCTTTGTATGCCATTTTCCTTCATTCATTTAACAAATATTTAATGATTGCTGACCATGTGCCTGGCAAAAACTTTATAGCAACAACTTTGGGGATTTTTGACCTTATCTATCTACAGTAAAAAATATACTGTGCTATGATCCAGTGTGAACACACACTGAAAAAAGTTGTAGAAAAACAATATTGCTTTCTGGGATGCACTCTGATACTTTCTATTCTATTTCTAGTTCATTATTAAAAAGTGCTTGTCATGAAGCACTACATTAATTTCATAACCCACCAATGGGTCACTGCTCAAATTGAAAAACTGGGTGAGAGGGAATACTGGTTTGGAGGGGTGCTGTTCTCAGCCTTGTTTTCTAGATGGCAAAACGAAGGTATTTGTAGTTTGCAAGAATTACAAACTTATTCCCTTTAGCACAGAGAATGTTGCCAAGGGAAAAACAACCATAGATAACCAGAATGGGCCGTGGGATGTATGTAGCGGGGAAGCAGTCCGTATTTGGCTGAATGGTCTTTTGTGAGGAGAAGACATGTTCCTTATTGGTTGATAGCAGCTGTTCTTATTAAAGATCTCATAACAGAATAGTATACGGAGGTGCACTAGGCTGTAGGTTAGAGACCAGGAGGGGTGGGGTGGTGAAGGAGACACCATGGTGAATTAAAGGCTGGTGAGGGAGGACTTAAGAGACCTTGTAGGAGCAATATAAAAATATTTGAGACATGCTGTAAAGGTTTTAAATTGTATTTTGAAAAGGAAAGAATTCCGGACAAAAACAGCTGATGAGGATAAGGTATTCTTTGCAGTAATTTTCTTAGAAAAGGTTACAAGACATTATTAAGAAGTAGCAATGATAGTATTATCGTGCATAACAAGGGAAGAAAGGAAAGGAAACTCGCTTTGCCCAGGTCCTGTTCTATCTTTTGTCTTGATGAAAGAAAGGTCAACATTTTGGCAAAAACAATATAGCAGTGTTGGGTTGCAGGCTCTTTGGGAGCTTCCCGGGTAAAATCTAAAACTGGCCCCCATAGCAGAGTGCAGGGCAAGACCAACAGAAAAAGGCAACACTTCAGATTGGTAGGTGGCAGATTAATAAGCAAAGGAATTTATATAGGAGGCCTGACTTGGACAGCGGCAACAGGAGTAGATCGCTACAGCTGCCCGCCAGATCGTAAAACTTTATGTAGAGGTCTTAACTGGGTTTAGTCACATACACAGGGGATGTGAACTGGGTTTAGTCTTGTACCCGGTCCAGACTGTCTCAAGGCTGTGTCCTTGGGCAGCTTCAAGCCCTGGGAAGGCAAGCAGAGCACATATTCCAAAACAAAAGGAAATAGGTGAGGAGCCTTTGATTGCCTGGGTCCAGCCCATGGGTCAAACTGAGTCTTGTCTTTTTGATGACCTTCCCCAACAAGCAGTGCCCCATTTACCTGATTTTTGGCATTCTTGGACCTCTGGAACACAAGTATTCCTAACAATAAATGGAAAAGGGATCAGAGATCTATGTCAATGATTCTAAACATAGCTCTAAGGAGGTTATGGACCTCTAGCAATTTGTATTCTGATACATTACATTCTGATACATTTTTCAGGAGATAGTGTTCACAGCCTTTTTTAGGTTTTTGAAGGGATTTGGGAACCCCTCTCCTCCAAAATGTAAACCTAAATCACAGTGGTAAATATTCTTGTCACAGAGCCCCTGTACTTTCACATAGCGTTACAGATTCTAGTTCAGAAAACCTGTGAATTTGGGGTAATTATCTTTGTGGCATCTCCAACAGAAATGCTGTGCACCATTGTGTTTTAACTTCTACAGAGGGTTTTGATTCACAAAGGCACCATACCCCAATGCTGAACAGCTCTAACTTTTAGGATTATCTTCCTTATGTTGAGTTGAATTCTGAGCCCTGTGTCATTCAGTTATTACTCTTCTGACTACATAAACAAGTTGCCATGAAAAGTAATGAAAGCTGATCATAAAAACTGAACTCATGCTCCTTCTAAGGCATTTTCCTTTCCAGGCTAAAAATCCATGGTACCTTGAACAGTTATTCATGATGAAATATGGCTTCCCTATTCTTCCATCCTGAGCACCAGGTTGTCATTGTTCTTACCAAGAAGGTATTGTGGATATCTGTTGTTTAATCTGCTCAGCATAATGGTTTCTTGGAGCAGTACTTCCCATCCAACCTCTCCAATTCTGTGATTCACATGGGGGCTGCCATTTATTGTATCCCACTGCACTGGCCATGGTTGATTGGATTAGGCTGGGCATTGGACCTAAGCTGGGAGAAAAAGAGTCTCCCCACTCCCTGAACAGACAGCACATATCTGGGACCCCCTGGTCCCCTTACTGGGTCCTTAATTTTCTCTGTAGCACTTACTACAGCTTCATGCACTATGGGGAGGAAGACTAAAAGAAGCAAGTCAGCTTCACTAGGGTAGGGTCTGCATCTGCAGTGTTCATGCTGTATCTCTTGCACTTTTTCATCTCTATGAATGAATGATTGGTGGAGGAATTGTGAGCCTGAGCTCTGGCACTGGCAGTCAGCCTTGACTCCAGCTCCTGTAGAGAAGGCAGTCTAAGGGATGGAGAGGAACTTGTTAAGGGACATAGAAATGGGAGAAGGATGAAGCCCAGGCAGTGTTTGAGTCCCTGGCTCCTGTTGTCCCTGAACCTTGCTGCCATCCTACAGTAATAGGACTTATCCTTTAACTCAGCTAATTTGCATTGGGGTTGTCACTCTTATTAATTGTTCAGTAATAATACTGACATGGAAGCCAGCAACTAAAAACATTGTCCTCTGTAATGTACAGTTGTGTCTGGCCAATTTGGAGCCCAATGGGACTGCCATCTCCTTTGTTCTTGACACTGTAGTGAGGGTTTTAGAGAAGATTTTTGTATTGTCATAGGTACTTTTCCTACTCACTTTTTTCCTACTTACATTTTAGATGATTTCCTGAAGTTAAAGTTTAATATCTCTTAGTAGTTTGAGATCACATGCATTGCTTCTGTTATATATCTTCATCTATAAATTTATAACTTTTGCACATTTTTCTGTTCATTGTATCAGAGAATCTGAAAAATTTTTTTTCTGTTACAGGTACAGAGGGACCAGGCGTCAGCATCTCCGAAGAGAGACAAAGTCTAGCTGAAAACTCTGCAACAACCGTTGTTTACAACCCTTATGCTGCCCTTTCTATAGAGCAGCAGAGGCAGAAGCTGCCAGTGTTCAAGGTACATTGAATAAGCATGTACAGTTCGTCGGCCTAAAGCAGTCTGCAGTAGCTTTATACTTGGCGCAGAAGCAAATAGTTTGTCCTCTTTCCCATAATGATTCTTTAGAACACAAAGAGCTCAGAGATAACCTTATCTGAAGGGATTAACTTTTCAAAGCAAATTATGTGTATATTAGTTAACCTTAGAAATCTTCAAAGTCCTTAAGATTTTTTCAGTTAGAGCTTATATATTGAAAATTGAAAGAAATGGAATGACATCCTCCTCCGCCTCTTTGCTTTCAATTACGCACAAGTTTCAGATGTACAGAACAGTAAAGATAGCACAGTGTACTTCTATGCATCCATCTTCAACAAATTACCAACATAGGCCAATTTTAGCTTTCTTTTTAAAATTGTATTTCTTTAAACAAGATTAATTGGGAATAGAGGTGGTTTCTGTTGAAGAGGTTAACTCCCACTAAGATAGTGACAGGATTTTGATATGTTTATTTCTTACCATGTATACATCCAGGCATTTGATTTCATTAGTCTTGTGAAATGGATACTTCTCTTGTCATCTTGTAAGAGACCAAAGTGTAAACTAGAATCAGAACATGTTTGTTTACAGTGAGCCTTAGTTCTCTAGTGCAGATGGACCCACCCAGTCCTTGGACACGTTTTCTCACTGTTACCAAGTCTATGTGGGAAACCAAATTATAATCAGGAAGTGGGCTCAGAGCCACACGTGATTTAGATATAGCTGAAGACTATTTATTTCATATAGCCCCTGATGAAGGGTGATGCCTCTGGAATGACCTGATAGGTGTGCCCACCAGCACCCATGCCCCTGTCTCTTTCTCCGAGACAGTGCTGGGTGAAAACTGCCGAGTTCTTATACTTAGGGAGTCCCTTTGTCTAAATTGTGCTAATAATTCCTCTTCTGTTAATATGTTCTTTCTCCAAATGGATATAAAATGACAGCCTTCTTAATTTAGCCAATTGCCTTGATTAGTTTTATGTGGCCCCAAACGTCTTAGTCACTCATGTGTTGACACTCTTTGGGTTTCTTCCTCAGGTGATTAACCTCATCCATTATGTGTGAATGCAAACTAGTTTGACCCTCAGGAGGTAAAATTATAGGTTCATTGTTGCTTCCTCACCATTGAGGGACACGGTTTGAGCTGTGATGCAGTGTCGACTGCAGATTCAAACCCAAGCTTCATCATTTGTGTGCTGTGTGACCTTGCTTCACCATCTGAGCTTCTGTTTTATCTATAACATGGGATTAATAGTAGTACTTCTCTCATGGGATATTGTTATGAGAACTAGATGAGATAATCCATACGGAGCATTTAGCAAGATAGCTGACACGCCATAAATGTTCAAGAACAAGGATAATTGTTTACCAAGTATTTAATTTTGGCCTTTTCTTGACTGATCCTTATCTTTTAACCGTACTTATAAAATATAACAAGTGAAACAACAAATGAAAAAAATTAAGCAAGTTGTTAACATATACTGATGAACTTAAATGGTAAGAAGGAGCAAGTTACTGATAGAAAGCAAAGCAGAGTTTAAGCAGAGTTAAGATCTCATAAGATGGCAAAGATAAACCTAGAAGATGAAAAGAATAAAATGTTATCCATTCACCACTCCCTTCCCTTTTAAAACTAAAAGTAGCTTTAAAAACAGAAGTTGAATCTAAAGCATCAGTAAATCTGAAGCTCACCTCCTTCTTCCCAGTGCATTACAAGGCGGTCTTCCCTTTGACACCTTTTGTAGGCTGGCATTCTCTTTGGGCCCTGGACACTGCTGTGCAATGTTGTTCTCTTATTCTGTCAAACTCAACCTCTATGAAGCTCATTCTAGTCTTCCTCACTAGCTCTCCTTGATTTCCCTACCTGTGTCTCTTGATGGTACTCTCCTTCTGGTTTCCAAACTGGAAATCTTTTTGTCTCCTCATGATGCCACACATTGGACTCTCCATTTGTAGTGCTTCGTATTTAGCACTTGAAATATGAATTATTGCCTTCAGTTTTTTCTTGCTCAAATCAATCTTGTATGCTGCTGCCCAATTTTCTCAAACACTCACAGTATATACTGTTCCTCAGGTAAAGTCCAGTCTTTAGCTCTGCATTCAAGGCCTTTCACAATGCAGCCCTAACTATATCTCTCATAACTCATTTTCAAACCAAATCTAGAGTTTTTCATGGGCTTTTTATAGCACCCCTTGCATAGAGTTTATATAGTTTGCTTACTTCTATCTTTCTTTTGCTTATATTATTTCCCTTTCCCTGGAATGCCTTGTCTTTCTCTCTGACTGTATTCAAATTGTTTTTTCAGATTTTCCTTAACCAAGTACCCATCCATCCATCAATCCATCCAGCTATCCATCCAGTGGATGGAGCTGCCATTTGCAAAATACCTGCAAAGAATCCAAACCTTTCCTCTTCCCCTATCCAAGAAAAAGAAAGCACAAAATGCAAGCAACCAACAAGGAAGCATTCAGACTAGTCAGTAGGCCACCTGCAACCAAATCTCCTTTGGGTGCTTGTAAAAATGCAGATTCCTGGGCCCCACCCTAGCCCTACTGAATCAGAAACCCCGAGAGTAGGGCTAAGAATCTTCATTTTTAACAAATATCCTAAGAGATTTTAGCACTAAGATTTGAGAACTACATATTTAGTCCCCAAATAATGCCAAATTCAAATCCTAAAACAGCCAATACCTCATTTAGCCAGTTAGGCAGCATGCTAGCCTAGCTCTTCCATTCTTTACCAAACACATTGCTGGTATGGAATCAGATGAGCTGAGCAGTGACCAGAGTGGGAGAATTAGGCTGTTTTTTTACTTCATTCCAAACGAGGTTTTAATGGAATACCTTCATGACTTTATAGACCAACAGGTGTGTCTGTAATCAAATGTGGGTAAAAAAAATACATTCTGAAGCTAAGTAAATAGTCTTTTTGAATTACCTGTGACTTTTCAGTGGCCAAACCAGTGCTTCTGCTTACACAGACTGTGTAAAGGAAGGCTCAGTGGAAATATTAGAGGTAACATGTGGGTGTTCTTTTGTGAACTTAGATTTAGAGTTAGAGGTGAAAGCATATTCTTTCTGTGTGGTTTTTTTTTTTGAGTTAATCAATGAAAAAATTTAAATAGGTAATACATGCATGCTCTGCAAAATTCAAAACTCTCCTTCACACTCCTGCTCCCCATCAACCCTGTCCCCGTCCGTTGGAGACAGTGTAGTTACCAGTTTCTTGTTTTGTTTTTCCCCAAAATAGCTTTTACATAAACAAGCATATTGTATTTACCCTTTAAAAACACAAATACTGGTGCATTATTCACACTGTCCTGCAACTTGCTTTCTTCCCTTAGCATATCTTGTTGACCATTTCATAGCAATACAAATAGACATTGGTTCTTTTTAACAACTGCATATTATTCCATTATTGGAGTGTTTAGTAACTAATTTAACCAATCACCTGTTGAACATTTAGGCAGTTTGAATTTTGGGCCATTATAAACAATATTGCAGTGAGTATGCTTGTACATACGTCTTTGTTCACGTGTATTAGTCTACCTGTAGTATAATTTCTTATAAGTGAAAATCTTGAATCAAAGGGTATGTGCATTATATGTTTTGATAAGTTATTGTACTCAATTGCAATTGTATCAGCGTAAACTGATACCAACAGTACTTGAGAGTTGGAAATACATTTTGATAGTTCTTTTTAAAATTTCCTTTGCAAACAGCTCATTTCATGATGTTTAAATATCTTTGTTTAGGTCTTTTGAAAAAAGATATGGCTATTTATAATATATGGTTATTTTTTTTCAGCTTAGGAATCATATATTATACTTGATAGAAAACTATCAGACAGTGGTGATTGTTGGAGAAACAGGATGTGGGAAAAGTACACAGATTCCACAAGTGAGTATATATTTAAATGTCTTTGCTCTTAGGTTTGATTGGAAGGGTTTTGTAACTTGAGAACTCTCTTTACTGTCATTTGCATTATTAAGATCTCTTCTCGGAGGAAATATTCAACCCAACTAGTATTCTTTATTAAGCTTTTGGGGTTTATAATTTCTTTGATTAATACTGAAGTAATAGTCATCTTCAATTTATTATAATTCCAATTTATTATAATAACTGGACAGCCACACTCAGAAAAGAACAATAGAGACTCATTCAAAGAAGTATAATGCATATTTTCTGTCCTCAAATCATTATAGTTGAAGAGGAAGTGTACGATGAATACTTTTTAGTTGTAAATAAAAGTTGACTGTTACAGAACGATGCAGTGCTTTGGAAGAAACCTCTCTTCAATCATATCTGGTGTGAATGGAATTTGAAAGAAGGATCAGAGGAGACCTTGTAGAAAAAAGAGTACTTGAAGTCGACCTTGAACAAGATGTTCTAATCCAGTGAATATTGTGGTTAGACATACTGGAGTGGAGAAGTGTTTGGGGCTCAGCAAGAGTGGAAACGTAGGATCAAGAGTGAAAAGAGAGGGTGAGATCAAAGTCTGTCTAAGAGCCTCGACTTGGAGGGAGAGGAATGATATGTAAGGGGTCAGGGACGACAGTCCTTGCAGGTTTTTCTTTTCTTTTTTAACATAGATTTTTTTAATTGAAGTATAAAATACATACCAGAAAGTACTTAAAATAATTGTACAGCTTGATAAACTTTCACAAGTGAATACACCTGAGTTACCAGCACTCAAATCAAGAAAAAGAGCAGAACGTGACTAGAACCCCAGTTGTGTCCTCACCTGGTCCCCTGCCCTCTTTTCCTGCCCCCACAAACCTACACACAAGGGTAACTTATTCTGGCTTCTCACACCACAGATCGATTCTGCCTATTTTTGAACTTCGGTGAGGAAATAATATAGCTTCTTTTGCCCACCCCAATAATGGATTTAGGATAGGGCCCAGATGGGGGGATCTCTTTAAAGTTCTCCAGGTGATCTAAAGTGTAGCTAGGGAAAGGTAGGCACAAAGGAATGACCTGGGGAAAGGACAGCAGAGGAAATGCTGACCTGGAGGGAAAATTTATGTGTAGATGGCATCAAAACCCGGGCAAATTACTTGCTTACAAGAGGGACACAGGAGAAGGGCCATGTTAAATTGCCGGGAGATTATAAGGTAGGAGTAGTAAGAATAAAACAAGTGATAATTATTATATGTATTACATAAAGTGATCAGTTTAAACACATTAACCTGTTTAATCCTCAGTGACCCTGTAAGGTAGGTGCTCATTTTACAAATGAGCACCCTATAGAGAGGAGTGAGGTAGGGAAATATAAAACAGAGGTAAAAGGCCATGAAAGATTAAATGATTTTAGTTTGTTTTGAAATTAGTCTGTATAATTAACTAGTCAGCTTACTTTAACTATTACGGTAACAAAGAACCTGAAAATCTCAGTGGCTTAACACAAAGGTTTTTTTCTTCCTCATATTATGTGGCCTTCTCGGGTTGATGACCCAAGATGTGGGCTGCTCCAAGTGATCACTGGGTCTTAGGATGATGGCATAGCTCTTACCTGGGATTTGTGGATTTTGTAGTAGATGGCGGAATTATGAGATGGCTCTTAAAACTCCTTACTGAAGTGGCACTTCTGCTCACATTTCACTGGTTGAAGCAAGTTACATGGGCAGGTCTGATAGCAATAGCATGGCAGTGTAGGTAACCCTCCCACAGGGATGGGTGGCTCATATTTGGATCAGTAATACAATGTAGCACAATCATGCGGTCATATTACCCAATGAGGCTTAGCTACCAGGGAACAGAGGGGTCCTGCTGAGGGGCTGAGTCCCAGGAAAGAAAGGTCTGAAGGAGAAAGGAGTAGGGTCTGAGGATCCAGCTTGGGTGGTATGGCAGCAAACAAAGGTACGGGTTTTGTTGCTGTCGTTTGTTTGTTTTAATTTTAAGACTTTTAAAAATATTAAACATTTTTTGAATATTTAATAGGTTCACGTGGTTTAAAATTTAAGACACAAAAGGACATAAAAGAGAAAGATTTCCCTCTGCCCTATCTTGTGATACTTCCTTTATGCAGATGTAACTGATGTTATCACTTTCTTGGATAGAGGATTTTTAAAATCGCATTTACAGAACAATATGTTGTGTGTGTGTATTTTTGTATATATATATAGATATATAAATATGTATATATTCCTCCCTCTTTTTAAATACAAATGGTAGCATCTGTACTGCTTTTAAAGTACCTTGTCTTTTTTTTTCACTTAATGTATAGATCTATTTTCAGTCGTTTAGAGTCTAGTAGTTATGTAGTTTCTACATAATTTATTTTGCCAATTCCCAATTGATAGATATTTAGGTTGTGGATTTCTAGTTTTGTATTATCACAAAGATGTGATGAGTCAATTTGCTGATAGATCATTTTGCACATATGCAGGTATGCTTATAGAATAAATATACTAGTTATGGATTTGCTGAGTCAAAGGACATATGCATTTGAATTTAATTATTTTTAAGGAACTATTTTTTATAAGCACTGTGTTTTTTGCATAGGAAATATAGTCATATGATATCAAATTAAAAAAGCACAAAGGAATTATTGGTAAAAAGTAAATCTCCTAAGCTTTGCTGGTGAAAATGACCGAGATCATTGTGATGGATTATGTTATTGGTTCAGGTATCTACTACCCCTCCTGTGGAAGGATTATTCTTTTTCTTCACCCCTCAGTTCCTCTTCTCTGAAACAGTCATAGTTTCCAACTTCTTATGAAACTAAATTTGAGTTATGGCTTAGGAAGATTAGAAAGGCTGAGGTCACAGCAAGGATATGGAACAGGTCTTCCTCAACCAAACTGTTTTGCTAGATTTATATACTGTCTTTCCTTGGACACATACAGCATGCCTCAGTGCCAAACACCAGTTCTGAAATTTCACAAACTGTATGTGGAACCTAGACGATATTTTTTTCCTAGAGCACTGTTAAAACAGTGGACTCCAAAAACAAGCTCTTTATTACAATTTTCATAAGCCGTTTTTGGTGGGGTTCTTCTTAATCCCACTCTTTAACTAGAAGAGCAGATTGGGTGAACTCTAAAAAAGTGGAGAGAACCGTGATGGAATTCAGTGATCTCCCTTTGTGACATACCACTACATCTTGATGTACATACTATACCTGCTTTTGCAGTATCTTTAAATTTCCACTTGTCAGCAACCAGAAGTGTGCAGCAGAAGTCTGAATCTTAGGTGTGTTGAGCAGATTGGCTTCATGGATAGGTCGTTTATTATGGAAATCGTTTTGTCTTTTGCTTAACACAGCTACTAGGAGATCGACTACGAGTGTGTATGTTTTATTTTGGATGGTAGAATTGCGTCCTGGTTATGTGGCAGGGCTTCGATATGCTGAGCTTGAATCCCAACTCTTAGATTTCTATCTGTGTCCTTGGACAGATTATGTGACCTCTTTTTTCATGTCTAAATTGTTGACGATGCTATTATAGGATTTGTTGGGAAGATTAAATGGGGTTATGTCTGAAAGGCTCTCAACACAGTTCCTGGCATTTAGTAATGTACTCGATGAATCTTAGCTATTATTCTTGTAGTATTGATCTTGCATTTGTGTTGATTGGGGCGGTTGGTAGTATTTTGTGTATGTATTTAATACAAGAGTACAAGAGAGAGGAACTTTACAGTTTTTATAGCAAAAAACCTACATTATGTAAAATATTTTGTTCCTTATAGTCATTTTCTAAACTATTATTTTAGCTAATTTTAGACTAACAAAAGTTGTAAAAATGATATACCCCTCACACCACTTCCCTTAGTACAGTAATCAAAAGCAGGACATTGACATCGGTACAGTACTACATAGTAGCTAGGCTGCAGATCTTACTTAAATCTCATCAGTTATCCAACCAATGTTCTTAGTTCAGTGATCTAGTACGTTGCACTTACTTGTTATTTCACCCTAGTCCATCAAGTCTATGAGAGTTTTTCAGGCTTTCTTCATCTTTCATGCACTTGACATTTTTTGAAAAGTACTAGCATTTATTTTTAAAAAATGTCCCTCAATTTGGGTTTGTGTGGTGTTTTTGAGCATTAGAATGAGCTTATGCATTTTGGAAAGAACACCACAGAAATGGTAGGTCCTTAGTGCATCGTATGAGGGTTTTCAACGATGTTGATGTCTTATCACTGATGAGGTTAATCTTGATCACTTGGTTAAGGTGCCAAACTTGGTTAAGGTTTTGCTTATAAATTTGCTGTCTTGTCTTTCATAGTCGATTAATATCTTGGGGGAGGTATTTTCAGGCTGCAGATACTCTGCTTTTCTTTAAACTTTTGCCCACTAATTTTAGCATCCCTTCTTGGATCTTGTCTGCAGCAATTACTTAGGCAATGATGATTTTCTCTTTTCCTTTTTCCTTCTACCTTTAGCAAATGGAATCTTCTATCAGGAAGAACTGTCCTTTCTCCCTCATATATTTATTTATTGAATTATTTATGTATTTCAGTATGGATTCATGGATATTTATGAGTTAAAGTCCAATACCATCATAATTTATTTTATTGTTAAAAATGGTCTGGCTTTGATCATTAGGAGCTCCTTCAGTTTGGCACCTGTGTGCTTTCTAAAAGCCTCCAACCTTTTTTTGAACACTTTCTTACTTTCTAGTACCACAAGACATTTCAGTCTTGTCTTATATTTCCCCCGCTCTAGTGCAGGGATCAACCACTTCTCCAAGAAGCCCTGGTTCCTTTTACTGGAAAATGCTGTTTAGAAATCAAGATTTGGGTGCTAGGGTGCCCATTGCTACTGAGATGTCTTTGCTGTAAATCTCAGTGGAAAATATATATAAATGAATATTCATAAATACATTCCTCAGACTTGGGAAAATGTATATGAATACTAACCCTCATATATAAAATCCCCTAAATATCTGTATCAGTCTGTATATGTATATAAAAACCCATTGATTTAGCTAATAGTATGGTATTGAATTCCAATTCAATTCAATACCATAGGGCTTATTTTAGCCTTTCCTTATCTGTAACTTTTCTCCAACAGTGAGATACTCAGATTTCAGCTACCATATATTTACTTACCTGTTAAATTCTAGTATACATGTAAAATAGTTTCAGAATTACAAACCCATCCCTCTGTTGGGGTATTTACTAACATTTACAAACCAGATTACAGTTTGTACTAACATTCATTAGCTAGATCCTAGCATTTATGCACAGTTCTTTTTGTCTTTAGCCTTACGGCATCCATTCAAGATATTGCTTTCTACTTACTTAGGTTAGTCCTTTTCTTCCCCACCCCCCCGTTAGTGTGATCACGTTACTCATTTGTAATACAGACAGGGCCATTTGTTAGTGTTTGTATTTCCTTTTAATTTCCATCCTCATCCTGGTTGGTTTTGTTCATTTGGGGGATATTTGAAGAGTATGGGAAACATGACTGGGGTTCTCAGAACCACACAAAAAGATCTGCTCAGAGCATTGTCACTCCCTCTTTATCCCTGCTGTTCTGTTTCTATTTTTCATCTTTCCATCCCTCTCCTACTGATTTTTCATTGATAACTATTTAGTTTCTGGTTTGTCTTTCCTTATTTCTTTTAAACAAATGAGCAGATACATGTACCAGCATTTAAAATTTTTATTTTCTATTATAGAAGTGATATAAATTCATGGTAAAACAATTTAGACTTTATAAAAATATGTAACTGATAACCACTGTTATCCATTCTAGATTTAAAAAATGCATATACTCAAATACATACATAACAAATCTATATAGCAAATAAATACATATATAAATCAGCTAAATGCATATAAAATTTTTATTTATGCTAATATAAATTAAGTAATGGAATATATACATTATATAAAATTTAATTGGTTTATTGAATCTGGCTAAAATATTTTGTATGGTTGATATTCATACTGAAATGTCTTTGTGTGTACTTTGAAATTCTTGGTCTACAGATTCAGCATTGTTCTGAGTGACTCATGGATAGTTTTTTTATTGAGTCAGCTGTAGTAAATGGAAATTTTATAAGATTTGGGAGTCAGAATGTTAAATTTGTGCCTTGGTTCTTCTGATTATCAGGTCTGATGGGAGTTTAAATAAGTCATCTAACATTTCTAAGCCTCAAATCCCTCATTTGCAAAATAACTTCTAAAATGTCTGATAGAAGAAGAACGATCTGTTATTTTTATTACAATACAAGGTCACCTTAGGGGAGATTGTTTCTAGGAAGTGATGGCAGATGTATACTTAGATGTGATTTTGTTTGTAGTACCTTGCAGAAGCTGGCTGGACTGCCGAAGGAAGAGTCGTGGGAGTGACCCAGCCTCGAAGAGTGGCTGCTGTTACAGTGAGTTTGTTTTTTTGTTTGTTTTCTTTTGTTTTGAATTCAAAGACTTCATCTGTGTCTTCTATTTCAGTGATTTTTTTCTTGTTTCCTAAAAGCCCCAAGTGAATATGATGATACTTCTTAAGAATTTAATTCTTCAGTTTAAAAAGAACTATGGTCTGATTATTTTTGTAAAATTGATATTCATGCATTATGAATTTTTAAGTAGTAATAAAGCACAGAGAAGTCAAAACAGAAAACGAAAACAATTTCCAAATCTCATCGTCCAGCGAAAACATTGCAAACATTTATAAACATCATTTTAAGCTTCTCTTTTATGTTCATATAAAAATGAATGGTTGGCTGGATGGATAGAAATAATTTTATAAAAATGAGATCACAGTCATATATTTGCTTTTGTTGAATTTAACAAAAAAGGAAACTGAAGTGAAATTGGGAGTATTACTGAACTTTGGGTAGATAACTATTCACCATAAGAGAATTTATTAAAGCTTGAAAACTAAGAAAAAAAGATTACAAAGAGCTTTAGGACATTAGTTCTTTTTCAAATTACATTATATAATTAGTTTCCTATTAAAGACTAAATTAGCACACTTATTCTTTCTACCTTTCCTCCATCCATTTGTTTTAGATGTAGTACTGTAATTTTTATTTCTAGATTTAAAAATATATGTTCTTTTCTGTAATCATAACTCCTACAGGCATTTATTTTAATTCTAGTTTAAATAGTTCTAATGTTTATCACAAATTATTTCCATGGTTTGCCAACCTTGAATTGCTCATTTCTCTTTATTTCTTGATTGGCTGAATTTGATAAGCCCGAGGATATTTGATTGTGGTCTTTGTTAATATGAAATTCTTGATTCCACTCTCTTTCTCTAGGAACTGTGCAGACATTGTTCCACTGCCTTTTGGCATGGAGGATCACTGTACAGAGAAGTCTGAGGTCCAGTGGGCCTTTTCCCCCGCTAGCTTTCTGGCTTACTTTTTCAGCTTGGATGCTTGTAAGATTCTTTTTGCACCAGGATATCTTAATGCTAGTTGTTCTGTCTCATTTTTTCTTAGGTATGGAAGAACTTTTAATATTCAGGTTCAAATCTCTTTATATTATACAGATTTTCTTCTATTATATCTTGGCATACTTTTCTGTTCCATTTATTTTATTCTCTTCTTCTAGGAGCATCAATTAAGTGCATATTAGATTTTCTTTGTTTATTTTTAGTAGTTATCACTATTATCTGTTCTTTTCTAGTTTGTTTTGTGAGATTTCTTCAAGCCTGTCCACAATGTTCGTGATCATTTTTAGTCAGATTTATTCTATTTTGGTTCCTTAATATCTCTACCTGGGTCTCATAATCACTTCTTTGAATGTTTTCTTTCTCTTCAATAAGTAGAGAAGTGAATATTTTAAATGGGAAGAGATATTATATAATACATTACAAATTTTAAAAGCAGATACTACTACATTTTTTAAAATCCAGAAAAATAAGTGTTTTTGTTAATTAACTGCCTGACATCTTTATGTAAATCTTTTTTCCTGCAATTTGGCTGCTTTTTCATTGGTCACCTCTTTGCTGTGATTTTCTATTATTTTCGTACAGAGAGAGTAGAGCAATATTTTAGTGTTACTCCTGCATGGCGGATTCTGATTTGCTTTTTATTATTCACACTGTGGAAAAGTTTCTTTAATATTGTAACTGGCTATTTATAGCATTATATAATTTTAGAGATTGTTCTTAAATTTGGGAAAAGCCTCTCTAGCATCTTTCATGTCCAGGCCGTGAGATTTGGAGACTGTTGGCAGACTGGCTTCTGATCTGTACATTTGAGACCTTGTTTCTCTTCGAATCCTCTGACTTTGCGTCTCTTCCTTAAGCCGTTTTTAGTTTAAGCTTATAATTTCTTTGAAACTGGATTTCTTTGGCTGAATTCTACTTCTGTTTCTTTGGATAATAGTTTTAAAGTTTTTTAAACTTTTTTTTTTTTGCTCGTGTTTCTTTCCTTCTTTCTTGGTCGGCTTTAATGTGGTGGGTTTATGTTAGTACTTTTAATAGCTGCAGAATTGTGAGGTTGTGCTGGTCTGGATAATGTACAACCTCTCACCAAATCTCTTATTTTCCTTTGCTGGGGCATGAGGATGAGGATCTGGCAGTACATTCCTTGGTGATTTGAGAGGGCTGTAATTGCTCATGGTAAAATTCTCTGGGCTTTCTGATTTGGGATTTGCTGCTTGTTCCTGACTGTCTCAGCTTCTCTTCCCTTGTGATTCTTTGCTTTCAAAGTGGGTCCCCCATTGAGACATTTCCCATGCCTCCTGGGCCTGAACATAAGGCTGCTTTCTGTTTTGCTAATCCGAGGATTGCTAGTCCTGCCTTTTAGGGTGGTAACACAAAGGGAACCAGCAGCCCGCTCTGCTGATAAGGAGGTTGGAGCCTCTCTCCTGTGTTCAGACCTCACAGTATTTGGCAGCCGTCCTTCCTAGTTTGTTGTTTGGGCTCCTGTCTATCTCCTCCTTTCCTTGAAGATGGAGGTTTTGGTTGATAATATGTTTTATTTCTTTTGTTGTTTTAAATCAGCTCTGAGAGTGGCAAGTGGGGATAAAAATGCTTTTATTTTGTCATCTTTACCTGGACAAGACATTAATTCTATTTCCCAGAGTTATTTTTGCACTAATTATTGTGTAATCCTTTTTCCCAAATTGTCTTCAAGTTTGAAATTACTATTATTCCCCTCTTTAATTCCCCCCCTCAGCTTCCACCTCTGACCTATGGATGTTGCTGTTTCCCCTTAAGAACTGGATCTCTGAAGGCAGAGTGTCTCCTCCCACACTCTCTCGGCCTGCACCCAAGGCCTGGCTCACCTGGTGCACTGCGGCTGGGTGGAGGGGGCAGCATACCCAGGGCCTGGTCCGTGGCTCCACCTGGGGCGTGAACCCAGGACCTTCTGCGTATAAAGCAAACGTGCTAACTATTACACTATGGAGCCACCCCCAAGTTTGAAATTATTGATAAACATTTTCCAAGTCTTATGTGTGTGTGTAAAAATGGAGTTAACAGTTTGAAAGTACGTGATCTTTTATGTCACAAGACATGACTCAGTTACTTAAAATTAGAGCAGTTTTTCCTATTTGTGGTTTGGAATCCCAGCTCTTAATCAGTGTGCATTTTAGTTCCAAATTTATAGCCATGGATAATTTCCATGAAGCCACATACTTTGTCTGGAAAGAACAAAAAGTGTATAAATTAACCATGTAGCATTAATAGAGCTGTCAAGATTGAAATGCTACATCTCAAAAAGTACTTTGTGTGCCGACTGAAATCTGAAAACAATCTCTGAGCCTAAGAACAGATTGCATAAGCAGTTGCTTGATCATTGCGAGAGGTAGTTACTAATGAGTATGTTCATTGGGCTTATATGCTCTGGGTTTGGCTTCAAGGCCAGTCTGTGTCTTGAGCTGTGATCCTGGACAAGCTCTAAGTTTGTCATTTTAGTTTCTGCCTTTGTAAAAAGGAGGGCGTCTTATCTACCTCATGGGGTGTGTGCATACTTAATGACATACAACTTGTGAAAGCTTGAAGCATAGTACTTGTAGGTCGTAGGTGCTCAGTGATTGATATTTTTTCTTTTTACCTCCCTTTTCCTTTATTTATTTGTTTCTGTCAAAAAGATAATATTTATCCAGTCCAATTGATGAGGTTATTGGGAGTACAACTTAACCGTTAGAGGTGGAAATCTATTAAAAAACCAATAGACTATGACCTTTCAGATATCAAGGTATGTGACCATAAATTAAATTTTTAAAAAAGTTTGAAAATAAAATATTTTTAATAGAAAATATATATAAATAGTGAAATAATAGAACTAAATTTGTTTGGCTTTTGCCTTATAGACCCATAAAATGATTTTATTTTTATGGAGAGGGTTGGTTTATTTATGCTCATTCTTATAAGCCTATCCTCATCAACTCTTAGTATTTCTGTGTACACATTCTCCATTTGTACCATTTTCTGAGATTTATAGTATAATAATCTGTAGGGTTGAAATTGAAACAATAACAATAACAAAACTGTCGTGATGAAATACTGTTTATCGGGAAATATAACCTGCAGAGGTAGAGCAGTATAGGATGAATTTCTGGTTTCATAAGATGTTTTGAAAGACTACATGGTGTATACCAGCTGCTGGATGATTGATTCTGTTTTGGCCTACCAGATCTGTAATTTCAAGTCATTAGGCAGAGCCACATCTGATCCTCATCTGCCTTCAGTTTCTTAAACACAGTTGGCCAGAGAGCTGCGTGCAGAGAGCCTTTGGGTTCCTAAGCCTGAGGCTGCTGTGGCCCAATGACTGTAGCTGTAAACTCTGCTTTAGGACATCTGTGCCAGCCCACATTCCAATCCCAGGACTCAGGCAGGCGCTTGGGGGGGAAGTTGCCTTACATGGGGGTAGGTGTGCTAGATTCCCAGGAAACCTCTAGAATGTTGCTTCTTTTTGGTTCTTTTCATTTAGGTAGTTTATGTGATGAATGTCATGCTCTTTATTTTCTTTTAAACTAAATTAAAAGCATTACTGTTCTTCCTCGTTCATAATTATTCATTATTTCAGATATTTTCTATTAATAAGATAATAGTCTTTGATATCATTCTTGGAGAGGTATGAGATTTTGCTGTTGAATTATTTTTTTTCTTTTTTACACTCACTTTTTCTTGTCATATATTGGTGGGTGAAAAATCTATCTATAGTTTATGATCTTCGTAATATATTATGTATTTTGTTTACTACTTTTACTTTATTATTTTGAATTGTTTCCTTTGTTAATCTTCTCATCCACTCACCTGTCCTTTTTTTACTTTTTAATCTGCAATCTTGTCTTTATTTTCTCTTTTAATGGTTTTGGTACACTGTTGCAAATTGTTTTAGATGATCTCACTTTGGAAACATTCTTTTGCTTCCAAAGAGAAAATGAATTTAGCCCAGAATTAAATTTGATCATTTCTGTTCTCCTGGCTTCATGGTTCAGAGGAAGGTCTTTATTTCAAGGTATAAAGACATGAAAATTTGACCCTAGTTGCTATGCTAAAGAGTAAAGAAGGCTTTAGGAACAGAGTGAATCTTGTCATTTCTTCTGCTTTCCTTTTTGCTTTGGCCAGCAGGAAATTTAGAACTGAATTTGTAGTTCAACTTAAAAACTTTGGCATATCTGTGTTTTTAAATTTTTCTCATTGGCCTTGATCTTTTGAATTTTATCTGTCATTTCTTTGATCCTGATCTGTAACATCTTTATATGATTCTGTTTTTTATTACATATGTTCTTATAAGTTGCCTCAAGTTGATTATAGAATGAGGTGAGAGATATAAAGTTAATAAATCGCAAAGGTTATCACACCTGTTCTCTAATCACCTTTCCCTATTCCTTTCATTTTCTACCATGTTCACATACTATTTAAAAAATAAGTGACCTTTAGATTTTCCATAGTATGTGCTCTGTGCAGTAATTTCTGTCTCTATTTTCAGCATGATCTTTCTTCCCAAAGGTTGCAGGGAGAGTAGCTGATGAAAGGGGTGCGGTGCTGGGCCATGAGGTGGGCTACTGCATCCGCTTTGATGACTGCACTGACTCGCTGGCTACAAGAATTAAGGTGAAATGCTCAAGCTGCTTTTCCTGTTGTAAATAAGGAAGATGGTTAT
The DNA here is from genome assembly GCF_000325575.1 of Pteropus alecto. Classification (NCBI taxonomy): domain Eukaryota; kingdom Metazoa; phylum Chordata; class Mammalia; order Chiroptera; family Pteropodidae; genus Pteropus; species Pteropus alecto. The sequence continues at coordinate 24,201,275 of NW_006442491.1, forward strand.
TTTGGGGAAATTAAAAACATGCAGCATCACTGCTGACAGGACATCGATACCATGGTAGAAAATGCATGAAATCATCCTGGCCATCAGGGAATTGAGTCTTTTAAGGACCTTGGTTCTATGGATGGAGAGGTTGAGGACCTGGGAGGTTGAATGTTGCCTGACATTATGTGCCTGTCAGTGTTAAAAGCAGGACTCAAAGCTGTCCTTTCTTATGTGTGTTTTATTGTTTTTCCACTGATCCACATAGCTGTCTAAATATAGAAACATGCCTATAAAAGGCCTAAGAACACGGACAAGGTAGTATAAATTTTAAAGTGTAGAATTCACAAATGTTATTTTTCAATTAGAACTTTCTTATTTTTACATGACAATAAACTTTACATGTGTGTTCTTTGACCTAGTCACTAACATTCAAATAATTCGCTGTACAGTCAACTCAGAAGAGCATCTGCTGGGTACCACTATTCTGGAATCAAGGACTCATCAAATAGTACTCTATAACAGTGAACATGCTGTGATGAAATGAAAATTGGTTATTAGGATCTCAGTTAATCTCAGTTTGAATAGAGGAAAAGCAAAATTAACCATACGAGCTAAATGAACAATGTAGTAATTTGTAAAAATATGGTTCTCGTTTTCCCAATTTCAGTGATTTGTTAAGTTTGACATTCATTTTACTAGGTAAGAGTAATATTCTTTTGTATCATCAAATGTGTTGAAACTACTTAATTTTTAGATAAATTTCAGTGGATTATATAACCAAATGATTTTTTTAAAAAAAATCTGTCATTAAAAAAGCTTTCGCTTTCCATTTGGTCATAATTTTAAGGTGCTCAGTTCTTAATTGGTGGTCTGTCATTGGTAGCAGGCAGATTCTCACTTTCATTCCAGTGTGACTATGTGGCAGCTGGTACCAGGTCCAAGAATAGTGTGATGAGAATTCATCCTGCTTTTATTAATAAACAAAAAGTGAAAACATTAAGATATAGCTTGCCAGGGAGATGTTTAGGCTTGTTAAAGCACTGAATTGTTTTGAGGTGAGAGTAACAACATTTAATTGTTATTGCATATTTCTAAAGCATGTTATAAACATTCATTAACAAACATCCTAAATGATGATAGCTGACATTCTTGAACACTATCTGTGTGCTTTGTCCTGTGCTAAACACTTCACATGTACTATCTCACTTAATTCTCACAATAAGCCTCTGAGGTAGATACTTTTATTATTTCCATTTTACAAATGAGGAATCAGGCTCAGAGAGCATAAATAAGTTGCCCAAAGTTCACGCAGCTAGTAAGGAGTAGAGCCAGGATCTGAACTCCCAGCACTTAGTCCCCATAGCCCGCGTCCTTAACCACAGCTCCTTCAAGCCTCCCTAAAATAATATCAATTGACGTTGAGGTTAATCACCTCAAGAGCTGCAAGTCCAGTTATCTGAGACTCATGATATTCCCTTGGGTAGACACAGGTTTGTTTGGCTTCACTGCCTGTTCACCAGCAGTATCAGAGGTGCAGGCCCAGAGGAAATGGAGCTAAGCTCATGTTCAGATAGTAAGTGCAGGTGAAATTCTGTCAAAAGAATTGTACACCCCAGCTGAGCTTCCCGTATTTGAAGTCTTTTTTTTGGGAGCAGTTCATTGCTTGATAACTAAAATGTTGGGGCATTTCCTCACAGTCCTTTGTGGGAATTGTCTCGTACACATGCTGGCGAAGAGGTTGTTTAGTCACTTGAACATTAAAAAAAATCATTAATATACAGTATGAATGAATTATTTCTAAAACTTCTGTTTTTTTGTTTTTTAGTTTCTGACAGATGGAATGTTGGTCAGAGAAATGATGGTTGATCCTTTGTTAACAAAATATAGGTAAATGTGTTTCTTGTATGATAACTTTCCTAAAGTTTCAATAGTACAGAAGTAGATCGAGAAGCAGTTGTATTAATAATGGGTTCAGTCTGTATTTAGCCGCCCCAAAGCTCTTCTTACCTTGGCTGTTTCAACCCTCGATGTTTTCCTTAAAATTTACAGTCACAAAAGGGCAAATTAAAATCCCCATTGTTATTTGAATAGTCTGTTGATTTATCCTTTTTATTTTGCCTCTGTTACATCCCAAGATTGATGATGACTGCAGAGTCACAGCACAGAACTGGGCAACGTTTTGTTGAATGTAATATGCAGAGTCCAAATCATTATTTATACTTTCTCCTTCCTTTTGTGTCTTTTTCCATCACTTGAGGCATTAAAATTGACCCACCCATGCTCTGTGGTCTTCTGGAAGGGATGTCACATTTGACTTCCTGGTACACATGCGACGGAGCTGTGATCATGTGCCTCTGTGTTGTTTTCTGCAGCTTAACAACTTTTAAGTGATTAGGCCTTGTTCTTTCCAATTGTGTGCTCTGTAGGGTTATATGTTATATGGTAATAATCAGGTGTTAGATCCTATTGGAATCCAATGTTGGTGGTAGAAATCTTTAAAGATAGCAATAAATACACCATTGTCTTCACCAGGATATGTTGATGATGCCATTTTTATCAGTTTAAGAGGAGTTACTTGGCTTTATTTTGATACAAGGTGATTGCATGTGGGCTTAGTACCCAGAGATCCCTTTGATGATCTGGATAGGATTGTGCAGATGGTTTTTTTAGATGTTCATCGAGATCTACCTCCTGATTCTCAGTGCCATCATGCTGGATGAAGCCCATGAGAGGACCTTGTATACAGACATTGCCATTGGCTTGCTGAAAAAGGTATGACTTCACTGCCAGACTTTTGCTTTAGTTTTGTTGTCTGATTAGGAAAATAATTTGGAAAATCCAACAAAATACGAAGGAAAAAAATTTAAAGTCATCCATAATCCTACCCATTCAAAGAAAATCACTGGTAGGATTTGATGTATTATTTTCATCTCTTCATTTTTTTGTGTTTTTGTTTGCATGTATACACACGTCTCTTTTGGCATAAGAGGCATTGGATTGTATGTACTCATTTGTGTATTGCATATTTCTCTTAATATTATTGCATCAAGGTCATTTTTTTCTGTGTCATTAAATATTCTTTGAAGATGTAATTTTTAGTGGCAATGTAGCCATATGTGTCTACCATAAAGTTTTTGACTCTTCTCTTGTTGTTAGGCATTTATATGGTTTCTAGATTTGAAGTATTTCGAATAATGTCGCAGTGGGCACCCTTGTAATGAATTCTGTTGCATTTCTGTTTCTTTTTTTTATTATAGAATGTTTCAAACATACCCCATAGTAGAAATAAAGTTTAATGATTTCCATGTGCCCATCATCTGCCTTCAGCACTTACAACTCATTACCACTCTTATTTCAACCTTACGTCCATCTTCTCCTCCCTTCCCGTATTTTCTGATTGTTTTCTTTGGACAAATTCCCAACTACAGGTGGTGGAGAAAAGTGATTAAGAGCATGGACTCCGAGTCAGACTGCCTGGGTTCTAATTCTGACTGTCGAGTTTTACTAATCTCTAAAATGGGCACAATAGAAGTGTTTATATGTACTCTGGTATGCTTTCTTATCTGATAGCCACTAACCACCTTAAATTTAAATTAGTTAAAATAGAATAAAATAAAAAAATTCTGTTCCTCAGTCATGCTGGCTGTATTTCAAAGGCTTTGTGGCCACACGTGCTTAGTGGCTGCTGTGTTAGACAGAACTGCTCTCTATTGAAGAGAATTCTCTTGTACAGAGCTGCTCTATATCATAATTCATTGTGAGACTTAAATAAGACAATGTGAAATTCTTAGGATGGTGCTTGACAGAGGGTCACAAACAGATGATGAGGTACCTTTGGGCAAATTGGAAAAAGATGCTTCTGCTGGGAAGATGTCCATAGCTACATGAGGGGAGGGTGGGCTGGATTTCAGATGCCACAGCCTCCTCAGCTGGGCATCTTTGTGCTGTGTGTACATTACACAGCTGTACTCAGTGGCCCTGGAATAGTGTAGAATAGTATATGTCAGCTGCTCTTGTTATTTTATTCCTTGGCCAAAGATTTAGACTTTTTGATATTTATGAAGGCTTATCCCATATTACCTTCTTAGGAACAATAGCAGAGGGCTTATTTCACCAAATCTTTGCCAACACTGAATATCAGCTTTAAAATATTGCCAATGTGATAGATGAAAAAATAATCTCATTGTTATTATATATATTTTTTGCTATAGTTTGATCATTTCATTTCTCCTATACCTGTCAATCATCTGTTTCTTCGAATAAGTAACTTAATATCTTTTACCCATATTTCTGTCTTGGCATTACCATTTATTGTTTATTTGCTTTTAAAGTACTTTTTAATACTTTAACTATATATACATAAATTCAGACTATCCAGAGACCTAGGGGTCAGGAAAAATGGTTTTATTTTCGGTAAATTCAAATTCAAGTCTTAAAGCTCCTTTGTAATGTCTATAAAATTTTTTTAGCTTTTTTATTTTAGAAAGTTTTATACATTTATACAATAAGAAAGAATAACATGATGAACCCCCTTTTTACTTATGATTTTAATAATTATCAATTCATGGTCAATCTTGTTTCATCTGTAAGCTCCCCACTCATCTAAAAAACATACTGAATTATTATGAAGTAAATTTCACACATCAGATTTCATCCTTAAATCTTGCACTGTTACTATTGTTTTCTGACGCCTTCTTTTTCAGATTCAGAAAAAGCGAGGGGATCTTCGATTGATTGTGGCTTCAGCCACTCTGGATGCAGAGGTAAGAATATTTCCCCCTCTTCCCCTGTCCCTCCCACCCCATAAACCCTGGAATAGTTGGGCATATCCGTGGCAAGTTACCTCTAGCAAGAGCTTATCTTTGGTAGAGTGGCCTACCTTCCTTATGGGGCCATCTGATGACCTAGATTCCATATGCTCAGAGGATACTCCTTTTCAGCCTGTAGGTGGAAATTAACCTGTAATTAATTGAGTTCATGATTACTTACTTGTCTTGTTTCTCTACATACTGTTTTTCTCTTCTCACAGGCAGCTTTTTATTTTTTTTTTTAAGTATGAGGCTATATTTCTGGTATTTATTTATGACTGTAGCATTTATATTAAAATTGTTTTGTACAATTGAGGTTTTTGCTGTACATACAATAATTTCCATGTTATTTTTTATTGCTAAGTTTGTATTATTTTTCTCTCAACTAATATTTTGGTTCAAATAGCAGTTCAACTCAACCAATAATTTCTACCACTTGATACACACACACACACACACACACACACACACACACACACACACGTACACACGCACGCACGCACGCACAATATGTATGTATAGATAAATAGGTGTTTACAATTCAGTGTGTTCAAGGTGCTGAGACAGCCAAGGAGCAAGTTCTTAACTCTAGCCGGCTAGAGGGTGTCCAGAAGCTTTCATAGAGGAGGGACATCCCACTTGGGTTTGAAAGATGCACAGAAGTTTGCCAGATAGGCAGGGGTGGAGAAGGGCATCCTAAGCATTCTCAAGACACAGGGGTGCCCGGGGCTGCGAGTTAAGCGTAAGATAGGAGTACTACCTGTAGGGCCCTACAGCGGGTGATCTATCTGCCTCTGACTTCTACTTTCCCCAGTGTTCCCTACATGCCAGTCTCACTGGCCCACTTGCCATTCGTCAGAAAAACCTAAGCATGCTTCCGCCCTAGGGGGACCCTCTTTCCAGGCCATTCTTTCCTTAGATGTTCTCATGGCTCTACCCTCATTTCTTTCCAGTTTTGATCAGATACTGTCTTCTCAAAGGCCTTTATTGAGCACTCTGTCTAAAATAGTGCAGTGCCCCGGGTGCTGTCCATCCTTTTACTCTGCTTATTTCTCTCTTCTTCACTTACTGCTCCCTAACATTTTATGCATATCTAAGTGTTTGTTTATTGTGTGTCTCCCATCACTAAAAGTAAATACCACGAAGAGTGGGACTTTGACTGTCTTTCTCACTATTTTATCCCTTTCACCTAAAACAGTGTCTGGCACAGAGTAGATGCTTTGGGTTGAATGAACTTTGGTTGACTAGGGAATAACAAGAGATTGAAATGGAAAGGTTGGTAGGAAGACCAGGTGCTGTAGGCGTGAAAAATAAGAAGTAAGGGATTGTAAGCTGACAAGGTCTTTGCAGTCTGTGAGGTCAACCAAGGATTGCCTTGCCTAAAAACATTAAAAAAAAAAAAAAATGGAAAGATTGGTAAGGGTCAGGTGATGGAAGGCCTTATAGGCCCACCAAAGGAGGAAGAACTCTGTTTGGCACCTTGTCGGGAGCCCTGGGAGGGTGTGAGCTATGGCTATGACTAGATTATATTTGGGTTCTAGATAAATCACTTTGGGTACTGTGTAAAAAAGACGAGAGCTGTGGAAATACCATCAGGAGGCCAGTTTTATAATCCAGCCGAGATATGAAAAAGGCCTGGTTCCAGGCTTCTGGCCTCCCCATGGCTTCAGGATCCAGAACAACTTAGAGAAGAAACGTAGCGTGGCTAAGAGAGATGTCTGCATGTGTGCTCAGACTGCTTCTAGACCTTCTCACAGGCTGTAGGAGTCTGCTGTCTTAGGTCTGCCCACGATAACTTTTGGGTCAAGGCTCCTTGGTTGCCCTCTTTAATTAATTCTCATGCCCTTCACCCGTGATACCAACTGGAATGCTCTTTTGAGGACTATACCTGACCCTCCTCCTGTTAGCCCCTCTGTGGCCAAGTTGCACAGAGCATCTCTATTTTGCCTCTTATCTTCATTACCCACCTCTTTTAAAAATCATTCCCAATAGTTTTTATTGTGTTTGAAAACTATAGTGTCCTAGTCTTTTCTTCAAGTTATTGTTAAATAATACTTATTTATTGCTTATGACTGCCTTTCATTGTCTTTTGGTTTGGCACAGAGATTTTAAAGAATGGCTTCTTTCAGGCCTGCCTACAGTAGTTGATGTAGATGGACTTTCTGGAAGTAATATTTTAAGTGGGAAAGTGGAGTGTAAGAAATTTGTCATGCCATGGGTATGCCATGACGCAGGGCATGCCAGGACCTCAGCAGCGTTCAGCTGGGCCTTTGGTGGGCTAGGGCCAGTCACTCTTTCATCCTTGCCTCGTCCAGTGCCTCCTCTGTGAGGAGGAAGGTGAGGTCTGTTTGCGTATGAGGGGAGGACCTGTGGGCCAGAGTCAGTCCTGTGTTAATGAGGGTGCGGGGTGGTGGGGGCGGGTGCATGTGGGGTGTGGCATATGAGTCCCCATGTGAGAGTAAGAGAGTGAGGAGGAGAATGGAGTGGGCTGAGGGCAAGGGAAGAAGAGTAGGAGTGAGCCTGGGAACAGGGAAGGGTGCGGCTTACGTGGCATTCGACTGAGAGGTGCAGGGGTGCCAGAACTCATCCCTGGGCCCCTCGCCGCTGGATCTTTGGGTAGTAGATTAATTCTAAGCCCCACTGTCTGGAGGGATAGATGATGCCACCTGCTCTGGTTTTGCTCAGGACCCCAGCTCACCCAGCAAGCAGGTGATGACACCAGTGACTGTGGCTGGGAGGCAGAGGCAAGTGGAGTATGATGGGGGCTGGTCACATAGTTGCCTTAAGTGGTTTGGCTGCTTTGTTAATGTGAACCTCATTAAGCAAGCAATTACAGAACATGATCAGGTATAATTACAAAGTATTTATTGACCATTGTAACATCTTATTGTTTTCTTTTATTTGCTTCTGTCCACATGGCAGAAAATAGGATTGGGACAACTCCCACGGCCTTTTGTCATAGGTCCAGCTACTTGGGGAGAGACTAATTTCTCTTTTCAGATTCCTAGAGAAGGAACTTGGGGTCAACTGGGGTCAGGTGCCCACTTGGGACCAGTCTGGATGGGCCACAGTGTATCAGCCCAGGTGGGGGTGTTATGTGGACTCAGCTGCTGGAAGCCCACTCCTGTGGGTCAGGTCAGAGCAGTCAGGGAAGGAAGCTGCAGTGAGCTGGGAAGACAGCCCAGCAGATGTGCCCATCATCTACATTCCATTTCGTAGGCTGGTCTCTTCCTTTATGTCCTTTTATATTTCTTACCATGTGTCTGTGTCAGTATGATCCCTCCTCTTTCCAACTTGACTCAAACCTTCCTTTTCCAGGTATGTTGAACCTCTTTCACTCTTCTTGTTTTTTCATTCTGCCTCAAAATACACACATGTTGATACGATATTTATTTTCTGTCTAGCCTGTCTGTGTGTATTTTGTATTTCCAAATAAAGATAAAAGAGAAAGATCCTAAGGATTAAGATCTTGTGCCTTCTCAATTAATGCTGAATTTTATTTTTTGAAAGAGGAATTCCCCATCTTTACTCTTTAGAAATACACGTTCCTGAGCAGCTAAGGGGTAGCCATCCACTCCAGCAACATTGTTAAGGCATCATCTTCTACCCTGTTCTGCTTGCCTTTTTGGTCCAGAAAGCCTGTCTGTCGAGCCCTTTCTAAAATCCTCTTCCTCCATCTGCAGCTTCTTCCTTCACCTGCAACTTCTGGAGCCCTGCTGTCACCCCACTTTCCTGCCTCCCCGATGGCTTCCCCTCAGGCTACTTTGCTGGTCGTCTCTTCCTCCTCCAGGCTGCCCATCTCCATAGCCCCTGGTTCACCAGACACTTTGTGCTTGAGGCCATCTCGACTGTGCTCCTGCGCTTCCGCCTAAGCTGCCATCTGCTGGCTGGTCACAGACCACTGAAACTCCTGTGACTCCTGCAGACCTGTGACTCTTGGCTCCTCTATGGCACTTCCTTTCTCATTGTCATGGTCATTCAGACTCAGGACTTAGATTGTGTGGGGAAGTTTTTAATCTCTGATTGAGTAAGAAGCAGTTCCATCCTCCCCAGCCTGCACGGGCGGGCGTGGGCCTACACTCCCTGATTTCCATGTCCTGTCAGTCATAACCTCTGGAATGCGTTGCTTTCACATCGCCCCTGCCTGAGTTCATGCTTTCATTCTCTCTCCTCTGAGCTATTACAGTACCTTCCTTAATTAGTCTGCTGGCCTCCAATCTTTTATCACCCCTGCCCTTCTCCTAAATGGCCACCATTTAGGCATCCAGAGCACAAATCTGATAATATCACGTCTATCCTCTCTGTCTTTGTCTTGCCTATCTAATAAAGTGCCTATGCAGCATGACATTTGGGCCCCTTTAGAGTGATAACACAGTCACTTACTGTGTACTCATTCTAGGCCAGACCTGTGCCAGCTGCGATCACACTTTATTTGAACTGCACAACAGCCTTGCAGAGGAGATAGCAGTTTGTTCATTTCGTAGACAAGAGGGCTAACTCAGAGACGAGGCTGGCCTGCCCTAGACTTTGGACTCTCCTGTCAGGGGCCCCTTTACATCTCAGTTTACACTCTGCTCTCATCCTGGAAAGTGCGGATATCTCTTCTTTCCAGTTGTCTGTTAAGGCTTAGCCAAGGGAGACTGCCACCTCCATTCTGCCTTCCCTAATAGCCAATTGTCATTGATCTTTCATTTTCTCTGACTAACTTGCAGCCCTTTTTCTGGTCATTTAGTCATTCTGCTTCAGTGTATGTTATGATTGGTTCATCGCATGCTTGTGCCCCCTTGGATTATCCACTTTGGGGGCACAGAGGGGTGTTTCTTCTCATTCGTTTGTGTATCACTTCTAGTGTGCCTGTGCTCTGCACATCATAGGACATAGGAAGGCTGAAGTCACTCAAAGGGAATTTACACAAAGGGAAAGTGAAGAATGGTGTCATGTGGTTCTTCATAGCTCAGTGTAGCTCTTTTGTTGGCATGAGGCACTTTTACGTCTGTGCTTACTCTTCTCAAACACAATTTTGAGGTTAACGCATAGTGTCCCAGTATTTTGTAGTTAAAGCCAATTGACTCTAATTTTTAGAAGTACTCCTCCAAGCCCATTCATTTTGTATTGTCACAGTTCTCAGTGCACCCCAGGCTCCCGGATTCCAGGAGCAAGCACGTGCATGTTTAGTAAAGATACCTGGGGAAAGTAGAAGATAGGACTCATGATCACATAGGCCTCCTAGGAGAATAGCAACTAATGCCCAGCCAGGCCTCAAGGGAACTGGAATATGGTTGGGGAGCAGGAAGGCCATCGAGAATCAGAGAACGACATGCCACCTAATGGGACGTCTGTGTCCCCTCAGCCGCTGGCACAGCAGCTTTCCATCTAGCACTCACTCTCCACTAGTTTGGTCCCTTGGCTCTTCTCGGGCTTAGCTTCTGTGTGTCGTGGGTCACATTCCTTGAGAGAGGATCTTTAGTGGTGTCTCCAGCCCCACTGTTGGCCAGTGTTCTCATGCCTGGTCTCCCATGGACGGGACTGCCAGTCTGCTGGTTAAGTGCCATTGAAAAGGACGTGGCCACCTATGTGGAGGGAACTGCCAAGAGCCACTTCTCTCAACAAGGCTCTGTGGGAGTGTCAGATGAGTATCTAACTGATGACCTACCCCATACAAAGCTTTGTGCTAACTCCTGTAGAGCATATAAACATGGAGAAGATGCTGTTCCTGTGGTAAAGTGGCCCAAAAGCTACTGGAAAGGTTATAGTAAATATCTGTAACTATGGTACTGGGAACGTACCAGCTGTTCATAGAAATACAGGTTTCCTTTATCAATTGATCACCCTGTGTGATCAGAAGTGTGCTTTCCAGATCAAAACTACACATCAACCTGCTTTTGCCTGTATTTAACTTGAATCATACCTTTGACTTAACTTTTGGTTAAATAAAATATAGGGATTAGAGATAAATAATACCATAGCTACATGTTAACTCAGATGCATCAGTGAATCCAATTTTGAAATCTAACCTTTGTTATTTTTCTGTGTTCCAATTTTAGTATATGTGCTACTGAAGCAAGCACTAACCTTTATTATTTTTTTTTATCAAACCTTAGTAAAGAGTCTGTTATTGAAATGTGATTCCTCAAAATCGCAATAATAAAAAATATGATTTTTAATAACTATTTTGTAATCCAAAGTCTATATTATATATATCCAATTCCTACTACATACTCCATGCTTTGCCAGTTTTATATTATTTTCTTTCTTTCCATGAGTTGCTATGAACCAATTTTTTTTAGAAGAATGAAGAAATGATTTTTTTTTTTTTTTTTTAGAAATTTCGAGATTTCTTTAATCAAAATGAAACCAGTGACCCAACCATGGATACGTGTGTCATCCTCACAGTGGAAGGACGAACATTTCCGGTGGATATCTTTTATCTACAAAGGTTTGATGATACTTGCACTTTTAATGATGATGATTAGAAAACTAGGCCTGCATTTTGGAATGAGAAGCATCTGTTCCAAGGACGATCAGCCAGGCTGTGAGGAGGGACACGTTTTGTGTCTCCTGTCATTATTTTGTGTCTCCAGTTATTGATAAGATCAATCAATTTGGCAGTATCACTGCCAAATTCAGTTTAAACTCTTGACACTGCAGTTTCTATGAATCTGTGGTCAGTAGCTCAGCTGGAAAGAGCAAAGTGGTAATGAGGTTGGGGGAGGATGGCTTGATATTTTTCAGAACTGGGGTTTATAAGACTGCTGTCAGTGGGGGCAGTATTGGTGACTTGAATCATTTGATTCTCAGGCCTCTTCGTCTTAGGGAGACGGCCTGGTTGACATTTTTGGGAGGATCTCCCTTGGATAGGAAGGGGCCATCTTAATTCCTATACCTAGTCATTGGACAAAGACCAGGAGCCTGGTATAGGGGCTGACAAATCCAAAGAGTTGTGGGCCTGATTTCCGAGTTGTTCTAGTTGGACAGCACACCCATCAGCATTATCTGTCTCTCTCAGACATGCTGCCAGTGGTCAGCAGGGAAAAAGGAAGAAATGTAGGATTCAGCATTGGGAACAGCCCCCAACTTTCACTGGCTAGCCATCTTTGCATGCCAAGATAGCACATCTGTTCTCATGGGTTTTTATTTCTTTGCAAATAAGCAAAAAATCATAGTTGATATATAATTATGAATTTTTTTTTTAATGCATTTTTAAAAAGAAAGAAGTGAATAGTTATTTGATTTATTCATATACTGATTACCTGCTAGGCAAGCCCAAACTAACTTTTGTGAGATTTTGCTCTCAGCTATCAGGGTAATTAATCTATAACTAATGTGTATATTCTAGTGATGGCTTTATCTCATACATCTTTTCAGTCCTGTTCCAGATTATATCAAATCAACTGTAGAAACAGTGATGAAAATTCACCAGACGGAGGGAGATGGAGACATATTAGCATTTCTTACTGGCCAGGTAATTCCATTGGACCTTTTCTCTGTGATGAACAGACATGTTGAGGCAGCACCAAAATTGATACAGTGGCCTATTACTTTGCTTAGCCATTTATTTCTTGTTTTATTGTATTTTGTGGTTACTTAATTACATTAAAAAATTGTTTGGTTTGAGGTCATTCATCTACTGACTACATTGTCAGAGTCATTAGCTCTTGCCTGTTCTGTCTGCAGAATCTTAAGTTGATTTTTAAAATAAATACATTTTAAATGTATTAGCTGATTCCAAAGTACATTATACACTTTAGTCCACAGACTGTTTAGTTTACCGAATTTGAATGCATTCGGTGCATTGTGTGCATGCATGTTGCTCCTGCATGCATCTTTCCCCGTGGCCCTTTGCAGCTCATCCTGGGGTAGTAAGTGGGTACTTCACTGGAAAGACAACTAAATATGCCCAAGTGCTCACTCAAGGTTGTAACACTGTTTAAAACTACCCTCTAGCTATAATCTCTTCCATTGTTGGACATTTTCCACAGCTGCTTCCTGGAAAAGCTTATAGCAATTTTGTATGCCACAGCTTGTTCATATATATTCCGTGCTTTGTTTGCTACAGTACCTAAAAGCTGAGTAAAATAGTTACTGTTTTTGTTTATCCAGAACGCTTCTATGTACTGCAGGTGGTATACATTTCAGTAATTAATCCAACAATCACAAATTTTCACTCCACGGGCACCATTGTTTGGTAGCATTTGATTAAATACCACCCCAGAGTGACGTGTGATTGCACTGAAACTCATGAATCTGATTAGAGTTAAAATCTTCATCCCAACTTTCATTTTCTTTTTTTTTTTATGTGACAAAATGACATGCTTCAAATTGACCTCGGTTTCCTTGATTCCTGGTTCAATGTTTTTAGGAAGAGGTAGAAACTGTTGTGTCTATGCTGATCGAGCAGGCTCGAGCACTAGGTCGGACTGGGATGAAGAGACACCTCCGGGTCCTCCCCATGTATGCAGGACTACCTTCCTTTGAGCAAATGAAAGTGTTTGAAAGGGTGTCACGCAGTGTCCGAAAGGTGAGATTAGTCTGTTGACCAGGGGTATTTGCAGCCATCTGTAATCATGTGGGTGTCCCTTTGTTATGCACTGAAGGTTTTTTTTTCCTAATTGAAGTGAAACTTGCTAAACAGGAGGTTTCTTCAAGAATTTTAGGTCTATGTTTCTGTGCAGTAGTTCTGAAAGCACACAATAAATAATGTGTTGCAAAGATTTCTAAACCTGCCCCACAGAAGGGTCGCTCTGATATTAATCATCAGAGCAGGTGACATCTCTTTGCCTCTTTCCTGCCTGCCTATTTTCCCATGACACAATACTACCTTGGCTTGAAGGGCCATCTTGGATTGTGATCAGTCAGGAACAATAGATCAGTTACTGCAAATGGTTCCATTTGTTTGAAGCATCACTTCGTGGAGCCAATTAATTCAAGGTGTGGCTTAAACATATTTAGCCTTGAAATTGGGGTGGAGAAGGGTGTGGTGGGAAGCATTGGTTGAAAGGAGCCAGCAGGCAGCCAGTCTGCTTAATGCTCATTGTCCCCTTGGGCCTTACTCTGCTTTCCCTTCCATTAGATGAGGAAGGCATAGAACTGGCCTGAAGTTGGCTTATAGTAGCTATTTATCAGCAGGTGGCAGAGAATATGGTAGGTGAGGGATGGTCTGAGGATACACTCCCAGTACAGACCACTTGGAAAAGGGTGCCATTGGGATGGAGCCACTCCAGCTTGCCCAGTTAAACGTGAACTACGGCCAACCGGTCAGGAGGCCTGGGTTACTCTGTGTCTTGGGGTAAGTTACTCAACCTCAAGGCCCAGTTTTCTCATCTGTAAAACAAATAATAACTTCTGGATAGGTGGTTTTATAGCCTAAAATCTTAAATGTCTATGTAAAAATGGTAGGAAGATTTTTATAAAATGAAAATAGATGTTAAAGTACCTTTAAAAAATTCTAAGTGCTATCTCCACATGTGCCTTGCTGCTTCACATCCTCCAGGGGCAGCGCTCAGTGCACTTGGACTAAAACACAAACACCTCATGGCAGCCCAGAGACCATGTGTGATCTGGGCTCTCCCTCCCTCTGCCCTCATCTTGTACTTACTCTGGCTGCACTGGCTGTTTCTCTTTTCTTTCATCTGTTTCTTCTGCCTGGATCTCTGTAGGATTGGCTTCTTCTTGTTACTCGGGTCTCAGCTCAATATCATCTTTCAGAGAGGCTTTCCTAGCCACCTGATATAAAGTAGCACATCCCATTATGATGATATGTAATAAACACCTTAAATACTACATAATATTACATTGTTACTTTGTTTTATTTTCTTCATAGTATTTGTCACTCTCTAAAGTGACCTACTCGTTTATGTTCACCATTTCTCCATCCAAATGCTCAGTCTAGAATGTAGACCCTGCGGGAGATGGGATCTTGTCTTTCTTGTTCATCGTACATCCCCAGCACTTCGAATAGTGCCTGGCAAAGCACAGACCCTCAGAAAATAGCTAGCATGTGAGTGAATGAATGAGTTTACATGTACAAGGTGGTGATTTATGTTAGTTGTGCAAAAGGCAAAAACTAGTATTTGTTGAATATTTACTGTAGGCCAAGTACCAGGCTCTAATCGGTTTATGTGTCTTTCCTATGTAAACCCCTCCGCAGCCCTGGAAGCGGGTGGACATTTTTACATAGATGAGTACCCATGCTCAGGAGGTTAATTAACTTGTCCAGAGCCACATGCTGAGGGAGAATTCAAACCCAGGGCACCCTGACTCTAAAACTCACGCTCTTTCTAGTATTTCAAACTGCCTCTTGTAGATTCTGCAATGTCGGAAATACATTTAAATCTTGTAGGATTTTGAATAGTTTATTAAAAATGAAAAGAACCAAATAACTTTTATTTTTACTCTTCTTTCTATGGGGGACATAGGTGATAGTGGCCACCAATGTGGCAGAAACCTCCATTACAATCAGCGGGATTGTGTATGTGATCGACTGTGGCTTTGTGAAACTCCGAGCTTACAATCCCAGGACGGCCATTGAGTGCTTGGTGGTGGTCCCAGTGTCCCAGGCCTCAGCCAACCAGCGAGCAGGACGTGGTGGCCGCAGCCGCTCAGGAAAATGTTATCGCCTTTATACAGGTTTGTGTGGCTTTCCTTAAGGGTTTTCGACTTTCTCAGTCAGCCTGGGCGTTGGAGAGTGTTCCAATTATTTCCCCACATAAAATCCAGACCTCCCTCACAAGGCCCTCTGTAACGGGGCCCCCTGCCACCTTCCTCCCTCTAAATATCACACCCCTTGGCTACTGCTCCCTGTTGGCCAAAGCTGGCCCCTGAGTCACCAATTATTTGCCATCCCCATTCTAACCAAATGTCTAGGTATAGGCCTGTCTGCAGCCATGTGACCCAGTAGCTTGGGCCATGTGTCTCAGGTCCTGTCTTTCTTACATTTTCCTTAGCTTAATGTGCTGTTTTCTTGTTCTGAGATTCCTGGGTCCTGTGTCCATCTTAACATCTGGTTCAGAGCATTTTTGCAGCGCTAAAATGGCAAGATCGATCCTGAGTCTCACTGATAGAAAGCAAATAGCTGGTCAACTCCTGCTCTGTGCCATGTACCATGCTCGGCTCTGAAGGAGCAAAATGAATTCCGTAAAGACTATGCCAGCCCTTAAGGAGCCTCCTCTCCATCTCGAAGGCAGCCTTACCTACAGACAGCGATGTCCCAGAGCTGTTCTTTCTCTGCACTTCTCTTTTGTGGGGAATGGGACCATGATTTTTCTCTGTTGCCCAGACCTAATTTTCACATCATTTTTAATTCCCTTCTCTGTCCCGTATCTATCTGCCATCGCTTACCAGATCCAGGGGTTTTATCATTTACCCCTTTTTCCCTTTCTAGTTCCCATCACCCTCGTTCAGTCCTGGACATCGTTCCTTCTGTTAGCAAGTGTTTACAGAGCACCTGCTACATGCTAGGCGTGATACTAGGGTTTGGGGAGGTCTAGGACTAGGTGAGATATGGTTTGTGGCCACACGTGGTCACTGACAGCACGGTGGTGAAGGCAGACTTACAAACGGATCATAGTATTATGGTGCAGTAGGGTCACCATAATGGAATAAACCTCAGAAGCAGAGAGCAGGGAGTTATCCTGTTGGGGAGGGCTTCACAAGTGAGTATTGGGCCCGGTCTTATTGGCAGCTCAGTAGTTATCCAGGTAAAGAGAAAGCAGTGGAGGTTAGATTTTAGCACACCAGGCAGAGGGAGTGGATTGTACAAGTGCTTGGAGGGGAAGAAGAGGGTAAGGAGTATTTATGGGAAGGAGGGAAAAGGCAGAACCTGGGGCCAGAGAGGTAAGGGTCTTCCACCACTGAAGGCGCTAAGAAAGAATGAATGGAGCGGAAAGAAGGGAACACATCCTGAAAACCGGGAGGAGAAAGTTTCAAAATATTTTTAAAAAATTTATTGAAGTGAAATTAACATAAAATTAACCATTTTAAATTGAATAGTGCAGTAGCATCTATTATGTTCACAGAGTGCAACCACCCACTCTGTCTAGTTTCAAAACATTTCTGCCCGTCTAAAGTAAATCCCCTTCCCCATTAAGTAGTTCCTCTCCATCCCTCCTTGCCCCTGGCCCCTGGCAGCCACCAGTCTTTGTTTTGTCTCTGGATTTATCTGCTTTGGACATTTCATATAAATGGGATCATACAATATGTGACCTTTTGTGTTTTGCTTTTTTTCATTTAGCATAACGAATGTTAAATGTTTTCCAGGTTCTACACTATATCAGAACTTCAACCTTTTTTTTTTTATGGCTGATTAATATGCACTGTGTGAATACACCAGCTTTTGTTTATCCATTCACCAGTTGATGGCTGTTTCCACCTTCTGGCTTTTAAAAATAGTTGCTTTTAAGAATATGTGTGTATATGTACTTGTTTGAGTACCTCTTTTGGTTCTTTTGGGTATACACTGGGAGTGGAATTGTGATGTCCTATGGTAATTATGTGTTTTAACTTTTTGAGAAACTTACATTATTTTTAAAGAAATGGCTAGCATCATCTCATCCTCCAAAGAAATCAAACAGTGGAATGCAGACTAAAGATAAGCAGTTATATTTTGTTAAAAGGTCTTTAGCATGAGCAGTTTTAGTGGAGGTGGGGTTGGGGAAGGCGCATCTACAGTAATAGAGTGCATTAGATCTAGCCTCTAGGCTTTCTCGCCTAACCTTTTTCTGAATGAACTTTTCGAGAGTGCAGCTCCAAGCATGGTGCTATCTGCTCAAAACTTCAAGAACCTTCCACGACTTTTTCTCAGCTTGTCTTTTTCGTTGTCCACCTACACCTTGCCCACACTGCATCCCAACTGAACTGCACTTCCTGGATATACCTTCTATTTTCCCACATCCACCTCTCATTCCATTGATATCTTTCCTTGGGCCATTTCCTCTGCTTAACACATCGTTCTTATTCTTCAGATCCTCTCTCAAATGGCAACTTCTTCACGAAGCCACCTCAGATGCCATCTGTGCTTCCTCCTTCCCTGAGCCTCCCTTTCCCTTTGGAAGGACCACTTATTGGGACCTGTTTTTGGTCTTGGTCCCACGCCCCTTTACATCGCTGAAGCTTCTCACAGCCATTGGCCTGTGGCTTCTGTAGTACCTGGCCTAATGCCTCATGTACTTGAGTCCTGAGTAGAGTTTAACTGAGTGTCATTGAACTCTTAGGAAACACCTACTTCTTGTGAGCATCTTCTCAGCAGGGTTGTCCTCTTATCTGATAAATTTTGCTTCTCCCTAGGTCTGCGTTGTGCTTGGAAAATGGTTATCCTATCAATAAGCTATCCCCAAAAGGCTCTTGAAGCTCAAAGAGTATATCCCTTTGGGAACTTCTGCTGTTGCCTATTTTCCAGAACCTTCCAGTTAGACTCATGCATTTGGCTTTTGAAGTTTTTTAGTGATAGTGCTATTTCTTCATGATACCTCTAGTTTTGGATTGCTTTCTCTCTCGTTAGCTAAAGCTTAATGATCTAAATGGCAGTTGGGCCACCCTTGTGCTACGGAGGGTGTGCACAGTTAAAACGTTGACTTATGCGGGAGGATTTTGTGGGTGGAGCATTCTCTGTAATCCATAAGCTTTCTGAATATGTACAAAAGTGATTTAATCTCTTCCTCCCTCTTTTCCCCACCCTTTTTGTGTAGCTTTTATAAAAAGAGTTCCCAAAGTCTCT
>NW_006442491.1:24219847-24253892 GCF_000325575.1 Pteropus alecto
CCCTACCTTCTCTCTTGCTCCTCCCATCTTGGCACCTCTGTGCCTTGTCATGCTTTTTCTTGTTGGAAATCACCTTTTCTTTCTGATGGGGCATATAAGCATTCATTAATTTATTCGGGGCAGCATCAGATTCTGGGTGTGACATATGTGCCTGGCATATGGATTTTAAAAGTTAGATTTGGCCAATTTTTGCTCTTTATAAGATTTGATCATTTGTTATATTTTGTTTACTACTTTAGAGATTTATTTTGAAATTGTTCTTTGCTTATATGGACCATTCTTTCCTTTTTGACTTACTCCATCGTAAGCAGAGGTAATGTAACTGGGCGCCATAGTGATTCAGCAAATATTTGTTTCTTTGATTTAATATTTCGCTGAGAAAAAGCACATTAAAAAAGTACCCTAAAGTAAAAGGACAAACTTTTGTGAAGATATATCATTTATAAAGATATAAATTACTAAAAAATTTTTTAAATAGAATGGTCTTTCCTAAATATGAAATAACTTTATATCATGATATCATATCTTGGAATCCTAGAGCCTCTTGTTAGAGAAGGAAAAGTATCTCCTTGGCATAATGATTGCATTTGATTGTGACATTTGACCTCAAACAGTTCTGATTTCCTGTCCCCAGAAGAAGCCTTTGACAAGCTGCCTCAGTCCACCATTCCCGAGATGCAGCGGAGCAATTTGGCACCTGTCATCCTGCAGCTGAAAGCGCTAGGAATTGACAATGTCCTCAGGTTCCACTTCATGTCGGTAAGTCCTGACTGCCGTCTGGGGCTGTAGGGAGGCTGGAATGCTCGCAAGGGAATGTCAGGACACTGTTTTAGACCACGTCACCTTTCTTGTCTTTTCTTTTTTTTCCACTTAGCTTATATGTCGTGTGCCTACTTTGCACCAGGCCCTGTGCAGGGTATGGGGGAATACAGCCAGACCAGGCAGACACGATCTCTGTTCTTATCTGCTGGAGAAAAAAGACAAGTAATGGGTTATGACAGTGCATGTTCCCAGTGCCAAGAGAGACAAAGGAAGGGCCTCCAGCCCAGTTAGTCATGTCTGAGGTGAGACCTGAAACCCAGGTGGGATTTCACTAGGTCAGTAGAGGTGGAGAGAGCCAAGACAGTGAGTATGGATATAGGTCTGCATAAAAGAGTATCGCAATTGGGGAAGCCGAGAGGGCTTTGGCAGAGCTGTCCAGAGGCTGAT
This sequence comes from Pteropus alecto, assembly GCF_000325575.1. NCBI lineage: Eukaryota > Metazoa > Chordata > Mammalia > Chiroptera > Pteropodidae > Pteropus > Pteropus alecto. The sequence goes on from NW_006442491.1 coordinate 24,221,057, forward strand.
TGCGTTTCTCTTTATTTTCTAAGGCAGGTTTCCAGGTGTGGGATTGTTGGGTTAGAGGGCCTTAGTTGTTTGGTAGACCCTTGACACATGCTCACATTGCTTTATAGGTATAAACTCCAGCAGGGCATGAATGCCTGACTCATTGTGCCTCTATCATGCCACGTTATTTCTTTTAGAGTGTTGCTAATTTGATTGATGGCGGAGAGGGAGAAAGGGAGGAAAAATATTATCTGTATCTTGTTTTGATTTCTCATAAGATAGTTTTTTTTTAAAAATGTAGAAAAACATTTATTGTCTACTTTCTACTTCTGCATTGTTAAGCCATTTTTCTGTTAGAATTAATGTTTATTAGTGATTTTCAAGTCTTTTAACTATTAAAGACATTAACGGTTGTCTTTAGTATTTCTTGCAAATAGTTTTTCTACTTATTTGTATTATACTTTTTAATTTTTTTTAAAGCACAGGTATTCTAAACATTTCCATAGTAAAATCTTTCTATCTTTGCCTCTGTGACTTCTGTTATTCTTGTGCTTACGAAACACTTCCCTATAACTAGGTCAGTTAGTTAATAAATATTCATTGATATTTTCTTGAATTTTTATGACTTTGAAGACTTGCATTTTAACTGTGTTTTATCCCAGCTGTATTGGTAAAAGATGTGGCAGGTCTGGATTCTTAGATAATAAAGTCCCTGATGGCACATATGTCATGATAAACTAGGCAAATGAAGGAATAGAAAAATACCAGTCTTTCTCCCAAAGAAAACATTTGTGTGTTTATTGTAAGTATGGAGAAAATATTTCCTTTTTTATTGGCATATAGTACAAGAAATTATAAAGAAAAGATGAACAGTTAATGTGAATTAAAAGCTTATGAAAAGCCTCACATCGAAGGTTAAAGGAAAACATATAATGGCAAAAATGATGGATCAACATTTTAAAAACTACAGAGAGTTTTCAAACATCATTTACAATAAATTAAATATCCACTGAAGATAAAGCTAGAGGAAATAATAAGCTAGTGTTAGAACATGTTTGACTTTTCTAGAAGAGAGAGAAATGCAACTTGAAATAGCTGTAGAGTACTGTTTTATACTAATTAAGTTATCGAACATAAAGAGAAATGATAAAATCTAAAGCTGACCCAATTTGGGAAAGTGGTTTCATACTCTGTTTCCACTCTCATGGAGGACTTCCTGGTATTTTATGAGCTATAGAAATGTCTAGTATTTCTTCTCAGGGAAATTTCTCCTGAAAAAATAATTCAAAAGAAGATAAAGAATGTATGTGTATGATGTTTATAGCATCATTTTATATTAAATTAAAAAATACAAATAATAAAAACCATAAACTTTGGACAACTGAAAGATGAGGAAAATACATACAAATTCATCTTCATGTAGACCCTTCTGGTTATTTCTCCCTGAAATGGTGTTTTTTTATAATCACAATCACTGGGTACATATAATTTTATGTATTATATGTTAATTACAGTAGCAAAAAACTGAAAACAACTCAATTGCCTAGTAGTAAGAAAATGGCTAATTTGACAGAGTATAACCTTGTTAGAATATTATGCAGCTGGCCGAAGTAATCACTGTGTAGTTTCTGTAGGTACAAGAAACATTGAAAACAGAAAGCTACACAGTGAGAAGAACAAGCTAAACGTATATATACCATCCTTCCAACTATATTAAAATAGTGTTTGCGTATAATTCCAAATCAGATGAGGCCATAGAGAAATGCTAGTAAATGTAGTAAATATGTGATTAGGTGAAGATACTATGGATATAACTTGGAGTGGGGGAAGATTTCGTTTCATTTTGTTTCGTTTTTTGATTGATGATAAATTCAAAGAATGGAAATCATAGGGGACTTAGTGATTGACTAGAAATAGGGCCAGGGACGGAAAGGAATCAGAGAGGACCTCGTTAGTTTTCTTTATTAAATATTCAAAAGCCAGTTCTGTGCTTTGCTCTTCCTATGATCATAGCTCATGTAATCCCAGTGTAAAAGATCCCCAGAGGGATAAGCCCCTCCATTTAGGCGCTGTATATTTTGCCTCTTTGTAAAGTGGGATATCATGGTTTAGCCAGTAGTGATTCGTTGAATACCCTCTGCGTCACGAATCAGGTCTAGTTCCTACCCTCGTGAGTGTGTGCATGCTGTCACAACTTTTAAAAGCAATTTTTGTTCCTTGGACGTCAGTGGGTGGAGCAGAGTGAAAACAGTGAGACCTGAGTTCAGTTTCTGGCTTTGCCACTGACTACCTGTATGACCTTGTTCACATGTCTTCTACTTGTTATGTACTTTGCTCATCTGTGAAACGGAAATACAACAGTGTGATACTTAAAATACATTTGTTATGGGAATGCATTTAGGAAAAAAAAAAGCTACACAATTTGAAAAAGTACTATTATTTAATTATAATAAAATAATTTTGGTTTATTATAAACAAGGTAATTTAGCAGAAAATAGTCATGATGCCTGGCACTTAGTAGATGCTCAGTAAAAATTTGTGGAAGGAAAGGAGGTAAGATCTGGAGAATCAGACTGAAGGTCATAATATCAGCTTTGCTTAACTTCAGATTATCTAGCATTTTCTGTTATTTTCCAGAAATTCAGATTCAACCAACCATATGTCAGCTACGCTCTATAGGCAAAACCTGGAGCTGGGCTCTGGGTGATACAAAGATCAATCACCAGTCAGTATTGCAATCAGTAAACCAATCAGTATGGGGCTTCTAGTCCGTTGAAGCCTGAGATTATGCATTAAAAATTAGAACTGTCTGATGAGAGTTTAGGAAAAACAAGGAGGTAGTTCAAGGTAGGGACCCATCATTTCTGATGGAGGGAAACACGAGGGAGAGCTTCAGAGGAAAATGTTTACTCAAGCTGAGATTGATGACCAAGCATTACTAAGTATGCCGAGAAGGAGAAGAGGGACATTTTGAGGGGCACTAACATCGTGAATAGATGCATGGAGGTTGGGAAGTGTGGAGCACGTAGAGAGAAGCATGGATTTGAGCAGGAAATGGTGACATTTTTATGTCTGTTACCTGAAGAAATTAACTTAGGAGTATTTTAATGTTTTTTTTTACAGCCCCCTCCAGCACAGTCGATGGTTCAAGCATTGGAGTTACTCTATGCTCTGGGAGGTACGCCTATCATTATTATGTTTCTCTGATCTGTTTTAATAGGCACTATTAGTAAGGTTGTATTCACTTTAGAGCTCTTAGTATCTTTGGGAACAGGATTGGTTCTCTCCACATATAATCCTCTTATTGACACAAGCTTTATGGAAAAAAGAAGGTGGGACCATAATGAGATAATAGTACATGAAGTCCAGTCATGACCATGAATTAATAAAGCATGTCAGTACATCAAAAGCTTTTAATAACCATCACCAGAGCCACCCTCCTAAAGACATCCAGAAGATTCCCTCCCAGTATCCAATATTTCAGATGTTACCTCTCCAGACCTTTTTCTTTGTCCTTCCACACGCCATCCTGAAATCGGCATTCTCTCCTTGACTCCCCTTCTTTCTATTCCTGGAGTTTCCTGTGGAGAACTGGGTAGAATGCTAGCCTGTGGTCTTGTTCGAGAAAGGAAACACCATGTGATGGTGGAACCTGTATTCTCTCGTTGTTTGAAAATGTAGTATTTACCTAAAAATAGAGAAAATTGTTGACAATTCACCTCTTCAGAAAGTATGTATCTTTTCTGTGAATGTTGCCCCAAATGAATTAATACTCATTTTGGTATGAAGTTTTAGTGGAACTTTTGTCCTTTGAGATTCTCTTTTTGCTTTTAAAACTTCTATTGAGATATGATTCATCCATTTAAAAAGTACAATTCAGTGGTTTTTAGTATATTCACAGAGTTGTGCAACCATCACCACAAATTTAGAATATTTAGAACATTTTCTTCACCCCCGAAAGAAACCTATATGCATTAGCACTCACTCCTCATTCCCCCTCCCCTCCTCCCCCAGCCCCGGGCATGTCTCTATATATTTGCCTCTTCTGGACATTTCATATAAATGGAATCATACAATATGTGGTCTTTACGATTGGCTTCTTTCATTCAGCACGATGTTTTCAAGATTCATCTGTGTTGTAGGACATAGTAATATTTCATTTCCTTTTATTACTGAATAATATTTTATTGTATGGCTATATCACATTTTTATCCATTCATCGGTTGATGGACATTTGGGTTGTTTCCTCATTTTGGCTAATATACGTAATGCTGAAATAAACCTTGATGTACAGTTTTTGGTGGACATTCCTACCAGCAGTGTATGAAGGCTCCAATTTTCTACATAATAAGTTGCCAATACTTGTTATTATCTGTCTTTTGTATTATAGTCATCCTAGTGGATGTGATGTGGTTTCTCGTGGTTTTTTGTGTTTTCCTAATGACTAATGATGTTGAGCACCTATTCATATTCTTATTGGCTGTTGATATATCTTTGGAGAAATGTCTGTTTCAATCTTTTGCCCATTTTTACTTTCGGGGTATTGTCTTTTTATTATTGGGTTAGAGTTCTTTCAATATTGTGGGTATAAATTTTCTTCTTAGATTTGTGATTCGTAAATATTCTCATTCTGTGGGTTGGCTTTTCACTTTTCTTTTTTTTGGCTTTTCATTTTTTTGATGGCATTATTTGTAGTACAAAAGTTTTAAGTTCCGAGTAATTCAATTTATTTTTTCTTTTGTCACTTATGGTGTCATATCTAAGAAACCATTTCCTAACCCGCAGGCACGAAGATTTTTCTCACAGGTTTTCTTCGAAGAGTTTTTATAGTTTAGCTCTTACATTTAGTAGGTCTGTGGTCCATTTGGAATTAATTTTTTGCATGGGGTGAGGTAAGAGTCCATCTTCATTCATTATATTTATGAGACTTCCCTGTGCAGGAATAGCTGGTTACTGATTTAAAAGATCTTTAGTGATTTAAAAGGCCTGTGAGTGGGTCTGTATCGTCAACCCAGAGTGAGTGTGTGCTGGAATAGAGATCCATCCCCTGTTCTCAAGAACGTGATAGGAACTTGAAAGCAAGGTTTCCCGGGATAATCTGTAATGAGTTTGGGAGAACGTTGACCACGTAGAAAATTTTCAATTGCATTGGTTTTTCTTCAGTCAGAATGTCATTTAAAATATTTTCATTTCTTCACTGCTCTAAATTAGCTGGAAAAGGTAGAGTGAAACACCCAACTTAATTTAGTTTCAAGCTGAATTATCTATTATCTTTAAAGAGATGGTTATATAGAAACAGAAAAGAAATAACCTTTTCTGTCTTACACTGAGCTCTGCAGAAGAATTTGTTTTAATACTACCTTTTGGAAATAGTCTAAATAATAGTAAAACAATAGTCTGCATCATGGGAATTCAATTCCTGGATATTGGCCAGTGGCGAAGAAGCAAGGAGGGATGTGGGCAATAGAAGGAGTCTGCCCAGTTTAGTAAACTTCCCAGGAGGCAGCTGGATAAACAACTGTGGTTGGCACCAAAGAGAGATCTGAGCATGTATTTAGATTCATAGTCATGGCCTTGTAATTGCTAACATGGTAAGAGAAGAACAGAGGGCACGGGATGCCATCCTGGAACCTCTATAGCATGCAAGAGATTGGACATGGAAGAAGATCCAGAGGTGACAAGAAGGAAACAGCAGGAGAGGTGGCAGGGAATCGGGAGAGTGGGGGTCCTGGAAGCTGGGGAAGAGTGTTTCCAGGGAGCTGTGGCCAGCTGTGGCCAGCAGCGTCAAAGGCTGCTGGAAACTCGGGAAAATGCCTTTTTATTTCGCACTATCTAGATGTTGGGCCTCTGGGAAGAGCAGTTTGTGGGAAGTAGTGGGACAGAGTGGGGCTGCTGTGAGTGAGAGTGTGGGAACAAGAGGGGACTGCAGGGCCATTTCTTTATAATTAAGTCTTTAAATAGAAGCCACTGGAAATACCAATTTTTAAAATTGAGTATTCAAGAGCTCGGTGGAGATCTTTTCTTCTTTCAATATAATGGCACTCTGATGTCAGATTGAGTTTGATGGTGCATGATTCATCTTGTGGATACCTTTTTTAAACAAACATACATCATTTTTATTCTCGCAGCAACTGTACATCTTCCCGCATAAGGGTGCATACCTTCTGATTGTTGTTGTTGTTCCTGTGACAGGTCTGGACAAAGACTGTCGCCTAACGGAACCACTTGGCATGAGAATAGCAGAGTTTCCTTTGAATCCCATGTTTGCAAAAATGCTGCTTGAATCAGGTGGGTGGAGACCGACAGTTCTCATTGATTTTATTTTGACTGTCAGAGGAGTTATTCCCTGAATTCTGTGCACCTTGGGGAAGAGGGTTCAGTCTGTGTAGAGTACTAAAGGAGCTATCGCCTAAAGCTGCCTGGTTTGGGGCATATCGTTAACTTGTGATTTAATGTCAGTCATCATTAACTCAGTAAACACTTTTGTTTGTTTCTTATGGGTCTAGATTTTTTTTTTTTAAACAGGGAAGTTTTTTTGTTATCATGAAAAATAAGTAACAAAATTTACCATTTTAACTACTTTTAAACGTACAGTTCTGTTGGGCATTAAGTACATTCACATTGTTGTTGAACCCTCACCACCATCATCTCCAAAACCTTTTTATCTTTCCAGACTGAAACTCTGTACCCATTAAACACTAACTCCCCATTCTCTCCTCCCGCCCGCCCCCGCAATCACCATTCTACTTTCTGTCTCTATGAATTTGATTATTCTAGGAACTTCATATAAGTGAAATCATATATTAGTCCTTTTGTGGCTGATTTGGTTCACCTGGTGTAATGTCTTCACAGTTCATCCACATTGTAATATTTGTCAGTGTCCCTCCTTTTTAAGGGAGGATAATATTCCATTGTATGTATAAACCACATTTTATTTATTTATTCATCTGTTGATGGACACTTAGGGAGGTTCCATCTCTGAATAATGTTGCTGTGAACATGGGTATACAAATATCTGTTCAAGTCCCAGATTTCACTTCTTTTGGATATATACTTAGAGTGGAATTACTGGGTCTTCTGATAATGCTGTAATTTTTTGATGAATCATCATACTGTTGTCCACAGTGGCTGAAAGATTTTATATTCCCATCACCAATGCACAAGGGCCCCAATTTCACTGACACCATCAGATTTTTGTGAAGAAATGAGTTAAGGGATAAAAGTATATAACCTGGAGATCTTCTCATATTCAGAAGACAAAATAATCTAGAGAGTGTTGTTCGTGCCCCCCACTTCCAACCTTCTACCCCGGGAAAGTAAATAATGATGTTTTTCTTGCTTTTATCTAACTGTTATATTAACTGGCAATCTACAAAGCTGTACGTCAAACTAAGCACGGTGAAAGAAAGTTAGGTATAATTGTGTTTTGGAACAACCGAATAACCTTAGGCTTATATTGAGAAACAGGTTCTAAGTTTGGGGTTGGGAAGTGTATCACTCATGAGGCAGGAAGCTGTGGGAAATTGGGCCTGGAAGGGCAGTTTGCTCTCACTGTCTGATGCCCTGGAGGGCTGATTGCTGCAGACCCTGGCTAGGTGCTAGCACAGGTGCTAGCAGCAGCAGCAGCAGCAGCCCACGAAGTGCTTCCCTGGCCTAGCTTTGTCTTGGACTTGCCAGGTGAGATAAGCCCTACTGAGAGGGAGGCCACCTCAGAGAAGGGCCCAGAGGCAGAGAAACAGCAGAAGTGACACAGCCCACATCTTCCTCACCCCCTTTCCTTCTCAGGCTTTCTGCCAGGATTCTAGGTGTCCACATAAGGGAGTAGGAAGCCTCTGTGGCACTAAACTGCCCATAGTGATGGGGACAGTCTGGACCCCACCGTGGCTCCCAGTGAGGGCCGCTCAGTGTTACAGCAGCAGAATGGACTCATAGCTCCTTTGTCAGAGTCCTTCCAGGCTTCCATTCATCTGGGCCATGTGAAGGACATTCTGTTTGGCAGACTGAAGCGTTTATATATTACTTTAAAAAATCAAACTATATGTAAATATATGATCCGAGTTTACAGTATGGTACAAGGAAAATACTGGAAAATGCCTTTCACTTCTCATTGACACATTGTATGATTGAAATCAAGCATGCTTTTTGTTTTATAGGAAATTTCGGCTGTTCTCAGGAAATTCTAAGCATCGCAGCTATGATGCAGATCCAGAATATCTTTGTGTTTCCCTCAAACCAGAAGTCTCAGGCAGTAAGTCCGACTTTCTCTCCAAGCTGTTCATACCGTTCTCTTTCACTTTGGGCCTGCCTTGTTCAAACTACTAGGAACTGCTGACAGCGGAGCTGTGCAGATGATACCAGCTTGCATTCGAATGTTTGATGTGTGCCTGACCGTGCACCAAACATTTTATGTCCATCGTTTCGTTTTCATCGTTTCATTTTATCTTCACCATTAATCAGGGAGGTTGATACTATTATAATCATTTTTAGAGATGGTGGCACAGGAAGGTTAGATAACTCATTTATAGTTGCACAGCCATGGTGGAGCTGCCTTTCACAGTCCAGAGCCCCAAATCTTAATCATTGTCCTGCTGACTTTCCTCTAGAAATTGTCCTCTAAGCTGCTCTGGGAGCAGCTGGGTGGGTACATTAGTGATGTAAGCAGTCAGTGCCTGGGCACAGCAGGCTGGTTCTGGTAGCGTCATAATCGAGCCAAGATGACGACAAGGCCCTGCCTGAGGCCTAGGCATCAGTGATGACTGACGAGTGAATGTTGGAAGGACCGTGAAGGAAAAGTTACGATGTTGAAGAGCACCGCGGAGGTGAGGCATTCTGATGGAGGAAGGTCATAGATGAGTTCAAAGTCAAAGTCATAGAAGAGGCAGCTTTGTCTGGGGGTGACGGGAGCACTGAGTTTGCATGAGTAACGGGGGGAGGGAGACTTTTCATGGGTTGTTATCTTCCCTGACAGTTGTACAAGTACAGATTATGATGTTTTCTTGCCTCTGTGCCCAGGTGGTTATGTCTCTTTCCTTCATTTTTTTGTTAGTTGGTTTGCTTTTCCATTAGCCTTTTTAACAATCCTACCTCAGGATGGGCAAACTTGTTTTTAAGATGAAGAAACTGAAGTTCTGAGCACTCTGTCTAAAATTGCAACATACCCTTCTCCCCTTTCTGTCCCCATCCCCTGCTTTATCATTCTTCTCTAGCGCATCTTACCACCTAATATACTAAATATTTTGCTTATTTATCTTGTTTGTTGTGTTTCTCCCACCACTGTTTTATTCACTCTTATATCCTAAGTGCATAGAACAGTGGTAGATGATCAGTAAATATCTGTTATTCAGTGAATGGAAGGAAGGACAGGAGATTAATTGTGGTATTTGATGCAAGAAGAAAATTCTGAAGTTAATAAGTATATTTGTGTGCTTGTATTTATGTTGTACATGCCGCTCCTTGACTCCATAGGAGCAGATGGCATTGGCCAAGATCTTTAGGGATGGGGTCCGAGCGGTAGTCCAGGAACATGGAGTGTCTGCCATGTGCCAGGCAGTTGTTCCCGTGCCCTCCTAGAGCTTACGGGATAGAGGAGGAGAGAGACAAGAACACTAACATTTATCCAAGGACTGTGCCAGGTACTTTATAGCGAATTATCTTAATCCCACAGCAATCTCAATAAATAGGCTTAATATCCTGACAAGGAATATTAAGGAAATTGAGGCTAAGAAAGGTTAAGTAACCAATTCGAGGTCTTTCAGGAAATGGCAGAGCTAGAATGGTGCAAACCAGGTCTTTCTGGCTCTGCCAGCCATGAGCTATTCGTTGTGTAATGTTACTTCCCAGTACAAGAGGCTCACAGGAGTCAGCTTGTAAACATTGCTTATTCTTTCCAGATTCGAGCGCACCGAAAATTTGCTGTGGAAGAGGGTGATCATCTCACTATGCTCAATGTGTATGAAGCATTTATCAAAGTAAGCACAGCTGCTACTCAAAAGGTCCCCACCCACACACCCATTCACTCTAGGTGCGAGGATTCCAGAAATTCAGTTTATAAAGAAATGGCCAAGAGACTTCTTTATTTTTCTATTAGATTATTCTCAGTACTTCTAATCCATGCATTTGGACTCCTGCCTGAGTTTGTGGTGCAGTTTTGCCTGGAAGAACATAGGATTCGTTTGTCGCTTTTCTTTGCTCAGCGATGTGGCCCACTAGCAGCAGCCAGTGGCTCGGCCTTCCTCAGCCCCTTCTCTCATCACTGCGTCTCACACCCATGAAGTGTTGCCGGACGACACTGTCTGACATTCGAATAGGAAGTTCTGTTCTATTCCCTGCAAATAAACGAGGCCGAGAGTAACTTGTAGTGTTTGGTAGACTCTTCAAAGCTGTCTATGAGTTTGAGAATGCACATAGCCACCAGACTAGCTGCCAGACAAGCTGTGAAAGGACGTTTAGGTAAGGATCCATATATATTCACATACGCTAGCCATATTTAGCCATAGGTAACATTAATTTTTACTTTTTTACTTTTTTTAATATTCTGTAAAACGGAAGCAAATAATACAGCTTAAAGTTATCACTAAAAATTGCTAAAAGGAGAGATCTGAAGAATTTACAGACAATGAAAACAAACTCCTCATGTAAAGGAAAGGATATAAGGGGAAAGGAGATATTTCAGATTTTCATTGTTCATTTCTTAAGTACTTTCTTAGAAGAGGAGAAATACTAAATTTTTGTTTTTCCAGAGATTTGATGGACGATTATACAGTTAATGAACAGTTTTCAGAAAAACCTCATCTCTTATTGAAATTACTTATTATGGATTAAATCAGTTGAAATTCGTTTATATAAGCACAGTATAACATCTCCAAACTGAGCTTCCTCTACTAGTGAATGCAGGTACAGGTCCACGCTGCATTATTCTGTGGTTGCCTTCTGGGAAAGTCCCTTGTGATTTACATTTTCTCTTCAAAACACTTTCCACCCTGGCTTAGAATATCAATTCAGAAGTACATTCCCTTAGCAATAATTAATCTAAGGCATAATGATCATACTTAAGAATATAGAACAAAATTAAGCACTGTGGACAGAAAAATCATACTTTGGGGATAAATAATAGTAATTTGCAAATTATTTCTAAATCGGCAAGTGTCATATTGCTTGCCTATAGTCGAATAAAGTGGTAAACTCAAGCCCGCCCTGGAAGGAGGGTCAATTTACAAAGAACCGCAGGGAAGTAGTGCTGGCTGGTGGTTTGCCACTCCTGTAGCTATTTAAGGTTGAAAACAGCTCTGCTTGTCATTAAGTTCTCATTTGCTCTTTAGGCAGAGAGTGACATCAAAGAGCAGTCAGATGGAGAGCATGCCAGCATCTCTTTCTCAACATCTGTTGAGAGAGATAGGACAAAAAAGGACCAGTTATGATTTGAAGATCTTGGTCCCATTGAGTAAGCAAATGGAGGGACAGAAAGTAATGATCTTCACAGTGTCACCACAGGCAAGATCATTTCTGTGTTTCTCTCACTCTTCCTGTGTCTGGATTGTTCTGTAGCATAATAAGAACTCTCGATGGTGTCAGGAACATTTCCTGAATTACAAGGGTCTCGTCAGAGCTGCAACAGTAAGAGAACAATTGAAAAAGCTTCTTGTCAAGTTTCAAGTGCCCAAGAAATCTAGCGAAGGTAAGAATAAACTGCTACAACTGGTGACGTCCTGTTGTTTGCTTTGTTTAATTGCATTCTTAGAGTTCCCATGCTGGGCTGGTATCAGTGTACTCTGTACCTGTGTGTCTACAAAAAGCTACGTATAAAAGTAGCCTATTTTTTCCATGGAGGTCCATTTTTATTTCTCAGGGCTATTCTTACTAAAAAAATTTTCCTATCAACACATAAGAATTATTACCATTCAGATCATTGGGCATTATATAGTTAATTTTCCCATGTAGGCTTTGCAAGAAAAATGACATTTAAGTGGACAATATTTATAGCTATTGCATATAAATTACATTTTACTTTCAAATACAGGTATTATTGAAGCAAGTGCTGTATATTTAGCTTAGGCTGTTATCTGTATAAGACAGAAGTGCTGTATAAGGCCTGGTCTCTGGCTTATAGCAGTGACCACTATTGAGGACACACTAGGTTATACCATGACAGGGGGTCCACAAATCTTCTCTCACCTAATCTCCCATTCTATGAGGTGTAGGTGATATTATCCTTATTTTACAGATGAGTTGTCAAGTCCTAGAGAGAGTTCAGGACAGCACAGCTGGCTATCAGCAAAGCCAGATCTGTGTGGCTCAGAGCCTACACTTGTGAGGCGGTGACACATCTGCTCATTCATTCATTTGTCTTTTGGATACCTGCTGGGTACCAGGCACTCTGCCACTCTCAGCACCACTAGTACTTGCTAACATTTTTTAAGTGCTGATAATAGGCCAGGCAGTGTTCTGAGTGTTTTCATTTGTTCATTAATTTAATGTACACACAAGCCAGTGAAATATGTACTGTTGTTATTCCCATTTTATAGATGAGACTAAGAGATAAAGAGTAACTTGCCGAAGGTCACACAGTGAGTGTATGGTAGAACTTGAACCTAGTCAGTTTTATTCTAGAGCCTTGTTTTGCCTTTATAGTAAGAGCAAGTGATTACAAAATGACAAAGACATGGTTCTTACTCTCAGGAAACAGTGCAGTGAAGGGGGAGATTCACACAGATAGACAAACCACTGCAGTAAGATTATCAGTTCTCTTAGAAGTTACGAGAGTAGACAGCTCAGTGATCATGGCAAACAACAATGGCAGATGTAGGAATGCAGGGAAGGAGTCCAGTGGGGGCTGGCCTAGGAGGTCTCACAGTCGGTCTTGAGTGGTGGCGAAAGTCCAGTGGAGCGAATCTGTTGAATTAGAAAACAGTGGCAAAGAGCATGCTAGGCAGGGACGACTGTGGAGACAAGTACTTGGAGTGGGAGCCTGTTAGATGCTCAGAGAATACTGGCGAATGAATAAGCTCACAAGAGGGAAGAGTTGAAACCTGGGTGATTAGGTTAAGTTGGTGTCATTGATAGAAACAGGAAACTTACAGGGAAGCTATTTGGGGGAAGCTGACTTAGTGCCTGTCATCTAGCAGATAGATGACAACCTTACTTAAAACATCTGTGTTACTTAACCTGTTTTTCATTATCATCCCCTCGCCCAAGAGAAGAGTTACATTAAATTTAAATTCTTCCTAACGAGAGAAGTTAAATACTAAGACATAAGATTTTGTAAGGTAAGGTTGAACTTTGGAGAGCCACAACCACTGTAATATATAAGATTTCCTCCAACCCTGCTCTCCAAGAATTAATTTTCGTCCCTTTTGTTCTACGTGGAAATTTCTCATCAGTTAGAAAGAAGGGACTGATTCTTGGGTCAGATCGTGGTTAGAGGTGTAGATTTGAGATTTGTCAATTCTGTGGTAAGAACAATAGAGAAAATCATGGAGACTCAGTAAATTACTTGTAAATTTAAAGTATCTAGCACAAAACGTCAAGCAAATGATAAAAAAAGCAAATAGTGAAAAATATTTTTGGCAGACAAGATAAAGAATTAAAAACTTTATTATAGAATGAGTTCATTTAACATATTAAGAAAAATCACGAGTTTCCAAATTGATAAATGGGAAAAGAATGGAACAGAGAATTCACAAAAGTAGAAATACAAGAGGAATTAAATAAATGTTCAATAAAAGAAAGGTATCTTTTTGCCAAAACATTGCTGAGGAGAATGCAGTACAACTGACATTCTCATACATTTTCGATGGCTTTGTAAATTATACCACTTTTTGGGAACTTAATTACCAACAAATTATATTTCATTAAGTTTAAAATGCCATCACGTGTAAGACACACCATTATTCTGTGTACCACTAAGAAAGAAGAAAATGCTGCCAATTATGATTATAAAATGCTGTCCTGATTTCAGTGAGTTAAAGTGTAAAAAAGAGTAAATCATAGAAATGAAACATGGGATGTCATAAACCGTATAAATGACCCTATCCTTTGCGCAGTAATTTGGAATCTATTTTGTGGAAATCATGTAATACGTGGGGAGTCTTTATCCTTGGAAGATGTTTGCTGTAGCAATACAGACACCAATTAAAATGGAATGTTTGAAAATGTTGAAGAATTATACAGCAGCTTATAAACACAGGAATAACTTTGTGGTATCCAGTTTGTGTCTATGGAAGGAACATCATTCCCACAATATGCTCACCTAAAAAGGAGTTCCTGAGGTCACCAGCCAGCCAGTGGAGTACTCTCAGATTCTGGTGCCTGGCCCTGGTCTAGGCATCTGTGGCTGGAGGGATATTGGGGCTCCCAAGTTAAAGAAACAGTCCAGCTTGTTACTCTCAGCAGCCATTGTGGGAGGGTGGAGACGTCCACAGATGGTACCAGGGCAGGCACCCAGCACTGGGAAGCATGGCGCTGGGGCCCAAACAGCTCGAAAAAGCCTGGGATAGAGCCTCTCAGCACAGGCCTGAGCACACAGAGCATACGGCAGGCGAGGGTCTCATTTGTCACTCTGTTCTGTCTCGTGTAGGTGATCCAGATCCGGTTCTGAGGTGCATCATTTCGGGATTCTTTGCAAATGCAGCGAGGTTTCATTCTACTGGAGCTTATAGGTAAACAGAATACTTTGTGAAGTCACTTATTAAAGGAGAAATCTTAAAAATGATACAAACCCCATAGAAAGCTGATGTGCAGGGAAAGGAGAAAAATTAAATAATTTTCCCTTATTTATATTGTGCCTCCATCCAAAGATGAGTTGAGTTGAACTGTATAGCTTTAAGCAGAGTATCTTAGCTTTATGGAAATGATTCTCAAATATTCAGCCCATCCACATGTTGTAGAAGGATGGCAATTACGAGTCTGGAAGCTGGTAATATTTCCATTCTAATAATAGACTAATAGGACTGGAAGGAACCATTAAAGATGATCTTTCCTAGAGAAGTTAATTTTGCTGTTGGATAGTTCATTATGCTTATAGAGATCTGCAGGGTTGAAGCCACCACCTACCCTGATACATCATGGCCACCATTTGGTATGTTCAGATGTTGACAAGTGTTTCTTAACTTGCTGGATCTGCCTCCCACTGCAGACCACAGCTGTTTTCTTCCTGTTCCATTTTCTAGGCATAGAAAAATCACTGCTGACTGGTGCCCTCCTAACAGCCTTTAGTATTTTAAAATACAGTAAAAGCTAATGCAGATTTCTTTTCTCCAAACTAAATCATTCTTTGAATTGTTACTTTTAGCCTGTCTTTTCTCTCAACTCATTTTAGTCTCATAACTTCATTGTAGTGCAGTGATCATATGATCTGTTCTTTAATAAGGGAGCAATCAGAAGGCTTTCTCCCCAGCTTTTCTTTGGATTTCCTTCACATATTATTTTGTCATTAGCTTTTTCCTCTCAGAAAACAGTATAGCCCTATTACCTTGAGATCAACCGTGATGTCCCCTGCCCCAGACACTGGGCTTTGCTAACAAGTGATGTCCCCTGCCCCAGACACTGGGCTTTGCTAAAAAGCACTGAGCTTTTTTGTTTGTTTTCTTGGCATCCTCCATCTGGTATCCTAGTAGCTGACTATTTGAACCTAAGTATAGTACTTTACATTTATCTCTAGTATGTTCTATTTGTTACTCCAGGCTAAGTATATTCTGTCCTATCACTATCATGATTCTGTTGCCTGTTACATGCGCTCCCCCTCCCAGCACTGAGTTGTCCATTTTTGAGGCCGCTCTGGAGAGGCCTGTGATCTTCTCCAGTGAGGACTGTTATTTTGTTGTCAGTTCGATTGCCCTACTCTCCTCAACAGTGTTAATTAGCAATTTCTACTAGCGTTTAAAAAATTCTTTCTCCAGTGTCTTCAAGAAAAATATGGGCTACATAACAGGCTTCAGAGTCAGTGAGTCTCTTTCAGACAAAGTTCATCGTCCATCAGCTCAGACCACCTGGTAGGACATCCCAGACCCCAGGGCGCTGGCTTTATCACAGTGCCAGAGATGAGGTTGGTCACAGCGCTCGAAGCACATCCCTGACATACAGATCCCAGGCATCTGCAAAGACACCGTAATCATGATTTAGGCAGTGACATCCTAATCTATGAACGTTCTTTTGTGATTCGATCTTACTGATAGTTGTGTGCTCAGTAAATATTTTTTGAATTAAATTGAATCAAATCTGAGTTGGAATTTGAAATATTATCTCAGAGAAATGAATAGTCCAGTACTGAGCTTTCTTTTTTTCCTCTATTATCTCTTCCATAGTCTTTTTCTTTAGTTTTTAACTTTGTTTAATGGGAAAGTATAGAAATAATCGTTTGTATTATTTCTGTTCCCAAGGAAGTTATTTTGAAAGAAAACCTACAGAAGATAAACATAAACACTGGCAGAGCAACATATTTCTAAATTTTTTTTTCCCAATGTCCACCTGTTTCTTTTCTTCCCTTGTTTGCATGATTTATTCTTGACTTCTGGGGTGGTAGCGGGGGAGGGGTTCATAAAAGGCACAAGAGAAGATGGAGAAAATAGTTTTGTTCGTGCGAAGTACAATCTACATGTATTTTTAATAATATTAAACATGTCTGTGGGAAAGTCTTTAAAATGAACTATTTAAAATGAAGTATTTAAAATGAACTTCAGATAAAATTCTTCTGTTTTACAAGGACCATCCGTGATGATCATGAACTCCACATCCACCCTGCGTCAGTCCTCTATGCAGAGAAGCCACCTCGCTGGTAAGCCACCCTTCGGCTCCTTAGCTTTGTACCTGTGTCGAAGGAAAGGCCTTAGTTCTTGTTCATCTCTGGGTCCCTATTTGCCTGGCACAAGAGCTGGAATACAGGCGCCCGGTACACTTTCGTTGACTTTGTTGTAGTGAGTCGTTTATAGAATTTCTGCTCTATCTAAGCTCTCCTTAAGCAAACGGTGACGTTCCTCTGTCCACTCATCCATTCAGCAAACATTCAGTTTTGCCCATGATATAGATACTAAAGCTTGTGCTAGGCATGGCTTTGCGATGAATGGAGATCCCAGCCCATAGTCCTGATGGAGAGCAGACACAAACAGATTCCGGTACCTGGGAAGAGGGGCTTTTTGATCGATGGGTGTCTAACGGGCTGAAGTTGGCACCTTGTGTGCCAAAGTGAGTCAGGGCTGGCTTCTTGGAGAAGATGACATCTAGATGTGGAAACAGGAGTTTTCAGGCAGAAAAGTACATAAAAGGTATAGAGACTGAGAAAGTGGCAGGGGCAAAGCCGCGGGAAGGTAAAACAACCTCATGTGTCTGGGAAACGGGGACTCATGGTGTGGTGAGCCCGGGGCTACCCAGAGGGCGAGGTGCGAAACGACGCCAGTCGTAACTGCCTGGGAAGGAAGGCATAAGCACAGAAGTGGAGAGTGGGCAGTTATACCTTTTCATAGGTTAAGTTTATGTCTGCCCAATTCGATAATAAAATATTTGGGCTCGTATTTTGTGTGCCTTTTTAAAAAATTTCATTCTTTTGGTAATTCATTTATATTGTATTTTACAAAAATATTGACCTACGGAGGACCGGAAGTTTTAAAACCAACTTGTTCTTAAGCACAGATAGATGGAGAAGCTCTTGGAAAGAGAGTGGGGCATATGTGGAGAGGGGGTGGGGAGATAATGATAGATAGAATTAGAGGCAGAAAGGTCCACTGTAACATACCTGGTACTTGAGATGAATGGTTTTCAAAGTGTGGTCCCAGACTAGCATCTGCATCCCCTGGAAGCTTGTTAGAAATGCAGATCCTTGGGCCCTGCCCTACTGAATCAGAAACTGGGGTTGGGACCTAGCCAGCTGTTTTTTTAACAAGCCTTTCAGGTGTAATAGAGTTTGAGATTTCTTCCCCTATCCAAGAAATTAGACTTTATCCTGTAACCAGTGCAGATCTAGAAGCTTCTTAGCTGGAAGGAGACTTGGACATTTCTGCGTTTAGAAATGTTACCTGATAGCCATTAGTGTTCAGGGCAAGTTGAAAAGGGAAGCCATGCATTGGTTCTGGATCCTTTTTCAAGGGTTTGCTGACTTTTGGGTGATTAAATGTGAGAGTTGCTTAAAAGAAAAGGCTTTTTTTTTCCTATTTCATTCCCAGGAAGCCCTGACAGGCAAAGAAAAGATGGTGGAAATAGAGCCAGTCCTGAAGCAGGTTTATACTAAGGTGGTGAAGAACCTCCACCACATGCACACACACACAAGTGCACACTCGTGCGCACACACACACAGCCTGCCTCTCTGCAGAGGGCCCCACTTTCACTGGGTCTGACCTTCATCAAATGACTCATTTACTGGCTTTTGAGGGGAGGGCAGCGATGGTATAGCTTGTGTGCGTATAGTTGTGGGGGAAGCTGTGAATCAGCACTTCAGATATCTCAGGAACTAATATCTATAGTATCGCTGCATACCTAATATCTGGGGATTTGAAATTATCTTCTTGGCTTTTTCATGTCTGTTACCTCAGCCTTAGTCAAACCTTTTTCTTTCCCTCATAAATGGAGGTATAATTTATATGTGGTGAAAGAATATTGTGACAATTGTGTACATACCCATGTAACCCAAACTCCAAATAAGATACAGAATATTTTCATCACTCTAGAAAGTTTCCTTGTGTCTCTTTACAGTTAATTCCCAGCTGCTTTTAGAATCAGGCAAACCTTTGCTTCTGTTTCTGCATTTTATAATAAAGTCATCGGGCTCTGTTCAGAGTTCTATAAATGCAGACTAAGGATCCAGAAAGGTCCTGTGCTGAGAAGTGAGGTGTTCTGGAAGTCACATAGGACTTAGTGTCGCCCCTGTGAAGCGGACACACTCATCCACCACTCAGGCCATGAGGCTTAAGTGGGCAACATCAGTGTATTTATTATAGTACCTGGCACACAGAATAGACACCTATTAAAGGGAAAGGGAAAAAACATCATCTCTACTTGTTGCGGTTCTTGACTCTCATAAGATACAGGAAACTAGCTCATGTTTCTTGTTTCAGGGTTATCTACAATGAAGTTATACAAACCTCCAAGTATTATATGAGAGATGTGACAGCTATTGAATCTGCTTGGCTACTGGAGCTGGCTCCACACTTTTATCAACAAGGAACGGTAGGAATGAACAGAGCCCATTTCCCAAAACTGCCTGTTAGCCTGCTTCTTTGTAATCTAAAATGTGCATTTATTCTCCAGTTCAGTGCTGAAATTTGTGCCCCTCAGCAGGGCATCGCCATTACCATACCCCAAGACCGTTCTGGGTAAAAGCACTATACCATTTGCTCACAGTGGAGTACATTGAAAAATAAATCCCTCCAACTCATAAGACAAAAAAGAGACTATCTTCAGTTCTTTCTTTCTCTGCTCTTTTAAACCACTTCCAAAGAAATTATGTCACATTTTGGACCATGGTCACAAGGAGCGGCACACATATTCTCTGATGGGCTGGCCTTGGAAGGCCATGAACAGGTTGCTTTAAACCCAGTGGCAGGTGACGCTGAGCACCAGCATTGCTCTGTGTACACTCTCACCTTCCACAGCAGGCCCAGCTGAAGGGCTGTAAGGGCAGTGACCCTGGTAGGACAGCCATAGTTTTATGTTCTTCATTTTTACAAAAGAGGGTCCATTTGTTTCAAAAAAAAGAAAAGGACATACATTCTTCTAGCAAGGTTTTTAACTGAACAGTGGTTATAATATTTGGAAGGCTGGCAAGTAAATCAGAGTTCACAAACTTCTTGGCTAAATAGAGCCCAAAGACTCGTTCTGTTTGGTCTGCAGTGTGTTTTTCATTGGAGTGTTTAGTCCAGTTACATTTCATGAATTATTGATATGGTCAGATTTATCATCTTGTTCTTTGCTACCTGTTTGTCCAATTTAGTCTTTGTTCCTTTTTTCCCCCTTTTTACTGTCTGCTTTTGAATTAATCAAGTATTTTTTAGTACTCCATAGTGTCTCTTCTGGTGGCTTTTTATACTTCTTGGTTTATTTTTTGTGGCTGCTCTAGGGATTATATATGCATCCTTAACTCATGACAATCAACCTTGAATTGGTGTTACACTACTTAGCTTATAATGTAAGAAACGTACAACAGTATATTTCATTTCCCCCATCCCATTCTTTGTTTTTTTGCTGTCATTTATTTTATTTCTACATATGTTATTATGTTTATGTTTGTTAATATGTTATTTCTACATATGGCTTATTTCTATGTATGTTGTATGTATTACTCTTTCTACATATTTTGTTTCTACATATGTCATATTTTACTTCCACATTTTATTTCTACATATATTTTATTTCCACAATAATTGTTTTTGTTTTAAACAGTCGTCTTTTAAAGAAACTGAGAAGGAACACACAAAAAAAATAATTTATATTTCCCACTGTCTGTCATTTCTGTCGTCTTCATCCCTCTGTGTAGATCCCAGTCTCTATCCTCTCAGCATTCATTTATCTGAAAATCTTTATTTCATCTTCGTTTTTGAAAAGTATATTTTCTGTATATGAAATTCTAGGTTGTAAGGTCTTTGTTTGCTTGGTTTTTGCATTTTAGCACTTTAAAGAGTTTATTCCATCGCCATCTGGTTGGAATTGTGTCTGTGGGAAGCCAGCGGTAATTTTTATTGTTGCTCCTCGGTATGTAATGTGTCTTTTTTCTTTTGTGGCTGCTTTTAAGATTTTTGTCTTTATTTTTTTTTTTTCAGCAGATTAACCTGTATTATGTGCTTTTCTTTGTGTTTTTCCTGTTTGGGGTTCTTTGAGCTTATTGGATCTGTGGGCTGATGTTTCTTTTTATCACAATTGGTGAATTTAGGATCATTATTTGAAAAAAAAATTTTTTCTGCTTAAGTATTTCTGTTCTCTTTCTGGAACTCTAGTTATTTACATGTTCAAGCATTTGATATTGTCCTACATGTCACTGAGGCTCTGGTCTTTTTTTCCTGTGCTTCAATTTAGATAGTTTCTCATACCTGTCTTTGAGTTCACTGGTTAATTCTTCTGCAATGTCCAATTTGATATTAAGCCCATCCAGAGAATATTTTATTTGTGTTTTCCATTGTTGTACTTTCCTTCGGTTCTTCTTTAATTTATTATTTCTCTGTTTAGTCTCCTTGTATTTACTCATCGTGTCCATCTTTTTCTTTAAATCTTTGAACTTGTTTTATATTAGCTGTTTTAAAGGGCTTGTCTACTAATTGCACATCTCAGGCATTTTTTGGTCTACTTTATCTTTTGTTTTTCCTCTTTATGGATCTCATGTTTCTGCTTCTCTTGTCTAGTAATTTGTTGTTTATGTTGTATAGTATAAATGCTGTGTTGTAGAGAGTATGGATTTTATTGTCTTTTTCTTTAGAGAATGTTGAGCTTTTTTCTCCTAGACAGTTAATAATGGCGGATTAGTTTAATTTCACTGAAGTTTGATTTTAGTTTTTAATAGGGCAGAGCTAGAGTAGCCATACGCCTAAGACATCATGACCTTTTTGATGTCTCATATGAATGCGTAGGGTGTTCAATGAGGTCTTTGCTCTCTAGCTGGCCAGAGCTCTGGTGTCTCCAGTACTGTGCAGACCTTCAGAATCTACATATCGGCTCACAACCGCCAATCACTTTTCTCTGCCAGCCTTGTGGAGTCTTGGCCTACACATGTGCAGCTTAGTATTCAGCCAGAGACTTAAGGGTAGCCCTCTGTGGATTTCTGGAACTACTTCTTTCTTATGACCTTTCCTGAGAATTCCAGCTGTCTCAGGCACCCGGAATGCTGATCTGTTTCTTCTCCCTAGCACTACTGTTGTTCTCTGTTTAGGATTTACTTCCAAGCTCTCTTTGGAGAGCCAGGCAGAGACCTGGGATGAATATAGAGCTCACCTTGAGCATTTCCTTTCTCTCAAGGATTGCAGCCCTCTGCTATATATTGCCCAATGCCTGAAAACAGTTGCTTCAGATATTTTATCTAGTTTTACCATTACTTACCACAGAAGGGAAAGTCCAAAACCCGTAACATCATCAGGGTCATAACCAGACTAAAATATTTTCAAACCAAAATTAAGATTGATTGGTGCATTTAAAAATTGAGAGATTTCACATTAAATATAGGTTTCAGGTTTCTCTTGAATCTGCTGACACTGGGCCTAAGTTTCTGCTTGGCAGCAATCAGTAGGGACTGAGGGAGGATTGCCTCTGTGGTGACATTCTCCATGTGCTGTGGACCTACTTCACCTTTTTCTTTCACTCATTCAGCTCCTGGAAACATCTGAGTCGTGACCTTATAAATAGGACAATCTTCTCATCCCTCCCCGCCTCAGCAATGTCAAGGGCAATTGCCCTTTTTAAATCTTATAATATTTAAATCTTATCTAATCAAACAAAAAACATTTCAAACCTATATAGTTCTTCACATATCCTCATACAGATATTTCAGCTGGAAATGAAATCAGCTGCAAGGACCGATAAAAATGCAGAGTGCGTTGTCTCTGCTGTGTTGGGCCGATAAGAATAAACCTAAAGTGAAAGAAAATCTTTTCCTTCAAAACCTCTCAGGTGGAAATCTGCAGACTTCCCAAGTCCGAGAGAAGTGATTAGAAATGCAAACTAGGCGTTGAGAAGACCGGTGCTATTGTAAAAGTGGTTGTTAAAGTAATCAGATGCAAGCAGTTAGAGAAGGAGAAGCCCAGAGTTGTCTTGGGTTCATTTAGACTCTCAGGGAATAGAATTAACCTAGAACCTGAGTCATTTACCTTTCTCAGCTCAAAATGACAGTTTCTTTAGGTCAAACTCACAAAGTTAAACAGCAAATAGCCCCAGAAGTTTGAAGAAAATGACAGCTCCAAATTTCTGCATTTGCCTCTTCTTTCCAAATACCTAGTTTTCAGCTCATCAGGATGTTTTTTAGAGGACTTTAGAAATCACCTGGTAGAACACCTTCATTGTGCAGGCGGGGGCCCTGGAATTCCCCAAGAACCTTAGCCCCTACTTGGCTAAACAGTCCAAAGGTACTTCTATTAACCGGTCCAAAATGAACTGATTTCGCCAAGAGCCCCGCAGATCTCCAGTGGCTGCCCATGTATGCTAGCTGGTTTTTTGTTGAACGCAGTGTAGCACCTCATGACTGTTCAGGGCCCACAGATCATCCCCGGGTCTATTTCTGGCGCCTTTGGTGACTTTCCATTACTGTTGTTTCTCAGTGTCACTCTCATCCTATAAAGAGGCCTGAAATGGTCCATAGTTGGCTTTGTTTATACTCAACATTCTTCCCAGAAATGAACACCAAAAATGGTTGTGATGCCTTCCTCACCCATTCCCAAGCTTGGGCTGTGGGTGTCTAACATCAGTGGTAGGGGTCACATCAGGTGAAGTACAGCGAGGAAAGAATTTAGGGAAATTCAGCAAGACTCACAGCTGTGGAGAACAAGGTGACCTTTTCAGAGATTTGCCTTTCAGTTCTTAAACTTTTCTTCCTGTTTCTCAGAGATATCTTTGGAATGTGGGGAAACCCCTCCTAGCCAGGGCCTTTGCAAGAACCTGTACTGTCCTTTCTCAGGCGTCAGCACTTAGAAAGTGACCTCTTACAGCTCGTTTAGACTCATGTCCTGTCCACTCTGTCATCTCTTATGTCATGCTTGGTGGTATATTGTGTCTTCTTCTGCACCCTGTGTTCTTTGAGGGCCTGCAGTTCTCTGTCAGCCACGGGGGTTGCTGTCTTGAGGCCTGTGGGCGTGCTAAGAAGTGAGGCTTGGCAGGCCTGCTCCACGGGCAGTCAGGGCCGGAATTCCTCGTGCGAGCATTCCAGCACGTGTTAGGGCAATGTGCCTTAGGTGTTTCTTGGTTGTTTATGATTATTAAGGGAGCACCTCCGTTGATGAACAGAAGTCCTGTATGAAAAGCTTATATTTACATACTCTGCCATTCATGCACGTTTTAGTATTTCTAGCACTTTGACCTTACTTTAAAGAATGGTTGTCTCCCACAGTCCTGTTATCTGATGCCTGTGATTATAATGTTATTTATACTGGTAGAGAGTGACATTTCTGAAAGAAAAATGTGTCACTAGGAGGTATTCTTTCCCCCAACTTGCACTCGCAAGGGATTCCGTGAGGGCCGGGGCCATGAGCAAAGGTACCTGCATGCTAAGACGCTCGGTGAAATGATGAATCTCCTCGTTCCTAAGGGGTGGATATTTTTGCTTGACCATCCTCAAGAAACGCATAGAAACTTGAGGTGATGTCCAGCCCGGCTGAGCCCAGCCCCCTGAGCACAGGTGTTTGGCTGCAGTGCTCTCCGTGGGCTGGGGCAGAGGGAGAGCAGTGTCTTGTTGACAGCTTCTCACAGAGCCCCATGTGACGGGGTTGGGTCTTGACGGGCTGGGCCTCGGGCTACTGTGGCTTATGGCTTACCGTGGGCCCATTTCCTTGGTTGGTCAGCTGGGCTTTCTCCCTGTAGACCATTACCTGAGGGGCACAGCATTGACAGAGACGCTGTAGACCAGATGGAAGCTTTGATTTGGTCATTCATATGGGAATTGCGTTCCAGTCTGGTTTCTTTGTCTAACGAATTCCAGTTATGATGTTTTCTCTTCTCTTGCAGCACCTGTCCCTAAAAGCCAAAAGGGCCAAAGTCCAAGACCAGTGAGCGGAGCTGGGCTGCAGCTGCAGGGGCTGCTTGGTGCCCTGTGCTCCACGCTGCTGCCCCCCAGCCCTGGTGGGAGCGCGAGCTGGCACCGGCTCGTGTGGAACCTTCAGCTGCTCTGACATGGGCCGCAGCCCGTTCCTTAGCCCCTTCTTCCCACTCCCCTCAGCATTTGCATTCCTTGCTGGGATCCCAGAGGCGTTTGTGCGTGGGCAGGCATCCTGCTGCGCTGCCCCCGGGCAGAGCGGAAGTTGGCTGGGCCTTGCTCTTTGCTCACTCGGCACCCTCACCGACCCAGCACGCCACTTCCGGCAGGCACACAGGCCCGGCCCAGCTTTATGGGGAACGAGGAGGAGAGTCATCCACTGAGGATGAAGCACCATGTGGGGTGGGCAGAGGGTTTGCGGGCTGGCTTTGCTTTCCCTGGCAGGGCCTCGGCTGGGTGGATCAGTGAAGTCCGCTTCCAGGTGTGAATAAGCGTGCATCTATCTATGAAGGGATGAGACCCCGGCAACACTGTGATTTCTGCCAAAATCACTGAGGGGTGTGCGTGGTGGGCACAGGGGCTCCCAAACCAAGCGGTTTCTGTTTTCCCTCTGCCCACGTCCCTGTTTATCTGTGGCCAGAAGACTTGCTTGATGATCAACAGAGAGGACTCATGCGCACTGTTCCTCATTCGCAAAGGGTTTCTTTTTTCACAAGTGGGCTCAGCTTTCTCCCCGGACGATACCGTATCCTGAGGCCACCAGCTGAGCACTAGTGGAAGTTCAACCCCATCGGGGACCCTCTGTAGTGGGAATTCACAACAGTTGAGAGGCTCTCCGCTTCTGGAGCTCAGGAACATAACTTGTGTATTTTTTTTTTGTTGTTTGCTGGGTTCTTGTGACGACCTGCGGGGCAGCGCTTCCAGCCGGCACTGGTTTCATTGCCGCCCCAGGCTTCTTCGCTGTAGTGTTTGCGTTTCAGCTCATGACCGTCCCCAGTTTCTTTCCCCTTCCTGTTTCAATGTCATTTATTTTAAAAACACATAGCTTGAAAATTTATTTTTGTACTGATCTTAGTTTGGATGTACCACTTTTGGCACCAAACGTTGGTCATTTTTATTTCCATTTTGTAAACATGTAAATAATAGTGATAACTTGTTGATAGTAAACCTTTATACCTAAAAGTAAATGTATTCCCTCCCATCCTGGTTCTCGTGGTCTGTATTTTAAGATGGTCCACTTAATTCTTCCGAGTGAGAGTCTGACAGCTGTGGCATACAGCACCTTTTGGGGTCACACAGACAAGGGAAGCCCCATCAAGCAAGGTGATGTGACCAGATGCCCGCAAGACCTTACCAGAGCAACCGTAGGACGTTGTTTAAATGCGGTCCCAAAGACTTGCTGATTCTCGCCAGCTTCTGGTGGGATCTTCTTATAGCGAAGTCAGAAGCTCTCATTTGTATAAAGTCAAATTGAGGGCCAGGGCTGGTCTTCATAAGCTTCTGTTGGGGTGGAAGGAGGACAGGGTGTAGGATCCATACCCTCTGCGTGAGACTGCAGATCCAAAATGAGAGACCAAACTAATGGTCTGGCGTGCAGACTGCAGGGAACACGGTGTCGCTGGCCACCTCTACCTGTGCGTGCCTGATCCTGAGCGCATCTGCCCCTGCACCCACCTCTCGGAGGCCCCCTGCCCCACTCAGGTTGAGCTTTGGCTTTGTACTAGGTTAGTTTGCAGCCCATAGTGGGCGGAGAGGGCCCTTTACTGTCAGGCCTGCCGCTGCGAAGTCCCAGCCTTTACGTGTATCTGAAGAACCACACCACCTCGTCAGGAGCGACATCCCTGCCTGGCTGAGAGGGACCACGGCCAGCAGGGCCTGAAGGCCTAGCAGTTCGCAAGACCTCGACCTCAAGTAGTTCCACCAGAATTAGTCCCCTCAGGCTCCACACAGTTTTTCAAATATTGTTAGTGAGATCTTCCAACATTGCAGAGTCTTCTTTCTGAAGCCAGATGTCCGGTGAGAGGTGGGGTTTGTGCTGGAGGATTTAGTGGAGGTGGTGGGTCCCATGGACCCCGAGATGGCAGCTCTCTGTGCTGGCAATTCATGCCCTGCTGGTTCTTCCCTGCAGCTTGTCTTCCTGAGGGTTGGACAGCGCCATCACAAGGAGTCTGCTGGGCCAGCCAGTGGTCTTGTTGGCCACTCAGCAATTGGTAGTCGAGCACCTGGGCTGTATGCGTGGCACAGGGATAGGTGTGGAGAAGTTTGACGATGGGTGCCTGGATAAGAGGACCCGCACAGAGGTAGGGTGACGAGCGTGACAGAGTGATGAGAGGTTGCAGAGGCCAGAGCAGTGGTGAAAGGCCAGAGCAGTATCCAAAAGGGGCTTTTTCTCACGACGTGACTGTTATGAATGTATAGATGGTGCTCATGTTCTCCTGCCCTGAGTGTCCCCTCCCAGCCCAGCATTTCACTTTGGCTGTGAACTTGGGAGACTTGCACAGTCACCCACCTCCACACTCCTGGCCACTGTTGTCCTGGCTTAGGCACAGCCTGCAGCCAGCAGTGCTTTCACTTAGTGGCCTAGGTGCTGCCGTTCATTCTCGGTTCCCTGGCGTTCTGTCCCTGTTCTCAGCTCTGCTTTGCACGATTCAGTGCGGATGGCTTCTGTCGGTCATTTCATAGGGCCAAGCAGTGGAGGGCACAAGGCCGAGGCATCTAAATCTGGACGACCCCAAGACCCCATCTTGGCGCTATTGCACCAGACCTATGGTAGCAGGACCTGGGGGTCTACAGTTTGAAAAGCTCTGGACCATAGGATGCTAATGTGGTGACTTGGGAATCACTGGTAAAGGAGACAGGACATCAGGACCAGAGAGGAAGGTGAGCCACCAGCTGGGAGTTCAGGAGGAGCATCAGGTTTGAGTGACAGTTGATAAATTTGTTTTTTCACAGATCATACCCTAGCACATGTCTAGATGCCACCCCAAGCCCACTCTCCTGTTCCCCCAAAGCACTGTGATCAGTGGGATTGTACTTCAACTCGAGGCAGGTCCCAGAGGGCACTAATGTCAGCCCACAGTGAGTCTCCCCGACTCACTGTCAAAATGAGGAACGTGTAATAATGAGCATTTCATGAAACTCAAAGTTATTCTATATAAAGACCATCCTTTCTTTTTGGGGGGTATGAAAATGTTCTTCTAAAAAATGATGGGAGTTTTAGAAAAAGTTTTCCTTAGAAAAATAAAATACCAATAATCTTACATCAGTCTCCAAAACCAACTGAAAACAATAACAAAAAAAACTAGTAGATGAAATTCCAAAGTCTGGGGACCACTAGGTCATGGGCTAAGCGGACTGTGTAGGCTGGCTGGCCACATCAGCACCAAGCACCATTGCTCTGGAAAAAGGGGTCTGCCTTGCCAAGAAGCCGAATTTCAAGTGAACTTCGGGAGCAGCTGGGGGACTACCTGTCTTTATATAATTGGAAGGGTTCCAATTGGCAGGACTCAGCCCTCATATCCCTTACTTCACCTTTAGATGATATCAGATATTTCTCACTCTCCAATGACTCATCTGGATTTTTTCTCAGCCTTCTAACTTGTGCTGAAACAGGATGATGGAACTCTGCATTTCCTGTCAGTTTAATTTTTTTTTCCTGTAATTGACACTGGAAATAGTCAAATCATTTCGGATATAGGTGGCCACTGGGTGAGTAGCTTGAGTCTGTAGGGCAGGTCTCCTGGAGAGGGCTTGTCCCTGAGTCCTCACAGTTATTGTTCCCTCTGGCAATATCATGTTCTGCCATCTCTGGCGAATCACAGATATGTTACCAGGTGCACTCTTGGGTGGTATTGAACTTGCTCGAACAAGCTGTCTCCTTGTCTGCCAAAGAGATTCCCAATGCATCATTTTTCCCTGACCCTGTGGCCTTCAACCCCTACTTATGGCTTCTCCTTGCAGTGAGCGAGCTAAGGAGGCTAAGAGTTTCATCAGGGAGTGAGTGTGGGGACGAGGGGCTCAGTGATGATACCCAGAGTTTCCATAGCCAGGTGAAGGTCAAGCACAGGCTTGCCCACTGCTCACTGCCCGGGCAGTGGCTCTGAATACAAAGATGCTGGCCAGGCTCTTCAGTGGCCCCAAGCTGATGGGATAAACCCTGACATGATCTAGAGGTGGCCAAGGCTCCTTCCTGCCTCTGGCCTGCTGCTGCATCTGCACTCCAGGTGGCCGTGAAGGCAGGACTGGGCTGATGAGGACCAACAGGTCTGCCTACACCTGGATTATTCTAGCCTTTTCCTCTCCATTCCCACTTGCTTTGTTTACTGTCTTGAAGTACAGTTGGATTGACTTAGTGTCTGCTGTTACCATGTTTACTCTTACCTCTTTGCTTTTTTGTTTCTAACTTGTGAGTGTAATTTATTCCTTTAATTTTTACCTCTCTGACTTCTGCATTATTTCCCCTTTTTACCATGAAGTTGCTTCCTTTTTATACACTTTAAAAAAGTATTTTTACCTTAACATTTATTTTAACTTCTTGGTCTTTCTTACACTCTGCTTATCTGTTTCTACTTTTCTTTTGTCCTTTTAGATACAAAAAAAATCTCAGTTTTTTTTGTTCTATAAATATTTTGTCTCATCATTTTCAATTTCTCATTTTCATCTGTTCGTTTTAAACTCACCTTAACAATTTACCTCCCATTTCATTTTACTTCCATTACTCCCCTTCTTCTGTATTTTAATATGCTTAATTTGTTTTTGGAGTTGGCAAAAGGCCTAACTGTGGGTGTGGGAGCTGAGAGAAGGTATTTGCAATGGTCGAAACCGACAAAGGATTAATTGTCGAGAATGTACAATGAGCTCCCACAAATCAACAACAAAAAGACAATCCCAATAGAAAAAAAAAATGAGCAAAGGGAACAAACACTTTAGAGAAGCAGACCCCAAAGTCTACCATGCCTGTGAAGAGATGTTTTAGAGAAACACGAACTAAAGCCACGATAAGATATCACTCTGCACCCATCAGATTAGCAAAAATTGCAAAGGTGAGTGATGCCAAATGTTGGCAGGGATTTGGGGACCTCAGTGCTCTGCTGGTGTGGCCATCCTGGAGAGCAACCTGGCACAACTCATCAGATGAAGTATGTGCATGCCTCACCACCCAGAAATTCCATGTCTAGGTAAATGTTCCCAACAAAATTCTCACCTGAGTCCATAAGGGGATGTGTATGAGGATGCTCACCCAGTGTGGTTGTGATGGGAGGGGTGGAGTAATATCTGTCACCAGGAAAACGTACAGGGAAAATTCTTTGGATGCCGCCATGGAGTATGACAGCAGTTTCAAACCACAGACAATATCCAACCCGGACCTTAAAAATAGCTGAGTGAGAAAAGTAAGAAGCAGTGAGATGCAACAGTATCATTTACAAACATTAAAACTATGTGCACAGAAGAAGCAATACATTTGCAAAAACGTGTACAAACCAAAAGATGCACAAAAGAAGGGTTGCCTGGAGCGGGTAGAGGGAGGATGGGAGTGAGGACTGAGGATAAGAGAAAATTAATAACAAAATGGAATGGATGGAGGAGCCTTGGGTGTCCATCTGTAAGTCACCTGGATTTTAGGACATTTATTCTTTCTTATTCAAGGTTTCAGACAGGTTTACCTGTGGCCCCAGGGGGATATGTGAGATTGGCCACACTTACATGTCCTGATCTCCGTGGGCCTGCAGCTAGCCTTCCAGCTCATCTCCCTGTAGGAACCACTTTTATCCTGGATGTGAAATGTCTTAATGCTTGCCTTCCCCATCACAGCGTGTTCACACACAGATATGTATTCTTGTCGTGATGCCCTTTTTACTAACATTTAATCTACAAACCCCACGGTGGAGTTATTTTCACCAGCAATCGGAAAGCGTGCAACAGCAGCCAGCCTTGTGTGACCAACATGGAGTGATAGGCATGCAGCCCTGTGGTCCCTTTCAGCAGAGGCAAAAAAAGTCACAAGTCCTCCCCAAATATATGACTAGATAGACTGTCGGAATGGACAGTGGCTTGGGGGATTTATCGGGGCATAGCTCATCCATATTTCCAAGACAGGAACTCAAAGGACAGATTACGTCATTGTGAGTCCTTCCTGCCGATCATCCTTAACATGGAATTTATGGTCTTTCTCAACCCATAGGGACCATTGTTCTTTTACTTGAGCTCATAGCACTGTGCTTCCAGAACCCTCTTGCCATCAGTACTGGCCTGGATCATTATGAGGCTAAAAAGAACAGGATATGTCATGGCTTTGAAAATCTTTGATCTTTTATCAGCCAAGGAGCCTGTAATCTCAACTGTGTTTGCGGCCTTGCCCTACGAATCCTGCTCTCCCTATCGTTGGCTGGCTGGTCATTGAGAACCTGTTTAATTGGCACTGGTGTCTGGTTTTCCGAGAAGTGCCTCGTAGCGGGGAGAAATCTGGGCCAGGTTAGTGAGGCACCATGCAAATTGGAAGAGGCCACCAGGGAACTTAGTAAATTTAAGTCTTACTCTAAACTTTTCGTTGCTTGGATAAAGAGTATTACCAATCACCCTGGCCTGGGCTGCAGGCTTAGAAGGAGGGCAGATTCTGGAACAGTTTCCTGTCCCAGTAGTGGATGGGGTCATGGACACCCAGCTTCTGGGGAAACAGGACAGATTTCCTGTTCTCAGGTTTATACACCAAGGTCAGCTCTCCCAGACTGTGACGATGCCTGGCCCAGTTATGAGTGGGCCTGATGGAGGAAAATTTTTACATTTGAATTTTGCCTATTGATTCACCCATTGGTCCAGCTAGAATTAGGATTAAAGTTCCCTGCATTCCCACAGCTCTCCTGACTGTTCTGGTTTGTGCCCAGATGGGATTCTGATGCCCATCGGGTGCCAAGAATAACTCTTGCAGGCCACACGGATGCACATCAGTGGCAACACGCCTGGGTGTCTCCTGAGTGATGGGGACAAGAGCACCGAAATCTGAGAAGACCCAGATTTAAAAACAAAAACCAAAAAGCTTTTATTGAAGTATAATTTACATGTAAGAAATGCATACATTTTAACTGGGTAGTTCAATGAGTTTTGACAAGTATATACACCGCGAAGGACCACCAAAATCAAGTATGAAACATTTCCATCCAAAAACTGCTTTCATCATCTTCTCTAGGCACCCTCCACCCCCAGCCTCAGACATCACTATTCTGATTTCTGTCCCTATAAAGTGGTTTTGCCTTTTCTAGAATTTCACATAAATGGAATCATCATTCAGAATATCCTCTTTCCATGTCTAGAGAAAACCTGGGTTCGAGCCCCCATCCCATCATTAGATAAATTTGTAACCTTTGGCAAGATACAATTTTTGTATTCACCTCAATTTCCTCACCTGTAAAATGAGGATAATAATAACGACATTCATTCTTTCGAGTCTGTGCTGGTGCTGAAGTTCACCCCATTGTGTCTCAGAAGGCCCCCTTCTGCTCCTCCCTCCACACTTCTCCTAGCTGCGTGGGTGCCATGACTGACCCCCTCCAAGGAGGACCTGTCTTATTAAAATGAGAAATATGAGGACACCCTAGGAAAGGACAGGATGCAGTGATGAGGGGCCCCCATGTGGGCAGAGGTGACCAGGGCCCGAGCAGAGAAGAGGGAGACATCCACGGAAGCCTGGACTGAGGCTTCCCTGCCTTGGGACTGAGGACACTGGCTTCCCAGGGGGAGCGAAGGTGAGCAGAAAGCATGCCTGGCTGCTGGACACTCCAGGTGAGAGGTGGCGTCAGGGACAGACCCACACTTGGACATGCACTCACTCAGACCCACCTAGGAACAAACCTGATGGACGCTCTAGACCCTGCATGCTCAGACACAGACTACTGACATCTGACACACCTAGAAGCATTTTCAGATCTGAGGACGGCACATGCAATCATGTTCTCCCCAACATTCAAATATGTATTGATCATCTTCTGTATATCAAGCACTGGGAGATACACGACCAAGTCTCTGCTCCCCTGAAGCTCACATGCTAGAAGACGATCTCACATTCAGGCTGCACCCTATAACCTTAGCCAGGTATATGGAGGGTCCTGGACGAGGCAGGCATTCCATCCTATAGAGTTGGCCCTGCTAATCCGCTCAGTGACTCCTGCCACAGAGTAGGGCTGTGCTGCCCTCCGCTGGCCATATGGAGGCAGTGACTCC
>NW_006442491.1:24253971-24270071 GCF_000325575.1 Pteropus alecto
GTGGGGGTGGGGAGGTTGCCGAGCGGGGGAAGCCCCCCTGGCAGTGGGCTGAAGGGAAGAGGTAAGTGCTTCTAGTTCCTTGCTTCGGGCAACCTGGCAGAGAAAGCATGCAGGGGCAGAGGCAGTGTGAATAACTCTTCCCTTAAGCCCTAATGTTATTCCCTGTATGCCCCACTCCCGTTTCCTATAAGTACCTCGATTTGAAAAGTGAGAGTTGAACCAAATCATATTTTCTTTTGAGCTGTCTCCTGTAGCACCCCCTTCCCTTGGCACCCTCCTCATGAACCCCAGCTGCTGAAACTGGTTCAGAGGGTCTCTTCTCAGCCATCTTCCACCTGGCAGGAATGGAGTGACCCACTGGAATCCCAGCTGACACCTAAGGAGGCCAACTACTTGAGACCTGTGTGCTAGGCACAAGCTCCAGCCAGTGTCTCAGTGGAGCCCAGCCTGGGGCCAGGATGCACATGAAGATGCCATTTCAGAGGGGGCTCCTCCAGACCCCAGCCTTTTAAAATTACCCTCAGCCGAGACCCCAGACATCCAGCGAGCAGAGACAAGCCATCCCCACCGAGCCTCGTCAAAATTCCTGAGCCACAGAATCTGTGGGCGTAATAAAATGGTAGTTTCCGTGCCACCAGGTTTGGGGGTAGATTGCTATGCAGCCCTTGGCACAACATGCTAGTTTACTGCCCCAGACGCAGGCCGTAACGGGCTAATGGGCTCTGAAACCCGGACTGGAAATAGCACCCATCTGGTGATTCTGTCTCCTTGGGAGAACCTCGCCCCCTACCCCCCTTCTGAGTGCTTAGTCCGAAGATCTGGGAGTCTCCATCCCCTGTGATCTCTCTGGGATTGGTGACCTGGTCAGCCCCATTCCCCCTCTGACCCATGTTTAATAGGAAAACAATATTTTATGTAGCAGTCATTTCGCCTGAAAGGTTTTAAGTGGAGAAGCAGCAGCCTGCGATTTGGAATAGCGGAGTGTCATGCCTGTGGGGTGGGAAGAGTGGTGGAGCTGGAACTGGAACTGGACAAGAGTAAAGGCAGGGACACCGGTGAGGACGAGGTTTCAGGGACACTGGCGGTGAGGAAAGACGAGCCCCCCTCCCTCTCCACACCCCTTTGTCCCCTGCAAGGAGGAACCGAGGCTCAAATGGTTACGAGCCTTGCCGAAGAGGGATGCAACTCGGGGTGGATCCCACCCCCGGGCCTGTCGGTGCTCTCAGTGGCGGACCTGGCTGAGGAGCTGTGCTCCCTGTGCGGGACAAGGACTAACCCCCCGACCCCACCCCAATCCGGGTCCGGACTGGAGGAGCCGGCGTCGCCAGCGCCTTGAGCGCAGGCGGAGGCGGCGGGACGCTCTGGCCGGTGATGCGCGCGACGGCCGGGAGGGGGCGCTGGCGCCCCGCATTTGCGCCGCCAGGAAAAAACCTTGTCCCCTCTCCGGCCAGACCTTTGTCGCTACTAGTGCACTCTTGCCACCTGCCCACCAGGCAAACTCCCAGCTAAGCGCCTTCGGATGGGAAAGAGCTCCCCCTCCCCTGCTACCGCCCATGACTGAGTTCCCTGCTCCTCAGAGCTGGACTTAACCCAGCAGGTCCTTATGTCTCAACCACCTTCCAGAGGAAGACATGAATCTCCTCAGTTTACAGATTCAGTTCATGATAATGATAATCAACCACAGAAATCAGATAATACTAGCTGACTTTTATGGAGTTGACCTGGCTTGGGTTGTCAGGGTCTTTCGGAGTGGAGTCCGGGGAAGCAGGGGAGGGTGTGTAAGGCCACCCTCACAGCGCCCTGGTCCCCGGTAAGGGTCCTTGCAGACCTGAGAATCTGGTAGGAGGACCATGTGGGCCATAGTAAATCTGAGGGGCCAGTGAGATGTCCAAACCATCCCAGGTCACCCATATCTGCATTTCTTCCATCGCAGCCATCCCTTCTGCAGCCCTGAGTGGCTGGAGTGCCTGCGTAGTGGTCCAGGAACAGAACTGACACCTGCCGAGGGAGCATTGCCCAAGGTCATAACGTGCAGAGCTACAGCCCCAACCCAGAGCTGTGCCCCTTTGTGCCAGGGCCATGAGGTTAAGGCCATGGGCACAGCCAAGAGCTTCTGGGGCCTGGCCCCATCCCCCTGGAAACAGCCTTGGCATGAGGCAGTGTGGTATAGTGTGGTTCAGGGATTGGCCTTGGGAGCCACAGTGCCTGAGTTCAAGTCCTTCGGTCACCACCTACCAGCTGTAGACCTTGAACATGACGCTTAAGCCTTTGCCTCAGTTTCCTCATCTTTAATAGTATACATCTCATATTAATCATGCCGTGTGTGTGTGTGTGTGTGTGTGTGTGTGTGTGTGTGTGTGTGTTTTATGACGCTTTGACATCTGTGGCTTTGCACACCTAGGGAGGGACTGTCCCTCCCACAACTAGGTAAACAACTTGCCTGGAGTATACCTTTCATATGTAAACTGCCCAATCTAAAGCCCTTCCCCAACTGGCTCCTCCTTATCTAACTCACACTCCAAGCCAATATCTCCCCTGCCCTACATTACCCCAGGGCCAAGCACAGGGACCAGACAACTAGGAACAGGCCCTCTAGCCTACTCCACCTTTGTCATTTGGCAGCAGGACCTAAATCCCTAATCAGGGTCTCCAGCGACTCCTCCTCCCCAGCCCATACCCCTAAGAACCCCCAGCTCAAGTCAGGAAATTGCCAATTGATAATTACTCCTAGCGATAATTGCTCCTAATAATAATAACAATTTACTGAGTACTTACAGTGATCAGGGGCTGTGCTAGCATCTTGTATCAACAGTTCTCAAACTTTTGGGTTTCACGAACTCTTTATGCTCTTAAAATTTGCTGAAGCTCTCACTCTTGTTCAGGCGGGTCACATCTGTCACTGATGACCATTTGAGGAGTTAGAACTGAGAAATTGTAATGATATTTGTTTATAATTTATTTTAAAGTCGCAGTAATAAACACAGTAATGCTGACATAATTATTTTATGAGATATAACTATATTTCCTAACACAAAACATTTAGGGAGAAGGAAGCGTGGCATTGTTTTACATTTTTGCAAATCTCTATAATGTCAGGCTTAATAGAAAACAGCTGGGTTTTTATATCTGCTTCTGCATCCAAGTTTTTGAGATATCACATGCTATGTAGTCTCTGGAACACTCCACTGAGAATAAAAAAAAAATCTTTAATTAGGAGTGAAAAAGACAAATAACATCTTAGCATTTTTTGAACATGGTTTTAACTATTAGGGACACTCCAGAAAGATCTCAGGGTCCCCCAGAGCAGCGGTCCCCAACCTTTTTTGGTCTCCAACTGGCACTCCTCTGAGAATCTAATGCCTGATGATCTGAGGTGGAGCTGAGGCGGTGATGCTAGTGCTGGGGAGCGGCTGCAAATACAGATGACGCTTCATTCGCTTGCCCACCGCTCACCTCCGGCTGTGTGCAGCTAGGTACCTAACAGGCCACAGATCTGTACCGGTCTGTGACTCAGGGATTGGGATCCCCTGCCACAGAGGTCTTCAGAACATAGTTTGGAAACTGCTGCTGTATATACAGGCTGGGTAGGTTCTAATATACCCCAGTTTTACAAACGAGGAAACTGAGGCACGGGGGGAGTAGGGGTTGAAGTGACTACCCAAGGTCACAAAAGCTGGGATTTAAAGCTAGGCCACCTGGGGCAGTCAAGTAGGTCACTGGGAAAACACCTTGACTTGGGTGTCTGTGGCCCTAGCACTCAGCCCTGAAAGACAGGGCAGGGGCTGGATATAGACAAAGCATGTTGGGCGGACTGTGCCAGCGGGGAGGGGAGCTGGGTCTGAAGTGAGGGGGGTTGGGAGGGGCTTGGGGGATCGGTTAGTCACCAAATGGTCCTGGTGACAGGACTGGAGACGGCAGCTGGCGGAGGATGCAACCTCTGGCGGGAAAATCAATAGGTGATCAGCGGTCCAGGGGCACCACTGTTCATCAGGTGCGTGGAGAGCAGGGGTGGGGGCCGGGGGGCTGGGAGGAAATATCACTGACCCCCGGCAGGATTGATCAAACAGCCAGACACCCAAGGCCAAACTCACTAATAAAGTGAGACGTTCAGCTCAGCCAGGCGGCTGCTGGCTGAAGGTCTTAAAAAAACCGCTTAGCTGGGGACTTCTTGCTAAACTGTCTTTGTTTCTTGAGGCCAGTAGGAGGGAGGACTGGCTGGGGGGAGGCTGGCTTGGCCTCTGTTTGGTCTGTATCTCTTGGCTTGGGACAGGCCTGGGCCACAGAACCCTGGAGCACCTGGCATATGTGTGTGTGGGCATGTGTGCTCGCCACAGTACATGTCATTTACATAGGGCATGTGTGTGCACTCACATGCACATGCTATATATAGCACCTATGTGTACAAATGTGCCTCGCATGTTTGCACATGTATATGGACATGCTGAAGAATATAATGTCCACATGATATGTGTGCACAGACATGCATGGCATAGGATGCCATTTTGCATGCTGTTCATGCAAATATAGCATATTTGTATACATGTGTGTGCTTATGCATGAATATGCAATGCTAGGCATGTACCATGTTCACACAACCCGTGTGTGCACACACACATGTTACAATACATATATGTGCGCAGATGTGCCTGCCACATGTGTGCATTTATGTGCACCGCTACAGCACACACCGTTTGCCTCCGAGGAATGATCACGTGTGCTTGTAAGTTAAATGTCACCACTTCTTCTGCTTAAAGCTCCAAAGTTGCAACATGTGTAGTGACAGTCCTGATTACCATGGGGGGCGCGGACAGAGAAGTACAGATTGGGAAATTGTATCTAAAAGGCTAGGACGTACAATAGAGGGAAGAAGTATGGATGTGGAAAAGGAGAGGGAGAAAAAGCGAGGGCCTGTGTGGGTCGGAGCTAGAGAGGGTATTGGCCAGGAGGAACTGGGGGTTGGGGAGAAGTACCAGAGTAGCTACAAGTGAGAAAACTGAAGGATAAAAGGAGGTGTACATGGGATCTTAAGAAGCGGTGTGATGGGTGATGAATTCATCATCCTATGACATTCTTTGAGGGATTCCAGAAACTTTCTGATTGCTGGACTTTTTGTTAAAAGTGCGACCATATTGACACTGGGCTTGTGGGTACCCCAGATTTTTCCAGGGTAAATGATAACATCATGCGTATTAAGGGAAACATTTTATGACATGCCTTTGTGGACCAGAGGTTGTTCCAAGAGCTTTCCTTGTGTCATCTCCTACTAGCCCTAAGAGATAGGCACTACATTTATTGACGTTTTCTAGATGGGTTCATTGGAGCTCAGAGGTTTAATCGCTTGTTTAAATCATGTGGGCAGCAAGGGGTGGACCTGGGATTTGAGCCCAGCCTTCTGACTCCAGAGCCCTCTGCTGCCTTGGTCATGATTTCAGAGTCTTTGAGGGGTGCAGTGTGGGTGCTGGGGGATGAGGTAGGTAGACCAAGCCTGCATCTGGAGGGGAACATTTCTCATCATCGTACCTTGCCCTAAATTAGGAGGGCAGGGCCCTGGTGTGAGCGGCTGAGTATCTGGCTTGTATACCATTCAAAGCTTCCACCCACAAGCAGTTAAAGCCTGACCAACACTCAGACCCCTCACCCCAGACCCCCCAGTGGGGCACCATCTTTTCTCTTTATTGGTGAAGGCTACACAGACGTGTAGGAAGGTGTTGGGAGGATCTGCCATGCTCTAGTGGTTGACTCTAAATAGCATGTGTAGGTATTAAGCCTGAAAGCCTTCGGGGTTTTACAAAAGTATACAACAGATTCATTGAGAATAACCAAGGACCTAACCCACGGGGGAAATGTAAAACCATATTTTCCCCAAAGGTGGTCCCCGAACCACCTGTATTGGATTTTCTTGAGAAACATGAAAATAGAAGTATATGGGTCCCTCCCAGACCTACTAAATCGGAATCTGAGGCTGGGACCAAGAGACCTGCTTTTTGAAAACGTCTTGAGTAATTCCTCTGCATCTTCTGATCTGATTCTTTCACGCGCTGGCCCCTCTGTGTGGCATGCTCTCCCCACACATCTTTCTTGGCTCACACTTGGACTCAATTCGGTCTCAGTCCAAATGTTACCTTCTCAAACGCCTTTCTTGCTCACCTTGCCTACGACAACTCCCCTTTCGTTCTCAACCCCCTTACTCTGCTTTGTTATTTGTTTTCACTGCACAGACCACTAGCTGAAATTATATATGTCTATAAAATACAGTAAATAATACATAAAATGTAATGCATGATGCACACTATATACTACATATTGTACATCAAGGTGCTTATTTGCTCCTTTTGGGCTGCTCTCCCAGAAGAGGATCCCTCTGAAAGCAGGACTTGCCCACCTTGTTCGACACTGGGCCAGCACTGGGCCAGGAGAGGTTAGTATGGGGGAGGGATAATGCAAGCAAGGTGCCCAGTGCTTAGTGCGCGGTCAAGCCCGGATCCGTAGACACAGAGACAGTAGCCTGAGCATAAGCGTGTAATATAAAAACAAAAAGCCAGAGGCCTTGTGGTTCTGGTAGGAATTCTCCATCCCCCCACCCTGAGAACCAATGAAACTGTTTCAAGGGTGATGGAGAAGAAATGTTTGTTTCCCTTCTCTTCATTGCTTTAATCCCATATCAAGCAGACCATTTTCGGGGTCTCTCCATTTATGCTGATTGCTTTCTTCCTTAGGAAATATCAGCATTTATAATCTCAGCAACTCTAGGCAATGGTAAGCAGTTTTGTTTTTCAGGTGCCAGGCACCACACTCAGATTTGGAGGATCAGCAACTTCTCTGAATCTCGACCGTAGACCAATAGCAAGGAATCCTCCCCAAGTCCTCTTAAGGGTTCAAATTCCACATCTTGAGTGGATGCCTCCTTAAACTCCTTCTGTAGCTCTTGCTGTCAATCAGGTTTGAAAGCAGCCTGTCTGGTTGTGGGGCAATCTGGTCCAAGGTCGGTCAACCCATTGGCTGGCCAATGGCCAATCCAACTCTCCCACTGGAAAACAAGGTGACACAGACATAGGGACAGCAGGTAGAAGGTGTTTGCCTCCAAAGGTGGATCCTAAATGGGTTCCAAAGATGCCGGGCTGCAGATCCCCTCTGCCTTTGGAAGGGCCAGGTGGGCCTAGCATTGTGGAGCCCCCAGACCAGAGCTTTTGGCCAGAACAGCCTCATTTGTCCACCCAGCAAGCCTTAGGAATATTTTCACATCTGTGTGTGTCATGATGTGAAGACGGTTGGGAAGCAATGGTGTGGGGGCAGGGGTAGAGGCAGCTATATTGGGCCATGATGGCCACTGTGCTTTGTTCACTGGTCTTGGATCAGCCTCTGTCTGTTAATATAAGATTGCCCAGGACTCTATTTCCTGTAATCAGTAGCAGCTTAACTAGAACATGATAGTAATTGTAGGCCAGGAAGGAGCTGAGGGCCTTACAAGAGCAGAGACAGTGGAGTGGTGGGGAGGAAATAAGGTGTCTGTGAGTTGGGAAGGACATTGCTCAGAAGAATCTGAAGCCCAAGATGAGAGAAAAGATTATTAGAGAGATTGCAGCATTGACATACAAGTTGAGTGTTATTATCCCCATTTTGCAGGCAAGGGACTTGAGGCTCAGAGTGGCTCAAAGTCTCACTCCAGTCAAAGCCAGAGCTAAATGTGACAAGCTCCAAGCCTAGTGCTTTCCCTTATCAACACTGCTCCTTGTAGCTTGAGGAAATTTGATAAAGAGTACTTTAAGATTTTGAACTTGACCAAAGTGCCAAGTCTTCCACATCTTGATGGAAAAGTTGGAAAAATTTCTACTAGTTTGAGGGGCAATTTGGTAGACTATATCAGTACCAATGGGAATAGAATGGCCTTGACATTTACCTGCTGAAGATTGGCAGGAAGACAGGCTGTTCTGTTGGCAGAATAAAGAACTTAAGGGGTGTATTGAGTTGAATAATGGAACTCCAAAGGATATGTGAATGTACACTGCTATGGTCTGAATGTTTGCGTCCCCACTCCTCAACCCTGCCCCAAACTCATATGTTGAAATCCTAAGCCCCAAAGGTGATGGTGGAGGTGATTAGGTAATGAGGCTAGAGCCCTTATGAATAGGGTTCGTGCTCTTATTAAGAGATGCCATGGAGCTCCCTCACCGCTTCCACCCTGTGAGGACATAGTGAAAAGGTGATGGTTGTGAACCTGGAAGAGGACCCACACATGACTCTGCTGGCCCCCTGAGCTCAGACTTCCAGCCTCTAGAACTGTGAGAAAGAAATTTCTGTGACTCATAAGCTCCTCAGTCTGTGATGTTTTGTTATAGCAGCCCAAACAGACTAATGTCTTATAAAATTATATAATATATAATAAGGCTCATAAGCTCCTCAGTCTGTGATATTTTGTTAGAGCAGCCCAAACAGACTAATATCTTATGTAATTATATGATATATAATAAATTAGGTTTAATGAGGAAAAAAGGTCTGACAGATGTAGTTAAGGAAAGGATCTCAAGATGAGACCATTCTGGATTATCTGGGTGACCTAAATCCAGTGACCTGTGTCCTTATAAGAAGAAGAGAAGACACAGATGGAGGAAAAGTGGATGTGATTACAGAGGCAGGGTTTGGAGTGATGCATCCACAAGCCAAGGAATGCTCAAAATTGCTGGCAGCTGGCAGCTGAGGGTGAGTGTGGAATAAACTCTCTCTCAGACTCGCTACCACCTTGATTTGGGGCTGGCCTTCAGGACTGTGAAAGAATACTTTCTTGTGGTTTTAAACCATCAAGTTTGTGGTAACTAGTTATGTTAGCCCTAGGAAACGAATGCATGGGGGGTAAAATGCTGTTCTCAAAGAAATGAGGGTTGACATGTGAAAGGGGTTCCTCTCTCTCTGTGTCCCTGGGGGAAGGCGAGACTCACAGGCACTCAGCTTCCAGTTCCCAATGACGAGAGTTTCCACAGTTTGGGGTTCAGGTTGGAATGGGTCGTGTTGGGAAGGAAGGAGCACTGCATCACTGGTGTAGCCGTAGGAGAGTTGAAGCTTCTGTTATGTAGTTGAACTTGACAGCTTGTGAGGTCTTCTCCAGCCCTGAGAATATATGCTGATGTGTGCCAGCGAAATGGGAAGAGAGGCTGGTTTTCCATCTAGGTGGTCTGTTCCAGTGTTCCTGAACTGTATGATCCTCTGAAGATGCACATCTTCGCCCCCTCTGTGCCAAGCCAGGATGTTGGTCTCTTCATGAGGCTCGGAACTTGTGGCAGTCAACACCGGCATCCCTGGGCACCCCCAGCCCTCCCCTCTGGGAGCTGCAGAGGAGGGTAGCCGACACCCCCAGATTGTAGC
The DNA here is from genome assembly GCF_000325575.1 of Pteropus alecto. Taxonomy (NCBI): domain Eukaryota; kingdom Metazoa; phylum Chordata; class Mammalia; order Chiroptera; family Pteropodidae; genus Pteropus; species Pteropus alecto. The sequence continues at coordinate 24,263,329 of NW_006442491.1, forward strand.
TCCCTGTCCTTCTTCCCTTGCCTCCCTCTGCTCCAACCTCCAGACCCTCTGTTCTACCGTCTCAAGGATTCTACACAGAAAAGCAGAAAACAGGATAGAAATGAGCACGTTGGGGATTACAGGAGGCAGCAGAGGGTAGCAGATAAATTCTGGGCCACACTGCCTGGGTTTGGATCCTGGTTTTGCTACTCACTGGACTCTATGCCTCATCTTTCTTATCTGAAAAGTAGGATATGGTAGTATCTACCTTACAGAGTTAGTAAGAGTATTAAATGAGCAAATGGACATAGAGTTCTTAGAACAGTGTATGGCACATAGTAAGTGCTATGTAAGAACTAGACCTATTATTATCCTGCCGGGGTTAGCTTTATTTGTATGTGCCTGTAGAAAGTTCTAGAAATGGAGAAAGATCCTATCACAGGGGAGTAGAGCTGGGCTCAAAAAAGAGGAACTTCCACTTTTTACTTTATATACTTTTGTATTATTTAGATTTTTAAAAACAAGTATCTAGCACATGTAATAATATTTAAAACCTCAATAGTTTTTGTAGAAATTTCAACTCTTTTGAAGCAAAAGATGAGCTTCTGAAAAAAAAAATGCTAAGATTTGCACCACTTAATGTAGAATACAAGACATGACAGATTGTCATCAATCTCCCTTTCACTGCGTGTGTGCCTGGAAAGCAAAATTTATGAGTGTGCCTAAGTTGGGGCTGGATTGCCAGCTTCCCCAGATCCTGGGTTCCCTAAATGTCTGCTGGACATGGCCCAAGGGCTGAGCCCTGGCCTGCAGCTCCCCGTGACCACTCGTCGTGGATCTCCTGGGCACCCCCTCCTCCCAGCACCTGCCCTTGTTGCCAAGGAAACGGTCCTTTATTGAGTGAAGCCATTCCCCACACAGCCCAGTGATTTGTCCTTGTCTAATTATTATTACTCTTTGCATGTCCCCTTTGGATGAGTAATGGGGGAGGGTCGGGGGTGGGAGGGCAGAGGAGCCGAGGAGCAGTGATTTGTGGGGTCGGCAGCTCATCTTTGAGAGGAGGACATTTATCTTTCTGGAAGCAGAAAACAGCTCAGCGGAGACAAATTCAACAGTTCCCGTGTGATTGGTTTGTGTGTTGGTGTGTGCGCACACGAGGCGGGAGTTATGCACTTGGAATGGGTGTGCGTGTGGACTCCTGGGGTGGGAGTGTGAGCGCAGTGCGTGCCGGGCTAGCAGACCTCTCAGAGCCATGAAACCTGTGGGTCGTGCGGTTATGCGTGCACACCTGTGTGCATCTGTGCATGCACCCTTCGTACTGTCCCTCCTCCAGCTTAGTCGTGTGGTTATGTGTGCACACCTGTGTGCATCTGTGCGTGCATGCACCCTTCGTACTGTCCCTCCTCCAGCTTCAGGGTACGCTGTCTGGAACCCTAGTCGGAAGGCCATAAGGACAGCTTCCTTTCTAGGCAAAATGGTCTCAGCTCCAAAGCCAGGACCAGGACTCAGGAGGAAACGAATGCTCATGTCTATCAAAAAACATACAAATACATGCGGATGTCTATAGCAGTTTTATTCATAATAACCCAAACTGGAAAAAAATCCAAATGTCTATCAACAATAGGATGGATAAATAAACTGTGGTATATTCATTCACTGGAATACTACGCAGCAATGAAAATGAAGTCTTTCTACACGATGAATCTTACGGACATCATACTGTGTCAAACATGCCAGAAACAAAAGATGCGACCTCGTGAGTTTGTTTATGTCAGCTCCAAAAATGGGCAAGGTGATCTATGGCCAGAAAATAGAACAGTGTTTACTTTTGTAGGAGAGGATCTGAGGGGTTTGCTGTCGGGTGATGCTCTGTTTTTAAAATCTGGGTACTGGTTTCATGGATGTGCCCACTTTGTGAAACTACACACAAAACTTTTGCCCTTTTCTGTGTGTACACTATACTAGAACAAAAAGTATACTGAACAAAAATTCATGCTAGAGAAACTAAAGCATAGGGGGCCCTGAGGCTTGTAGGGAGAGAAGAGGAAGGTGACAGATAGAGCTGGTGCTTCAGAGGGGACTAGATCACGTTGAGAATGACAAGCTGTATTAAAGAGGCTGTGAACAGTGAGTGGAGAGGCATGGAGAGGCCCTGCACAGGTGAATGCCATATTTAAACTTTCATTTTGGAAAGCTTGCTCTTCTGGGGCTGAGGAAGGATGCCAGGGGAAGAGAGGAAGTTGGGAGACAGGTGAGGAGGCTCTTGATACGATTCAGGGACGGAAGAGGGAGGCTTGGGTTCACAGGAGGCAGTGGGGATGGAGCCAAGTGTGGTGGGTGAGGGACATTTAGGAAGTTGAGTTGACTAAGCTTGGAGGAGGTAGATTTGGGGGCTAGGGGAAAAGCTGGTGCAGGAGGAAAGAGGAGGGATGTGAATGAGGGAGAACGAGACAGGTTTATTTCTGCAAAGTTCACTGAAGATAACGAGCACTGCTGGCATTTGACTAATGAATGTAGTGGCTTTAATTCCCTGTCTGGGGTTGGGAGGCTGGCTCTGAGGCACCAATGATATCTGCACACTGGACTTCCAAAAGGGCAGGCAGACCCTTAGCTACAGAGAGGCACTTTCAGGAAGGGTGGCAGAGTGCGTCCCCTTCACACTCTCTTTCTCTAAGAAGGTGGATGTTGGGTACCTTAGACTCTGGGATGGCAGCCCAGGTTCCACCCCTTTCCTCTAAGCCCCTACCCATTCGAGATGTCTCTAGGACTGATTGGCCCCCTCTTCTTTGCCCCTCCCCTATGCCCTTTGTTTCAGTCCTGTTCCTGTTTTCTCCTCAAGCTCTGAGCTCTATTTGTCAGGACTCTACTGGCTTGTGTAATCAAGACACTAGAGCTATGTCTGCCTTCAGGAAGAGCAGGATCCAGGGGATCAACGAGCAGCATTAGGAATCTGCTTTGTTTTTACCTTTAGCGCTCCTTTCCGTTCTGTGTTCTTAATTCTCAGTCAAACGGCTACTGTAGCCCTTGGCTTCCATCATCACTGCTTAGCAAGCCCAGAGATAAGAAGCCTTCTTATTTTCATGATAGTTTCAGCAACCACCCAGGATTGGCTCTCGTTGGTGTGAACCAGCTGCTGGCCTGGCAGAATGTAGCATTTTTTCTCAGCCAGGCATGTATTGGTGCTCACACTGAAGTTGGATCAGTCCAGCTCAGACCACGTGGCCTGAAAGTGAGAGAAGGCTGGTGCTCAGAATAAAATCAGGGTGCCGGAAGCAGCACAAGGAGGAAGGGAAGTTGGGCAAGCAGGACCTACAGGTATCAACCGCAGACCCCAGCTCGTCCCTGCCTCCTTGACTTCCAGTATTGGGACCTCGCCCACTTAAGTGTCCCCAGGTTTGGTCCTGACACCCTTCTTCTGGTTGCCTGGAGTGAAAAAATTTGCCTAATTTCATTAAACCCTGTTCCCATTCTGATCATCAAGGATGAGTTCTTCAGAGGAGCAGAACCAATTGGATGCTTGTTGGTTTGTTTGTTTTAAGGAATTGGCTCATATGGTTTGTTTGTTTTAAGGAGGACAACAAGTCCCAAGATCTGCAGGATGAGTCTGTAAGCTGAAGACCCAAGAGAGCCAATGGTGTAGTTCCAATATGAAGATCAGCAGGTTCGAGACCCAGGAAGAGATAATATTTCAGTTCAAATCTAAAGCGAGGAAAAATCCCGATGTTCCAGTCCAGAGACCACCAGGCATGAAGAATACTCTGTTATTTAGAGTGAAGATCAACCCCTTTGTTCTTCTCAGGCCTTCAACTGATTGGATGAGACCCACCCACCCTTGGGAGGGCAGTCTGCTTTACTCAGTCTACCCATTCAAATGTTAATCTCATCCAGAAACACCTCACAGACACAACCAGAATAATGTTTGACTAAATGTCTGGGCACCCGTTGGCCCAGTCAAGTTGACACATAAAATTAACCACGACAACTAGTGTGGTTAGTAATGTCTCCTTATGCTGAGGAGATATTATATTTATTCTTTGATGAATTATAAGGTTTTATCTTCTGCCCATTCTTTTAAGTGCCAGTGATTTTCTTTATCAATTTATAAACATTAACCTTTTTCTGTCATATATACTGAAAAAGTTTTGTCAGTTTGACTCTTGACCTTTACTTGGGGTGGGGTATGTCTTGAAATACAGGCATGCGAATGTTTTGGAAGCTAAATCTGTTTGTCTTTTTCCTTGGCAGTTCTATCCAAGGTCATGGATAAAACCCTACTCATCCAGGCATCAGATCATTTTCTTTTTATACTTTCTTCTAGCCTTTTATGGTTTTATTTTTTACTTTCAACTGTTTCACCCATCTAGTTTTTATTTTTTGGCCTCTAGAATGAGATAAAGATCTAAATGGACTGTTTTCCAAATAACCCAATTTATAGATAGCATTTACTGAATAATCCATCCTTGGTCTATTGATACGTGATCCTTCATCTTTCACAGACCAAGTTCTTACTCAGGACTATCTATTTCATTTCATCGATTCGCCTGTCTAGTCTTATGCCACTAACAGACTGGTTTTATTATTGTAGCTTTATAATGCATTTTAATATTTGGTAAGGCTAGGCTTTTTCCAAATCCATTTAGCTATTTTCATCTTATTGGGTTTTTATTTTGTCACGTGTGCTTTAGAATGTTTTTACGCTTTTTACCCGTCACCACAGGGATGTGACTTTGACATTTGCAGGGGAACTGTTTTGTGAGGACGTCATGGACATGCCCAGCTCCCCTGAGGTGTCCCTAACTTGGCTCTTCTCCCTGGTTGTGAGCAGCTGGCATGTAGCTCATAGGGACGCGGAGAAAACACGGGAGGTTATAGTTAAGAAAGCTTGGTTAGACTGTGTGCTCCTGCCCAACCACTTTAGTGTTTCTGCTAAATAAAAGTCCATTTTTATTCTTATAGGAGCTGAGCAGGGAGATGTTTTACACCCCAGTTCTCACCCGCTGTGATCTATGTCCCTTTTACAAACTTATCTCTGGGTTTTTGCTCAGTTTATAAGCTAGGGGCAATCTTTCTTCCCTAAAGCCTCCTTCTACCACGATCTGGAGGAACCTTGAGATTTCCTGCCGATGATTTAAAGGGCTATAACACTCGCAGGCTAGATTTGTTTTAGTGTCCATAAAACTCAAAAATTTCATAAAACAATTGGTGAAAATAAAATTACCAAAAAATGATATAGTGCCAGCAGACTGTATAATAGTTACGGGAGAAATGGAGACTATGATTCACTGGGGGATAAAAATGACAATGTATTTATGGCAGTGCGCTGACAAGAAACTAATTTGTCCCTTTTACTTTTGAGACAGGGCAGGAATCCCGATTTTTCTCCTCTTTCTCTTACTCCGACGGGGGAGCAGAAGGTGGTTGCAAATGGTTCTCTGCTTTGGGGACTCGTGTGTGTGTGTGTGTGTGTGTGTGTGTGTGTGTGTATGTGTGTGTGTACCAACATCAAGGGTTTTGATAACAACAAAACCGTTTTGCCTCACCTTGAGCTGTGTCTTTTTGAGCCTTGCAAAAGTTTCCTTAACCTAAAATATGTGTGTGAGTTTGTGTGTTGCATGTATGCTTGTGAGTGTAAATCTGTGTGTGTGAGTATGTTGTGTGTATAAATATGTATGTTAAGTGTAGGTGTGTGTGTATTTGTGTACTTGTGTTGTATCGGGCTAATAGTTGAAGAAAGTATTGCTAGAAAATGAATATATTTTTTTAGAGATGCATGTTCTAAAGAAAAAAAAGAGGAAAAAGAAACATACCAGCAAAAATAAAAGTAAATGAAAACTTAAGCTGAGGGAAAGATAGAAATCAGATCAATAATTGTTCGATCGTGAGGGTGTGGGTAGGAGATTGACTGTGAGGAGAGGGAACCTTCCAGAGTCATGGAGATGTTCTCTGCCTTAACTAGGGCAGGGGTTACACAGGTATATACATTTTTATATACAGGTATATAAATCTAAAATGTATAAATTTAATTTTATGTAAATTATACCTTAATAAAGTTGACTTAAAAAATATTTAGACTGAAGGGCAGGAGAAAAGGGAAGGAAGTTGCTTTTAACCTGATGGATAACGGTCAAACACACAGTCTGGTGGAGCGGAGAGGGCAGTCTAGTCCCTGCTTGAGTGAATGAATGAATGAACAAATGAATGAATGAGGGGCCAAACCGAACTCTTCTCAAAGACGGAGTGCACTGTTTAGGATGAAGTAAGCTGTGGAGAGTGGTCTTATACCCCACTTTACAGATGAGGCAATTGAGGCTCAGAAATGTCACCCGACTTGACTGGCCACTGGTGACATCAAAAAAGAGGCATCGAAAGAAGGTGACCCAGGCTTAGCTCCGGGCCCAAATTCAACATCTCAGTGAAGTGGGGCGGGGTTGGCTTAGGGTGACCTTTGTGGGCTGATCCGAGCCTTCTCGGAACACAGAGCCTTAGACACACTTGTCGGGGGGATAGTCTGCTGCAGACTCTCAGGCTGGGCTTCCCATCTGCTTCCCCGAGTCGGCTCCCACGGGAAGCCTGCTGTCCGCACACTCCACTGGGATTCTGAGAAGACATGACGAGGAGACTGTGGACAGAAGTGTGGGCAGGACTGAGGGCACCAGAGGCATCCTGGAACCAGCAAGGGGAACTCTCCATGCTTAACTGCCTTTGAACTGAGACTGAAGTTTGCTTGCATGCTTTCTTTCTTTCTTTCTTTCTTTCTTTCTTTC
>NW_006442491.1:24270386-24299100 GCF_000325575.1 Pteropus alecto
GTCTTTGGACTTGAACTGAAACATTGGCTCCCCTTGGGTCTTGAGCCTGCTGGCTTTCAGTCTGGAACTGCACCATTGGCTTTCCTGGGTCTCCATCCAACTAGCTGACTGCAGGTCTTGGGACCGATCTGCCTCCATAATCACACGAGCCAATTCCTTACAAGAACTCTTACTTTATATATATCTATATCTCCATATCCTATTGGTTCTGTTTCTCTGGAGAATCTTGACTGATAAACTTGTCATCAAAGAAATACCAGCTGGACTCCCAACGACATGCCAGTTTTTCTCACGTCTCTTGATTTATCGAAGGTTCTCTTGAGTCCTCCCCATCAACATCTAGACATTCTCAAGACTCTCCCAACTTGAAGAAAGTCTCTCTCTAGTCCCACAGCCCTCTCAAACCATCTCTTGTCACTCTCAGTCATTTCTTTAGACTTCCTCAAGATGTGCTTTCCCTTCCTTTGCCATCCAACTGTTAAGCACGTCAACCTGGCTTCTCTGCCACCTTCTTTCGCTAGACCCCATGTCCTAATCAGCATCTCTGTGTACGGCTGCAAAGCTCCAGGGGGCGCCATCCACATGGTCTTCTATGTGAATTGTGCCCTGCTGTGTAATACAGCCGCCCTGCTAGGAATCCACTGAACCTTGCGGTTCCCTCCTTGTAATTGTTTTCAGGCTTGTTTGTCTGGAGGCAGGGTGGAGGGGAGGCTCCACAGAGAGAAGAGGTCCTGAGATGAAGACCCTTCAAGCTGGTTTTTAACCAGCATTTCTTCTCACTGTTTGCAGGTAAATGGGTGCATGTCTTCTAAAAGGCTTTTCTGGCTGTCTGTCTCAGGTAAGAAACACAGGTTCCAGAGAGTAAGCCTTTTCATTTTTCTTTGTCTAATTTGGCATTTTAAAAAATACAGCAGATATTCAGTTAACCCTTTGAGAATGTCTAGTTCTCCTCTACTACCCACCTGCCTTTGCTGATGCCCACATCACGGCATCGAGCAGGTGGGAAGGGGGCAGGCCCTGACAGGTGAACCCAGGTAGCCTGGCTGCAAAGTTTGTCATTTCTTCCCAGGTTGTTTCTAGCTCTTTCTCTACCCAGCAGCCAGAAGGAGCTTTCTAAGACATTACTAAAATCCCATCACTCCCCCACATTTGCACATATGATAAAATTCGTACTCGTCCCAGGCCTTGTTCCTTGCCCATCTCTCCAATCCTTCCGTCTTGCCCGCCCCTGGATCACTCTGGTTCAGCCACCTCGGTCTCTTTCATGTTTCTAGAGCACCCGACGCTTGCCCGTGGAGGGACCTCTGCCTGAGCCACGCCTTCTGCCTCCACTGCTCATCCTCCCTGCGCTTCATAGGGCCAGCGACCTCTCATGGCAGGTTCCAGATGACCCTGCCCTTGTCAGACGGTTCCTGGACGCCGTCTAAGGGTCTGTGAGCGCCCTCTTTATTCTTTATCTCAATCTTTTGTTGGTTTCCTCCTCAGCACTCAGCACAACCTGCGATTTTTAAAGAGTTGCTTTGGCTGTTTACATGTGTTTTGCCTGAATGTCCATTAGAAAGTAAGATCCACGAGGACAGGAGTATCCGTCCTTTTCCTTGTGGCACACGCGGCACTGAGCACCATGCTTGGAACATAAGAGACACTCGATATAAATTCATTGACGAACTGAGTGACCAAGAATAAATGAATGAGGGAAGATGATTGGAAAATGCTGTGGCTTATGAAAAGCCCATCTCCCCTTCCTCAGCTCCCATGACCAAGCAATCCTCAGACAGCACCATTTCCAGGAGGGGGTCTGGGCGCGAGGGCAGCAGGCAGTGAACTTGAGCTGGCCAAGATCGTTAGTGGCTGAACATCTGCAGAGAGGGAACAGGTAGTGGCTGAAGGTCTGCAGAGAGGGGACAGGTTGTACCCAGGTGTGTGCATCAACTTGCTTTTGGTTCTAGAGTGTGTTTGTGGACATGGAATGTGCACAGGCATCATCTTGTGAAAGTGCGGATTCTGATGCAGTCTGTGATGCTGACGCTGTTGGCCCAGGAACCACACATAAAGCAGCAGGGTCTGGACCAGCGGTTCTCAAACTTGGCCGCACATTGAAGCACCTGGTGGCTTTAGCAATATTGTACCTAAGGATTCTTTTTTTTTGTTTAAATTATTATTATTTTTTGTGCCTACAGCACCTGGTCTTCCTAGGTGGTCTCCCATCCAAGTACTAACCAGGCCTCATGCTGCTTAGCTTCCGAGATCAGACATCGGGCTTGTTCAGGGTGGCATGGCTGTAGACCAGGGACTGTGGCTCCACTGGGGCACGAACCCAGGACCTTCTGCGCGTAAAGCAGACGTGCTAACCGCTACACTATGAAATCGAGTCCGTCTGATGAATTGGTCTGGGGCATGGCTTGGGCATCGGGGTTTCAGAAAACCAGGTATTGCTCACATGCCACCACGTTTGAGAACCTCTGTTCTGGATGGCATTTTACTTTATAAATAATTGTGACAAATTTTGTTTTGTCTGAATTATTTTCAGAAAGAGCACTGCACTTTTATGGGGGGAAAAAAAACTTCCTTGACAAGCCTGTCTGCGACAGATCCTAAGCCATGACAGGGCCTGAAAGTGGGGTGACTGCTTTGCCAGGATAAGGTAGAGATGGGACTCTGCCTGCCTGAGGGAGAAGAGGGGGTATGGAAGCAGGCGTGAGCAGGTGTGGTTCCCAGAGATGGAAGATTATCCCTCACTTTTTCCCTCACGTGTTCAGAAAAATTTATAAAGTAGTGAAATGCTTGAAAAGAATGAAATTTATTTTAAAGGATGCCAGTGAAGGCAGTGGCTGCCAGGCTTATTTGCACACTGAGAATCTTTAAAACATTACTGATTAACTTACAACCTTGGGGTGAAACACAGGCAGCAGAACTTTCTGGAGCTCCCCAGGGGATCCCAACGTGCAGACACATTGGGAACCACCTGGTTCAGGCGATGAGGCTCCAGCGCCCAGATAGATGCACACAGGGTACAAAGACAGAGAGAGGCCAGAGGGGGTCAGCTCTAGGGGGGTTCCCCAAACACAGGGAGGGGTCTGGACTCTCAGAGTTTGCGAAATCAGGGCTTCAAATCAAGCGGAACCAGACCTTCAGGGCCAGGAAGGCCCCGGCCAGCAACGAGGTGGTACCGCCATTAGGGAGGCACCTGGTGTGAGAGGAGAACCGCTTCTGTCAGCCTCAGTTTCCTTCTCTGTAAAGTGGGAATGATACCAGAAATGTTTTCAGTCACGAAGGAGAGATGTGGGTGGCGGTGATCTGTAATATACTGTAATTAGAGGGAGCACTATCTAGCTTTTTGTGCCTGGTTTGCTCTTTTGCAGGGCGTGGCTTTTGAGCGAAATGCATAATGGAAGAGAGTAATTTGTTAATCTGGGCTCTGAAGTATCCACCGGCATATGCAAGAGACTCACTAGTGCCACCTCGTGGTAGAAACCTGAGTTGCAGGAACAGGACGCTTCCCCCGCCCGCACCCCCCACCCCCACCATGATCAATGAATAAATGGATGATCTTAAATAGAACGAACTTATGCCTGCAGCTTTTCTCAGCCTTTGCACTACTGACATTTTGGGCCAGATAATTTTGGTCGTGGGCGTGGGGAGCGGTTATCTTTTGCAAGGTAGGATGCTTAGCAGCATCCATGGCTTCCACAGACCCACGAGGGAGCACTGCTCTCTGCAAGTGTGACAATGAAAAATGTCTCCAGACTTTGCCAAATGCCCCTCCAGGGACTGTATCGCCACTGGTTGGAAACCACTGAGCTATAGTAAACAGCAAACGACAACAACCATAATAATATCTGCTAACGGTTTTTGAGTGCTTCGTTTTTCCCGTATGTTGCCTGCATGTGGGTTCAGGCAGCGGGCCTGTGGGAAGGGGAGATCGACCCCCACATCCCCAGGCATGGTGCATGGTGCGTGAGCCCAGCAGCTGGCAGGATGGGGATCCTGGCAGTTGGTGGGTTGAGCATGTGTGCCTGAGGGTCTGCACTCGCTTAGTGAGAGTCCCTGTGCCTGAAGGATTGTGACACTAAATAGCAAATAAAAACACCATCACAGCCCTGGAAAGACAGAGGGACTGTGGAAGAAAGGAAAAAGTTTTATGTTTTAGTACTTTCAGTGGCGCATTTTTCTTGCTTTTTGAACAAGAGGTTTTGCATTTTCATTTCGCATTGGGCCCTGAAAATTACGTAGCTGGCCCCGGTGGCAGAGATGGGTGAAGTGAGCCACAAAAATACGGGGAATTTTACATGAAGGCGGAGGGGTGATAGAGTTTGAGAGCAGCTTTGGAGGGCAAAGAGGATGCTGACCGCAACCTTTGACCCCAGACAGGCTCACCCCACATATTTGTAGGGCCTGAAGCAAAAGCACAGATGGAACCGCAGGCTCTCGGCCCACCCTTTTCTCCTCGTGCTCCAGCTCCGCCCTCACACGGTGTGTATGCAGGTGGAAACCCCAGCCCACATCTGACCTCTGACTGCACCCCCCAACTGCTGTTCTTCAGTCAGCACCCCCAGGCTCGTGGCATGGCTCGTGTTGGGAGGATCAACCTGGGAAGAGGCCTGTGTAGACCTTGGAAGTGAGCTTGGGGACATTTGGGCAGAGAATGCTGGGGTGCAGGTATCTGGAACATTATCTAAGAGGAGCGTGTCAGCCCTCAGAGGACATGACCCTTTAGTCCCATGGACTCCGCATGTGGAAGGTGAGACTGGGTGACAGCCGGGCAGGGTCCTGGGCCCAGGAGTGGAACTGACCCTGAGGAACACGGCATGTGAAGGGAAGGGCAGTGGCTGTTCCTACCTGCTCAAGGAACAGGTCTGGGAGGGATAGCTAGGAGGCTGGGTCAGGGGAGAGGAAGCGAGAAGCCTGGGAATGCCTGCCCAGGTGAGGAGGCATCATGGGTGCAGCCGCAGGAGCACGTTCCTGGGCAGGAGCCGGGAAGCCCGGAGCTTCCACGGCAGCGTCCCCGCCTCCTTCCCAAGGGGACTTTTCTCTTTCCTCCTCCCGCAAAATCATTTCTCTTCCTTAGCAGCTCATCTTCTAAGGAGATCGGGCATACCTTTATCTGTATTAAAATGTAGGGAAGGCATTCCGAATGGAGGGAATGGAGACTGTGGGCAAAGAGAGGAGTTGATGGAGAGAAGGGTGGAGCGGGCAGCTGAAGGTCGTTTCCGCTGTTTTGGGCAGTGGGGATCGGGACCTGTTTGAGCGAAGGACTGATCCAGTCAGATGGGATGATGAAATGAATGTGGAGGCCGTGAGCAGAAGCCGGGGGATAAGCACCCCGACCTTTCTCTCCTCCCTCCTCCAGGTCTCCAGGGCCTCCCATTGTACAAATACAGCCAGATACAGCTAGGGGCAAGAGGTCATGTGGGCTGTCTTCTTCAGTCACCTAGCAAGGGAAGGAGGCTGGTGAGAGAACCCGGAGGGGCCAGTGAAGACATCCGGGCTGGGGCTTCTGGTGAGAAACCCAGAGAGGTGTCAGGTTGGGGGAATGTGCCAAATTCAGGTCTGGCCTGGGATTTGAGGCAGATGGAGAAGTCTGGAGAGAGCTGGATTCGGGAGGGGAAGGGCCCTCAACATTTTGATCAGGCTCCCCCTCCTCAGCCTTGCACGCCCCGGTTGGAATAGACAGGGATGTGGAAGGGCGCTTGGGAGCCTTTGCACACCTGCCTTGTGGAACTCCCTTTCCACTTTGCCCTGGATGACCCCAGACAGCAGCCTCTGGCTGGGGAGGGCCTACGCTGACCCCTTCCCACTATCCCCTCCCAGTCCAGGCCGGCCTTATCCCCAGTCCTGGGGGTGGGGCAATTTCATCTCTCCCTTGGCCTCGGGCTGGCCTGGCCAGCAACAGCTCTGTCTCCTGTTATCAGGGCTGCCAGGATGTGACAAGCGGCAGATGGGCCTCTGATCAATGGACCCCGTCCCTGAGCAAGGACGGTGGGGCTGGGGGCAGGACAGGGAAGCGGCTGCTAATGGATGGGCCCAGGAGCAGTGATGGATGGGCAGGAAGAAGCTGCTATTTGTCTTGGGGAAGTGAGTGACTCCGGGGAAGAGGAGAAGGGAGGGTGGCTGATGGGCTGGGAGGGTGAAGAGAGCAGCCAGGAGCTGGGAACCCAGCGGGACTAGGGAAGTGGGGGGCCAGGGTGCCCTGGCTGGGGTGGGCAGGGAGGAAGCTCTTTCCTGCCTTAAACCAGAGCTCCCAGCCTGGCCAAGGGATTCCGGCTGTGCAGGGTGCCGATCCAGAGGGACCCTGTGAAAACGGAAATCGGATCATGCCCTCACCTCGCTCTCATTCAGGGTAAGTCAAGTCTTTGCCTGGTTTTCCTTTAGGATCCTACCTGATCTTCCTCACCTCCCCATCTTCCTCTCCGACTTTGCCTCCAGCTGCTGTTCCCGGCTCCTGTCCCACTCCAGCCAACTCACATGCTTGTTCTTCCCCAGCTATACCTCCCACCTGGAATGTCCTGTGCCCAGGTGCTCTCACTTGCTGCTGGTCACATGTCAGCGAGGCCTTTCCTGGGCACTATCGATAAACCAGCAGTGGCTCTGCGCCCCGTGTCTTTGCCTCCACCTGGTACACACTGTCACCGTATCTCGTGTTATTATTATTATTATTTTGTTAGTACCATGCGCTGTCTGACACGCCATTTATTTGTTTAATTACTATGGTCTGTCTCCCCCATAGATTGCAAACTCCACGAGGGCAGGGTGACGTCTTCTTTGCTTGCTGCTGTATCCGCAGCGCTTAGGACAGCACTCAGGAGGAGCTCGGCACATATTCCTCACCATTACAAATGAAAGGTTTCAAACCCCAGCTCTGACGCTTCATGAGTTTGGACCATCGTCCGAGCCTCAGCATCCTCACCTGCAAGATGAGGGTGACTGTTCCTCTTCCCGGGCCCCTTTGAAGATGACGCATGGCAGTTGCGTCCCTGTAGGGCCTGACAGTGGCCAGTGCCCATAAGTTGGAGCTGTCAACACCGGTGTCTTTCACGGACCCTGATCATGAGATTGTCCTTTCTGTCTGTTCGACCCAAGTCTCTGCCGTCACCTTGGGCCTCCCCGAAATGCTGGCCTCCCCTGCCCTCCAGCTAGCTCTGAAGGAGGAGCTCTGACTCACTCCTCAAACCACAGCCTCCATTGGGGGTCTGCCTTGGTGCTGGCGGCTCCCATCCCCTTCTCCATCTCAATCTGGAAACTTCTGCTTCCCAACAGCATGGTTAAGATGGAGCGTTTTGGACCTGGCAGAGCTGGATTCAAATCCTTCTCAGTCGCACCCTAGCCAAGTGATGTGTACAAGCCACCTCCCTGTGTACAGTAGCTGCTATTGGTCCCTCACCTATACCTGCTTAATAACACTCACTTCATAGGCCAAAAGCTGCTTTCTGCAAACACCTGCCACTGCCCCATGTGGCATCTTTCTGGTTGTGGGGTGTCAGAATGCAAGGGAAGCCACAAGTACTGGAGACTTAATGATCTAGAAGCAGTCCTCAGCGAATGGCAGAAGTTGGTGGACAAATAGCCCAGCTGCCCCACCTTCGCGGTGGGGGACATCTCAGAGGTATGTGGAGAACCGGTTGCCCACGTTGCAACTTGCTCTGTCATGTTGTCTTTACTGGGTTCCTTTCCTTCTCTGCCTCACCTCCTCTCTCGCTCACCCGGGATCGCCTTCCACATTAATCAACTCGCACTTGAATCCTAGTTGCAGGGTCTGGGGGAACCCAAACCAAGAAGACATTGAACCTCAGTCTTTTTCACCCTTAAAATGTGGATAAAAGATTTCCAACCTCCTAGGCATGTGTGATGGTTAATGTTATGTCAACTCGATTGGCCACAAGGTGCCCGGATTAAACATTATTCCTGGGTGTGTCTGTGAGGGTGTTTCTGGATGAGATTCGCATTTGAATCGGCCGAGCGAGTGAAGTAGCTGGTGGGCCTCATCCAATCAGTTGAGGGCTTCAATAGAACAAAAGTGGAGGAAGGAGGAATTCACCCCTCTCTTTTACTGCCTCCCTGTCTCTGCTGGGAACTTATCTCATTTTCTCCTGCCCTTGAACTGAGATTGACACCACCAAATTCCCTGGTTCATAGATCTTCAGACTTGGATTAAATTATACCACTGGCTCCAACTTGCAGACAGCAAGATTGCGGGACTTCTCAGGCTTCATAATCATGTGAGCCAATTCCTCATAATAAATTCATGTGTATATATGCATATTGGTTCTGTTTCTCTGGGGAACCCCGACTGATACAGCTTGTTATAAGAATTAGATGAAAAGATGCAGGTACAAAGCATAGAGCCTGCTTATGCACATTACGGCTTAAACAAAGCAAAAGAACTAACCCTCTAGTTCCAAAACAAAGGCAGTTAAGATCCGGAGCAAAGGAATCCTGTTCTTCCTCCTGGTTGAACTGTTCTCAATCAGTCTATGCCATTTGATCCTTTCTGGATGACATTTTTCTCTTCTCTAACCACAAGGCCGAGTCCTTAGCACACTCAAGTGGGCAAGGGCAGTGCAGCGCGAGAACTGTCACCTCCTTGCTTTATACCTCTGTTGATGAATCCTGTTAATGAATCTGCCAGTGTCAGATCCTCTTAGCTCCAGTGGTTCCTACTGCATTAAAAAAGAAACTTACAGCACTTTTTATTTTCATGCTGTGCTATATTTAGTCCCCGGGGGCAGAGCTGATGTCCCCAGGCCACACTGGTAGACTGATGAAGAAGCTGAGAGCTCTAAACAATGGAGGTTGTTACACAGTCAGATTCTATCATCCCAGACAAGACCACCACCAAAAGAATCTGTCAAATTATGGAATTGTGGGAAATACAGTGGTCTTGATCTGATAGGGTTGGTGGCCTTCTAAGAAGAGGAAGAGATTGAAGTCTCATCCTCTCTCCATGTACACGCACCAGGGAAAGGCCTTGTGAAGACATAATGAGAAGGTGGCTGTCTGTAAGCCGGGAAGAGAGGCCTCAGCATCAGCTGCCGGTGCCGGTGCCCTGGCCTCAGGCTCACGGCCTCCACAACTGCGAGAAAAGAAACTTCTGTGACATTCTGTTATAGCAGCCTGAGCTGACCAAGAGAAGATGAGACCCTGGACATTAAGCCTGAGCGTGAAGCCATAATAGGATGGAATTTTTGTGGGGAGAGAATGAGCGTATTTTGAATGTGGGAGAAAAGGAAGTAATCGTGGCAGAGTGGACCGTGATAAATTGAAAATTGTGGACAAAGTATTTTGTAGTCCCTCCCAGGAAGAAAAAGAGTCTATTTTCCTACTGATTGTGAATCTAAGCTGGCGTCATGACTTGCTTTGACCGACAGAACGTGGTGGAGGTGCCGGTGGCAAATTCTTGGGTGAAGTGAAATATTAAATGGAATTCATTAAGGGGCTCTGGCTACATGAACGATGGCACCTCCATGTTGTGGAACGCCTTGTGGCGGTTAAAACGGTGGGGTGGATGGATCTATTTCTACTGAGATGGAAATACCTCCAAGACACTGTTGGGTTATGAAGGCAAGTTTGCTGAATGGTAACTTGAAGTAAGATTTCATTTGTGTTAAAATATAAGCACACACAACAAGACCATATATTTTCTGTGACTATACAGGTGTGTGTGTGTGCGTGTGTGTGTGTGTGTGTGTGTATGCACCCATGTGTGTACAAGATCATCAGCGAGAAGGGAGAGAAATTGGGGGTGAGGTGTGGAGTGAGAGGAAACGTAATTTTTTTACTCTGTGCTTCTCTGTATTTGGCATTTTAAATGGGGAGCATAGATTCATACGTTAATTGTGCAATTAAAAAATTTAAAGCTAAGAAGAAAAAAAAAAATGCCCAAGCACCCAGTCCAGAATCTGGCCCAGAGAAGGAAATAGAAAAGTCGATTAAAGTGTCCTGGCTACATAGTTGGTTAGTGGCTGTGTTTGAATTCCAACCCAGACGCTCTCTGCCATTCTGAGGATGATCTGCAGGAATATAATTAAATCAGAGCTGGGGAGAGTGGGGATGAGGTGAGGACAAGGGAGGGAAGTCCAGCGTCTGGGTAGGGAGGGTGTAAGTCTGGAGGTAGGACCCCGGCATCCCTGTCCTCCATCCCTTTATGAAGGTCCCCTCATGCCCAGGGGAAGACCGCAGGGGATAGAGAGGGGAATGGATGGGAGACTCCTTGACACCTCTGTCTTAAGACAGTATCTGACAAGTCCACTGAGAACAATTGCACAGCTTGTACACTGCACAACTATACGTGGTGTCATTCACGCTAGTCCACGAGAATGGCACCTTGTAGAGTTACGTGGTTCGTATGTTACAGGAGGACTTCTCAGCAGTCCTGGCTATGTTGCCATGGGACAGGGAGACTTCCTCACTCTTGAACAGGGCCGCTGGGCCCCTGCAGAGGTGGAGGTGTGAGCCCCGTTCCCCCACCCAAGCTATCCTGGGTCTCTCCTTTGTCACAGTGCCTACTCACAAGCACTTGGTGGCCCTACCGTCTGCTGCCTAGAGGCTGAGGTCCCTACATGCCCAAGCAGCCCTGGAACAGTGGAAGCTGTAGCTCAGGCCCCCCTGCAGGGATGCTGGCTTTCTGGCCTTGCCGCCAACGCCATGGGTACCTCTCCCTGCAAGCTCCTCTAGCTGGCTTCTGAGTCTCCCTCCTCTTTTCTCCAGGACAGCTTGGGGAGCTTAACCTGCCTTTTTCTCCAGAATGCTTCCTGCAGACAGCTTGGGGGCTAGGCAGGCCCTGAGTGGGTTGAGGGAACGACTGATAAGTCGGCCCTGCCATTTATCTGCTTTGCACGGACTCAGCTCTAAGAGCTTACCTCTTTAAAATGCAGGAGAGTCTCTGAGCCACCAAGCTGTCTCAGCCCAGAGATCTCTCTCACCCAGTCCCCTCTGTGTAAATCTCCAGGCCCCCTTCCCCCTCCCTGTCAGGGGCCAGTGTCAGCCCACAATGGCGATGCTTTATTACAGCTCACTTCCTGCTGTGAGTAAATAAGTTTGTCTCCTTTAAATTCCCTGGGCAATTAGGAGAATGAAAGACTGAGCTTTGGATTAGCATTTATTTCCTCCAAACGTTTATATGAGGCCATTTTCCCACTGACAAATCGTGGGGCAAATTGTTCTCGAGAAAGTCTGTCTGCCGCAAAGGTGTATGATTAAACGGCTGGTGTAAATTTGGGGCCATAAATCCTTTCCCTGGGTTAACGGGATTTATTTGCAGCAACTGCCATTACGGGCTCAAAGAAATAATAATAAACGAGGTTGATTTTGCACCTGTTTCGGGGTAATTAATATGCACACTAAAGGGAAGAGAGCTTGTTTTTACAAACTGCCCGGTTTGTGGCTCAGCTTTCAGCGCCGTCCTGGGGTCCTCGGGTCAGCGGCAAGCTCGGTTCAGGACAGAGGGCTGGCGCTGCTAGGGAGGGGCTTGAGGTGTTTTTTTTTTTGGTGGCAGGGGGTGGGGGGCAGTCTGGGGTCTGCCCTGAAGTTCTTGGATGCAGATAACAACCCCTCAAGTCAGCTGGAGTGGTGGGTGCTGTTATAAGGGCAGGGGTGTGGAGCAGGACGAATATGGAACTCAAGGGTGGAGAACTGGGCAGAACGCATTGGTTGTAAGTGACATTGGTCAAGACAGCGGAGATTCCGGGACTGAAGGAAAGGCTGCAGGGTGGGGACACGGGGTCGCCAGGCTCTCAGCCCTGCTCCTCTGTGCTCCTCTGAGGTGGCCCTGCTAAGAAGCCTCTCTGAGGAATCAGAAACTCTCATAAGGAGAGTTAATAGAAGGTCAGTGTGCACACCCGCTCCCTCTTCCCTCAGGATCCCCCATGCAGGAACGAGGGCATAATAGTTACTCCTGGGGCTCAGCCTTCCTAGTCTCCACCTCTATCCCATTCAGGCGGGTAAAGGTCTGCGGATGTTCAGGGATTTTGGCCATGGCGCGCTGACCTCCTCCTGGCACCACTGCTGACCATTTTGCCCCGATGCGTAGATGCCCTGCCTTCTGCTTCCAGACCTTGTCCAGCTGGAGAGCCATCGTCTTGGTCTGCGACCCCTGCCCAGCCTTTGTCAGATCCCTCCCTGGAAACTTGGGACCTATGACTCCAGACACTGCTCACATTATTGTTCCCAAGAGACCCACCCCAAATCCTGTGATCTGAGCCACTCCCAGGTGGGGGCGCCCTTGGACGGGGGATTGGATCCTGGACTTCCGGTTGGGAAGCAGATCTGTTCTGACTGCCTCTCTCTATTTAGGTCCTGTCTGGTCTCCAGCTCTCCTCCCTGCCCCCACCTCCCCAGCCTGGGCAAGCAGAGGTCCCAGGGGGCCCCACACCGAATGCCCATGGGAAAGCAGTTGGAGTGATCTTTCTGAACACAAACTCAGCCGTGGCATTTTCCCAAGAGGCAGCAGCTGTGAGCTTGGGCTCCGGAGCCAGAGTGTTGAGTTCAAATCCCAGCTCACCACTTCACGGCTGTGCAGTCCTGGCCGAGCCCTTCATCACTCCGACCCTCAGTTTCCTCTGATAAATGAGGATGACGGCAGTGTCTATTTTGCCTGCTTTTTTTTTTTTCCAAAGTGTAAATGAGGTGGATTTCAATGCCTGATGACAGAGAAAGGAAAAGGCAAGAGAGTGAAGTGGGGAGCGATGCTGGTCCTTGAAGCTTTATCGCAGAGGCAGAATAACTGGGTACGCGGAACTCAGCCCTTTCTTCCAGAAACTCCTTGGGAAATCTGGAGAGTGGCTGGCTTCGCCTGGGGCAGCTAGAGATAAATTCACAGAGGAGAGGACATTGGAGTTGGGGCTTCACGGGTGCGTAGGAGCTCTTCCAGTGGAGCCAGAGAAAGGACACTATTTCAGGCAGAGAGGGCGGTCTGTGCAGAGTGAGAGAGACGGAACCAGCTGTGTGTTCAGGGAGCAGCGATGAGTTAGGGTGTGGCTCTCAATGGGCGTATTGTCTTGACACTCACAGCAGAAACTCGGATCTGGAGAAAATACCCAGTTAGATCTTTTCTTTAAATCAATTAAATCTGACTCTACCCCTGCTCCCCTGAACCCCTGAACTGGCTGGAAATTCACTTGCAGTCAGTCCCTAGGCCCTGCCTGCCCTGCTGGGTTTTTACCAGAATCAAGGGGACTCAGGTGACATCTGGCAACCGCGGCAAGTCTTCAATTCTGCTCTCCGTGCTGACGTCTGCCTTGTCTGAGCTCATAAAAGTCCCTGAAACCCTGTGACTTCCTCCCGCCTGGAGCTCCCAGCTGTGTCCAGGTTGGGCGTCACAGGGCCCCGGGTCTTGCTCAGAGTGTGACCCTGCTCCTCGGGTGTTCTATGGAGGGTCACAGGCTGTGAGGGGTCCTGGTCCTCACACCTGGCTCCTCCTTGCAGTCTGGGAAGAAGTTCTCTCCTCTCTCCCGGTCTAGGATCCTGCTCTCGGCGCTCCTGCCCTGGGTCACCTCTCCAACAGCTCTGAGCTTGTTATGGAAGCCGGGAAGACAAGGGGCAGGGGCTATTATTTTGTTCTACAAAATCCTGGGAGAGCGGGGACATACAAAAGGCTGTGGGTACAGGCTCAGAACGTAGAGGAAAAAAGAAAGGAAAAAAAAAAAAAGAAAGAGAAGAGAGGGAACTTGCACAAAGAACAAATTTTTTTTTTTAAAAAAAAGATCCTTTTGGGGTGTGATGCAGGAGGGCGGGCGTAGGAGGCAGAAGCCTGAACCCGAAGGGGTTTAGACGTCAGGCCGGTTACCGGGAGTGAGATGGTGAGGCGTGATGCTTAGGGGTGGGAATAGAGAAGGTCCTCAGAAGGACCACTTTGGTGCCAAAAAGTAGTCCAGCTCTCATGATGCTTTGATCCTGGAGACAAAGGCAAAGCTGGGTGTTCGGGTCAGACCTGAAACCCAAGCGCCAAATCTCTCTCTCTCTCTCTCTCTCTCTCTCTCTCCTCTTTTTGGGATCATCCTGAGAGAATCCTGAAATGATGGCAGGGAGAGCCAGATGCCACCTTGCTGGTTTCTGTCCGCAACGTGTGCTGATGTCTCAAAACTTTGGTGTTAATCTGCTAGGGCTGCTGTAACAGAGTTCCCAAACTGAGACACTTAAGGAACAGTTTTATCCTTACCATCCTGGAGTCCGAAATCAAGGTCGTGGCAGAGCTGGTCCCTCTGAGGGCCGTGAGGGGAGTGTCTGTTCCAGGCCTCTCCCCTTGGCGTGTCATCTCCCGATGTCTTCACATGGTCTTCCGTCTATGCGCGTCTCTGTGTCCAAATTTCTTCTTCTTATATAAGGATACCAATCATATTGGATTAGGGCCCTTCCTAATTTTACCTTGATTACCTCTATAAAGGCCCTATCTACAAATATAGGCACATTCTGAGATGCTAGGGGCTAGGACTTCACCACAAGAGTTTTGGGGGAAACACAATTCAACCCACGATACTTCCTGACAAGCCCCTACAAGGTAGACATGATTATTATTTTACAAACGAGGAGTTGGAGACTAAGAGAGGTCGAGTAACTTGCTCAGGGATGCAGAGCTCGAGAAGGAAGGGATGGGCCGGAAACTCAGGGCTGCTGAGTGATGCTCCAGCCGGGTCACAGGTCCCTGTGAAGGTGGAGAGCTGGAGCACTGGAGGGCGGGATCCCCGCATGGCCCCTCTGCGGGGGCTTGTTTGAGGCCAGACTTCCTGGAGGGCTGGAGGGAGGCAGGGAGGAGAGAGGAGAAATTTCATGCTGAGAGTCACTTTGCTGGCCCTTTGTCTGTTTATTGCCTGCACTGTGTCTGCATCTTATTCCTAGAGCTAGGTAGATTTTTGCTTGGCTGAGCTGAGATCAAAAAGTAATTTTTCTTTTTGCAACAGCCAATTAGAAATTCATTTATTTTCACATTACGGACATTTGGCAAAAATTTCTTTGGCAATTTAGCTCCATTTATATAGTCTGCATAAAGGGAGACAGTGAGGGTAGGAGAAAAAAAAAGGCAAGGCCCCGGGCAAAAATTAAATGCAGAATCATGTATTAGAAATGAGATGTATTTACTATTGTTTTTGAAAATTAATGGTGCATTTTTAGCTTTTATAATGTAATTTAATGATGCAATTCATCTAATAAGAAAAAAGGGAACACATTTTAACTCAGTCACACAGATTTACTGGGGCACAGCACGGGACACCTTTTCTGTGGAAAGGGGTTGAAACAGAATGCTTGGGGCCTTTCTCTTTCTCTGCAAGACAAAAAAAAACAGAAAGAAAAATGGTCTGTGTGTGTGTGTGTGTGTTGGTCTGTGTGTGTGTGTGTGTGTGTGTGTGTGCAGGCGCGCATGCATGTGGACGCTCCTCTTTGCTCTATCTACAGGAATCCAATAAAAAGGACATTTTCCTCCCATATTGGTGTTTGTGCTGTTTTATCGTAGTAGTGGAGTGGCCCCCGATTCTGGAATGTTTGAGGGTGTTGGCTGCCCCCACTTGCTAATTAAGCTCTGACGCTTAGACCCCGGCGGGTTGGAAGGGTCTGTGTCGGGGTTCTGGAGCTGGGTCGGGGTTCATCCTTCCTGGGTTCTGAGTTGGGGTGGGCAGAATGTGGTCTGGGTGTTCATCCCAAAGGGTTGGCCACGCTTGTGGGTTTGGCACCGCTGTTGGCCTCCTGGCCCCAATGTATCTCTTCCACATTCATGTCGAAAGCCTGACTTCCACTTGCCATTGGTCCCAT
Organism: Pteropus alecto; assembly: GCF_000325575.1. Classification (NCBI taxonomy): domain Eukaryota; kingdom Metazoa; phylum Chordata; class Mammalia; order Chiroptera; family Pteropodidae; genus Pteropus; species Pteropus alecto. Next base: position 24,286,125 of record NW_006442491.1, read on the forward strand.
TCAGGGTTAAGGCGATGGGGGTCCCTCCTATGACACACAGGCTGCCTGGGAGATAATCAGGGAAGGGAGAGTGGAAGCAGGGAGTGGGCGAGAGGGCATTGACTTGTTACTGTCATGTGCCGGGCACTGAGGTGGCTGTTGGGTTGCCTCACCACCCACTGGAACGACAGGTCCTTGAAAGTGAGATTCATTTCTGTCTTGTTCATGCTGGATCCCAGCCCACAGTCCACCGTAGACACTCACCCAATGATGTTTGACCAGCAGACTGATTGATGAAGCACTTGGGCTGAATTTAGCCCAACTGGAGCATCTCATTCTACCAGTGTAGGTAGGTCTTGTTACTACCCTGTTTTATAGAGGTAAAGGGAAGTAAGGTAAGGGAAGTTTCTCATTCCACTAGTAAATGACAGAGCAGGGGCCTCGCTCAGGACTGTCCCACTTCAGAGTGCTTACCCACACCCACACACGCAGCGAATGCATGAATGAATCAATGAGTAAATGAATGGATGGATAAATGAAAGCACGAGTGATAGGATGGATGTCTTTTCCCAAGGCTACCTAACTGAGGAGCTAGGATTTTAATCCAGATTTTCTGATTCGAGCTGAGAACCTCTTTCCTCTGCCCCCTCTAGCCTTAGCAGGAGGAGAGAAAGGAAGATTCGGGTTCGGCTGTGATTGTGGGGTGGGGTGGAGATGAGGGTTGTAGGTGTAGAGGAGGCCACGGCTCGCTCACACAGGCCCAGGTGTCCTCTGGATGCGGGGCGTCTTGGGGAGGTGACCGGGGATGGGGTATGGAGTTGTCCCAGGGGTCAAGGTAAGTGTCTAAGCCATTTTTATTCATTCGTTTCACAATTATTTATTGAATATCTACCCTGTGCCTGGAACTCACCGGAACTCTTCGAGCCTCCGTCTCCTCCCCTGTAAAATGTGGCTAATTTCTCAAGGTGTTTCTCAGCAGGGCACAATGGTGGCATCTCGAGTGAGACAGTTTGTTTTATTTCCTTGGCCTGGCAGCGTGATCCCCACCCTCCACACCAGTGGTATTCTCCAGACATGGTGAGATCCCCAAATGCTCCTCAATGTCCCCCTTAAAGTGAAGATAGCAGCTTCAGATGCCGGGGAGACTCAAGGAGGTAATCTGTAGGAATTTACTTTAAGTAGAGCTTGGTGCACAGTTGGTTTTTTGCACCTCCTTTGCTGTCTCCCTTCCCCCGACCTCTGCCTCCTCCTTCTTCCAGCCCCTCCAATCTCCTCTGAACAGGTCTCAAGCACTTGACCTTGCTGCTATCTGGCCCAGGCTGTCAGCTCTGCCTCCTGCCCTCCCTTGCGCTCCACCCCCTTCTCCCCAACAGGCTGCATCTGGCTGCAGCCACTGTGCTCTCAGCCCCCACCCTCCCGGCTCTGAGGCAACTCTGGTCTCGCCCAGCCCAGCGGCTGCAGGCTTGGCAGGACAGAAGGAATGTGATTTTCTCGCTTCCCAGGAGGACAGCTGGTTCTTCAGGTGCCTGTCCTGTTCTGTACTGATCCTTAGTACTGGAATTTGGCCTTTTGGGGTTGCTTGGTGAAGTTGCCAGGTGAATGGTAAATAGGCCACGGTTTTTGAAAGTCTGCAACTGCACTGCCTATTATGGCTACTGAGCGCTTGAGATTTGAATTGAGGTGTGCTGTCAGTATAAAGTATACACCGAATTTTGAAGACTTCGTGCCTTTGAGTGCAGGCAACCGAGTGTCATATCTCTTTATTTTTCTAGATTTAATTGAAGTGGCTCCTCACTACATTGATGAGAAATCCAGTATCAGCTATGGATGACGATCCTTTCTCCCCTCTGGGCCACGTAAATCCTAAAACTCAGATGTATCCTCATCAGACTCCCAAAGTTGGGATGCTGACATCTCACCCTGGAGCCTCCAGAGCTAGCTTCCAGGAAGCAGAGAGGGCTTCCAGGGAAAACACGCAAGCCCCTCACTCTTTCTGGACTTCCAGGAAGTCTGCAGAAACCTTTTTATTCCAAGGCCCAGCGCTTCTAGGCGGATGCCCCACTCCTAATACTGGGTTGAAGTGTTCTTCTGTGGGATCTGAGAGCACTTTACGTGCCCTGTAGATTTCATTCCAGACCTTTTACCCACCATGCTTTTCCTGGTGTAAGCTCCTGGGCAGCGGCACCGCTGCCTGACTCACCTTTGTCCCCCATCTACGGGGCCAGGTACGTGTCCAACATCTGGCTGTGTGGTTCCAAGTGAACCGAGGCTGTCACTTCCACCGAGGCATCTTTGAGAAAGTAGACATGGAGGTACCAGACACGAAACTGATTCAGATCACATCGAGCAGGTAAGAGCTGGTAACAGAAGCTCCTGTCTCTCTCTGTGGGGCCACCACCCCTGACACAGACTCTGAGAGCCACCAGTGTAATGGCTCATGTGAACTGAGTGCTCGCTGGGCTCTGTGCTGCATGCTTTACATATATTAGTTCACTTAACCCTCACGACAACCCTATGCGTAAGGCGACAATTATCTTTACTTTACAGAGAAGTTGAGTCCCAGAGAGGTTACGAAAACTGCCCAGGGTCACACAGTTGGCAAGAGGCAAAACTAGTATTGATCCCCAGGCTGTGTGACCCTAGAACTCGGGTTCTCAACAACATGGCAATTCTGCTTCTCACAGGCACACACACACACATACACACGCACACACACAGACCCAAGGACATGTGGAGACACAAAGACACATAGGTATACATATATAAACATGAACATAAAATGTAGAGATCCACATGGATGTGTGGACTGATATATGACACACATTCACATTGCTGCTCAGATATAAGGACACACCTACATGTACCTCCACACACACCTACACCTATGGATGTGTGGACTGATATACGACACACTCACATTCACATTGCTGCTCAGATATAAAGACACACCTACATGTACCTCCACACACACCTACACCTATACGTACCTCAGACACGCACCTACACGCACACCTGCAATTATGCAGACACACACGCCAATATACATGTGGCTACTCAGATATAAAGCTCTATCTACACGCCCCACATATACCTGCACATGCATGACATCCATACTTAAACGCATACCTACACACACGCCAAACATGCACCTGCAACTATACATGCGGATATAGCCATATTCACGTGGTTCTCAGACATGAAGGTACGTGCACGATTCACACATGAACAGATATGCAGAGCTGGAAGTGCTTCGTCCCGGCTAAGCAGACAGAGACGCACGTCTACTCCCTCTCATTTATACTCTCACAGAACACAAAAATACACATCTTGACATGCTTATAAGGGCACCCACCACCAGCTATACAGAACACCCACTCCCCAGGCACACACTCACAGACACTCACTCAAGCACAATGATCCAATTTAAACTGAAAAGGGAAAACCAAGTTGAAAATTAGAGGGGAAAAAAAAGTCCTTCGGAAAGTATAAAGCTAATAAGCTGGAAGTGGTGAGCCTGCTGCCTTCACGATATCAATAACTCAGTATTGGGTTTCCGAAAAGACATCACATAATTTTTCAATGAGAAATCCATGAGCCCTGGAGATGCTGTTATGGTGTGAATTACAATGCACGCGGCTTGTCAGCCGTCCCAGTCAGCACTTTCTCGGACGCCTTCGCGGGCGGGAAGTGCTGTGGCTGCAGCAGGATGGTTATTGTTGTTATTATTTCTTCCTTTTGGAGCCTCAAATTAAGAACCCGGGAAGCCAGCAGGTCCCTTCCTCCTCCCCACCCCACCCGCCCCTCCTCCCCCTTGTACCCAAATCAGGAAGTTTTCCGGTATGTTTTCTTGAGTGCGGCTTCTCAGCTCTCTGCATCCTGGAGCCCTAATTGAGGACTAGTTCATGGGGCTGGGAACCAGGGTCAGGATATGTGGGTGGTGCCCCCCTCCCCTTCAGAGCGGGGTGATGTTTGAGACATCCTTAAGTGCTGTGGGAATGGGAAAACCTGTGTCTTCTCATTACTGTCACCTGGACCTGGGGATATCACTTAGCAGAGCCAGCCTGCTGGGCATCGCTCCCTCCTGAGGTTGCCTTTGGGGCAAGACTTTAGCTCAGGAAGAAGAATGGGATCTGTGGGAAAGGGCGGAAAGGTGTGATCTGGGTGGAGGGCACAGGACATCCTCACTGGGGCCCTGAGTGCAGCAGGAGGGACTGAGTGGCCGAGAGGGAGGAGCTGAGTAGATCACCTGGGAGAAGGGAAAGGGAGCTTTGGGTGCTAGAGGTAGAGTTGGGCTCAGGACTGTAATACCATGTGGTCATGGTACTATTCTGCTCAACCCCTTTGTGCTTTCTTCCTTCGCCATGGGATGAGGATGCTCCAATTAGTCCCTGGTTTCTGAATGTGAGCCACGTGGAACCGACCTGAACGAGAGCTGCAGTCAGGAGCAAAGCCAACCCTGCTGACCAGAAGCCCGTGAGCATTGTCGTATGCCACTGAGATGTCGGGGCTGTTGGTTATGGAGCCTGAGTGCATGCAGCAGAGGTCTGACTAGCACAGGGGCCTCTCCATGACCCCCTGGGCTCAGCCAGAGTGGCACTTATTGTACTAGGGGTTCAGGATTCAGAACCGCCCTTGTCACTAACCAGTATGAGCCTTAGTGGTTAGGAGTGGGGCCTCTAGAGTCTGCGTTCCAACCCTGGCTCTTCCATTTACTGACTGTGAAGTCTTGGGTAGGTCATCTTGTTGTCTCAGTGTCCATTTCATAGGGTTAGTCCCTCCTTCCTTCACACTTCGCTCAGGTGGCGATGGGAGCACCTGGCCTGAGAATCAGGGAACATCCATCTGCTTCCCCGGCAGCCACCTCCTACCTGCCTGACAGCCAGATGCCAGAGCCACATGCAATTCTGTGCCTTCAGACCATTGCCCAGTTTGTTCCCTTTTTCTGGAATCCCTGCTCACCCCGACATGCTTCTATGGAAACTTCGGGGTCTGAATTCACCTGAAATAGGTGCAGCTCTTTGAACACCTCTTTGCCACTCTGTGGTTCTTCATTCATGACCTTCAGGCCCTGGATGGGACTTGAAGTGACCAGTTGACCTTTCCTGTTTCTTGCCAGAGGGTTAGTAGGAGACACAGAATGCAATAGTCTCTCTCTTCCTCCTGCACTTACATTTGATACCTGGCTCACCAAGGGAAGATGAACTGACTTTGTCTGCTATGCTACTGTGTACATAATTACACACCTGTCATGGTGTGGGGCCTTTTGGTGTACCGACCTGAGCCCTGATTTCCAGGGCCTGTGTGCGGGACGGAGGTGAGCGAGAAGTGCTGGACCCCTGTCCTTCGAGAGGGGAGAGGACAGCTAGGTCAAGAGGTGGCTGAGCCCTAGGGGGGAGAGGGAGGGGGCTGGCTGGCCTGGGGTTTCCTGAGAGCTCAGGAATTCCTAGGCAACTGGGGGCAGGGCAACTGTGTGGAGACCTCAGTTCTGGTCTGGGTCCCATCCTGATTCAGTTCTTGCCTGGCCTGAAGCCTACCTTCAAATGCTATTTCCTTCCCTGAGCACACCAAGCAGGTATCAGCCCTGCCTCTGCGGCCCTCAGTTCCCTACATCCGTCAGTGACCCTCACGTACCATATTGTGGTATGGGGGACATCAAAAGACATTAGAGTTTTGGTTCCTAGACTTCTATTTTCCACAGAGCAGTAGAATCAAACAAACAAAACACCCATGGGAGACTATATCTTTTCTAAGCGAGGACATTTATAAAACAACTAACATCACTCTCATTAGTTCACAAAAGAAAGGCTATTTTAATAGCAAAAACTGGGGGAAGGATATGACCTCAGAGTTACACAGAATTCTGCCAAGAAAGAAGAGAGAGCGATAGCACACAAATATGAATATCTTCTATATTTTTGAGAAAATGTAGAGCGAAAGGGAAACTGATAAAGTATTCTACAGAGAAAGATCAAATGGCCCTGGGTCTGCCTCTGGCTGTGATGATGAGCCCCAGCTGCTGGCTTTGGTGCCCTCTCTAGTGAGGTCAGTTGTAGTCTGTAAGGTCTTGACCTTGTGACTCCATCAGGAGTTCCAGACCCGGAGCAGGCATTGTGAAGCCTGCATCTCTAGGCTGACTTTGGGACATTCATTCATTCATTCATTCATTCATTCAATAAATAATTACTGAGCATCTTACTCTGTGCCAGGCACTGTGCTTGTCACAAAAAGAAGAGACCTCCTCCCTCCTGGAGGAACACCCAGTCTATTGGGAGAGATGGATTATGAGGAAGAAAACAAATAAACGTGTGATTAGCAATTGACACCAGCACCATGAAGAAAAGAAGTAAGGTGTGAACATAGACATAAGGGGTGGGGTGTAACAAGGGAGGGAGGAGAAGCTTCTCCGAGGAGGTGACATTTAGCTGAGACCTGAGGGATGAGGTGATGGCCACGGGAAGAGTGTGAGTAAGAGTGTCCTAAACAGAAGGAGCAGTGAGTGCAAAGGCCCTGGGGCAGGGAGTAACATCGTGTGTCCAAGAAGCCAGGGGAATGCCATTGTGGTTGGAGGGTCATGGGGAGGAGGGGCCTGAAGCTTCAGAAAACATCCCAAAGAGGCTCCAGCCAGGTGGACGCAGGCGTCCAGACCTTTGTGCTTCGCTTCCGAATCCCCACCAAGGATGGCGGTCCTGGAGGTGAAGCCTCTTAACACATCCAAGGGATGACCGGCAGGGGAACGAAAGAAGTTATTTAGAGAAAACATGGTTGTACTTCTGTATTCCAGGGAGGGGGCTGCCTTTGTCTCAAATGTGGGAAGCTCTGTGGCTGGGAACAGCAACTACAATGGCCCCTCACGGTTGAAGCAGGTGAGGGCCTCACGTGGGCTCGTCTGGATGGCTGAGGGCAGGAGAAAAAGGTGATTACATTGCTCAGCTTGGGTAAAACTTTGAGATTCCCGGGAAACAATGTGAGGAAGAAAAGACAGGTATTCCGTGTTAAAGAGTAGAAGGAAGATGTGAGTGGGGATGGGAGGAAGGGGGGGTGATGGGGGGGAGAGAGAGAGAGAGAGAGAGAGAGAGAGAGAGAGAGAGAGAGAGAGAGAGAGAGAGAGAGAGAGAGAGAGACTTTTAGGAACCATCATGTCCAGCATTAAATTTGAAGTTGTTCCTTGTCTATAATTGTTCTCTTACCCATAAACCTTTAGTAAAACCCTATATACAACTGCCTTATATTAATGGGATTGAAGGAATGAAGGAAGGAGAAAGTGTGTAAGTTAGAGTTCTTATTTAGGTTCAGGCAGGAAAAAATGGATTCTGACTAATTTAAGAAGCAAAGGAATTTATTAAGGGAATGTTGGGTAAGCTGGTGGCAGTTGGCACAGGAACTCAACTCATAGGAGTCACCCTTCAACCACTGGGTGAATGTGGTTGGCCTTAGACACCCTCATGCTCCAGCTTTCAAAATGTCCCTTTCATTCCCCCTGATGCGATAAAGGACCAGAGCAGACTGATGCTGGGCAGGCGAATGTCTGGTCCCCATCCTCTGTCCTTGGCAGACATCACTAAAAAATGCATCTCGGTGCACATTCTCCTGGAACCCAGGGCAGCTCCCTAGGCCCTTCGCAGCCCCTGTTCCAGGCAGTCATAAATAGTTCACAGATCACACATGAAATAAAATTTATTTCTATTTCAAGGTTAACATGACACCCCCTTTCAAGGCAAAATGTGTTCAATTTAAATGGGATTGTTATCGTCTTAGACCAAAGTAGCCAGGATTTCATGTCCTAGGGTTGCCCATCTGGGGGCTAGTGCTTCTGATCCTGCTGAGGCTTAGAGACCGCCATTTATCTGTGGTGCCATTGGTTCTTGGGTGGCCCCTAAGGAAATCTGAGAGGGCAGTTCCTGGTGGGTATCCTATGCTTCTCCTGACCCGGTCTCCATTTGGGGAGGCCTGACTTTGGCCTCTACCCCCCTAGTCTGTGGACTCTGCTTTGCTCTGACCTCATAAAGGGTACTGTCCCAAAGGCCGTTATTCGCTAACTTTTCGTCCACCCCTTGTTTCCCATTAGGCCCAGGGCTTCAGAGAGTTGTGGGGCTGGCGGATTGGAGCTGGGATGAGACACACCTAAGGCAGAGGTGGTCCAGCCATTGATGGCTTGATCATCCTAACGTGGCCTCCAGGTGGACTTAACCGATGTCCATTTCTACCCGGTTCTTTCCAACCCTCCTAATTACTGTTAAGTCCTCAGACTTATCTTTGTCAATTCCCACCAATGGACTTCTTGCAGAGGAAAAGAGAAAAAGCAAGAAGCATTCAGAATTGGGCTGTGGGCTGAGTTTATATCCCAAGACATCTCTTACTTGCTGTGTGACCTTGGGTAAGTTACTTCACTTCTCTGAGCTGTCCTCTGTAAAATGAGGATAACAGCTTCCTGTTGGGGTTTTGGAAGGATTTACGTGTTTAGCTCAGCAAGTAAAGGCTGCTACTGCTTCTCGTTACTCTTTCTTGTTGGTTTGGGCTGAAGTTTTAGGGTCTGGTGTGGGGCACAGGTTGTGGGCTTGTACATTTTCTTTTTCCTCCTCCAGAGCATCTAGAACTAAGCGCTCTCTCTCTCTCTCTCATCTCGTCAAGGGACATGCGACATCAACTTTGTTTTAGCAGAAAGAAAACGCAAACAAATCATCCACAGAGGGACCGGCAGGCTAATAGAATGTTCTTAAAAGGGCATTTTGTTTTGTCAAATTGCCCTAGTTCCCGTGAACTTTGTTGCCATTTGTTTGCAGTATTTCTGGACGTTTATTATTATTTTTTTGCTGGTGATGAGAAGGAGCTGCTTTGACATTTGTCCGAGCAAGGGGGCTGAGGCTTCTTCCCTGTGCACCCCTCGCACGTGTGTCTGCTCCTGCCAGCGCCCACGCCTGCAACATCTTCACGGCGTCCAGAGCAGGAGGAGCTGGGGGAGATGGTGGTAGGTGGGAGCCAGTGAGAGAAGCACACCCCCAGTCCTCATTGGGTGCCACCATCAGAGCAACCCCCATACCCCCTTTTTCAGCCCGAGGGAGCTGGCAGGGCCCATTCCCTCCCCAGCATCATCCAAGCTCATTTCCCTCCCTCTCATTTTCTGAAAAGCTGTGTGTCAGCACAGGCGTGGCAGGTGTGTTCGCTCCCCGAGACTGCGCCTGTGCCCCAGCATGGGAAGAAAAATGCCGACTCGGAGAGAATCAGTCAGGCGCCGGCACACTAGCCTCGGGTGCAGGAGGGAGCCGGTGGGAAGGAAGCGCTGGGAGAGGGCCAGGTGGCTGGCACGGAGGGCGCGCATGCGCCTGTCTCGCGCAAGGCGCGCCCCCTCCTCTCTGCCCAGGAACGAGGCCCCCATAAGGCGACTTCAGAAGTAGGGCAGCTGTATCCTTCCCTCCGTCCTCCCTCCACCCGTCCCTTCCTCCTTTCCTCCCACCCTTTCCATATTCCCTTCTCTACTTTCCCTCCTCCCCTCTTCTCTCTCCCTCCTCCCCCCTTCTCTCTCCCTCCCCCTCTTCTCCCTCCCTCCCCCATTCTCTCCCACTCCACTTTCCTTCCTCTTTTTTCTTTCTTCCGCTCCCTTCCCTGCTTTTGTCCTTCGCTTTTCCTCATTCATCTCCTCCCTTCTGTCCTTTCTCTCTTCCCTCCCTCCCTCTTTTCCTCTCTCTCTCCTTCCCCTTCCCTGCCCTCCAGCCTCCCTCCCATATTCACTAAGGACTTGGCCACGCTTCTCAGTGCCCCAGGCTGGACGCGGCTACAGGGAGAAACACTCTACTCTGTCCCCTCAAGAGCTCTCTGCCTAGTGGGGCACCCAGTGGGTGGACAGGTGACAACCTTGCCACATGATCCACGCCCTAACGAAGGTCTGGGCTCGTTATCCTGGGAGACTTGCTGTGCCTGCAGGGGCAGTGTAAGCCCTCACAGGGCAAGGGAGATTGGGCTTCCGTCTCAGTTCTTCAGACTGTCAAGAGGGAAGGATATTCTTGGCAGAGGAGAGGCTCGTACAGACTCTGGGAGACAGGAAAGGGCTCTGTGAATTTGAGGAAGCTGTGAAGTTCAAGGTGGCCTTGGCCCATGGTGCCTTTGGGGGCTTACTCACTCATCTATTGCTTAGCAAGCATGGTGGATATGGCGCTTCTGTCCTGACATGGTTAATCTATAAACATATATGTATTGAGCCCCTGCCACGTGCTAGTCAGAGTCACCGAGCTTAGTTCAGGGAAGATGAAGATGGTCCTGATGAAATATCTGCCTCCAGCCAGCTCACAGTCAGATGGGGAGAGATAGTCAACGAACGATTTAAAAGTCAAACTTTAAAATTGGACACACCCGGGCTCAAGTCCCATTTCTGTTCCTCTGGCCAATCATTTGAATCCCCCTCCCCGATCTGGCTTGTCCTCTCTCTGGATTCCCAGCCCTACGTGTCCAGTGCTCCGGTAAAGGCCATCTGGATTCTCATCCCCGTAGCTTTGCTTTTTCTGTTCATATGGGACTTTCTTTCTCTTGACATCCCATCTCCCAGGAGCTCTTGTCTGTGAGGCCTCTCAGATTCCCCTGGCACCCTTCCTGTTCCCTTGTTCTGGCCTCTATTTCTCCTCTCTGCTCTCCCTCTATTGACATCCCTCCAAGAGGATAAATAGTGGGACTTCTAAGGTCTAAGGAAGGGCTTGACACAACTTCAGTCCTGGACTACAGATCGGGGACCTTAGAAGGAACCGAGAGGACACAGTTAACTCGAAGAGGGTTCCCTTGGTCATTACATGGACTGACCACACGATGGCGCCCTGGGACCATCAAGCACATGCCCAGTCTCTCTACAGGGCTAATCTTTTCAATGTTCGGCTGGCACCAAATGGTCGCTACTTTATTTCATCATTGTTGTCCTTCCCCTGCCTACCCCTTAATCGTCTCTGTACCTGGCCAGCTGACTTCTGGGTTCCCTGCTCACCTTGGGCAGACAGATTCCAGTCACTGCTGGCTGTGCTAGAGAGGAGGGGAGTGGAGGCAAGAGAGGAAGGGAGAGGAAAGGAGAGGCTGGCCAGGGGGCTAGAGGCTGCGGCGGTAAGGAAGGAATGTCTGGAGTTCCTTATGGGCTTGGCCCTCTGGACCCAGCCACCTGGAACTGAGTTCTGGGAGAAATCTTTAGGATGGGAAATAGAACCTGCATGTCCATCCCAGGGATCGTGCCTTGGGATCCGGCTGCTGGTCTTGGGGTCCCAAACACAGGTCTCACCTCCTGGAAGTGTAAGGGCCAAATGTGACACAGAAAAGGATGCTATCAGCTGCCAGGAGCCTGAGAAGGAGCAAGAAGAGGTCAGAGCTCCAGCTGGAGGTGGCTCTGATGGCAGACACAGCCATGGCCAGCTGTGGCCCCTCCCTGGACACGATTGGAAGCTGGTGGAGCTGCTAGCTGGGATGGCAGGGTGGGGCCTGATTTGAGCTCTGAAAAATAAGGCTTACTTTTGTGAAAAACAAAAAACAAAAACTCTGGTGAGGTGACCAAGAGTGAATTTCACACATGCTCAGATGGCAGTGACAAGTTAAGATTATGATAATGATAACCATTTGTTGGGTATTTACCACATGTCAGGCACTGCTCTGAGCGCTTTATGTGGATTATTTTATTTACATGGATTAGCCCATAAGATAGGTAATAGAAGACGATTTCTAACGAAAAATCAAGCCTGGAAAGGAGACAGACTTTATTTTGACTCAATAAAATCCAGGGTACGTGAAAGCCTGTCTGCAGAGTTTCATCTGATTGCAGGGATGGAGAGAGAAAAACCCTTCCTTTTAACTCACAATGTACACTGAGACTTGTCATTACGGCCCCTTCCATTTCCAACCATTTCTTCCTAGTGCAAGGAACATTCTGCAGCTGAAGTTGGATCCTGATTTAATAAGGCAATAACCAGAGAAATGCATTTCAATTGATTATTAAGCATTTGTTTAGTAGGGCTCAGTAGCTCTGACCCAAATAGCTGCTAAGCAGTCATTAAACATCAAAGAAGATGTTTCTGTTTATATATTTTGTTTATTTACCATCATGAACAAACATTATTGCATCAATTAAATGTCGATTAGGGGTCCACGATTTGAATTAGATTATATACATGATGTCAAATCATTTTCCTGTCTTCTTTGGAGATATAAACCCATTTCTGTTTTAACATTAAAAAATAGTTCAATCTAAGTATTCGAGGCTGTGGCCGGTTGGGGCCACAGGGTGGTTTCTGTGACTTCTAGAGCTAATCTTTCTTTTTTTTTTTTTTTTTGGTCTGGAAACATGTGATGGTAACATTCATTCATCATTGATTATTTGTGGAGGTGCCATTTCTCCATGATGATTCTTTGCTTTTTACGTGTTAATTTCTTAAAACACAGAACAAAACAAAACAATGACTCTCCTATCACAAAGCCCTTAGATATTTATCTCCAGGGCTGCACCATTGAGTTGCAGAAATGAAACTTGACTCTCTAAAATCAGCATCGAAATTAGTAGAAATGATGCACTAGAAAGAACATAGAGTACTCCTGGTTGCTTCGTGGAGAAACATTGAAATATATGTTAAAGACATTTTTTTAAAAGAGTAATTTAAAGGAAAATTTGGAGACACTTCTAAATTTCTGAATAAAATACTTAAAAGAATGAGATCACATATAAGTCTCTGTTTTTTAAGTCAAAAGAGAAGGGACCTGAAGGAGGCGTCCTGCCTGGGTCGGGCTGGCCCCACCCGACTCAGATCAGAACTTCCCTAGTCCCCAGAATTTGTCCTCTTTCTACGATCATCCCTGGGTTGGCTGAAGGAGGACTCCCATGGGAACCAGGGACCCATATCTTCAGGGGAGGCAAGGGCGTGGCTGATCAAAACTTGTCCCTGCCCTGACGCCCAACCCAGGTCGGAGAGGCTGCTGAGTGAGGCCAGCCCTGGGGACGCTGAGTTCAGACTGTCTTAGGTCATTCCCTGGGGGGGTGGAGGGG
>NW_006442491.1:24299156-24305374 GCF_000325575.1 Pteropus alecto
GCATGGGGATGGCAGGGCTTCGGGGCTCAGCTGTGCTCTCCCCCTGGGGAGGGGCAGCTTGGGCATTTACTTATTGAAGAGCTTCTCAAGTTCTTCTTTCCTACTTCTAGGCCAGATGTTTTCAAACTTTTGTTTTTTTTTTTTAAGCCGAATAACTCTTTTTATCAAATGACACCCTATGTGAAAGTCCCATATGGAAAAAGTTTAAACATAATTGAAGTGTTGGGGGACCAAGGTCCATCCCACTTGCCTTCTTGACCCTCTATTCCATGGCACCCTGAGGCACCTATGCAGACACCCTCTTGTCCTGCAAACTCCTGCATGAGTACAGGGGACCACCTTGATCTCAAGGCCAGTCGCCATCCCAGATCCGGGCTGACGACAAGAATCACTGGGGATGGGACCTTCTTCTCAAAGTCCTATGTCCATCTATGGTTATTCTGATTCCGTAGGGCTGGATTTGGTCCAAGAGTGTCTTGTTAACAAGATCCTTTAATACTTCCAATGCAGTATGCAGGGCTGGGATGAGAGTGAGGCAAGTGAGGGGTCTGAGGCACAACATTTAAGGGGACACTCTCAGGGGCTCACCGTGTACCTGCACAACCCTGAGAGTGTGACCCCTTAAATGTGACCCCTAAGCCCCTCACTCTCCTGACCCCAGTCCCGGCCCTGGCAGTAACCCTATGAAAATGAACAGACACCACCCTATGAAGTATATCTGCATATAGAGGTGTTCAGCTGGGGCTTGAATGAATGAAAGCTGTTCAGCCTGCCACAGAGACCAGCTTCCTGGCTCCCCACGGGGCAGACAGTGAAGAGATCGAGCTTGGAGCCAGTCATTTTTGTTACTGTTTTTGTAAATTTAATTTTTGGTGTTTACAAAGTACCACAGTGAGAAATAATTTATAAACATGTCCATATTTTACCCTCACACCGACTTTGTAATATTAAACCCATTTTGTGAATGGAGAAACTGAGGCTTCGAAAGGCTAAGATCTTTCCCAAGTTCAAATTGCTAGTTGGTGATGGAATTGAGCCTCACATTCGTGTCTGATATGCCCCCAAGCTTGGGATTTTTACCTTTATGTTGTATTGAGAACCTGAGTATATGGACTTTCCTCAACAGTGGAGATTGTGCCCCCAAATGACCATCACTCTGATATAATAGCACCCAGTATGGACATTAGTAACTGTCTTATTTGTTAAGTAAGCATCCCCACCTGCCTCTCTGAAGCAAATCTTACCCTGACCCTGGCTGCAGAAGTCACATGACCCAGGCTGGGCCAGTCAGAATCCCCATTCCCTTAGACACACCATGACTGGTTCAGGAATGGACACGGGACTCAAGGCAAACCAATCACGTGCTTTCCCCAGGATTCTTCCATGAGGAGCTGGATGAGAGGCTATCCTCCTCTGGGGTCATAGTGCTGGAGGGAAGCGAGGGACTGTGATGGCCAGAGCTCTAGGACAGAGGTAAGAGGAGAGGGAGCCAGATCTGGTGACCGAGTCTTGCCGTCAAGGTCCTTCTCCAATTCCAGTGTCATTCCCAGCTATGTCAGAAATTTCAGTTTTTGATTTAGGATAAGGCGAGTTCATTTTCTGTCACTTGCAACGCAAGGGCAACATTCAACATTAACACCACAGACCCTCCACTGCCAGTACCCTCCGAACCGCCCCCATCCTGGTGGTGTTTGTGCTTCTTTCCCCCAGTCTCCGTAGCCCACGCTTTACCACCGAATGGCTAAGGGTTCTCGGAATACTAGCCGCTCCCAGGAAGTTCCCAACATCATTTACTTTTTAGTTACGCATTTATTTTTTATTTTTAATTGTGGCAAAATATGCATAACATAGCATTTACCATGTAAACAATTTTTAAGGGTACGGTTCAGCGGTATTAAGTATATTCACACTGTTGTGCAACCGTCACCACCATCCATCTCCAGAACTCTTTTCGGCTCGCAAAACTGAAACTCTGTTTCCCTTAAACGACTCACCATTTCCCTCTCCTTCCAGCCCCTGGCAGCCACCCTTCTACTGTCTGTCTCTATCAATTTGACTGCTTAGGGAATCTATGTACGTGGAATCATATGGTGCTGGTCTTTTTGTGACTATGCTTACGTCACTTAGCATAGTATAGTGTCCTCGAGTTTCATCTATGTTGTAGCATATCTCAGAATTTTCTTCCTTTTCAAGGCTGAATAATATTCCATTGTATGTACAGACTACATTTTCCTTGCCCATTCATCCGTCAATAGACACTTAGGGTATATCCACATTTTGGCCATTGCGAAGAATGCTGTCATGGACATGAATGTATAAACCTCTCTTCCAGCCTCTGTTTTTAGTTCTTTTGGACATATATTCAGAAGCGGAATCGCTAAATCATATGGTAATTCTATTTTTAATTATTTGAGGAACTGCCATACTGTTTTCGAGTGGCTATGTTGTTTTGCATTCCCACCAACAGTGCATGAGGATTCCAATTTTTCCACATCCTTGCCAACATTTGTTATTCTGGTTTTTTTTTTTGGTAGTAGCCATCCTGGTAGATGTGAGGTGGTCTTAATGCATTTTAAATAATAATAGCTATATCAGTTTTGCTGCATAAAAACCACTCCCAAGTCCGTGGCTTATATCAACCTCCATTTACTCAGCTCATGATCCTTCAAGTTGGCAAAATGGGCTGGGCTCAGCTGGGTGGCTCTTCTGCTCTTTGCCAGACTCACTCATGAGCCTAGGGCTCACTGCAGGGTTGACTGGTCTAGGATTACTTCTGCTGGGATGACTTATTGGTGCTTCATGCCATCTCTCATCTTGTAAGTTAGTCCAAGCTTGTTCACATGAAGGCTGGGTAGGCTTCCAAGAGGACGAACTGAAGCATGCACTGTCTCTTGAGGCCTAGGCTTAGAAGGGGCACAAAATGACTTCCTCTGGATTCAGGTAAGTGTGCCTTCCTGTAGGTCAGTCCAGATTCAGGAGGCGGGAAAATTTACTCTACCTCTTGATGGGAAGACCTACAAAGTCAGATTGCAAAGGGATGTGGATATGGGGATGTAAATAATTACCATTATTTTACAGAAATATATCATAATTTTTCAACAAGTTTTCCTATCAGACAGCGAAAATTTGCAATTAAGATTTACTCTGATGGGTTCACCCAATTTGTGAGTTTCAGAGGCTCTGGTTCATACCTACAAGACCAGATCGTGATGAGAATTGTGGTATTGAGCCCACTGAGTCCTTATTCATTTGCCATAAGTAGTTGACTCAAGGTTAGCTTTGTGCTTGCAGCCCAGGGCAGTTGACAGGCATTATACAATTGGCTTTTTGTTACCTTTGGAAGGCACCAACTCAGACCCACTCTGCACAGCCCATAGTGACCAGGGGAGCCGCCAAAGAGCTCCAGAGCCTGCTCAGAGAAAGACAAAACAAAATGAAGACCACAGACTTCCAAAGCTCAGAGCCTTCCCCATAACTGGGTAAACTTGGAGCTAGATTTAAATGGTCAGAGCTGTTTTCTGGGGAAGCATGGGAAGCAGACACCCCCAAGCATTCTATTCACCTTATAAATCAGTCCCTGGCAGCTTCGGAGAGAGTTTCCTACTTTATTATTTTGGTTACTGCTACAATAATGCTGCATAACAAAATATCCCAAACTCAGTGGCAAACAAGAAGCATTGATTTTTCTTCTTCATGGGTCTGTGGATTGGCTGAGCTTCACCTAGTTTCGGCTGGGCCAGGCTGGACTCCAAGAAGTGAGCTGGGTTCAGGTCTGCTCCCCAGAATTTCATTCTCCTTAGACAGCAACTCTCCAAAGCATAATCTTCTCATGGAGAATGGGAGGAGCACAGTGGGTGAGAGAACTCCCATGCACATTTGAGGCCTCTGCTTGGCCATGACTGCTGTCATTCTAATGGCCAAAGTGAGTCACATGGCCAACCCAAACATCAATGGGGTAGACATATAAACTCTTAGTGGGAGAATCCTGCAGATTACATGGCAAGGGGCAGAATGCATAATTTTCGTATGGTAGAATAAGAATTGGGACCAACAATGCATTTTACTATATTTACCCAGAGGGGCTCCTTTTGAGGCTGAGGGATCAGGATTAAACCTAAGTTCTATGCAGGTGAAATTTTATACTTATTTGAGAATGTCTAATAAACTGTTGAGCTGGATCAGCAGGAGCCTATTTACAGGAGAAACCAAGGATTCTTATGAGAATGAATTCCTTCTGGAATAATACAGAGCAGGGCCAAGGAGCTTCTCCAAGTAACAAAACCTCAGTCCTTAAAGGAAAGGGTAGTTCTCATTACTGCATGATGGAAACCTCTGGTTTCTTCCTCTGCCTGGCCCCCTTCCCTACCATTGACACATGACTGGCCTCTGGGGAGAGTTCATTGTTTCTATCAAACCGTGAGAAGTTGGGGCCTAAGCAGTATTACTGTGAGTCCCCTTCGGGGGGAGTTAAACATGAAAGGGAAGGGGGCTTTCTGCCCCAAGTCACAGCCCCTCACGGTGAGGCTTTGATACCCCAGCGGTGCTAGAGCATCTGCAATGGCTGTGTGTGGCAGGGATCAGGACGGAGAAGTGGTCAGTGACAGCAGAGACAGTGTTCCAAAGAAGCAATGGTATCCGTAGAAAGGGGCATTGGTGCCCACCTGTCTGGAATGGCAGGTTCTGAATGGGTAGAAAGAGGCAAGGTTGAAGACTGAGGAACTGGTCAGCGTGCCCTCCTGGATTCTAGCGTTGGAGACAGTGCACTCACCCACCAGTCCTGGCCTGGCGCACGCTCCCGCACGTGATGTGGTCTCAGCCGCACGCAGGCTGGGGCCTGATGCTTAGACTGCCCTCTCCAGACTTCAGGGATATGATGGCTCGATTCAGTCCTATCAGGTGATGACAAGGGTTGCAAACAACTTTTTTTTAACACTGTTCCTTTGTTCATTAAGTATCAATTATCTTCTCTGTGCCAGCCACTGTGAATAAGAAGCATTTCTTGCCTTGAGAAACTCATCTTCTAGTATAGGACAAATGATAGCCTGTGGGCCAAATGTGGCCCAGCATCTGTTTTTATAAATAAAGTTTTATTGGATCATAACCGAGTTCATTTGTTTACAGTGGTCCATAGTTGCATTAACACTATAAGGACAGAATTGAGAGCTTGTGATAGAGATCCTGTGGCCTGTGATGGCTAACTTATTTATTACCGGCTCTTTACATAAAATATTTGCCAATCCATTGCCTAGTGAAACAGACAAACAGATAAATATACAGAATATACAGGCAATAACAATACAGAATGCTAATCCTGTGACAGAGGTAAATTCATGCCTTTGGGGGTGGAGTCAGGGAAGGCTTCCTGAAGGGGGCAATATCTAATCTGAGACCTAAAGGATGAGTAATTTCTGCAAAGGTGTGGGGAGAAATCCTTGGCAGAGGAAAGCATAAACAAAGCTAGAGATAAGAGAGCTCGGTGTGGGGGGAACCTAGGGGGAGGTAGGAGCCAAGAGAAGAGGCTGAGGTAGTTCTGGTAGCATGCTGGGGGGCTGACTGCCATCGAGGAAGTTGAAGTTTACCAGCAGTGGGATGTGCTCTACACTATGCTAGCTATGTGCATACATTTTGCTCTTTATGCCTTTTAGGGCCGGATTGTATTGTTTCAATTTACAGTTGTGAACATGGATGTGGCAGTAAAGGAACCGGCATTTATGGAGGCAGGGATGGATGGAAGGCTGATTCAAGTGTGTGTGCCACACCCTGTGAGTGGGTTGCCGGGAGTGGGTTCTGGTTAGAAAGTTGGGGTTGCACCCTGACCTTGCCTCCGGGCTGCCAAGTGACCCAGAGTAACTGCTGATCTCTGCGATAGGTGTTTCAAGACTTATTCCAGCTCCAGAATGTCCTGTGCTCACACTCAGCCTTCTCAGTGGGGTTACCGCCCGGGACAGGGCTTCCTGAGCCGTGGGTACAGCTCCGGCTCTGACCTTCCTTCCTTTCCTCTCTCATCAAAGCTACGTCCTTTGCCCTTAGTTCCTCCCTCTTCTGGGGTCAATATAATCTGCAAATCCACACCCAGGAAAAAAAGCTCTGTGACTCAGAGCAGCCACCCTTTGGTGCCTGTGTATAAGCCACAAGCATCATCACTCCCCCTCTGTGCCCAAGGCAGACTTGCTACAGGATCAACAAACTTCCTTTTGAGTCCAGATACAGCCTCGGAA
>NW_006442491.1:24305390-24312704 GCF_000325575.1 Pteropus alecto
AACGCAGCCCTCCGTTGATCAGCCAACGTACTTCTCATCCCTTTCCTTAACCCAGGGAAGACGTTTAAGCTATGTTGTACTTTCAGCACAAACCGAGCCACCCCCTCCCCAGGCAGCCAGCCTCATTTTGACTCAGAATTCAACACAATTTAACAAACGTTCACCCGAAATCTGCTAAGTGTCAAGGAGTAGGGATGAATAAACATGGTCTCTGTGCCCCGAAGAGCTCACATTCTGATGAGAGAAGTTGATTTCAGCTACCTCAGAAGTGGCAGCCATCTCCTGCTGTTGTCCAGGGTGGTACTGGCCACACTCCATGCCAACCTGGACTCAGCCTTTCCCATCTGGGATGGCGCCATCCCTGTGTGTGGCTGTGTGGCCGGGATCTCAGAATCTTGGACCAGTGGGGGAGGGGAAATGCAGAAGGGGATGGGGAGACAACCCCACGGGAATAGTAGCAGCTCAAGGCAAAAGATGAAGTCAGGTGTGGGTCAGGCTGGGGATGACGAACAGTGGGTCTTGCCTGAGCAGTGGGGGTAGCACCAGGGCCTCTGGAATGCTCTAATAAGATGTGCACATCGGGGCTCTGCCCCTCTCCCCACCATTTACTCCAGACCCAGCGGGAGAAAGCTGACAAGCAAAGAGCTGAAGTATCAGGGCCTCAGCTCCCAAAGAGGAAACACAGCAAGTAGGAACCTGAGGCAGGGAGTAGCTGGTTCATCTCCGCGGTGGGGTGGACATACACGTCCACCGCGTGGATTCACCAGGCTTTAGAAAGATGCCAGGTCTAGAAAGCTTGAGGGCTAATTCTTCTGGTGTAGCCCCACACTGCCCAGCGCTGGTTCAAGGACACTGGACAGTCTGGTCTCCCTATGTTTAGAACTCCCCACTTGTGAGCCACTTGTGACTTTGCTGTGTTTTCTCTCCAGCAAAACGTGTGGGTGGCTTTTGCAGCCGGGCCACGGTCTCCCCACGCCCCAGGAGCTGGCAATCACCTCATTCCCAAAAAGGACACCAATGCCTTCTTAGACCTTGCCACAGCCTTCCACGACTTGCCTTCCCATGGAGATTGCCAGAATCTACTAAGTAGATGCCATAAATAGGTGGAGGAGGGAATATATGTGAGAGTGTGTGTGTGTGTGTATGTGTGTGTGTGTGTGTCTCACTGTCTCAGTCTCTGTAACACACACACACACACACACACACACACACAGTCAGATCTACTTCATCAGAATCAGAAAACCCACTTCATTTCTTTAGGATGAAGAAAAAAGAAAATGATTATTACCATATCAATGGCACCTCCATGCTGGGAACAAGATTACTCTCAGGCACCCAGAGGCGCCCAGGGGGGCACGGAGACTGTATTTTAAATGTGCTCTGTCTCTGTCGTGCTCTCGCCCACCCCGCCTCCACTCCCTTTTTATTTTTATTTTTTATTCCTCCAAGCTTGTTTCTCTTGAAATTTCCACCTTGTGGTTGTGTACTGCTGACTTCACATTTGCTGTGGTGTGAACTCCACATCTGTGAATGGATGACAGGAAAGATTAATAGCCCTGCTCCCTTCTCCTTGACTGTGGGCCCAGCTAATGAATAAATAAATAAATAAATAAATAAACAGAGCTCCAATCCCCTAAATAGAGACCCAGAGCCGGGGAGAAAACAGCATTTTGCTGAATCCATTCTTTAAGGAAAAACCCAACCTCTAATGATCTCTGATTTACATACTCGGCAGTTTTTCGCTAAACATTTTACAAAGGCACAAAAGTTTAGGGCGGAGGGGTGGCCCCCATGCTCTTGGCAGACGGAGGCAGGGATCCCAAGAAGCCCACAAGCCAAGCAGGGCTGATGGGAAGCTTGGGCTGGTGATGAGAAAGAGCCAGTTTTCTCATCAGGACCATCTTAGGCTAGGGAATCACTGAGCCAAGTGATGGTGAAGAGGGCGGCAGAGTGACGGCCGTGGGTCCCAGCAGTGTCCACGCTCACCAGGTGGGAGGAAGGAAGCCTGAGGCCTCATCGACCCGCTCAGAAAGTTCATGCTCGTAAGCAGAGGGAGATAATTCTTTCCGTCCTGCCTCCTTCTTGCTTCCAATTCCTGTGAAAGAGAAGCTCAGATGTGTGAGAGGGATGCTTCTCGAACTTGAACGTGCACACAGACAACCTGGACACTGTGTCACGACGCAGATCCTGATTCCGCAGATCCAGGATGGAGCCGAGATTCATCATTTCCAGCAAGCTCCCAGGTGTTGCCCCTGCTGCGGGTGCACGGGCCACATTTTAGGGGAGGCCACAGCAGCTCAGGCTATGCCCCCTCTTCTGGGGGTCTTGTCTGAGGCTGCAGGGCAGAGCCATCCCCTTCCTCCCGTCCCCAGAGCTTGGCTGTTGTTTGGTTCTCCAACCTCCGCTAACTCTTTGGGACTAATTAGTCCAAGGGACCCAGCCAAACCAGCAAGGACACCCTCTCTGGAGCTGGCGTGGAGAATTCTGGCCTTCACTGGCTTCATTTTTAAAGTCCTGTTGTCTCTCGCCTGGTCACTGGATCTTTTATAAGGTCTGTTGCTGGATAGGAAGATGCTGTTGCAGGGTGACTCAGTTGAGAGGCTCCTCTGCACAGCGTTTGGGGGCCAGAATTCACGTGTACCAACCACCAACCTCAACCTGCCATCCCTGGTACCTGTCAGTTCACTTCACTCTCTTTGATGATGGAGCAAGGGGAGAATAGTCCTGCAGAAACAGGAACAGAAAGCCCCAGGGCTTGACATTCTTCCCATTCGTGGTCCGTCTGGCTTGGGCAGATTTGGTCCGAGAAACCAAGTAACATTCAGGGAGGTAGACGCGATTTTGTCCACGAGGTGGTGAAAGGACCAGACCCAGCTGGCTTTCTGCTCCATCTCATCATTCAGCCAGGAAGTCCAATGCATCCTCGTTCCTGATGCCCAGCGGTGAGTCAGCCTGTGAAAGCCTCAAGGCCTGGCTGTGAATCACCCCAGCGAGCTGACTTTCCTACTCTCCGATCATCCTCAGATGACCCCAGTCCAGCCAGGGGCAGCCCTGTGCATCCTGGTCCAGCCCAGTCAGCTCTGCCTTCAGGGATCTGCATGTCCCGACCACCATTTATTTCTCAGAACCTCGGTTTACTCATCTATGAAACAGGGGCCACAACGCCTTCCTCCCGGGGTGCAGGAAGGTGGAGGAGATGACACTCAGGTTCCCCGGGCCAGTCACAGCCATCGCAAACACCTCCAGCCTGGGCAGCAGCCATACCTTTGACCTTTGTATTGCCGCCTTTTCCCATCCCCCCAAAACCCATTTTCCTGGGGCCCTGCTGGGCCCTATCCGATCAGCTAACTGAGCATCATTCCTTCTGCTGGGTTTTATGAAATGAATCCCATGAGAGGCTTTGCAAAAAAAAATCGACAGTAAAAAAAAAAAAGAAAGTAAAAATGAATAAATAAATAAATAAAATTGGGAAAATTGCACAGCATTTCTCTCTTGAAGAGTAGATTGGTTCAACCTTGCTTGATTCCACCTTAACCAAATTTGTTTGACCGTGGAACGTTTCCAGTAAAACACTTATTAATGGTGGGTGTGTCAGGAGATGGGACCAACGACTCTCTCCTCCTCCAAGGTGTGGCTGGTGGCACTGAGGGGCAGGTCTGGGACCTGGGATGGCTGTATTTTGTGGGTGCAGGCGTCCCCCAGCCTAGTCATCAGTTGCAGACATTTCTCTTCTGTCTCTATCTCCTGGGCTTTCTGACCCCATGATTCCAGGGGGCCTTAGCTTCCTGCATCTGGGCATTTTAGGCTGTCCTCTTGTAGAGAAAGGTGAGGTCTTACCCTTAAAGTCACCCAGAGAAGCTCAACCAGAGCCCCCTGCTTTGGTCAGCTCCAGGGGTTAATGCAGTGATGCAACCCAACCTAGGCCATGTCTCCTAGACTGATGTCCAAGCCCACATCCCCTTGACATTCATTATTCCAGGAGATGCTAACTGACATCCTACCTGTGACTCTGCCAGCTGGATTCATCTCTGGCGTTTCGGGGAAAGACTGGGAGTACAGACAATTAATGTTTGTGGGTAGCCCTCGGCCAGTGCCTGACAGGGTGTGTTAGTTTCCTGTGGCTGATGTAAGTACCACAAACTTGATGGCTTCAAACAACAAAGGTTATTCTTTCACAGTTCTGTAGGCCGGATGTCCAACATCCATCTCAATGGGCCAAAATCAAGGTGTTGGAAGGAACATGCTCCCTCCAGGGGCTCTGGGGGAGGCTCTGTTCCTTGCCCCGTCCAGCTCTGCTGGCTGCTGGCAGTCCTTGGCTTGTGGCCACATCACTTGGATCTCTGCCTTCGAGGTCACATGGCCTTCTCCTTTTCTTTTTGTGTCAAATCTCCCTCTTCTGAAGACACTTGTACTTAGGGCCCACCTGGATAATCCAGGATACTCCATCTCAAAATCCTTAATTGAATCATACCTGCAAAGTCCTTTTTTGCCATATAAGGTAACATTTGCGGGTTTCAGAGATTAAGACCTGATATCTTTGGGGGCCATTATCTAGTCTACAGCATGGGGGTTGGAGGATAAATACCCAGCGTCTCACTCCTGGGGTAAGAGAATGCTGGGACCTGTTCCACACTGTCTCCTAGAGTTCCCAGAGGGGGCAGAGGGGCTGAACCTCACCTGTCCATAGCAACACGCTGCTCAGGAACACACGCTCTTGGTTTCCTTCCCTGCTTCTCTTCTGCACCCCTCTAACCAACAGCTCCCGGGATCTCTTCCTAAATAAACTCCTTGGCCTTGACTCGTCTCTCAGGGTTTGCTTCTGGGGGACCCACCTTAAGAAACCCATCTGTCAGCGACCATCCACAGCAAACGTGATGACTTCAGTCAGTTGTGTTTCAAACTCCAAGAATCTAGGGGCTTGAACCTTGTGGACACAATGCTGGGAGCTGTGGACCAAGTAGGCCGTGTCAGCAACCACTCTGTCAGGGACTTGAGGTCCTCCCACACAGTAGGATTGTCCTGCATTCCCTCAAAGCAGATTTCATTCGGCCGCATCCCATCTTGACATTTCACAGCGTAGCAGCCACCCTCATCTCTTTGACCTTCTTTCAGACATTGGGGAAGGAGAGGCCCTCGTTAATCCAAACAGCTTGCAGGAGAGGTTGAATCTGACGGCTCATTTCACAAAGCCATAAGAAGGGGACAGACCTGCATGAGTCTCTGGGAACTGGCTGGGAGAATGACTGTTCCTCCATCAGCTATGGAGAATGGGCCCTCCATCCAGGGTGTTTGGTAAATGTTTTATAGTGGGCTCTTTGGGGGCAGAAAAAAGCCCTGATTTGTAACATTCGCCAATTTCTGTGGTGTAAATATTCCCTCCACAGTCAGTTTTAAGCTACCAACTTGCCCACTGGCCTGAAAGTTTAACAGTCAGCTCTTGCAAACCACTTCAGTATTTCAGTACCTCTTTATTTTATTTTTTAAATTCAATTTTTACTTTTTTATTGGAAAAGATTTTTTAAAAATTTTATTTGAATTTCAAACTTACTGAAAAATTCCAAGAATAGTAAATAGGCTCCTGCATACCCTTTACCTTCATTCACTAAGTATTCATAATTGGCCATATTTGTTTTATTTCTCTAAGCATATACATTTATTATTGTTGTTATTATTATTGTTGACCCATCTGAATATAAATTGCAGGCACATGACCCTCTATTTATGATCTTCTGGAACCCATATCTTATGTAGCCACATCGACAAAATATCATCTAATCTCTAGCCTGCATTTCAATTTCACCGGTTGGCTTAATAACACCCTTTATAACAATATAATATTTTTTCTCTGACCCAGGGTCATATGATGCATTTCTTTGTCATGTGTCTTTCTCTCCATTACCCTGTAATGATTTTCTCACACTTTTCTTGTCTTCCATGACAGTGACATTTTTTCTGAAAAGTCCAGGGAAGTTTTATAAA
The DNA here is from genome assembly GCF_000325575.1 of Pteropus alecto. Classification (NCBI taxonomy): domain Eukaryota; kingdom Metazoa; phylum Chordata; class Mammalia; order Chiroptera; family Pteropodidae; genus Pteropus; species Pteropus alecto. The sequence goes on from NW_006442491.1 coordinate 24,311,370, forward strand.
ATGTTTTTCAATTTTTTTTTCTCTCACGATCAGATTCGGACTATGTATTTGGGGGATGCTATGGACTGGATGTTTGTGTCCACTCCCGACTGATATGTTGAAGGCCTAACCCCACCCAATGTGGAGGTATTTTGAGTGGGGCCTTTGGGAGGTAATCGGGGTTAGGTGAGCTCATAAGGGTGAGGCCCTCAGGAGGAGACGAGTGTCCTCGTAAGCAGAGACATCAGAAAGCTTGCTTTCTCTCTGTCTTCAGTGCTCATATTCCAGTGTGGTTTTCATCTTACCGCTGGATACATGTGGCTGCTGTCATTCACATTTCTGTGATGACTAATAGCATTATGTTTTCAAATATTTATTAGCCACTTGTGCTCTCTGCTTTGTGAGTTGATTATTTAGGTTCTTTGTGTATTTTTGTTTGTGTTGTTTTGTTTATTTGTTAGGATGCTGCATGCTGGGTCAGGCCTCTGCACCCCCAGTCTCGCCTTTCTTCTATACTTCCTGTAATACAGATCTGATGGGCCACTCATGAAAGTCCTTTAAGGACCCCTCACTTCCCTCCCGACAGGGTTCTAACTCCTCAGCAAGGCGTATGTTGATCTGTCCTGGCTCGCCCCTCTGCCATGTTCAATATTCTACACTCCTATACATTCTCCCAACTTCCAGGTTCTCTGCACCAGCCACCTGATGCCTGTTCTCAAACGTGATGCCTGTTCATGTTCGTGATCTTCAATAAACCATTTCCTTTTCCTGGAATAAATGGCCATGTAGACGGAGGAATTTTCATTCATCTGCCAAGACTCATGTTGACAGTTATCTGCTTTTCCCTTTGTGGTCCTCATTGAACCTTGTTTATATCATAGGACTGCACTCTGGACGGAGATACATCTGGATCCCAGATGTCGACTGGCCTCCCCTGGTCTTTTGAGTTTTAGATAAGACGACTCAGAGCTCCTATTTAATGTCTAAACTTTGTCCCAAACCATTCCATGTTCTCTGCCTCTCTCTCTGGGTCTTATGTTCTCAGTGACACTTCTGCTTTGGGCCTCCTGCCTTCAGAATTTAATTCTTTGATTAACACTTGCAGAACCGAGAAACTCATTCCCTTCTTTGAGGCCCATGAACAACCCCACTCATTCCAAGTGTTCATGAGTGCGCAGAGTATATAGTAGAACTTAAAAGTGAAGATGTATTTTGGGGGTGAGGGGTTAACACTACAGAAAAATATTCTTCTCTTAAATTAACTTCAAGTCACTTCATCATCAGACCCTCAGCTACTGTCATAGGGTGCCTCCCTTCTCAACAGTTTCTTTTTTATACTCCACCCCCACCCCCACT
>NW_006442491.1:24312740-24324212 GCF_000325575.1 Pteropus alecto
TGTCCTCCTCGTCACATGCAGAGAAGTCCGCTTGCCATGCCATGATTCTCTGTCTCAAGCATCTTGTTTTCCCAGAAGTGTTAGCTGTTAAGAGATGCTCACCTCTGTTCCTCTAGGATAACCACTGTTACCACCAAGGGATCCCTTGAGGACAGAGAAGATGAACAGAAATAGCTTCACTGTTGTAGGGATGGTTATAAGGATAAATTGAGATCCTTTTCTCTTTCCTCTTCTTCTTAGATATCGTTATTGATATTTTTCACTTTTTATATCGACTGAATTGACTACACTGGTCATTGTGTGGATGTCTATGTGTTTGAATGTTTCTCTGGCTCTTGTAGCCTTGTCCACTGACGTTGACCCTTAAGGAAGTAGACCTGATAGTGTTTTATAGCTAGACTTTGGAATCCAGGTTTAAGAGGAGTCGGTTTTTGTCTGACCTCTGAGGAGGACCTTGGTGGTATGTATGGGGCACGGGGCTGGTGGGTCTCAACTACTCATTGCCCTCTTGTTCTTTGCCTTGTTTTGCAAATATGTTATCAAGTGACAGGCCAAGTTGGGTTCTCGATTATCTTTGGTGAGACCCAGGTAAAAATTTGTGCTTCTTTTTCTACCTCAACACAAAACTAACTCTCTCTCTCTCTCTCTCCCCCCGGCTCCCCCCAGCCCCGCCTCCCTCCTTCTCTCCCTCCCTTCCTCCCGCTATCTCTCTCTTCCCTCGGCAACAAATGGCTTTAGGTTTTGGGGGCAGACCCGTCCTTTAGTTCTAGGCCTTTCAATATGATCTGGGGTTTTGGGGGCAGGCAATGGAGAAGCTGAGCTGTCACTTTGAATTGCAAAGTCTCTATCCATAATGCATAAAGGGGCCTCTGCGAGTGGCCACAGCCTCCTGTCGTCTTGCGGCTCAGGGAAATTAGACGGCTTCAGAGCCCCTTATGAAAATGCAATGTATTACTGCTGCTTTTTGTCTAGTGAATTATGCATTCAAGAGTGACAAATTCCAAGATGCCGCCTTTATTAGGAACCCAGTGCCGGGTGGGGTGGACAGTGCTGTCTTCCAAGCTTGTGACAGAATGTTTAATAACTTTTTCTGACTGCGCTTCCCGGAGGTGGTATTTATAATATGTATTCTCCCCTACCCCTTTCATTTTATCAAAACATTGATGCTGGAGATTATTGCTCTATTTATGCATTTGGAACCTCTTCCTAGGTCAAAGGGCAGCCATCATTTGAAATGACAAAGGCAACGACAGCAATGGTTTTTTTAACCAATTTATCTCACATGTCTGTGACCTCAGACTTCTTGGTTTTTTAAAGACCCATCTGTTTGGAGGAGTCAGCCCCTACTTGAACTTCAGGCCTTTAGGCAGGAGACAGCATGTACCATCTCCTGCCATTTTTTTGGTAGGTAAGGACCCGAGATGGTACCCAGGATATAAAAGTCATTTTCCCCAGAGTGAGGGCAGCAGAGGCTCACGGAAAACCACTTAGAGGTAGTCCGAACATTCTGCTCCTTATTTAGATTTCATTCCAATTCTGGCTGTTATGCCAGGATGGTTAGCTGCCCATCTGACCATGCCGAGCCCTTTTTAAGATTCATCTCTAATAAAAAGGTTTGGTAGCTGGTGTTTTTGCATGGGTGCTATGTCCAAATGTCCCAAGGTTTGTGCTTTCTTGATTTACCCAAGACATATCCCTTTCAGCTGACTGAGGGACTGTTCTTAAGCAAATCTGACCAAATCACTCCTCTGCTTTGAAGTCTTCACTGGCTCCCCGTTGCTTATGAGGCAAATCTAAATTTCTGAGCCTGGCCTAAAAGGCGCTTGGTGATCTTGATCTGCTGACCTTGCCAGCCTTCTTGTTACATACCTGACTCTCATGCTGTGCTCCAGACAGACTATGCCTTTGTAACTTTCATGCTATGTAACTTAGCGACCTCATGAATATGTTAAACTCTGACCCTTTTACAACTTTGCACATGCTGTTCCCTCTGCCTGAAATGCCTTCCTCTACTTATCTGTCCAGCAGATTCTCATCCATCTTTTAAGACCCAACGCTGGTTCTGCTTCCTGTGGGAAGTCTTCCTTCATTTCCTAGGCAGAATAAAGTTTCTCTCTACACCCAGGTACTTGTTTTGTTTGTGCATACCTCCATTAGAGGAATAATCATGTCAGATTTCAATGATTGGCTTTCTTTCTTCCCACTTTGTTTCTAGAACAACATCTAGATTTAGTTGGTGCTCAACAAATGTTTGTTGTGTGTTTGTGTGGCATCTTGGGTTGCCTGACATAGAATCTTGGCCAAATTCATTCATGCACTTGACACATATGCACCAAACACTTATTACATGCCAGATACCACTAGAGCTTGACCTTTCAGTTCTACTACCTTCTGACAATATAACTTTGAGCAAGTGCCTTACTCGCTCTGTGCCTCAGTTTCCTCCTCTGTAAATGGGGATATTGGTAGTGCTCCATTTATGGCAAATTAGTCAGAATTAGATGGGACGATATATGTCCAGTGTATCGGGACAGTCACTATTATCACAGGGGTTGGCACACTGTAATCATATAATAAAAGTTAGCTACAACAATAACATTTTAATAATTATATTATATTGTTATATGTTAATATTATATAATATATTATAATATAATTACTACTACTATTATTGTTGTTATTATTATTTACGTTACTTGCTGTCTTCACCGGGCCTCTATCTTTCCCTGGCTGCTTTGCCTTGCACTTGGCAGATGGGATGTGGATCATTTTAATTAGGTTTTATTGGGCTGTTATATGGGTCATAATTGCAGCCATTATTCATTTTCATGGGCCTGCTGACACAGCCTCAATTTAGACATGATGATATCTTGACGAGACAAGTCCCCATATCAAAAGAATCTCTGTTTGAGGGGTTGGAGCTGCAGCAGGAAAAGAGTTCTAAGGTGCCAAATGCAGATTCTAAGAGATCCATGCCAGAGAAAGAAGAGATTGTGGCTCGCACGGGCGCCCTCTGTGTGGATGCTGGGGCCACCCCATGGGGAGCGGGGTCATTGGCCCACTCGGCTGTGTGCTCCAGGCTCACCACTGAATTCCCAGTGCCCTGAACAGTGTTTGTGATTGTGAGCTGGTGGACTTGTGATTGTGAGCTGGTGGGCTTGTGATTGTGAGCTGGTGGACTGTCCTGGATTCAGAACCCTGTGCTGCTCTGAGGATCCTCGGGCAGAGACTCATGGAGGCATTGATATTAGGGAGAAGTCCATGAAGATCTGGTTTTGCCCATGAGTCCTAACAGTCTGGATCAGTGTGTTCTTAGGCTCAGGAGAGATGCTGAATATTTGGTCAGCAAATATTCACTCACTTCCTTCAGGGGGTGGAGTCATATTTCTTTGCCCCACTGACGTTAGACTTGCTCAGGTGACATGAAACATTTGCAGACTTAACTCAAGAAGAAACCGTAAACATGTTTGTGTGATCTGGCTTATGGCCTTCTGTATGGCTGGCAATCTATTGACATGAAGAACATATCTATGTTAGTCCCAGAGTGAACATGCCTGGAACAGACCTGAACCCCATTTGCAGCCTGAAGCCAAAGGCAGCCAACTTTCAGCTTGAAGTGGAGCCGCCCTGCCAGCCCGAGCCTAGATAAGCTGGACCCAGTCAGCCTGAAGACCTGGGCGCATGAGTACAAATGCTTGTGGTTGGAAGCCTTTGAGTTTTGGCACTCCTGTTATTCAGCATTCGTGTGGTACTAGCTGACAAATACAGAGGCTTAGGGCAGCTCTGCTGTAATGTGCTTCATATAATAAGCTTCTATATAAAACTATGCATGAAATAACTTAATTGTTGAAAACAGATTGAAAAACTCCAGATTGATGGTTCTCAACCAGAAGAGATTTTATCTCCCCAGGGCAGTGTCCAGAGACATTTTTTGGTTGTCACAACTTAGGAGGAGTGTTATCTAGTGGGCAGAAGCCAGGATGCTACTAAACATCTTACAAAGCACCAGACAGCCCCTCACCACCCCAAAGAATTAGTTCAGTTCTAAATGACAATAGTGCTGAGGTTGAGAAAACCTGCTCTGGACCATATGAATTTTCAGCACCCAATATCTGTCCTCCTCTCCTCCCTCTCTCATTTCCTTTCTTTTTATTTCCTTCCTTTTCCTCCCTCCCCCACTTTCTCCCTCCTTTTCTTCTTTTCTTACTTCCTCCCTCCTAAACAGGATAGATCTATGGCCTGCCCTCAGGGCATTGATGTCAAAGGGAACTCAGACATATAGATGCGAAGCAGTGAAATAATTACGATCAATGCTATGCAGGCGGCTGTAACAGAGAGTAACAGAGAGGGCCACCCTCAGACAGGGGTGATCGGGGAAGGCCTCTCTGAATGGCAGACTTCTGAGTGGAGGCCCAAAGGAGGAGAAAGAACCAGCGATGGGAGAGCCAACGCTCCCAGCTTTGGGAACAGCAAGTGCAGAGGCACCAGGGTAGGAAAAATGCTTGTGCGTTCCAGGAAACAGAGGGGGCCCCTGTCTGATGCAGGAAAGGTGAGGAACAATCTCGCTCTTTCTGGCCTTGGGGCTGGACTGTGCTGACCGATTTGCACGTTCCACATCTGCATTGTGGAATTCCTGGAAATTCCTATAGGCCCCAGAGTCTTGGGGGCTCATGAGGATCCAAACTTAAGGCTGGTAAGTTGCCTCAATGTCATGTTCAATCCATTTCTTACAGGTACAGGGCTGCAAGTTGATCAGCATTCAAAGTAATCGAATTGGGATGTTTTCATATGAGAACCAAAACCGATGGCAGATTCTGGTTAAAACGTACTGGGCAATGTGGAGTGTGGCCTCACCGTGACACATGCACCTGCTCAGGTGTGTTCAGCTGAATCGAGCTGCTGGGGCCCTGCCAAATGATTGCGTCCTCACTTCCACCCTGGCTCCTTCCAATGCAGCCTCCACTGGAAAGCCAGGACACCTGGCTGGGATCACTTTACCCCACTCTGCTCTCAGGAAGAAAGCCAACCTTGCTGTGGCCTCATGATCTGGTTCTTGCCAGCCCTTCTATCTCATTCCATCCTGCGGGCTCTGGGGACCACGTCTTTCCAGCAGCAGAAGGGGGCTCCTTCTGGTTCCTGGGGCAGAGCAGCCACGCTGCCTCCTTTTTCTTTGGACTCGGCATCGTCCGGCCTGCTGTCCCTGCGCCTGGGATGTTCTTCCATGAACACTGTGCCACAAAGGGCTCTCTTCCATCCTTCAGGCTCTCCTGAAACATCTCCTCCTTGGAAAACCCTCTCTGACCGCCCTGTCCTAAATCACACTCTTCCCCCCATTCTTCTCCATCCTCCATCCCGTTCACATCCTCCGCAGCATTTGATCCACACTGGGATTACTCTCCCTACGTTCTCACTGTATTGTCCTTGCTTATCTTGGTCACCCAGGGTGGTGCCAGGCACGTAGAAGGTGCTCAGCAAATACCCACTGACTGAACGAATGGGCGAAAAGTGATGAATAATGCATTAACCCATTGCTGGCCAGAACCACTCCTATATGAATCAGAGCACTGGCTTGAGGCGGGAAGGTCACGCGGCTGTGAGCGTGTATGACTAACAACAAGGCCAGGTTATTGGTTGAACTGTGTCCCCCTCCCTCAGGACCTCAGATTGTGACCTTATTTGGAGATGGGATCTTTACAGAGGCAATCGAGTTAAAATGAGGTCATTAGGATGTCCTTATAGAACGGGGAAATTTGGAGACAGACGTGTACACGGAGAACGCCATGTGAAGATCAAGGCAGAGACTGGGGTGATACATCTATGGGGAAGCCAAGGCACAGTAAACATTGCTAGCCGACCACCAGAAGCTAAGGGAAAGGCCTGCAACAGATTTTCCCTCAAAGCTCTCAAAGGGAACCAGCCCTGCGACACCTTGATCTTGGACTTCTGGCCTCCAGAACTGTGAGACAATGAATTTTGTTGCTGAAGGCACCTGGTGTGTGGTGCATTGCCATGGCAGCCCTAGGAGACTACACAGACGGGTTGGAGGCAAAGGGGCTGCCTGGAGGCGCTGTGGAGGGAGGTGCTATGCAGGGGCTCTATTTCAGGGTGATTGGAGCTGGCACTGGGGAGGTGATTGAGGGTAAGGCAGAAGCACTTCTGCTAATTCCCGTTTTGGCCCTGGACCAGGCAGTGGTGATGGGAGCTGCAGGCCTGTGCTGGCCTGGGGCCCTGACCCTTAGCCCTCTATGATGTGTGTGTCGCGTGTGTGCGTGTGCGTGTGTGTGCGTGCGTGTGTGTGTGATGGGGATACAGGGTGTTGCAGGGTGGGGATACAGGATGTTGCAGGTCACAGAGGGGAGCTAGGGTCAAAGGCATAATTAGGACATGGAGAGAAGAGCCACAGAGCTGGCAGGACCTTCCCTCCTGGAAGAGAAAAACCAAATGGCTGCTGGGCTGTGAGTTTCAGCTGAGTCCCATCCCTAATTACCGCCCAGACCGAGCCTCTGGGCGGCTTCGCCTGGCCCATCTGCAGCCTCAGAGATGCCCAGGATCCAAGTCAAGAGCTGGTGTGTGGGTCCTTGTGGCCAGTGAGTGGCAAGAGGACTTTAATTAAAGAGCTAATTACTGTGACTCTCCACTGGAATACCCACGGCCTCACAGCTGGTCTGGAGCAGGACTCCCCCTTCAGCTAAGCATTCAGAGCAGCACTTGAGTGTGGGTGGGTATGCGCAGGCTCAAGGAGTGTGCATGTGTGTGTCCCTGGGTGTGTGTCCATATGCTTGCACATGTGTATTGTGTGTAGGTGTGTGCAGCCCTGTGTGTGTATGTGCACATATATGGCTGAGTAACCACGTGTGTGTCTCGCATTTCTATTTGTGCATCTTTCTGTGTGCAGGTGGGCGTGCAGCCCTGTGTGTGCATGTGCACATATATGGGTGAGTAACCCATATATGGGTTACTGGGTGTGTGTCTCTCATTTCTATTTGTGCATCTTTCTGTGTGCAGGTGGGTATCTGGGAATAGGCACTCATGTGTAGTTGTGGTCGTGTATATGTACGTGGGTTAAAACACATGTGCATAAGTGGCATGGATGGGTGCAAGCTCACATAATTCTTCTTCTTTACCTATTATTAGAGCTTTGGTGATTGTGTGTGTATGTGTTCCTGGTCATTATGCAAGTATGTGTGTGTGCGGTGTGTGTGAGCCTGTGCGTACCAGTGGGGCTCCAGCCAGGTAGAATCTGCATTTGAATGGGGCTCCCGGGAGGCTCTGCCTGAGGGAGAGGAAAGTATGCAGACTTTGGGGGGTGGGTGAAGGAGGACTGGTCTACGGGGTGAGTGGTTGGCAGTGAGGGGCTCAGCCTGGCCCTGATGCCCTTTTAACTGTCCTGGACAGGAACAGAGTGGGAGGTTTGGCTCAGAACAGGAGTGGGCAGGTAGTTCATGGGGACAGTGTGAATGCTCCCAGGGTGAGTGCCGTGCTCCCTGCTTTGCACTCTGGTCTCCCTGGTGACACAGAGCTGGGGCTGGGTGCTGGGGGGTGGGGGATGTATATCTCTATGTGTACCCACGGAGGGAGGGAAACTCCAGGAAGCTCTTGTGATGGGATATCAGGGAGAAGCTTTCATGAAGACTTTTGGGGGTCAGGGGAAGAAAAGGGAAAGGTCTCTTTCAGTTGCAAAATAGAATTCATAAGTTTTAAACTCCAGGTGAGCTTAGAGTCTCAGGCTGGCAAAAAAGGAAATTGTGATGTTTGCAGAGGTAGCGTGGTCTGTTTGAACTCCTGAATGATGAGCAGGAGGGGTTTTGAGGAAGTTCGGGTGGACATAAAGAGATTGGGAGAGCGAAGTGGGGACCCAAGGGCTGGGCGGAAGGGCCGGTGAGGCCTTACGGACCCAGGGGAGGAGATGGACTGTGTGCCCAGGGTTAGGCTGGAATTGAGCATGAATGTGATGGACAGAGCCCTCTGGCTGGCCAGCTGGATTGAGGGAGAAGCTGGCACAGTGAAAACACTGATCAGCTCAATCTGTGTTCTCTTTCTCACTCTTCCACTGTACAGGTCATTTCCCAGGGGGCTGGCAGGACCCCATCTAGCTCCCACTGGGAATCGAGGACACAGAACCAGTAGAAAGCAGATATTTCTCCAGAAGTCCCGGGTGTAGTATTTCTTTAGCAGCTCACTAAATAGCCCTTTTCTTTGACTGCCCAACTGGCATGTGGGGAGTTGTGGATGGCACACAGCTCTCAGACTCAGGCATTCCCGGGGCCACCCGTTCCCCTCAGCTCGTTCAGGGCCCTGCCATGATCCCCACCCTGTAGAGGGCTGGAGGGGCCTTGACCCAAATAATTTTTTTGGGTTGTCCTAATCTGCTAGAGAAATGCTTCTGGTCAGGCAAAGCAGTTATCAAAACACTGGCCTCTGTTTTCTGCACTGTGAGGGACACCTCCAGTGAATTAATTAACTTATAATAGGAAGAGTAATAATAATGACAATAGTAATAATCAAGCCTAATGGTAGCCCACATAGTACCTTTGTGGGCATTAGAAAAAGTCACCACATCAAGGCAAATAGGTGATTTAAAGTGTCCCTTTTGGGTGGCCAATGAGAAAGAGGCTCTTCTTCTGAGCCAAGGAACGTGGCTGGGGGTGTGGAGCCCAGGTGGCCTCCAGCTGTCCTTGGCACCGTGTTGGCTAGGTGCTCTGGTGGGGGGTCGACATGGCTGTGTGTGACAGCCTGTGTGACAGGCACCATTTTTTCAAGAGTTCACTGTGTGCCAGGCACTGTGCTGAAAGCAATACATGCCTCGTCTTTTCCAACCCTCACCACCATATGACCCAGGAACCACCGAATGACCCAGGAACCAGCGAGTCCGTGTTACGGGGAAGGGAACTGGGGCCTCCTGGAGGCCACACTGCCCTGTGTGCTGGGTTTGAACCCAGGCAACGTGACTCTGAGTCCAGGCTCTCAGCCATGATGTGAAAGGGAAGGCTTTCGAGTATCATTTCACAGAAACAGAGTTTGGTCTCTACAAAAAAATGAGTAAAATAAAAGACACTCTGCGGACACTGAGAGCTCTGTCGGGAGAGAAGTAGCTTTGCAAACTGCCATTGAATGGGGATAGCTCTTTAAAATGCAAGCTCGTGAAGTCCCCGCAGAAATCTGGTAAGGTGGGCCGACTATTATGATGGTCCCCAGAGCAGACATCTTCATCGATAAAAAAGAGTGATGTTTCCATTTTACAGCTGAGGAAGTAGAATCACAGAGACCTTATGTGTTTTGTCTTATCGATGAGTCAGAATGCTTTTTGTGACCAGTTAAAAATATTCACTTTGAATTCTCTTCAACAACAAGGACAATTTATTTGCTTGAATATTGAGAAGTCTGGACATAAAGTGATTTGGGAGTTGACCGATCCGGCAGCCCAGCAGCTCTTTCATGTTACCACTTTACAGAGGAAGGAACTGTAGCTGGGTCACCCCCACCCCACGGTATCCCCAGGATGTGTCCCTCTACTTCCCAGGCTCCGTCCCCTCCAGGCTGACCCACCATAGTGCCATGCATTGCCACCATGGGAAAACTCATGCCACGACTCTGATCCAGTCCAGGAAGACACCTCTTCTGCTCTCCCACCCTCTGGGCCCTCTGTTCCCGGCCAGGGCAGGATGGGCCACTTTGGTCCCAGCTGCAAGAGGAAAGAGGGAGAGGACCAGGGCCAGGGGTGGTTTCAGGGCTGATTTGCAGTCACCTGTGGGACAGGCTTGACAGTGAAGGACATTGAGCCTCCTCCCCCTTCACCTCCAGTGATTTTGATGCCTTTCATTAAATGTTTTAGGGAGTCACTAACATTCTCTAGGGGGCAGTAGACACAGTATTTGGAGCAGGGAGGTCTGCTATATCAGTTTAGGCATCGCTAGCTGCTGTAACAGTGTACCCTGACATCTCAGGGGCTCAGAACAAATAAGTTTATTATCTGCTCATGTAAAGTCCGCTGGGTGGGAGGCTTGGGAGCGGGTCTGCTCCGTGAAGCCATTTGCAGATCCAGGTCGATGGAGACTCTGTGCCTGCACGTGGTTTCCAAGGTCAGCCTGGATTTCATCAGCCAGAGCCTGGAGGACAGCGCGTGGGGGGTTTGACGTTCCAGTGTGCACATCCTTCCTTTCATTTTCAATCACACAGCTATGCGTAACCTCAGGGAGACCGAGAAATGCCATCCAGCCATGTGCCTGGGAGGAAGAGGAAATAAATTTGGGGAGCCGCACCTGACTTTGAACCTGGACCCTACTACAAACTGTTTGTGGGACCTGGACTCGTTGAACATGTCCGAGCCTGTTTCCTCATTAGAAGTGAGAATGGTAGTGATCTCCTGGTCAGCACTGTGGCCAAGGTCATTGAATCCTTTTTCGCACAGAGCCACGGGCCACTCCTGCGGAGCACTGGCCTCTGTTGACAATTGTCCACGTACTTGTGGACCTCCCTGGGAATGACTTCTCCCCTTGAGTGACAACTCCACTAGAGCAGGGGACACGCTGTTCTTAATCAGAGCTACAACGGGATCGGCTGGCCTGGAGTCCAGCGCTTAGTAGGCATTCAGTAAATATAAGTCAAGGGAATGAGTGTTTGGATGAAATAATACAAATGCATCCATGCTAAGGCTTACTCCCTTAAAAAATTCTTCCCCAGTAAATATTTCCACCTCTATGTTCCATCATGGTGTGCTGGCGGGAGGAGGGAAGGAGAGAAGACCAGGAGGGGGAGGAGGGGCACCTTCCTCCCAACCCTACTGGAGCCCGAACTATAAATAGCTCCAGTTGGAATCTGACTGTAGAATCCTCCAGCAAAGTCAGCATCCCCAGGACCTCTCATCCTAGATGGGGACCAGGAGCGCTTCCTCATTAATCATGGCTCTTTAATTAACAGCTCTGAGCCTGGAACAAAAGGTGCTTGCCGAGAGAACGCCAGCGGGCCCTGAACTCCGGCCGCCTGTTTTTAGTTGGAGGACCTGGCGCCTTGGGGAGCAGGCCTGGCATGGCTCTGTGCTGAGCCCGGCAGGGGTTGGGGTTTGGAGAGCGAGCAGCTGGCAGGCTGGCTGCCTGTCTCCAGCTCGGACACCACCTCGCAGAGCTGACTCGACTCCGAGCAAGTTGCTGGCAGCTCTGTCCTCCCAGGGCCCACGAAAGGGAGGTGGCTGGACAGTTTGAGATAGTGGTCTCAAAACTTGGCATGTTAGAATCACTCAAGGAGCTTTAAAAACTTCAATGCAGGGTCCCATGACATGCTGAAATACTTGATCTGGGATGGGGCCAGGCAGAGGCAGTTTTCAAAGCTTCACAGGTCATCCTAAGGTACAGTGCAGCTTAGGGATGGCCGGCATGGCAGAAGGCACTGAAGTTTGTCCAGAAGCCTGGCTGAGTGACGGGGAAGGCCTAGGCCAATCAAGGGCCCTCTTCTCCACATTGGGTGGATGCAGCAGGA
>NW_006442491.1:24324244-24334551 GCF_000325575.1 Pteropus alecto
GGTGGGTGTCAAACCAGTGGAGCAGGAACTCAGGGCAGGGCCTGGAGAGTGGGAGGAAGCACAGCCTGGCATGGGAGGCCATGGTCCTGGGGTTCCCACCAAGACTGAAGAGTAGTGATTCTCCCCAACATATCTCTGACATGCTTTTAAAACTCCTGCTACTTTCGAGGGGAGGGGAAAAGAGGGAGAGGTTGGTAAAAGGTAGAAACTTTCATTTATAAGATAAATAAGGTCCAAGGATCTAATATAAAACATGGCGACGGTAGTTGATCACACTGTATTATAGCATTGAAATTTGCTAAGAGAGTAGAACTTGCATGGTCTCACTAATGAGGTGATGGGTGGTGAGAATCATTTCACAGTGACCGTGTGTATCGAATCACCATGATGTGCACTTAAATATCTTACACTTTTGTCAATTATACGCCTATGAAGTTGAAGAAAACCCCCACCCGACTCCTGCTCCCGTATTCCGAGCACTGATGAATGTAAGTGCTCAGAGTTGATTCTGAGCTTCAAGGAGCAAAGTCCACCCTTTCTCCCTCCCCTTCTACACACGACCTCGATGAGGTAAAAGCATGACTTTTCACGTCCTCCTCCCCTTGACCTCGCTTCTTCACTCCGAACTCCTCATTCTCCACCTCCAAAACTCTAACACTCCCCGTCTCTCTTTTCTACCCACCAGGAATCAATCGTTCCAGTTCTCAAGCTTCTCCTTAATCTAGCCATGCCCGCTCTAGCCATACAGTTTTGTTTTCCGGATCCAAAGATTCTGGGATGATACCTGCCCAACCATGCCTGCGGCCGTTCCTTCTTCCCCAAAGCTCTCAGGTAGGGGTTTAAGTGTTAGAGGTGTTCCCTGGTGTTAGCACTTTCTGAGTAGCATTTTCTCCAAACTAGTATTGTCCCCATTCCGTTTGTTTTCCACAGTCTACTTAGACCCCATCTAAGATGGACAGAGTTAGACCCATGTGGGGTGGAGACCAGGAATCCGTGTTTCAAGCACCCAAGTGATCCTGATTCACTCTGAAGTTTGACAATAACGTAGAGAATGTTCTCTAAGCTGGACCTCACTCCAAAGGCCCCTCGGGATGCCCTAGTGTTTCCCTTTATTGGTTTTGACCCTTTTAATTGCATTTGGCCATGGTTTTCAATCTGGGCTACCCTAGATTCCAGATGCATTACACCAAGAGTTCTAAGGGTGGGTGGGGCACAGTACTTCTAAAAAGTCTTCTAGGTGATTCGAAGGAGAGTTCAGGGCTGAGAGCCACGGATCCCTGAGATTCCAGCTTCAGAAGAAGAAAATCCTTAGTCCTCTTCTTATTTCAAGAGAAGCAGAATTCTTCTATTCTTCCTCTTAAATCTTAGACATTGGGGCAGATTCTAGACACCTGACTGCTCCTGGTGTGCAGGGGACAGTTATTGTGTGGTAAAACCCCTTTTTACTCATGGGCTTGCATTCATTTCTTCCTCTCGTGTCTGTGGAACTGGTGTACCTCCAAGGCAATTTTGCCTGTTTTCTGTCACCCACAATTTAGGACTTATATCTCTGTTCTCCTGACCCATGGAGGCAGCAGGAGTGTGGTAATGTATCGAGATTCAGGTTGGGTACGAGAGGGATGGGGAGACCCTACCAGGACAAGCTGGCTTCAACCCGTTCTCCAGGAGACGAATCTTGGTTCTGGCATTGCCACCACCAAGGAGCCGTCTAGTTTCTGCAACAGCATCTCTGAGGGGATCTCGCCATCTCCTCAGGCTGCTTACTTCATATTGGAGAAGTTTTGGGGGCCAAAATGAGGACCAAATTCACCCCTACCTCCTTGGTCCTAGATTACATCAAAACAGCTCTTCATTCAGGTAATTCGTATCCTTCAGATGCCATATAATTTGAATAAGCTTAAATGCCACCTTCTCAGGAGCTTTTCTGACCGTCTTAAAATATTTGGTACCCCCACCCCCTGATGCTTACTGTACCAAGCTGTTATTTTTATGAAACTTACCACAATTAGTTTCCCTGTTTATCACCTGTCTTTCCTATCAGACAGTAAATTCCACCAGGGTGGGGATCAAACCTGTTTCATTCCTGCAAGAAATAGATGTCATCCTCGAATCCCATAGTTTGACTTCAATAAAGGGGCTGTTTATAAGGGCGTGGACAGGTTTAGGAAGGGAATCATTAAGGGATGGTGCAGCACCTCAGGGCTAGCAGCATTAGGAAGCTGTTACCCACCTAGTGACTGAAGGGCAGAGGAAGTGAGTCGTGCTGGAACTCAGGGAGCAGCGAGGAGGAGGCTACCAGGCAGGAGCTGGGGTCTTGAGTGGAGCCAACCTAAAGCAACTTGGCAAATACCGTGACCTCCCTTTCCTCCTACCTTCTGACCTATTGGCTGAACCCAACTAGAAGCTATCGGGGAGGGGAGTCTGTTGGTGCAGAGCAGGGTGAAGAAGGGAGCAAGTGGAGGGAGGGCATTCTGTGACCTCTCTCTAAGTTGGTTGTATTTTTCTGAATTATTCAATGATGGTTATGTCCTTCGAAAGTGTGTAGTCTAGGTGTGGTCTGCTTGGCATGGAGCAGCAGGATTCTCTCCCTGTAACCTCTCTTAATACAGTCTGAGATCCTGATATATTTTTTGAAGATATGTCACGGTGTCTCTTTGCTGTCAAGTGAATTCCCTACAGACTCCCCTGGGCTGCTGAGTTTGTAAATTAAATTTTCCAAGGTATGGGTCTGCTTTGGACACTGTCTTGCAGGTGACTATGGGATTTGATCTAAACCTAGATCAAATGGCAAATACCAAGCCAAACATGCTTCCATGGCAGACACTACTCCTTCATAATCAGTACCTCCGAATCCTTAACACAGTGCCTTAGTCAGTTACTACCAAGCTGTTGGAGGTGGCATATGAAATAAAACCAATCTGACATTTTGTTTTAGATGTTCTTTGTATTCGGGAAATAAATGTGCTTGTGTAAGGCAGCAGAGGGGCTTCTGCCTCGGTTTCTGTGCTGGAGGACAGCTTATTTGTTGGATCCAGACTTTAAACGGGGTGGATTTTATAATCAAACTTTCGGTTTCTGGTTTGTACCCTAATTCCCCTCACTTGGCTAATCCCTATTCATTACTTAGATCATGCTTTACTTCTAAATGTTCTTCTGTCCATATTATAAAAAGTAAAAAGAAACAGTGACATTAATTTTTGATAATACATTTTACTTAACCCAATATACCCTAAATCTTATCATTTCATGTAATCGATCTAAAATTACAAATTAGGTATTTTGCATTCTTTCTTTTGTATTTCGAAGTCCTTGAAATTCAGCGTGCATTTTACACTTGAAGCTCATTTCAACTTGCAAGAGCCTTACTTCAAGCACTCAATAGCTACATGTGGTTAGCATTATCAACTCGAATAGCACAAGTTTACGTCTTAGGAAAACCCCACATACTCAGGGATGGCCCCGAGGCTGGACATATTTGCTATCACCTTGAGCTCTCTTTACCGTATTTTATTGTTATTGATAGCTTAATATTTCTCTTCCCCTCTAGTTAATAAATTTCATTAGGGCTGGGAGCAAACATACTATTTTTGTGCACATCTCTATCAAATTTGCCTGGCACATAGTAGGGGCTCAATAAATATGTGTTGAATGAACGAATTAATAGGGCCCTCTGTTCTCCAGGGACCCTCCCCTCCCACGCACACATATATTACCTTTTATACTTCTACCCCTGTCCCTGCTTCAGTTTCTCAGATCCCAGCATATCTTCAGGCCTCCCAGCCATGGTGTCAGGACAGGTTTTAGCTGGCCTTGTCCTAAGGCACCTGACAGCTGGATCACTAGAAAGCAGCCCAGTCAGGGGCCTAATGGACTTGAGCAGGACCATGAGGGAGCCGGCACTGTGCAGGGGGCAGGCAGAGCTGCCTAGAATGAAGGATGTTCCTGCCTGCTGGCCCAGGGAGGCGCCACGCACATCCTTCCCACCGATCGGTGCCAGCAAACGTTCCAGGGACACTGCTAAATGTCTGCTGTAAATCACGCTTAAAGGGCCATCAAGAGCAGCTTTTGGCTGTGAGCATCTTTGCCATTATTCTTTACTAGGCCCTTTTAACGTAACCAGGAACAGGGCAATATTTTGTTCAACTGTAGCTATTGGAAAGAAGCTAGGTGGAGTTTAATGGCTGAGATCGAGACGGCAGGCTTATCCTGGGAGAGATCTGGGGCCAGCTGCAGCCAGCTCAGGAACCTTTTGGGGCAGGATGAGTTCTGGAGTGGTTCCTGTGCTGGCTCAAAGGGGTTGGGCCCTGTAACCTGTGAGGACGCAGGTGGGCATTCCACCTCCTCTACAAACCATCTCCAAGCTCTTTAGGCAGGGTGAAGGGTTGGCTACTTCCAGAGGCCTCTGTTGACCTCTGGGTCCCGAGTAAGCAGGGGCCAAGAGTGGGAGGCTCACAACAGAGGCACATCGGGGCCAGGCAAACTTCAGTCCCCAAGTCACATGCCCTCTAAGCTTTAACAGGAACAGCTTTTCCTTAGTCCCCATAGTCCCCACAGTCCCTGATCCACACCCTCCAGGGACCCTCTAGTCCTGGCTTCCCTCATCCTCAAACTATCTATGCAGTGTAAAAGCCCCCGTTGAACTGTTTTCAAAAAAGCAATGGCTCACAGTCCATATCTTGAGGGAGCTGCCCTTGTCCATCAAGTATCTGAACCAGTGAAGTAGCAGCCAAGAGTGCATGTGCACCGCTAGCCAGTGAATTTTCCTCACACACCTGGGGCTCCTTGGTAACCCTCGGGCAGGGCTGACGCTCAAGGAATTTGATCAACTCAAGGAGGGCACGATTCACATCACGGTCTCTGTAAACGGCACTTCCTGGCTATGTGCAGTGCACAGCCTTTGCAACCACACACGACAACCCAGTCCTCAACCTCCAGCAGGTCTCTGCTCTGGCATGTTGTTGAATATAGGGGTGGAGTCAGGTTATGTGCTTCCCAGATGTGCTGATGGGTTAGGCTCTTTTGATAACAAGAGGCCACTGCTGTCACTGGTGTGGGGCTGACACTCTCTTCTCTCTACTTTAGAATTCTAGACCAGAGATTGGCAGACGATCGAGTTTTACTGGACTGCAGCCACACCAATCTATTTATGTATTGTCTATGACTGCCTTGAAATGGCAGAGTTGAGGAGAAGAGATCGTGTAGCCTTCAAAGCCAAAATTATTTACTATCTGCCATTTGAAGAAACGGCTTTCCATACCCTCCCTATTTTAGACTGTCATGAAGGGAAAGGAGATGACTTCTAAATATTCACCTGTTGGCATCTTTGGAGACCCCAGGGGGTTTTTAGCAACTGCTTTTATCAAGCAAGCCCAGATATATCTACCTCTTTTCTTGCTGTCACTGACTTAGTAGAATTAAAAGTATCCAATTGTCTTTGTTTTGTACTGTAGCTGACATCTGATTCAAGGATGTGTCATCCTAGTGCCCAGCCCTGGGTATGACAGCCAGTGTTCAAGAACTCATTCTGCAAAAGTTCGTTCTACCTGTGAGTATCAGGAACCGGATGCTGTGGTACAGAAAGAATAAGACACAGGCTCACAGACTCTGACCTGGAGATGTCACAGACCAGTAAGGCAGAATTGTATGGACACAGATAACTGAAACATGTTGTGGAAATTATTATAAAACAGAGGCCCTGTGATGGACACTCCAATGGAGACAAAATGGGGAGGAGAGGGATATGACTTGGGCTTTGGAGTAGGAATAAAAGTTTTCTAGGTATACGAAGAAGGATGGGGTATTCTAAGTACACGATCTGAGTCGTAATGCAGCCTCAGTTGCTCTGGGACTGAGAATGGGAATGTGGAAAACATTCATCAAAGTTTTTGTCCAGATCTAATGTCTGATATCACAGCCCTGCCTATGTATACAAAGATATGTGTCTTCATTTCTCTGTCCAGGCACACTTGTCTTTATGTAGCTAGACAATCACATGGGCATGCTTGGTCAGAGATATTCTGGGACACGGTCACGTTAGCGTTGTTCATCAACACATATGTCTGCAGTGCAGTTTTGTGCACATGGTTGAACACGCATGTGGATACTCTGAGGCTGCAGTGTGCCCATGTGTGTGATCACACACACACACACACACACACACACACACACACACACACAATCCTGCATAGGTGGACATTGTCCTTAGTCTTCTGCCAGTAGTGTGTGTGACCACCTACACTTCATCCTCCACCATCAGTGATAACCTGGTCATGGAGCCCAGGAACGAAGGACTTGCTGACTTACACGTTGCGGCCTCTTCCTAGTTTCCGCCTCCCCTCTGCTCCATTTCCTCTCTCAGTCAAACCTCATTTCTTGGAGAGGATACATAGTCTGTGCTGTGATATGGGGACAACGAATTGGATGCTCTATCCAGGCTGGAGCTAGACATGAACTCTCAGAAAGCACATTCTCGTAGAGGTAAGAACCCAGAAGGCTGGGTTATTCACTCGACCTGTAGCCTTGCATCTAAGCACAATTTCTACCCCTGGCTCTAGCAGGTACTTCCTGGAGGTCAGGTCACCAGCCAAATGCCAAGGCTCGCACGTATCAAGGTGGAGAAGGAGGTCATTTTCACACCGTTGGTGAGTGAGACAGCCATCCCTCTTTTTTAGAGGGGGACCTCTGTTCCTCTCAGAAAAGAGAGTGCATCTTATGTCCTTCTTGCTCATGGCTGGAGTCTTTTCCATTCTTGCCTTTGTCTTTCCACTAGGCCCTTGAACCCACTGGGCTCATCTGCGATGATTTATAATCAAATAACCCACAACGAACCTCTCCATCATTGTAGTCTTTTGGCAGGAGTTGAAGAGCTGAAGGAATAGATGTGTGGCAAGTCCAGGTGGCCTGGAGAGTCAGACCTGGCTAGGAAGTTCTGTCCTAGGCATTACCCTGTGCCATTATCTTGAACATCATTGCTCAGAAAGACACTAAAAGGGAGACAGAGTTCCCTTGTGACATAGGGAGGGGCTGGAATGAAGAACTGGGCCTGAAGGGCAGTGGGCGTGGCCATATTCAAGGACTGATGGTCTGGACTTGTTAACCCCTTGATGACCTATTAGATCTTTTCTCTACGAATAACAACCATACTGATTAGAATGGCTTTAGATATAGTAACCATTCATCCCTTGTCTTTATTTCTAAGGTTGCCCCATTGTCAAACCGTCTATCCCATTATTAGGCACTTGCCTTGATTTTTGATTTGGAAAATCTGACCCTATACCTTTAAATGTTTCATCTCCTCCAGCCATGATGAGAAAAAGAAAGGGGAAGAAAGTTAGAATTTAGGTGTGAGTGTGAGTGAGTGGTTGTGTGAAGGAATGGGAGGGCGGGCTGGATGCTGGGGGACCCCGAGATATTTCCTTTCTTGCCTGTTTTTTCCACCCTATTTCTTTTTCCTCCATGTCAACACCAAACAAGACAGGACTAAAATTAATGGGGAAAGCAGCAATTAGCAAATTAGGTTAGCGGCGTGTTGCCGAGTGGCACGGCTGCCAGGTGCGGGGTCTCTGGCAGGATATTTATTAGGGCCTGTCAGAGAAGTGACACTTTGATAAATGGAGTTAGGTAATCAGCCCCTCTACGACAGCAAGCATTGTGAGGCCTCAGCATGCGTAACTACAGAAGCCAACCTTTGTTATGATTTAAAAAATTTTAACGTGCACAAAAGTAACACAACAGCAGCATCGGCCTCCATAGAGAGCAGCCTAGAACCCAAATCCTAACGTCCGTGGGGACTCGTGGGCCTTGAGTTTTCCCTTTTGGAATGGGCCAAATGGAAAACATGGTCAAAAGTAACCGATATGGAAAAGTCTGTCTGAGTTTTGGAAATGCCCTAGAATTAGGATGAAAAAAAAAAAAATATGAGTGGGTTTTAAAGAACCAGGAGTAGAGTAGGAGAGCTCTGTTTTTGCTGGGATCATCGGCAAGGTGACCATTTGCTGAGGAGCCAGAGCACTGGAGTTGAGCGAGGGCAGCAGACGCTGGGGGCTAGGGCTGGTGTCTCTGTCGGAGGGTGGAAAGGCCTGCATAATCCACACCACCAAGAGTGGCTTTTGGAAGATTCCTGCCTGAGGAATTTCTTTCTCCGTCAAACAGATGTGACTAGGCTTTTCCTCTGCAATGCTCAGTTTCCCAGAGGGAGATTTCAATAACCAGGTAAAGGGCAGTGTGCATAGCCGGTGACAGGGCTTGGAAGGGAAGGCCAGGTCCCTGGGCTGAGATGGGTCACTGCCATTTCCAGAGGCCTTGCCCTACCTGGCGGATCCTGCCAAGGCCCTGGCTTCATGTGAACAAGGCCGGCAGTGGAGCCACTGCCTTTCCTCCCTGGATGTAAGCCTGCTGCCCTCAATGCCAAGGGCGATTTAAGGTCCTCCAAGTCCTAGCCTTCCTCAGCTACCGGTTGACAGCACCATTTCTCTGTTTCTGGTCATGTGGCAGTACTGAAAACTTACCAGCTGATGGAACGACCAGCTCTCAAGGTATCTCAGGTGCTGGAGTCCTGCTCTAACCCCATTTTGCTTGGCTGGAGCCCTGACTCCTGGCCTTCACTTGACACTTCCCAATTCCAATGGACCTTGTCACTCTGTCTCCAGTTACTGTCTTGTGTTCTGTTCTAGATGTTGATCTATGCTGAGTAGAGCTGAATTTGTCACACGTCTTTGGACATTGGATACTGGACTGCTGACCTTCTCACTTGGGGGCCAAGGCTACAGCCAGGTATGTGTCCCAAAGGCAGACTCAGGTCCCACCTCCCCCTAATGACATGACTGAGAGTGAAAATGGCAGTATTTTTGCTCCAAAGGAGAAGATTTGAGTTGTGACTGATTGTTCCAGGTATTCACCACCAATGTCTTCTGCCTTGTTTCCATAACAGCCTTGAGTCTGTAGACCTTTCCCAGGCCTGGAACCAGAGGCTGACAGTAGAACGAACCACCTTCCCAGTCTGCCCTGGGGCTCACCACAGCCTCATCTCTGCTGAGGGACACTGGGGTGTTGGTAATAGATGATGGGGCTCTCATGCCAAGGGGAATAGAAAAGCCTGAGATCTTCATCACCACCTTCAGGAGTTTGAACTTGGCGTGAAGGGCAGTGTAAACCACGTTCACACTCATCTGCTAGCACCCTGCTAACGTTCTGCCAAGAACAGTTCTCATTGCCATCGGTTTGGGCTGAGACAGGGAAGGGCAGACCCTTGAACTGGACATACGTCTCCGGGTGTGCTTTGCACAGAATGGAGAACTAGAATTCTGTGCAAAGTTTCTGTCAGATAGATCCTATATTTCACAGGAAGGTCGACAGGATTCCAAATCCTTTTGCCCTGGGTTGGAGCCTCTGCTTACACCCTGTATGTTTTGAACCTCAATGTGTGACACTATAGTGATCCCCGTTGAATTTCTTCTATTGGTTTTGTCCCAGCCTTGAGATCATTTTGATCCTGCCAACTCAGTTATTTCTCTGCCTTTGGAAGGGAAGTGTTCACCTGCTAAATCTTCACCCAAGTAATTTGTAAAGTTATAAGAAAATGTGGCAAGAACTGAGCCTATGGTCTACCACCGGAGACTTTTGCAATCCTTAAGCACTCCCTTGGGAAAGTTTTATTAGCAACAACTAACATTCGTATCACGAGAGTTATTTTCTAAAGGACTTTTATGTGCATTTTTCATCTGACTGTCACATTATCTTTGTGATCGACTCAGTAGGCTTCATTTAGGGCCCTCCCTGTTAGAGACGAGAAAACCGAGGCAACGAGATTTAGCCAGTTACTCTGCTAATAAGCACCAGCGCTTGAACCAATCCAGGTCTTATTTATTTATTTTTTTAAATCAGTTGTGCTAGTTTATTTGTTTGGTCCAAACTAAACTAAATTACTTACCTTTATGAGTAACTTTTGGAAGTGTAGCATACAGACAGAAGAGGACACAGATCATGCATGGGAAGCTTGATGAGTTTTCACAAAACTCATCATGTAACCAGCACCCAGATCAAGAACGAAGCCCCTCACCATCTTGACTTATAACAGCCTAAATTGGTTTTGTCCATTTTTGAACTTGATGTAAATGGACTCATACAGTCTAAAACTCTTGTTTCTGGCTTCTTTCATTCATGTTATCTTTGTGAGATTCATACACATTAAAGCATTCATACATATTATCGTTCATTCTCTTGACTGTGGAGCAGTCCATGGTGTGAGTACACTACAGTGTACTTACCTGTCCTTCTGTGGATGGGCATTTCTGGCCATTGCAAACATT
>NW_006442491.1:24334562-24362462 GCF_000325575.1 Pteropus alecto
ATTCTAGAACGCCTTTCGGCGAGCCTAGTTCCTTTTTTCTGTTGGGCTTATATCTAGGATTTATGGGGTCATAGAAGTTGTGTATTAAACTCAGGTTTTTGATTTTAAAAGTTGTCTGTTACTATAGTCTTCCATTCATTTATTTTCTTCATTAATGCTTCCAGGATGCATGTAAAGGTACGTTCTCCTGTCTTGCTTGACTCTGAGTTGCTGCACTAAGGTAGACTGGGCTGCATGCCTTATACACTCTCAGTTAAAGCCACATCCTCAGAAAGCCCTCATTCTGCACCTTCCCTCCGTTACCTTCCTTTCTCTTACCTTCCTACTGGCTCTCTCTGCTTCAGCAACATGAGCCTGCTGTTCCTTACACCGTGTGGCACAAACACCTTGGGCCTCAGCACAGGCTGTTCCTTCAGCCTGAGATGCTCCAGCCCCAGGTATCTGCGTGACCCCTTCACCCACCTCCTTTGGTCGTAGCCACGATGTCCCCTTTGTGACATCTTCCTCAAGCACCCTACTTGATGCTCTGACCTTCCTCTTCATCAGCCTATCTCCTTAGCTTGCGTTGGTTTCTCTCCATGACTTCATTGCCATTGATCATACCGTATGTTACCAGCTGTGTGCTGGCTGTACCTCAAGCCTCCTGCAGCCCCCACCAGGACATGGATTCTGTCTGTTTTATTTATGCTGGGTCTGAAGTACAAGCACACAGCCTGCCTAGGGTGGCCCCTCTATAAATATTTGTTAAGTGAATACTTGTCTGAAATACAGATATTATCAGCTCCAAGCATGGGCACCTTGTCAAACAGTAAATTGTATAAATGTCTAACCACTATGCTGTATACCTGAAACTAATATAAAATAATATTGAATGTCAAATGTAATTGAAAAAGAAAAAAAAGAAAATTAGAATAATTTCATCTGACATTCTCTAGGGATGGACATTAGATCTTGGTAATTGCCTCATTTTTTTGTAAATTAGTTGCCAACGGACCAGTTAATATGAAGGGCTACAATTCCTAGGAATGAATCTGACAGTTTCCTTTTCTTGGAAAATCAATACATTATTTATCTTTTGGCCCCTCCAACATTCTTCTTGATTTCTCAAAGGTCCTTCATGTGACTCTAAGATAACATCAATAAGATTCTGCCGGCCCCCCACCTTGACTGCAATCCTGTTTCTAAGCGAAGTTTTTGCATCATCAACCTTTCCTGTGCACCTGTCCAGGACAAGGCACCGTCCTGAGCCCTGAGGACACAAAGGCACAGAGGACATTTTCTCTGCTTCTGAAGTTTTCTCGGGCGTCAGTGTAGGGAGAGAGCTGCAGCTAAAGTGACAGTGGCCTGGTGAAGCTGTGGGTGGTGAGGGCACACGAGTGGGTGGGCAGTAAACATGGTGGGACAAGGTTCTGTCAGCATTGGCATAGGGAACCAGGTTTTCTTGCTATGGATTATGCACTCAACAAATATTTATTGAGCTTCTACTATGTGGCAGGCACTACACTGAACAATGGGGATACGGTCATGATGTGGACACACACAGATTGTGTCCTTATGGAGCTCACAGCCTAGTGAACAAACAAACAAGCAAACCCATATATTAAAAAAAAAAGTTTGTAAAGAAGGAAATAAACATGACGATGAGAGCCAGGGTGAGAGGTGAAGAATTATTTAAATGGGGAAGAATGTTGGAGAGAGCCTCTCCAAGGACCTCCGATGGACTGGCCAGGAGAATGAAGGAAGGTCATTCCAAGCTCTGGCAGAAGCGTCGGGGTGGGAAGGGTGTACTGTGTACAGAAACTGAGGGGAGACCACTGTGTTGGGTGGGAAAAGGGAGCGTGGCACTCAGTGTGGTGGGTGGGGTGAGGCAAGACGCAGACTATACAGGGCCTTGTAGGTGATGAGAGGACATTGGATTTCTGCTTAGAGTCATGAGAAGCATTTTGGGGAAATAGCATGGTTTTATTTCCATTTTGCAAAGATCCCTATGGCTACAATGTGGTGGACAGATTGGAGAAAGGCAGGGAGGTGGGTGGGATGGCTGCTGCAGTTGTTCTGGAAGAAAGGATGCCACCACCACCACCACCACAAACAATAACAAAACAACCCATCTCCAAGGAAGTGCCATAGTGTTTCGTTCATTGTGAATCACCAATGCCTAGAGCAGCACCCAGCATAATTATCTGCTATGTATAGATAATTAATAATAGTAGCTGCTAACATTAAAAAAAATGCTTATGTTCACATCTCATTTAATTTTCACAGTAACTTTATGATTTAGGGCAAGGGATTGGCAAACTATAGCCCATAGGCCTGAACCAGCCCACAGCTTATTTTGTAAGCCTATCAGCTAACAATAGTTTTTATGTTTTTCAAAAGTTGTAAACAAAACAAAGCAAAGAAGAATATAAGAGACCATCTGGCCCATAGGCCTAGAATATTTACTATCTGGCTCTTTGTAGACCTCTGATATAGAGTATTTGTCAGGATAGGCTAGATCGTGCTGTGTAACAAACAGCCTGTAATCTCAGTGATTTAGCCTAACGAAGGTTTATCTCTTGCTGACTCAGAGTCAGCTGTGGGCTGTGCAATCCTCCCAGGCATCTATCATCCAGACGATCAGCCATCCAAGCTATTCCGATCCTGTGGCTCTGATATCTTAACCTGAGGCCTCTTGGTTGTCATGGCAGAAGAAGAGAGAGGCTGAGAATCTCATTGGGGCCTTTCATTAACTCTTGTTTCCTGCACATATAAATCATTAATTAGAAGTCATCAGATGGCCCTGCCTAACTATGAGGGGCTGAGAACTGTAAAAGAGCACCTGGAATGAGATGAGAAAACTGAGCTTCAGAGAGGCTTACTCAAGTTTACACAGCAAGGAAAAGGCAGAACAAAGACACACACTAGGCAAGGAGGATTTCCAGAACCCATGATCTAGTGCATTCTATTACATTCTCCTTCCCTTACATGCTCCTTATCTTGGCCACAAACTCCATTAAACATCTCTTTGCTTTGGAGAGGCTCAGATAGAATGTGCCCATGGTTGCTGGCATATCTCCCAGAGACATCTTCTTAGCTCTGTGCCTCTCTCCCCCAGCCTCTTCCTCCTGGCTCTGGCCCCAATGGGGGTGGAAGGTGCCACAGCCTGAATAACTCCCAGCTCCATCGGCTCCCTGTAGTGATGAATGACACCCATCTATCGTGGGCTCTGCTGATAGCCCAGCTTATCCATCATGGCCTGGCACTCCCAGGTGATGTATTAGTGCCTGGGGAATGGATTGCTCAATAACTGGTCTGCTTGGGAAGGAAACCGAGCCAAAGAGTGGATTCAATCTAATTACCTGTTCACCCCGGTCCTCTGGCAGCCCCTCTTGGGCTCCCTGCAGAAATATGACTTGCAGTTCTTGAGCCACCAGGTCATTCCCAACTCATTGCTGATGAACAGGGCATTATTTTGAAGAAAAAAATCATGAAGGAGCTATTAGCAGATTTGCTTCATGGTGGAAAGTCAGGAAGGCCAGTGAGTTTTCTGAGGATGAGTGAAGGGTGAATCAGACAATATATGGGGGTGAGTAATATTTGAGATGGATCAGAGGTGCTGGGTCAGTGGACAAGTCAATGACCAAGACTGTACTCTGTAGTTATATAGACTTGGATTTGTGTTCTATTTCTGTCACTTACTGGCTGTGTGACCTTGAGTAAATCATTTAACCTCTCTGAGCTGCAGTTTCATTTTCTATACAATGAGATTAATGGTTTATAGGATTAACGGGTCTCTCTCTCTTTCTCTAGCCCCCTGCCCCCAAGTACCAAGCATAGTAAGTTTGGTATACAGTAAGTGAGGATGATGATGGTGATGATAATAATGATTATTATAACTAAATTATTATAATTAAAAATCAGTGAAATTGTTTCCCCTGCTTTCTGCCACTTCCTTCCTCCCTCCCTCCCTCCCTCCCTAACAGCCATTCCAGTGGGTACGAAGTGGTATCTCGTTGTTCTTTTGATGTACACTTCCTCTCCCTTTCTTCCTTTTCTTCTCCTTCTTTTTCTCTGCCTTCACCATCACCTTTACCTTTGTCTTTGCCTTTTTCTTCTCCTTCTTCGCCTTCTCCTCCTCCTCCATCTTCTTTTAGACGAGAGAGACTTGAGTCTATTGTGTATCTTGAGAGAATGGAGCCAGTGTTATAGGAGGAGCTGAAGATCTTGAAAGATGGGTGAACTGATGAAATATTGCCTTGGAGAAGTCACAGAAGACAGGAAGAATTCCAGGGACAGAAGTGAGGTTGGCCTCAACCAGGAGGAAGGGCAGGGAGGTAAAAGCCAGCCAGAAGAGCAATGCCTCTCACCAGAACTGCCTACCTGGTTCCTTCCTCAACCCACTGGCTTTTGCTATCTTTTCTCTCCTGTGCCTATTCCAAGCTGGCCTCACCATGTCTGCTTTGGGTCGCCTTGGTTTGACAACATGCTTGCATTCTATTTTCTGACACTTTCTGCCAGCTTCTTAGCTGTGTACCCTGCTTTGACTATGGTGCCCTGAAGCTTCAGTGAGAATTTCTGTCTCCACCAACCTGAGCTCTGCAAAGCTTCTGCTGGCTGAGCAGACCCTGGAAGGAGCAACTTGTGGGCATGTTCAATGGATGAGCCTGGAATTAGCCTCATTGCCTCAAGTGTGACATTATGGGCTAGTGACATAAACCCTATGTGATATACATCTTCTTTTTGTCTGCCCTGATCTTTTTTCTTTAGGGAACTACCTATTCTTTTGTCTGTAAGTGGTTGGATCTATAAGTACCTTGCTCAGCTAATGTGGCTTTTGGGGGCACTGATGCCACTCCCATCCAGAGGTGGCCATGTGTCCCAGGCCAGGCTGAATGAAGTCTTTGTAAGGACTTTTGCTGGCTGTATCATGAAAGAACATACTGACTTCTTTGGAATATAAGTCTAAAGGACATAATAGAGCTGGGGTTGCCATAGGCCACCTTACCCATAGGCCACCTTACCCCTAGGAGGGGGATGTCTATATCCAAGGACACAACCCAAAAGAGGTGGACAGAGAGACAGAGAGAGAGGGACAGAGCCAAGACAGGCATGGCTCTCCTGGCTACACTTGAATTCTGTTCTGTTCAGACCAGTTCCACATCTTATACTTCTCATCGAATGAGCCAATATATTCCTTTATTTGCTTTTACTATTTTGAATTGGGTTTCTGTCTCCCACAAGAGTTTAATGAATACATTCATAGCTCTGGGGGTGATAAATTCATGGTATATATACCACCAGTTTCTACCTTCTATTCATGATAGGCGTGTTCACTTAATCACAACACTCTCACCAAAACTAAACTTGACCTCGGAATCCTTCTCAGAATGGGCACGGAATTCTAGGCAGCCTTCCCAATCAATCGGATGAAGTCAGTTGAAAGGACACTTGTTATCTTCAGGGGAACATTGGATGACGTGGGTTTCTGCGTTAGTTTCCTGATCCAGTGGCTGGAGGCCCAGCACCTTAGCTTCATCAGCTCTGTTCTTATCAGCCCCTCTTTCCCCAGGAGCCAGGACCCAGGCCTTTCATTTCCACCTGCTGTCTGGATCCTGCTTCAAATACATCCAAGTCTTGTTGTTATGACCCTGATGCCTACTTTATGGGCCTAAAGCCACCTCTGCCCTCATGCTCCCACCCCGGACCTCCATTCCTCAAATGGTCGTAGACGCAGCCTCGCTATGCTTCTCTGTGCATGGGGAAGCCCCCTTGCCAACGAGTTAATCCCATCCTGAGTCTGTTCGGTCTTATTTTCTGCCCTTTCCCCAGACTATGCCAATGAATTTCTAACAATGGCCCCACTGGCCTCGCATAGCTTGGATTGTTCCCTCGAGTGTCCTATTGAAAGTTGACATAGTTCCCTTTCAATCTGTTCTTCCCTCTTCAACCAGGGTGGCCTTTCAAAATGTAAATGAGAGGATATTAATTACTGTCTGCTTATAACTGCACGGGCCTTCTATTGCACTTAGCTTAAGTTCCATAAATGCCAACTTCTTACCATGGCTTTCAAGTCCTTGCATGTCAGGTATCTGCCAGCCCCTTCAGCTTCAGGCTGGTCAATCAGCACCTCACTGTTTACACTGAAACCACCTGAGCTTCTACCAGCTGCTGGAATGGTCCCTGCTGCCACCTGGCCACAGGGCTTTTGCACATGATGTTTCTATCGCCCTCTTCCCTTCATCTCTTTAATTCCTACTCATCCTTCCGGTATCATTTCAGCTGCCACTTCCATGTGGAAGCCCTTATTAATCTTTCTGATTATGTTAATAATATATATATAGTACTTACTTTGTACCAAGAACTTTATAAGTACTTTATACATATTATTTCATTTAATCCTCACATCAACCTTGCGAGGTTGGTATTCTTATCCTATTTTACAGATGAGGAGCCTGAGGCATACATTACATCCCCATGTATCTCTGTTTTATACCACTTCACAGAGCTGGAATGTTATATTTATTACATTTGTTGAAAATGTATTTGTTTCCATACCCCACCTCAGTCCCCAGAAAGTGAGACCCACACAAGCAAGGGCTGCCTCTGTTTTTGTTTGCCACCTTATCTTCAGTGCCTAGCACAGGGCCTGACACAGAGTTAGTGCTTAGTAAATATTTTTATGAACCCTTTCGGCAGCTCTGACTCCTAGGGATCTTCTCTACCATTGACACTGGCCCCAGACCCCAATAGCAGTCCCTTTTTGCATGAAGATTTACAATGGGATGAGAGTATCTAAGGCAGAGAGCAGGGCTCTACTGCTTGACTTCTAGGCAGCTTTTCAGCTGGTGAGCATCAGGCCCTGTAGGAGGAGGAGGGCAGTGGGAACGTGGGGTGTTTGGGGGTTAAGGACAAGCCCAGCGGATGGAACAGGGTTGGGACCGACAATGAGCACAGCTGCTGGGGCGAAGCCAGGGTGCAGAGGCCAAGCCCTGTCGCTGATTTCCTGGATGGTTAGAGCTGAGCTCTAACAGCAGCCTTGGCAGCGACACTGATTGAACTCACTGCCTTGGAGCCCACAGCCTGGGTCAGGAAGTGGTGGGGGATCAGGAGCAAGTTGTGCACATAGTGGTGAGGCAAACGCGCTCTGTGTGTGTGCATGTTGTGGGTATGGGCTGGTATGTTTGCAGGTATGGCTGTGTGCACATGTGTGAGATAGCTGTGAATTTACGTACTTGTGTGTGCATTAGTTTGAGCCAAAGGAAAGTACCTACAGAAACAGCAATTTTGTAGGTTTCAGCAGAGTACACATAGGTGTGGGTGGCTATAAATCTGGTGAAGGGGTTGAATATACATAGATACTGCATGTGACATAGACTCAGTGTGGTGTTTAGGCCGTAAGTGCAAGCATGCATGATCTGTCTAGAGGTGGCTATGTATGTGTGTGCGTGTGTGTGCATGCATGCATAATGGTGGGGAGAGCTGGATGATTATGTCAGGCCTTGTCGGTTACGTGTAGATAACGACACATACTCTCTAATAACTGAGTGAGGAGACATCTATCTTCCAATATCCGAGTGACCCGAGGATCAAATGTATCCTGCAGAATACACTGGACATCGTTTACTTCACTGTCCCCTCCCCCAACTTGTAAACACAACAGACAAACTCCAGAGCCTCTCCAGGCACCAATTTTGACCAGGCATTGGACACCATATGCTGCCCCATCTCACAGAGCCCTGATACCTATCATTACAAGAACATCTCATCCCTTCTGTAGAAAGAACCCCAAGTAGTCAATATTATTTGCTTCTGGAAGATGAGGAGGAAACAGGCTTGCAGAAGTGAAGTAACCCCGAATGGCATAAACACGTATGGGCATAATGGAAAGGGTACAGTCTGTGGAGTCAATCCTGATTCTAGCCCTTTACTAGTTGTGTGGCTTTAGTAAAAATTACTTAACTCGATTTTGAACTGTAAATTTTACCTAGCACAATGCCTGAGACATCATAAGCCTCTCTGCTAGTAAGCTAGGTTTAAAATCAGTACTTTCTCTTATTTAAAAAATATCTATGAATGCCTACTGTGGGAGTTGTTTTGCTATTTGTCAATATGTCTGGTTTTCAGCCTCCTAGATGTATGGTAGGATTGTATTTCCTTATCCTCTTTGAATTCAGGGGTGGTCATATGACTTGTTTTGGCCAATGAGATGAAAGCCAAGTGCCTTGGACCACTACCAGGTGGGTAGAAGGTTTAAAAAGCTAAAGCATTAGGTGCTATATTTTCACAGAGCTGGAGTATTCCTCAGCCTGGGTCCTTGAGTGAGGATCACGTGGAGCAGAGGCCTCAGCTGACCTATGATAGATGTGAAATCAAACTTTGCTGTTTTAACTCAGAGATTTTGGGTTGATTGTTATCTAGCTCATCTTGCCTAATACACTTCATATACACTGAGATCTTTTACCAATTCAGTCTTTTTGTTCCCCTGAAATGTAAATATTTTATTTTGCAAATGACAAAACAGGCTTGAGGCCTGCAAAGCTTATTTTCAGTTAGAAAACAGAATAAGACTTGATTTTTAAAAAGTGACATTTGGGACCTTTGGTATAAGCATGATCCGGATATAGAAGAATGATGACCCAGTCTCAGAAATGTTTCTGGAGAGTAATGGGGTATTGTCCAAAGGAAGCAAACAGACTCCTGTGGAGAAGGATCTGCATAGTATTTTCTGACTTGATTCAGATAACAAAGGAAGTCTCAAGGTAGGTGAAGATGATAATGGGTATTTCAACTTGCCCATCCTTTGCTGGGAAATTCACTCAGCAAAACAGGTTACTTTTATTTTTACAATTACAGAAATTACAGATGGTCATTTGGTAAAATTTAGAGAATTTAGAAAAATAAAAGATTAAAAAATTAAAATTAGAATCTCACACAGTTGAGAATAAAGTGTATCCTGCAGAATAAATACACTGGACATTCTTTGTTGAAATCACGCAGTATGTAGCCTTTTCAGATTGGCTTTTTTCATTTAATAATACGCCTTTAAATTTCCTTCATGTGTTTTCATGACTTGATAGCTCATTTCTTTTTAGCACTGAATAGTATTCCACTGAATACCACAGTTTATTTATCCATCCACCCACAAGGACTTCTTGGTTGATTTCAAGTTTTGGCAATTACAAGTAAAGCTACTATGAATAACATGCAAGTTTTTGTACAGATATAAGTTTTCAGTTCCTTTGAGTAAATAACAAGGAGTCTGATTACAGAATCATATGGTAAAAGTATGTTTAGTTTTGTGAGAAACTACCAAACTGTCTTCCAAAGTGGCTGTGCCATTTTGCGTTTCTACCAGCAATGTATGAGAGTTTCTATTTGTTCACATCCTCACCAGCATTTGCCTAATTATAAATTCTTCGAAGTGGGATTGCTCAGTCAAAAAAAGTGTACTTTCAAGGGCTTTTGTTACATGTTGCCAAATTGCTTTCCAGAACTGCTGTATTAATTTGCCGTCCTAGCAGTAATGCCCAGGAATGTCCCTTTCCCGATTTCCACGTCAATACTGGGTATTGTCAATCTCTTAAATCTTTGCTAATTCTAACAGTGTAAAAATTCATTGTTTTAATTTACATTTCTTTGATTCCTAGGGAATTTGGACTTTATTTTTAAAGGTGCATTGTTAGTATATCTTAGGATCTCCAGAATGCAGAGGAAAGGACTTGTTCATTCATTAGACACATATATTTGCACCTACTATGTGCCAGGCCTATTTTTAGGGCTATCAGGGAACAAGATAGACACAGTATCTGTTCCAGAGCTCACAGACATCACTGTGTGTGTGTTTCACAGGCAGATGTGGCTGGTGCTGGAGACTTGAACACTAACTCTGAGGACATCAGGTGCCTGAAGCAATAGGGAAAGAAAAAAAATTGACTCAGTTATAATCAGTGCTGTATCAGGCCATAATGGAGTGTGAGGCAAAAGGAAAAATCAGCAATACTAATCTTGTCTTTATTCAAATTTTGATATTTTGTTCATTATGGGTGTTTTGCATGAATGGTGATTTTTAAAAATGCTGCATTATAATATTATTTATCTCGATCTGAGTTTTCTTGTCATATCTTTAGAGCTTCGCACCTGAGATGAGTGCCTCACTCATCTTGTTCTAATACTGGACATCCTGATGTATTCCTAATTTTTGAAATTTCAGTACACACACAGGCGAGATCCTGCAACCTCAACTTGGGGATATCCTGACTTACAAACAGATGCTGTTCTGACTACACAACTAGAAAGATTTCACGTCAGTATAATAACTATTATTTTGAGGAATTACTCTGTGCCAGCCCCTGTGTCAAGACAGAGGAATAGAAAGTAACAGCACTCTGTCATTGTTCTGGTGGTGAGATTCAAAGGCCTGAGTAATTAACATGCCCTATAATTGTCCATCAGCCATCCTCATTCCTAGAAGAACATGGCAGGTCGTTATGGCACCTTGTCCCCATTCTGGCTGCCATCTTTGCTGGATTGATTACCATGTTCTCAAAGGGCTTGGACAAATAAATATTAATAATGTTAATCTAAGCATAATTGTAATAAGTATAAGCTATTTAAGTGTTCCCTATATGCCAAGCATGACACTAGGCATTTGTAATAGTTAGGTCCAGCAAGGAAAACAGAACAGAAACTGCTCTAAATATTTAAAACAGAGAGAATTTAATTAGGGAGTTTATTACACGGGTAATAGAAAAGTTGAGAAGGTAAACAGGAAATGGTGAGGCAACCCAGAGTTTATGCAATAGAAGAAAACCACTACTACCCCCAGGACCGGAGAGACAAAGGGAGGAGATAGGTTTATCAGAGCCCAGGGCAGAAACTGGAACCTTCAATGGTCTGTTTTCATAGGAACTAAAACCATGGAGGAGATTCATCTCATGCTGGAGATGTTTCCTGAGAAGAAAAGAAGGAGGTGCTGGATAAATACCCAGATTTTGCTTTCCTCCTGCCTTCC
The DNA here is from genome assembly GCF_000325575.1 of Pteropus alecto. Lineage (NCBI taxonomy): Eukaryota > Metazoa > Chordata > Mammalia > Chiroptera > Pteropodidae > Pteropus > Pteropus alecto. Next base: position 24,345,556 of record NW_006442491.1, read on the forward strand.
AATCTCCCACCAGTGCCTCTGATTGGCCAAACCCTGCTGAAAACTATTTGACCTTGGAGCTGAGTCGGAAGTCAGCTCTCTTAAAGAAGAGTTACAGAGAGGAACCAAACTGATAGTAATCAAGTCCAAAACCAGCCCCTTACTGCACATAAACAACTTTAAAAATTCTCTTTACCATCCTGAAGTTAAGCACTTGATTCTATTTTAAATATGAGGTGCCAGAAACCCCAAGAAACTGTGATTCGTTTATTACAAGGATATTCAACAAGTAATTGGTGGAATTGAGGTGAGGCTTGCCAACATTATTATTATTATTATTATCATCATCATCATCATTTATTTATTTATTTATCTATCTATCTATTTATTTATTTATTTATTTTACTTCTCAATCCCTTCGCGACTTTCACCTAGCCCCCCAACCCCACTCCCATCTGGCAACCATCAGTTTGCCGACGTCATGTTTTTCCTGCACCCCAGTCTTCCTCTCTGCCTTGATTCTCACTGTCATCCAGGGCATCTTCAGTGCTCACGTGGGCCTCTCATCCAGTGCCCCTGCCTCACTGTTCCTTGGCCGCTTCATCTCTGATGATCTCCACTTACTCTTCTTCAGCTGCCAGGACCACCATATTGAATTCTACATGAATGATATTCCCAGAGTTATGCGATACGATGGCTCTGTCGAGAGCTGCCGAAGCCCATGGCCATCATCTGGATCTAGTCGTTATATCTGAATTCCTGGCCTCTGAAATGTCAGGTTCTAAAGTTCCTTCTCTGCTCCCTTTACTCTCCCTTTCCCTCACTTTCACTGACTTGTCTTTTTGATCTTACTCTGACCCCATTCATATTTATGTTCATATTCTTGTCATTCTAGCAGCTCTTCTTGGATCTACTCTCCTCCATGCCTAATCTAGGCCTAATGGTCATACACCACTCCCTGACCTTCATGCTACCCTCCCTGGCCAGTCCTACCTGACCGTTAGCATTCTTTGCTGGAGGAAACCACATAACTGTGGAGTTTGGATTCATTATACATTTATGAATTCCATTTCTGTTTAATGCCCCTGGAGGGTCACCTCTGCTCAACGTGAGGGGTCCCCTCTGTAGTTTGAGAATGTCCCTTTTCCCCATAGTAGTTACTCCTAACTTCATGATGGCCTCTTAAACCCTAAACTGCGCTTTTCTGGGAAAGATCTCAGTGCTTACATTCAGGTGACCTCAGTTGTGGACCAATGCCAGTGGAAGGTCTCAGGACCAGTTGGAAATGTAGGAGTGAGAGAACAGGGTAGAGCACAAAGATTTGGGGTGCCTTCACAGAGGTGATGATAAGGGCATGATCTACGGAGGAGAATCACCAGAGTCTCTGGTAGAGAGACTGAGAGAAGTTGGCCATTTTATTCTAGTGCATGTGGAATGTCTCTCCTTCTTGAGGTTTCCAATTTTCCAAGAATTCTGGGCTCACTGGCTTCAAAAGGGTTAACATAATTTCTCTCCATCCTGTGGCCTTGCCATTAATTACTCCAGTGGCTTCAGATACTATACAGAACCAGGTCCTTGTTGTTCCAGCTTCTGAGTGGGTTTATTGCCAACCATGCATTATAAAGAACTAATTGTGAGCCCCTTGCACCTGCTGATTCCCCTTGTGGCTGGGATTCAGGGAGGAGGAGGGATTATTAATGAGCTTGTTGCTCATTATAATAAAACAACGAGGAAGTTGGCAAAGGGGCTGGAGGTCCAGATGTGATGTCAGAGAAGGCTGGTTGGCATTTCTGGAAACATGACTTTACAGCCTTGTCATCTGCCTCCTTCCTTAGCTCATGCTGTGACATCTGGTGATAAAAGAGCTGTCATCCTGAGGGACACACACACTTGTGAGCTCATGCCCTGGGGGAGCCACCTGGATGGAGAAGCACTGAGTTAGTACATGATCCTGACTGGGTATACTAAGACCTCAGCCCCAGGTAGAGGAGACAGACATAGCTGGGCCCCAGGTTACCTGAGTTTAATAGATGCACTTGAGAGATAGAGTGGAAGTCAGTAGGAGACAAACTCCTGCACCTTGAAGGGTAATGTCCTGCTTCTGACACAAGTGCAGCGCTGGGACTAGGGTGAGGCAAGTTGGAATAGAGTTGCAGGATTTAAGGAGGCCTCACTCTCAGGCTTTGCAAATGCAGGAGTAGCATTAATAGTGGATGTCTCCTTAACTTTTGTGTTTTGTGTGCCTCACCCTAGTCTGGGCTTGCCTGCAGGTCAGTGGCTGTACTGGAAGGGCCAGATGGTGACTCCTCCTTGATATCCTCCCCGGGGGCCTGGGGAGATCAGTGGACATCTCTTCTTGGTCTCTGGTTCTCCCAGGGCTGAGAGGCTCTTCCGGAGGCCCACAGTTCAGTAGAAAAAGGACAACGATGACAGTTAATAGCAACTGGGCAGTGTCTGTGTGGAAGGAGAGAAGAGAAACCCCATAGTGTAGTGGTGACAAATGCTGGCTCTTGGATTATAATTTCTAGGTTCAGGCCCCAACTTCGCCATTTACCAGCAGAGTGATCTTAGGCAACATGCTTAATACCTTGGCATCTCGGTTTCTCATCTAGAAGTGGCCCTATTTCTGTTCTTTGACTATACGAATTTATTTGCACCTGGATCCCAGTAAATTAATATCTAGCTTACCTTTTGAGAGCAGATTAATGGGTTGATATAGTCCTGCAGGGAGGTCTTTATTGGAATGCCTAATGGCTCCATCTGAGCCTTGATCCTATTTAGTATTTTTGGATGAAGAAATAGATTTGCAGATAAAGATGAAAGAGAAAAAGTGTGAAGAGGGTAAAAGAAAGAATAAGTATCTCAAAAGATCTTGGTCAATGTATGGTACCAAGTCCTAAAAGATGAATCAGCAGAGGAATAATGGAGTGTCTGTCCTCTGCTGGGATGGCCCATGTACAGGGTAGGAGCACTCTGGCTTAGCACAGCAGGTCTATAAAGTCTGGGGGCTTTTTGTTGAGCTGAGTTCACATAAATTAGCAGGATGATGTGGTCCCCTCACCCTCACAAATTTACCCTCAGACAATGTTGGTAGAAACACAAGAGCTGAGATACAAGGCAGAGAATGAGAATTCATTGGAAAAGTGTCTGGATACCCAGAGGTATCCAGATGACACATAAGCCTCTTCCTTTCCCTCAAAAATCTTTGAGGAGTTTGGGAAGGATTTTTGGTTTTTCATTTTACGAAGGAAAGAGATCTGCAGAGATTAGAATCGTTGATCTATGGTAGACTGTAGGACTTGGAGATATCTAAGTGGCTGACTGACCACAGATGGAATAAGATGTCCTTGAAGATGGCAAGTTGCCATTCACTAAAAGTATTCAAGCTGGGGAAGGAGGCTGTAGAGCTGATATAAATGTTGAGTGGGTAGATGGACTAGTTGCATCATAATATAATCCCTTGAGTTCATGAGGTTTTTTGATTCTCCAATTTTCTGATGACCTCTGGGGGCACCTGGATCAGCAGAGGTGCTAGCCATGGAAATGCTGCTAGCTTAAGGCTCTCAGGGGGTTGATGAAGCTTTGAGCCCTCCCAGCTGGGCCTGAAGCACTGATTTAAGCCCCCAGGATAAAATGTACTATTTCCAAGTGGTCTGTAGGTTTGGCCACAGAAAAATAAATTGAGTGAAAACTGGATATTAGGTAACCCCAGTGGAGGGATGAGGGGTCAGCAGACTATCTTCTAACCTTGAGCCATCTTGGACTTTGGGAAGAGCTGGCTTAGGACTGGAGATGACCAGGTGTGGTCAGAACCTTTGTTTATCCCTCTGCCTCATTGTAGGTCAGCCACCTGTGGCTTTGTTAATCATTAGTCCATGGTGTGATGGGTATGACTATAAGGGTATAAGAGAAATTTACACTTAAGTTACCTAAACATTTATAGAACATCTATTATGTGCCGGGCACATTTCAGAAGTCAGAGATGTGGTGAAAAATCATACATTGTTCCTGGGCTCGTGGGCCTCACAGCTCAGTGATGGAAAGAACCGAAAATCAAACAGATGTTTATAGGTAAAGGACTTTGATAGATGGTGGTGCTGGGTATAAGAAAGCCCATTGTAACTATTCATCCCTGGGGCAGGGAGCATTAGGGGATGTCTTCTTAAAGTTGGGTCATACAGAAGCAGTGTTTTAGACAGCTAAGAGCACAGGGGAGGCCTTCCAGGTAGGGGACAGCACATGCAAGGGCCCAATCTTGCAGTGTCCTACTGCATTCTAAGAATGGTATGCTTTTCTGAGAGGAAGGAAGAGGGAGGTTCATGGTGAAGGATGAGACTCAGCAGATGTGGAACTGACTCTGAATGCCACGATGAAGCAGTTTTACTTTGCTCTGTAGGCATGAAGGAGCCACCTGGGGTCTTAAAAATAGAACAAGGCCGTGATCTTCTGAAGGTTACCTCTTGGGGTTCCAGGATTTGAGGATTGGATGGGGGAAGACAGAGAACAAAAGACCAGTCGGACCCAAGGTGCTTGCATGGGGCTTCTTCCTTTGACACTGTTAGGCTGTTCCCAGATTGATGATTCATAGAAAGAGATTTCCTTGCCACTGTTTCTTTTTTATCCCCTGGGGCCTCATTGGCCTGGGAGAGGTGCTCTGTGCCTGCTTAGTGATCATGTGTGGGTTTCCCCTGAGGGAACCTCAGGGTCTAGGTCGATAGCTGAGGACAGGTGAGAGAAATCACTATCTGTTGCATGTCAGGCACTTGACACAGTCACTTTCTTGCAGCTATGCTTCCTATGTGGAAAATGTAGCCCAGATTGTTGCATGTCAGGCACTTGACACAGTCATTTTCTTCACTCCTCACCGCAGCTCTGAGAGGTCGCAGCTATGCTTCCTATGTGGAAAATGTAGCCCAGAGAAGTGACAGAACTTGCTTAAGGCTTCACAGCTGGTCAGTGGCGGAGCTGAGATTCAAACCTGCACTGACTCTCGGCCAGTACTTTTCACTGTACACCAGGCTCCGAGTCTGCTTTCCTAAGGGGCTGCAGGCAGAGGTAGTCCGTGCAACTGAGCTGGCAGACTGCCTGTCTGAGGGCCTGGCCGACCCCTCGGTGAAGGCAGACAGAGCACATCAGCTCCCTGGCGGCCCCCCTGTCCTGTCTTCGGCCTGTCTCCTGTGCAGATTAATTGCTGCTCCCCCGGGACGTGATGTTTCCCTGTTCCGGCTCTTGTGGGAGGGGTGAGGAGCCGCGCAGCCATGCTGATCAGGAGCCTGAGCTGGCACAGCTGGCAGCTTGCACAGCATCCTCATCGGAAAACGATCCATCAGCAGGTAGCGGCACTGCCATCCAGGCCCAACTGCCGAGCTGGCACCTCAGGGCCTCCTCGGGTGTGACGGGCCTCCCAGCTCAGAGCCTCTGGGCTGGGCCTGTGTGTCTGACTCTTGAAAGGCTTTCAGGAGCCAGTGGGAGCCATGCTTGACTGAACCTTTCACTGTTGGGGGCAGGGGTCTTGGGGAAAACCCCAGGCTGGGTTATGGGCATCTCTTGAACAGAGCTTCTGTTTCCCCACTGTCAGTTTCAAGGAGGAGCAAGAATCTCCAAGACACAACCTTTCTCAGCATCCCCTAATAGTTGCAGAGTGTCCCCATGTATCCCAGCTGAGATGAGGCTGGAGGACCAGGCAGGGCTGAAGTGTGGCCCAGTGGACCAATGTGTGAATTTATTGGGAAGGGAAGGTATGAGGGAGCCTGGCTACATTCAAAGGGCTCTGGCTGTTCCTGCTCCAGGGGCCTATGACCCCTCCCCAAGATCTAGGTGCCTTTGACTGGAACTGCCTGGTTTAGAGCAGTGGTTATTAGAAGTGCCCACATGTCAGAATCACTTACGAGGCTTGTTAAAATGCAGACTGCTGGGCCCCACTCTCAGAATTTCTGATTAATTAAATCTGAGGTGGGGTTCAAGAATTTGCACTTAAAAAATGCATCCTGCTGTACATTATGTCCCCAAGACTTATCATTGGAAGTTTGTGCCTTTTGACCACCTTCACACATTTTGTTCAACTCCCGACCCCCACCTCTGGCAAACACTGTATCTATATAGTTACTTTTCTTTTGATTCTACATATAAGTAAGATCATACAGTATTTGTCTTTCTCTATGTGACTTAGTTCACTTAACATAATCCCCTCAAAGTCCTTCCATGTCGCAAATGATGGGATTTCCTTCTCTTTTTGAATGGCTGAATAATATTCCATTCTATACACCATATTTTCTTTTTTCATTCATCTGTTGATGGGCATTTAGGTTGCATCCAAATCTTGGCTATTGTAAATCACATGAACATGAGAGTACAGATATCTTTTAGAGATAGTGATATTTGCATTTCTAGCACATGCCCAGGTGATGTCAATGCTACTGGTCCAGGGTCCACCTGAGAACCACTGGTTTAGAGAAAGGCCAAACAATGCCTCCCTTAAAACCTCAAAGAATTTGCAGGAATCCACACTCTCCTGGTTTCTTAGCTCCCACTTAATTTTCTGATTGCCCCCCCAGTCTGCCTGGGCTGTCCTAGACCTGAAATCAGAGACAAAGCTTGGTCCCTTCTGGTGACTGACAGGAGCTCTTTAAGATGTGGCCAGCTGACTCTGTTGATGCTTGGGGGCAACTAGAGCAGGATTTCTACTAGAGCAATACAACTATCATTTCATTCAGATGCTTGTTGCTTTAATTGTCCGTTGGCCACAAGTTGTTTGAGAGGATAACCTGAGATGATATATACAAAAGATGTGGATTATGGAGGGTGCATAATCAAGGCTAGTTTTCCCCTGTCCATCTCAGGTTTGTCTGCAATTGATCCCTAGGGGAAGCTGTGCAGAGCAGAGAGTCTTGAGAATAACTCAGCAGCATTCTCTTCCTCTTGCAGCTCATCACTGGCTGAAGATAAAAGAGACTTTCTCTAACAGGTGCTTAACCCCACTTGCCTCCATAGGCAGGATTGTCTTCTCTTGGATTTTGTTCCTTTCACCTTTTACTAATGCCTGGAGCTGGCCTTGTGGTGGGTCTCAGCTTGTTGACCTTCGTAAAGACCATAGGCTGCTCACACCACTTTTTTTTAAAGGCAAAATCCTCAACTTTACCTTTCCCTCTCATTCTGCCTCCTGCAGGGTTTATCCCTCTGTCCAAAGCTGTCTACCAGCTGCTGGGTGTCCTGCAATGGCAAAGAGGTCCACGAACTTTCCAGGGTCCTGACAGGAAGGCAAAAGTCTCAGATACCTCCTGGGGCTCTAGCTCATTCCAGAATGGGTAGATTTAGTTGGAAGTCTCAGGTTGAGTCTCAATGATCTGGAATATCATAACTATCAGAGAATGTGCCACCCTCTACTTCCCACCTGTCACCCTCTGCAAGCCTTATTTCCAATACCACTCACAGGCACCTATTTGACTTTACCTTTTGTCCTTTTGAACTTCCAGGGGGAATTATTTACTTCTTTCCTTTGTCCCAGTAAGTGGGACTCTGCAATTAGGGAAATATTCCTGACTCCTTCCTGAGCAAACATAAGAAGGCGCTTCAGTAGAAGGGACGAGAATGCATTTTCTTCTAAACTATTCCTTGCATGAGATATACAACCCCAACTCCGTGTTGTATCTCATGCTTGCTCAGGGCATAAGCCAGGGCTGTAATAATAGCTAACTCTGCCCCTGCCCCTAAATCATTGCAACTTGCTGAAGTCATGAGTGTCTTGGGCAGCAGGGACCATTCTCTGATTCTGTATCCTGGTTTCTCTAAGGGTGGGGGTTGCCAGAGGCAGGGAAGCTGTAATGGAAAGGTCAGACAGCTGGTATAGACTGCTTCAGGTGGAGTCTTTTCTTCAACCCAGAAAGTATTTTTTATTTTAACAAGGATGATTTTGTTAAAAATAATGTAATTCTTATTTAAGACATGGGCGATTGAATTAATCACTTTTCCTTTCTGTAACCCCCTAAAAAAGAAAAATCAATCCACAAGGCATGGAGTAGAAGGAGGTCACATTCTGAGACTTGGAGTTAATCCCCTACAATTTGGACAGGAGATACAAGATTGGAGCTTTTGAATGTTGAACTCAATAAAAGCTTCAGCATGCCCCGTGCTTGCCCTTCCTGCAGCCTCAAGAGATGGTAGGCCCACCAACCTTTGCTGTGAACCTTGCCAGTTTCTCTTTGCACCAATGCATAATGTCAAAGGAGGGGCCCCCACCACGTCTCCTGCTGCTTGCTGCTAGGCACTCCTGATGACTTCAGCTCATTTCCGAGTCTGGAAACATTGTTGACAATGTGATTTCTGAAACGTGAAAGGCGTTATCTCGTTGTGCCATCTGCGGCATGTCTGTCTGAGTTGGGGCTTCCGCTGCCTCTCTGCCCCTCGCAGCAACTCTCGCTGCCCCGTCATCATCTCCCACAGCTAATTGCTCCAAACTGACAAGGAGTCTTTTTTCGTTTAGGGATACAGGGAAATGGAACTTTCTTGCTGATGTTTCCAAGTCAAGCATGGCTTTTGGAATTGTAATTTGATCTTTTGGTTGGGGAGAGGCTGAGGGACGTCTGGTTTCAGCACTGAGTCAGGGACAGCTCTGGGAAAGAAGGAACCAGAAGTAGTGGTGACTAGGATGGAAGACTCTCCTGTGAGTCTAAGTTACAGGGAGCCAGGCAGTAAATGAAATGAGCTGCCTTGGGAGGTGGTGAATTCTCTGTCACTAGAGGTGAGCAAATAGAGACAATTTTTAATAACCTGCTTGGAAAGCCCTCAATGGAGCCAAAGCTTTGAATGAGTGATTTCTTCTAGCTTAGAGTCTCTGGGAGCTGGTTAAATTCAGAAGAAATGTGAAGTAGAGTGGGATAGCCAAAGGGCCAGGGCTAATCTAATAGTTATTTATCGCTGTGTAACAAATAACCTCAGCGTTTCAATGGCTTGAAACAACAATAATAATCATTTATTTTCTCACATGGCTTTTTTTTTTGGTCGTTAATTCAGATAGGGTACAGCAGCGATACCTTGTCTATGCTCCAAGCTTGAGGCCTTGAAGACTAGGGGGATGGGATGGTCTGAAGGTTTGGCTAGAGATGAGGACCCACTTCTGAGAGGGTTCATTCACGAGGCTGCTAAGTTGGTGCTGGATGTTGGCAGGAGGCCTCAGTTCCTCACTACGTAGGTCTCTCCAGAGAGTGGTTTGAGACTTCATGGCACGATGGCTGGTCTTCCCCGAGTGAGCATTCTGAGGCAGAAGATGCAATGTCTTTTATGGTTTACCCTCGGAAGTTACACACTGTCACTTCTGTAGTGTTCTTTTGGTTACAGAGGCCAGCTTGATCCAGTATGAGAGGGGACTACACAAGGGTGTGAATACCAAGAGGCAAGAGTCCTCAGGGCTATCTTGGAGGCTGGCTATTACAGCTAGGTAATCAGATAGCAAAGCAAGGCAGCCAGCCTCTATTGGCAAAGGTAGCGAAGACAAGTTCTGAGTTTGATCATATTTTAGCAGTAGGAAGCTGACAGAGAGCATTAAGTCCAAGCAAACTCAGATTTTTATGAGACTCGTTTTCCTCTCTGCTCACTCTTCCATGTGGTCCCCTCCACGGCCATCTACCCCAGGTTTCTGCATTTTGCTTCCACCATTGACCATTCCTTAAGCTTCAGATTTATATTTCCAGCTCACTCAACCTGCTCTGGCCTTCCACCAGCTTCTCAAATACATCATGCTCTTTCATACTTCAGGGCCTCTGTACATGCTGTTCCCTCTGCTAGGAACACTGTCTCTAATCTGTCATCTTCATCCCATCACAAGTTGATTCACATTCATCCTTGAGATCTCAGTTCAAATGTCATTTTTCTTGAGCCGTCTTTTCTGACCCCTCCTGTGGCAGGTTGTATTGTCCAAATATGGCCACACTAATAGATATCTTTTAACCCATATGCTCTTCCTACAATGTGATATTGACATCACTCTCTCAAGTGGTGGCTTTGTGTTTTCTCATCTGGAACTTGGTTGGATCTTTGTCACTGTCTTGATCAATAGAATGTGGCAGAAGGGCTGCTAAAGTCATAAAAGGCAGCCTCTCTCCCTCCCTCCCTCCCTCTCGCTCTCTCTTCTGCCCTCACCCACTCTCCACTTGTCCATGGTACTCAGCCACCACTTTGTAAGGAAACCTGACTAGCCCATGCAGACAGACCACTTGCAAAGCCAACAATGCCAATCAAACCTGTGAGTGGATGAGGCTTCAGATGATTCCAGCTTCCTATTTTTGAGCCTTTCAGCAGGGGCACCAGACATCACGAAGCAAAGATAATTTGCTCCCACTGTGCTCCTTTGAAATTCCTGACTTACAGAAGTGATGAGAGATAATAAATGCCACTAAATTTGGGGGTTATTTGTGATGCGACCACAGTAACTGATATATCCTCAGACTCCATCAGGTTTCCTTGTAAAGTGCCAGCATAGCTTCTGATATTTTTCCTTCATAGCATTCGTCAAGAGTTTGTAATTCCATATTCACATATCCAATTCATTTCTATCTGCTCTTCTAGACTGAAATTTATTGAAGGCAAGCACTATACCTATTTTGCTCACCAACACTTGCCAGAGTCTGGCATAAAACACATATTCAATAAACGTGTTAAAGGAATAAATTAAGTCATCTTTCCCCCTTAATTCCCCACCAACACCTCAAGCTCTGCATATACAAGCTTAAGTCACCATCCTTACCTCTCAACCTGGTTGGCTTCTTGCATCTTGGCCAAGGCACCGTTGCCTTATGCAAACCACGAACTTGAACATCATCTTTGTCTTTTCCTATCTTCGGTCTCAGAAAGAAGTCCAGTCTTTTCATTCTACCTCTTCATACATTCTCATCCCACCCTCATTGCCTCACCTTGGCTCAGTCCCTCCTCCTTTCTTCCCTGCTTCACATCAATAGAATCCGGACCAGTTTGCTTCTCTCCGACACATCATCCAAACGGGCAGGTTGACATTTTTGCAATGCATGTCTCAGCATGCCATTCTTTGGATGAAAATTGTTCACTGGCTCCACATTGACTTTGCAATAAAGTTCAAAGTCCTCAGTAGTCTCCCAAAATCATTTGTAGAGACAGGTGGTGTATAAATTGAACATAACAAAGCTCTTTGCTGTGTCTTACAGTTCGTCAGTATTCTGTCCTGGGCTTACCCCATCTCCTTTATTTCTCAGTTTTGCCACCCCCCATAATGTCTGCTCTAAACACATCAAACTCTTTGGTTTATCCCAAATCATTTGTATTAATTTGGTTGCAAGTGGACAGAAAACTAACTTGAGTTAACTTAAGTTATAACAAGAGTTCATTGGCTCAGAGAATCTAAGGAACTGTTGCAGAAAGGGCAAGAACAAGAGTTCCTAAACCACTAGACCAAGGACTCAAGTACTACCTCCATCCCTCCATCTAGTACAGCACACCAGTCTCATCCTTTCTCGCTACGAAAGGGCTTGCTCTATGCTCGAACTATTGATGCATAACGAGTCACCTTAATCTTAGTGAAGTAAAAACAACAGTAATCATTTATTATTACCATCTCTCATGGTTCTGAGGGTTAATTTGACACAGCTAGTTGATTCATGCTCAGGTTCTTTCGTGTGGTGCAGTCCGAGGTTGGTTGAAGTTGAAGTCATCCTCCTTGCTCACCTGTCTAACACCTGGGCTGGGAGAGCTGAGGCTTCTATAACATTTCTATCACTCTGTGGTCTCTCCATGTGGTTTCTCTAGTATAGCAACCTCAAGGTATCCAGAATTTTTACATGACAGCTCAGGGCTCCAAAGCCCAGTGTCCCAAAAGAGATTGACAAAAGGTTTATGGTCTTTTCAAATGGAACCTCGAAGCCACTTCTGTTACAGTCTATGTATTAAGTTAGACAAAAAGACTCACTCAAGTTCAAGGAGAGGGGGGCACCAATCCACCTTCTGATGGCAGGAGCATCGTGCTTGAAAATCATCACATTTTTTCTGCTGGAAACCTGGTCTATGACAATTCTTATTTTCATCATCTGACAATTTCAGCCACCCTTTGATTTCAATTTAAAATCCTCAGGTGGGGATCCCTGGGACCATCTTGTGTCAGGTAACTCAAACCAGCGAACTTTGACTATGGAAATGGCATGTCCTAGAAACATGGTGGCTCCCTCATATGGATGTGTGTGGCAGCTCTCAGAATGGGAATAGTGCCGGGCAGACACCCCAATGAATGATTTGTACGTGGCCCCAAGGTCAGTATATAGTACCTCCACACATTTGCTCATGCTGTGACTTCTACCTGGAGCTCCTTTTCACGCTCCTTTCTATTCTGATCAATCTTCTTTGTCCTTCATCTCTCATCTCAGGAACTACCTCGTCCAGAAAGTCTTCTCTTCCTTGACCTACCAAGGCTGGGCTAGGTGTTTCTTCCTCTTACCCCCAAAGACATGTATGCTTACCTTCCTTCTAGTACTAATTATACTAACTTATCATTTCTTTCTTTCTTTTTATTTCTAAATGTCTCCTCTATCAAATTGTAGATTTCTTTAGGGTAAAACTTATACTCTTAGTTCAGGGTCTGGCACTTAGTAGGTGCTTGATAATTGCATGTGGAATGAGTGAATTAACTGGAGGACAGAGAAGGCTGCCCTCAAAATGAACCGCTGTGTCCCCTGGTGTGAGCAGATGGCCCAGCTGCTGAGTGCTGGGGCAGGAAGAGGCCAACTTCCCCCACAGCTGCTTAGGGGTGAAGCATCTGCAAGCTGTTTTGGGAGTCTTCAGCTGGCTTGACAGATGGAGGGGGTGCTGAAGGGCCCCAGGTTCATAAGCCCCACAGACCTTTTGAGCCTCACTGCTGCTGAGGGGTCATAGGGGGCAGTAAAAATATCTAGGAGAGGAGATGGTTCTGGGGAAAGCATGCATACATGCCAGGTGTTGAGCTTCATGCATATAAAATAACCAGTCCTGGGCTGGGTTTTCTAACATCTGCTTGTGTGAGGGCTTGGGGGTCAGAGACAGCACTGAGAGTGGGCTTGATTGTTTAAATCAAGCCAGGGACTTCGGGACCAGGCAGACAAAAGAGCAACTAGAGCTGCAGTTTATTGAGTCTTTACTATGTGTAGAGCACTGTGCTAAGCTCTGTGCTAACTGAGCTTAGTATACTAACTGCCTTTACCCCTATTTGGCAGAACTCCTATTATCTCAGAAGAGAGCAAAGTTCAGAGAGGTGAAGTAACTTGTCCAAAGCCTCACAGCTCATACGACATAGAACTGGGATTTGAATCTCTGTGTCTGACTCGAGGGGCTTTAGCTTACCCACTGTATTCTGAGTAGAAATGCCCAGGCTCCAAGTGGGGATGGTTAGAAGGATGTGACTTGTTCAAGTATGGACATATATTTCACTGCTAGCCCAGAAGAAAATTCTTAATGGAGGCTCATCAGGCTGTGGGTCTTATCTTGTTCAATATTTTTTACTCTTTTCAGAAGATTAGTAATAATTATGGTAATTCATATGTATTGAACACTGACTATATATCAGGCTTTATGAAGGAACCTTTACATAAATCATCTTTTGATAGTAGCAATAACCCAATTTTACAGGATAGGAAACTTGAGACCCAAAAAAGTTATTAACATCTTTCCCCAGATAATCTAGCAAGAAGTTGAAAATACAGAGTTCAAAAGGGAAGTCATAGCCATAGCTAGAGCTACTGATTAGGCATGTTATGCACAAAAGTAATAAAAGTTATAAAGTGTGATGAAAATGATAAAGAATGGATATAGTATGGAGAGAGGGAGAAGATGATATGGGCCTATTCTGTGGGATACGCCACATTCGAGGAACTGGAGAGGGAATGGATTCTGAGAAAATGACAGAGATCAAAGGGGAATCAGGGTTGTGGAGTATCATGGAAGACAAATGATGTGGTGATGGTCTTTAGATGTGAGCACTTGGCTAGGTTACAGTTATTTAACCAAACAGTAACCTAGGTGTTGGTGGAAAGGTATTTTGTGGATGTGATTAAACTCCATAATCAGTTGGCTTAAAGCAAGGGAGATCATCCTAGATAATCTGGATTGGACTAATTCAATCGGGTGAAAGTCTTTCAGACTTTCCTGAAGAAAAATAAGTTTGCTAGTGGGCAGCGGCTTCAGCCCAAAGTTCTAGTCTTTCTTTTCTGGTCACCTGCCCTGTGAGTTTTAGAGCTGCCTAGCCTCCTCCCACAATTATGTAACCAATTTCTTGCAATAGATTTCTTAATATATCTCTTTCTGATTGAAGCCTGACTGATGCAAATGTCAAGAAAAAAGTATGGTTAATGGTGTGTAATACCATATAGACCTTTTCTCAGTGATTCTCTGAGAGTGTCCCCAGAGCACTGGCTTCATTCAGTTCCTTCTTCAAGTAAATTTTGAGAATATTAGCTTCAACAAATTAACCAGTTTTCTTTAATAACATTTATTGAGTGGTAGCTATGCATCAGGCGCTTTACTTCATTGAATATATTTTTCCTTCCCCGATTCTTAATGTTTTTTTCTATTTTTGACTCATTGATTTGTAACTGCCTATTTTTTTTTTTTTAAATCTCCTGCTCTTGTTTTATGGATGTTATTTCAGATTACATTTCGTTGAAAATTTAACACATTTTTAATGCTTTTATTATTTCTATTTCCTCAGATATGAATTCTCACATTATTTATTTTATCTCTATCAAGATGTTGATTTTTCTAATTTGATGTGTAATTTTTTTTTATTTGCGTCTGCATCTTGATTGTGAGCACCTCTCCTGCTTTACCTTTACTCACCATGAGCCATAGTTGCCTCCACCTGGCCTCGACGGTTCACGACTCAGAAACTGGTCTTATGTTAGCAGCTAAGAGCTCTCACTCCCTGAAGATAGAACATCTTCAGCCCCTGAGTTAGAGAAACATACGGCAGGTTCTTAGATACTCATGTGTTCTTTCTCCTTCCACCATGGGTCCACAGCTCAGGCGGGGCTAAAATTCTTGAGTAAATGATGGAAAATTTCAACCTCTGTTTGCAGGACAGGTTGAAGCATAGTCACAGCCCTTGATCTCACTTAGGAGACTGTCTCTTTCTTTTGTCGTGTGTGAAGAATGTTCACTTCCCATTTTTTCTGTGGCAATTGAGATCTCATCCTTACTACTTGATTCTACCTCTAGTGCCTGGTGAAACTTTAGCCTCAGCCTCCACTCAGAACTGTGGAATTTCATTCCATTATTCCTTATCCAGAGATTTGAATATTATTTCTGAGCATATATTTATATGTATATAAATATATATACACACACACATATACATATACATACACACACATATGTATACATATATACATATACATACATACATATATATGTACACACACACGTATATATGTATGTATATATATGTATGTGTATGTGTATATATATAGCATATATACATATATATGAAGCGTAGGTCATTCTGTGACCTGGGCAGCAGTCTGTTAGTACTTCATTTGCATTATTTCATTTAATTTTCCCCATAACCACATGGAAGTATTTTTATTATCTTCACTATTCAAATGAGAAAACTGAGAGTTTTCTCAATAGACAAAGTGACCTGTCCAAAGTCATTCACCTAGTAAGCAGTAGTAGATCCAAGATTCAAATCCAGGCAATATGACCCCAGAGCTCATGCCATATACAACAAGACTACTCAGAGCCTTTTATATGCTGATAGGAATTATAAATCTCCAAGAGCAGTTGTGCAGAATTTCCCAAATTCATTTTTATCATATTCCTAATAAGTTTTTTAATAACTACGGCTCAGAAGACATACTTTGGGAAATGTTCTTGCAGGAAGTGAGCAGAATGAAAATCAAGGGGAAGCCATTGAAGTGGGCTAAGTCATAGTCAGCTCTTGATAGGTAAGGCTGTGGTAATAAACAACCCCTCAAATATTAGTACTTTATCAAATAACCAAAATTTCTTTCTTTCTTATTTTTTACATCTGAGCAGCTACAGTTTGGCTGCAGCTCTGCTCGGTATAACTTTCATTTTGGGACTCATGTAGAAGGAGTCATTCCAATCTACGATATGCTATTCTCATGACAGAGAGAAGTTCAAGAGATCAGGTAGAAACTTGCAACATGTCTTTACTTCTGCATGCACATTGCATACGGCACATCTGCCTACGCATGTTAGATGGCCAAGGCCAAAGTCAAAGAGATGGAAATGTATACTCTCTCTACAGGTAATGAAGGAGTAAATAATTCCAACAATAATACAATCTACCACAGACAATGAAGCCACTGAGCACCCTCAAACAGTCATTTTTCAGTAGCTAAGGGGAGAGAAGCTGGAAACTGTACTGTGAAGATTTTAGGGAAAGCATGGGAAGTGTGAAAGTGGGAGACAATAGAAGACATGTGAGCTGATGATTTTTCTGGTTTCATATGGCCCCATGAGTTAGTAACAGAGTCCTCCCAGCTGAGGGCATAATGATGGAGGCACCAAGTAATATGTGGAGGTACCTGGATATCCTCTCTGATATCAGCCTCCCCTGTCCCCAAGTTAGAAATCTGTTGCTGGATTGCTCATTCCTATATGCCTTACACATTCCAAGAGCTCTCTCTGCAAACTTTTTTGAATCTATTTATATATCTTCATTTACTTTCCTTCCCCCTTTCGATTGCTCCCTAATCAGCAGCTGATGATGCCCACCCTATAACCTGAATGTGATGTCATCTTTGGTATCGTTCAAGAAATAGCACTTAACAGTTGTTAAATAGGGGAGTTCATTTTTAGAACGCTGCCTGTTTATCTTCTCTTTCTTTACAAAGGTGATTAAGATTTATTTTTACTTGGATGAAAACAGGCTTCATTGATTTCTGCCCTATAGAGAGCTGGGAGGACACTTGCATTAGACA